>NC_136069.1:104826788-105427988 GCF_964261635.1 Lissotriton helveticus
AAACTTCCTGGCTCAGCAGAGCATAAGCATTCTTGCTTAATGTGTGAGATAAACCAAACTGCCGGACACTCCAAAAATAGAAATAAGCATGGAGGGTAGAGAGGAAGGTGGGTGAATGTCAAATCATGTTTGCTGGCTGTTCCTCCTTTTGCCTTCATGCTAGCAGGGCTGTGCTTAAGTTGTAAAAGAACAAACTTTGGCAATGCAAAAAGGGGTAGCTTATAAATGAGCGTGCCTGTGCCATTGATGGGATTAGTCACTCATTAAGTCATCACTCATTGTTTGGGCTCATGCATACCATTCATCCATCCACTGACTCATTCCTTTATTCATTCTCTGACACAGCCACAGTAAGACACAAACAAACTCAACATATGCAAGATAGATTAAAAGAATACAAGAAGAAAAAAGAAAACATGCCGCCATCTAAACATGGAGGGCCTCTGCTTGCAACAACGGAACAAAACATATCAGCAGGTGTCTGCCTTGCAAAGGTATTTACATAGTCTTTTGTTCTTTTAAATTTCCAGCATGGTCGCCACATTTAGGATCAACGTGTTGCCCATCTTGGAATAGTAAAACAGGGATACACTCTGTTAACAACAACATTCCATATTGACACTCCTTAGCACATATATCGCTAATAAAACAACAATCGGGAGGTCGTCCCGCGACTTTCTCAACGAGATAGCCTTGAGAAAGTCGCGGGACGACCTCCCGATTGCGACGAAACACGTGTTGGCTGTAGAGATATTATCTGGGAAGAATTGTACATAATAAAGTGACCAACAAGGAAGAAGGAAGACTAATTTATTTGCACAGAACTTACATTTGAACTTGTGGAAACACGTCATATACCTATGTTGTTTTATTAGCGATACGTGTGCTAAGGAGTGTTGGTTGTTCTGTAAGGCTTTTGCCTATCTTGAGGAGTAGTGTGGTTCTCCTCACCTTATAGCACCGTACAATATTGGGTTCTTATAAATAACTTGTGTGATAATTCCATGTGGCGCTATTGACCTAAATCAAATACCACTATCTTGCTTTATCGAACATTCCATATTGGTCTCCTGGTTTAGAGGAAGTGGCCACATGGGATATGAAATGAGCTACAATTGACCCATTAGCACTGCCTGGAGAGTTGTAGTATTCTCTTAAGGAACATTAATTTAAGAAGAGGAGAAGCAAAGATATTAAAGGGGAATTGAAAGGAGAACATTGAAAATGAATGGACGGCCATCCAGCCCTAACATTGAAGCACGCTTCTTTTCGGGTGGATGTACAGGTGACCAGAAGATTACCATCATTCACAAGGCAAGAAGGCCACTGACTAATGTGGACTGAACCATTAACCCAGATTGTACCTGTCACCCATGGAAGCAGAGTGTGAATGACACACAGACAGGCCAATGGCAGAAAAGAGCTGACCCAAAGGCCCTTTATCATAGCATTTCATAATAAACAGATCAGGCCTTTAGCCATGGTCATTGGCTTGTCACCATATAACCAATTCAGTCCTGCTTTGCCACAAGCAAAACATTGCAATACAAGCATGCTGTTTAGTGGAAGCTCACAAATTCATCGCAGTCAAATCCTGTACTTCAGGGTAGAGCCTATGCCCGTCTCTCAGTAGGACTCTGAAAGCATTTTTTGTTGATCACATAAGCTCAGGCAACATTTGCACTGTAAAGCCAGACCTAAAAATTCATGTAGATTAATGTAGTCATGGGCATCCGAAACATACAAATTCATTGAAGTCTAAAATTGATGATGGAAAGGGAAGGTAATCTTTGCTGCCAGAGAAACAATAAACACCATCAATTATCTGGTTAGCTAAGACACTGAGCATTAGAGTATGATGTGTGTACCCCTGCAAGTTCAATCTCATGCAGCCGTACTGCTGCGGGCAGCTGGATAAATAAACAAAATGATAGCTGCTTGGAGGGGAAGCACTTTTTTCTGTGGAAGCACACAATGTCTATCCAATCAAAACATGTACCCCTGGCTACCAACATGCGGGTGGGGCCAAGGCCCCTCTCTGTAGTACTCCTGAAAGCTCCTTTTAGGTTGATAACATTATGTCTGGCGACAGCTGCACCGTCAAGCCGGACCTAAAAATAGGGACACAAAGTTTTTCTCAAATGCCAAGACTTTCAAGGCTTGATTCCATCTCATGCCTCTTTCTTCCACCGCTGTCTCTTTAGTTCACTCGTGGCTGCTTGCAGGCTCTGTGCATGCCTGCGTTCTCCCTTTCTCACTGTTTTCCTATCCTACTCTTCCTCATGCTTTCTCCCTATTCTGCTTCTCATCTCTTGCTCTCGTTCAAAGTCTGATGTGAAAAATAAGTCACAGTGCCCAATAAATGAGCCTCAGTACCCACCACCTGCACAAATGTTTTTTATTTTATTTTAGAGTTTTATATAGCGCAAACTAGACCCGTAGATATCAGGTATCAGAGCGCTTTACATGAGCACCAATTTTGTGACAGATGGACACATTCATTTTTGTTAGGCACAGGGATATTAACCCGTTTACCGCGGCGGACATTCCACCGCAGTGCGGGCGTTCCATACAGGGGGCGGGGCTGCATCGGCTGTTGGTCATGCGCAGCGTTGGCCAACTCAAGCACGCAACGGGTTAAGTGATTTGCCCAGAATCGCAGGATTTTGAGCGTCGTTGCCGATACTCAAACACCGTTCCCCAGCTTCGAAGTCGACCGCTTTAGCCGTAAGGCTACATCCTCTTACATACAAATGGAACAATGAACCAAGGTAAGTAGGAGCAGTTCCAGTGGTACACACTACAAAACCAGGGTTCACAGCTACTACCTCTTATTGCTACCCCTGGCGCCTCTTTATCCCTACAAAAACTAACCCCCCCCACCATCTGTCCTTGATGTGTCTCCCCCATGTGTGTTTTCAATAGCTTGTTTTATCTTCCTTAAGGGAGACCTCCAGCGAGGAGTGGCTGATAAGGAAATTATTATTTAACTTGTTTTTTAAATTGGACCTTTACTTTAACAATATTATGCTAAACTAACAAACCTGACAACACAGCTTTAAATGTTAGTAGAGAACAGATCCAAGGACTTACAGGTTCAGTTTCTCAAACGTTGAATTGCCAAACTCTGCATTCTAAAAAGTTACAGTGGGAACTTTCTTTTTTAATTAATTAATTGAATCGGTCTTAAGAAAAGCCCTATCTAATGGAAAACAATATGATAAAATAGGTATGTGTTTCCTTATGTTGTTGGCATGTGTATAGGGCACAGCCTGGCATTAGTACGACCATCATGGACTCGCAAATTACGAGACAGTTTAACACCATGAACTGCTGTTTTTATAAAACATAGCTGAATAATGTTTTTTGTTGATTTAAACTTTATTTCCTTTTCCCTTGCCTTGCTCACTGCCACAAATGCTAACGAGCATTTGCAATGCAATTGGTCTCGCCTTTGGGTTCTTATATATATTTAGCCATGCAGCACATTAGCCTGGGAGCTGAAACATCTACTGTTCTTTAACATGGGGGGAAAGTAAGCACCAAAATGCATGACACGCCAGGTATGGGAACACATGGAGAGAAATATTGCCTATCAGCATGAAATGGTATAGTTCAAAGCTCTGTTTTAATATAAAATCAGGGCATTCGGTGGTCACATCACTGAAAATACAAGATTTGAAAACAATATTATTGTCTATGGGTGCACGTGGAAGACAATTTCTATGGACTGGAATCTAGAAAATGCTAAAGTCATTCTGGTATTTTACTGACCTCTGCTGGTCGTTTTCTATCAAGAAAGTTAAATAGGGGCAGGTGAACAGAAAAAAGTCCCTAAGCGGAAGCAGACAAGTCCTAGGGCTGATCTCCAGAGCCCATAAAGTACAAACACATATAAATATATACTAAAGTATATACATAGGTCTCGAATGCTCGACCTAAAAGCAGAAAGGATTTCCTCTCTTCCCTTAAATTTCCTGCCTCATGTCGTTATTTTAAAGGGGCAGTTCCTAATTCTAGACAAAACTTCTAAAACTTTTCATGAAGTTGTTGAGCATGGTTCATTTGAGTTCATTATTTGAAATGTTTCTCAATGTTTCATTATTTAAAAGGCTTTCAAAATAGGCCTTGACACCTGGCAAAAAAACTGGGAAATAACAGAGACCTAACCGAGTTCCTCAGCCCATTCCCACTGTCTAATATGTAGGTATGTATGTTTATTGTATTTCCATAGTGCAAACTTAGCCCAAATTCACTGGCACTCTGAACAGTCAAAGAACAAGCTTAAAGCCTATGAGTAATAGGAGAGGCAGCAGGGTTGTGGGTGTTAATGCATTGTGATGCTGTGTTCTTTAAAGAGGTCAGTCATCAACTCTTTCCTAAATCGGAGCAACTTTGGGGCAGTCCTGATGCAGGGGTGGCTCCTCCACTAGGGCGGAGGAGCGTCACCCCACTGCTCTCTCGCAGTGCGAGAAAGCCAAAACATAAAATGGTAATAACTTGTACTTATAACCATTTTATGTTTGCTTTGCATTGCGGGTGGGCGGGGCTGCTCTGCTCTTTGAGCAGGGCAGGGGAGGAGTGGTTTGGCCACTCCTGAGTGCACAAAAATGCCACCCCATTATTCCCTGACTGGGCGCCATCCCGACCAATCTCAAAGCTGCTTGCTGTGTTGTGATTGGCTTAGGGGAGCGAACCTGGCTGCCTGCTTCCTGTTGGAGGCAGGGGAGCAGAAGCTGTGAAGACGTGGGACCCGGCGGAAAGGTTGGTTCCCCTGCGTAATCCTCCCCGCACGCCCCCCCCGCAAGTCACCCCCCCCACCCTTGCCCCCTACTGGGTGCTACTGTCCTGATGTTTAGGGGGATATTCTTCCTGATCATGGGTGCATAGATGGGAACGTTTTTCTTCTACAATGCTAGATATATGCCCATTCTATCCATCAAGCAGAACTCTAACTCTTGTTTTCAGAGCTATCATGGGGTTGTCTTTCTTTTTTCTCCAGTGCTGTGAAGTGGCACTGCTGACCTGCAGCACTTAAAAACAATTAAAACTCCAAAATAAATACATTAAATAGGACTTTAAGAGCTGGGATGATGACTGCAGAACTTTGCATGAGAGCTCGCTGTGAGTAGACTTAGGGCCTCATTTATAGGGATTTGACGCAGAGCAGTACAGCAAGTCCCCTTGCTGTGCTGCTGGACCTCAAAGTGAAAGAGCAGGAATGCCCCGTATTTATCTAATACAGTGCATTCCTGCCTTGGCACCAATGCAGGCGCTCTTGCACCATGGTGCCAGGGTACCTGTGTTGTCGTCAGGATTGTTTTTGTGCAGGAAGGGGCCCTTTCTGCACAAAAACAATCCTGGGAGGCTTTTTCCTCTTACTATATGTGTTGCAAAATGCAGTGTACATGGAAAGAGGAGAAAAGGAGAAATAAAGCCATTTCTCCTCTTTGCGCCTCCCCTGTGGTGGCCTAAGGTTTGGGCACATCGCCAGGTTTACATGGTTTTGTGAATCTGGGGAAGCATTAAAACACATGGGTGTTGCAATGCCCACAGAACGCCTCCTTAACACAGTAAGGCAACGCAGCCATTTGCGCTGCCTTGCCATACTCCATATCTATCAGGCCATTCAAAGCCACGTAAAGTGGATTTGCGTGACCCCATGAATATGATTTTGTGATTTGCACTGCAGGAGCGTCACAATTATTTATTTATTTATTTTTAACATTTGTATAGCGCGGCTGTCACCTTGCAGGTATCCTGGCGCTGGAGACTACTCCTAAATGCGGGTACTGAGATTGATTGGCAGGTAGATAGGGTTAGGGAAACAGCCAGGTTTTGAGGCGTTTTCGGAAGGGAAGTAGTTGAGGCGTTTGGCGGATGTCAAGGGGCAGATTGTTCCACAGTTTTGCAGCTGAAGGATCTCCCCCCAGTCCTGACCTTGTTGAATCTAGGTACTGTGACAAGGCAGGCGTGGGCAGAGCGGAGCGATCTGGTGGGGGTGTACCAGGAGAACATGGCTTGCAAAGGTCTGGGTCCAATTCCGTGCAAAGCCTTAAAGACGAGGCACAGGGCTTTGAAGGCCACTCGTTGTTTGAGAGGGAGCCAGTGCAGCTCGGCCAAGGCCGCTGTGGCAGAGGACCTCCTGGACCAGCCCAGAGCTAGCTTGGCGGCAGCCGACTGAACTCTTTGGAGTCGATCCAGCAGTACGACTGGGGACTCAAGTAATAGTGCGTTACAGTAGTCCAGGCGACTAAGAATGGTACACCGGACTATTAATGCTCGAGCTTGTGCGGGGAGGAGTGGCATGATCTTGCGCAAAGAGCGCAGTAGGGCTGAGCAGATCCCCACTGTTTTTGCAACCTGGGATTCCATACTCAGCTTATTATTCATCGTGACACCCAAGTTGCGAACCGTGGTGACTGGCTGTGGTTTTTCTAGTGCTTCCGGGGGCCAGAATTCGATAGGGAATGGGCGTGGGATTCGGCTTCCAGTGCAAAACAAAACCTCAGTTTTGGAGGAATTGAATTGCAAGGAGTTATTATGCAGCCAGCCAGCCGTCTCTCTTAGGCAGTCGTGAAATGATGTTAGAGAGATGGATTCATCTCCCTCCCAGGAGAGAATGAACTGGGTGTCGTCCGCATAGTTGATGGCTTTTACCCTATGGGACTTTATTAACGCGATCAGGGGCTTAAGGTACACGTTAAAAAGAATGGGGCTGATAGCCGACCCCTGGGGCACCCCGTGGGGCACTGAGGAAGAGGCGGATTGGAAAGGGGGAGGGACACAGCCTGCTTCCTGTCCCGTAGATATGAGTGGAACCATAGCAGAGCCGTACCATCCACTCCAGCCGCCCCGAGTCTCTTCAGCAGAATCCCATGGTTAACCGTGTCGAATGCGGCAGACAGGTCCAGCAAGATCAAGGCTACTGCCTGGCCCCTGTCTGCACGCATACGAAGATCTTCCATGGCTGTCAGGACAGCTGTTTCGGTGCCATGTGCTGGACGGAAACCGAATTGGACATCGTCCAGGATGTGATTCTGCTCCAGGTGTTGAGAGAGGCAGGAACTCACCCAACGTTCGGTAATCTTTGCCGGGAACGGCAAGAGGGAAATAGGCCAATAGTTCGACATGCACTCAGGGTTTAAGGAGGTTTTTTTTAGCAGCGGGGTGACAAGAGCATGTTTCCAAGGAGTTGGAACAAATCCGCAACCCAAAGATTGGTTGCAAATCCTGCGCAGGGTGCCGAAGAGTTCTGTTCCAAAACTTTTCCAGATTTTTGGAGGCAGAGGGTCGAGAGGGGAGCCCGAAGTGATCCCAAGCGCCAATCTGTCAAAGTCGGTTTCTGAAATGGGGGGAAATTCCCGCAACCTTTCTATGGGGGGGTGTCCGGTGTGAATCTGGTCAGGGACGGTGATGCCGGTCCCGGGGCCAGCATGGTTGGAACTGTCCAGTGGTAGGGACGTGTTCAGGTTGTGGATGATGGTCTCAATTTTATTTTTAAAAAATAATGCGAGATTGTCACAGAGTGCTTGTGTGGGTGGGGTAGTATTTTTGGCACTGTCAGGTTGGGTAAGATTATTGAGAATCTGAAAGATACTCTTCGAGCCGTTGGTAGCGCAATCGTCGCGCCCGCTGCGCTCGTCCGCTGCGCTTCCGGCAGAGACTCATATTATATAGTGGAGCTCTGTGCGTAGGAGGGGGGGCGTGGCCAGCCGTGGTGGGCGTGTCTGACGGCTCCCTCGAGCAAAGGAATGGCGGCAAGACGAGAGACCAGGGCGAAGCAGCAAGCACTCTGCTGCTCAACCTAGTGCAGGTAATGCCAGGCGAAATAGTGCAAGAGTCTTTAAAAACACAGAAAATACAATGTTTAAAAAGTGATTAGCGTTTCTAAAATATCAGCTCCCGGCTTTCCGCCTCAGGAGTGTCTCAGGGTGTAAATGCAGCGCTAGCAGTCAGCGCGCCTTTATTTGTACCTGGGAGGGGGGGCGTGGCCAGCCGCGGTGGGCGTGTCTGACGGCTCCCTCGAGCAAAGGAATGGCGGCAAGACGAGAGACCAGGGCGAAGCAGCACGCACTCTGCTGCTCAACCTAGTGCAGGTAATGCCAGGCGAAATAGTGCAAGAGTCTTTAAAAACACAGAAAATACAATGTTTAAAAAGTGATTAGCGTTTCTAAAATATCAGCTCCCGGCTTTCCGCCTCAGGAGTGTCTCAGGGTGTAAATGCAGCGCTAGCAGTCAGCGCGCCTTTATTTGTACCTGGGAGGGGGGCGTGGCCAGCCGCGGTGGGCGTGTCTGACGGCTCCCTCGAGCAAAGGAATGGCGGCAAGACGAGAGACCAGGGCGAAGCAGCACGCACTCTGCTGCTCAACCTAGTGCAGGTAATGCCAGGCGAACTAGTGCAAGAGTCTTTAAAAACACAGAAAATACAATGTTTAAAAAGTGATTAGCGTTTCTAAAATATCAGCTCCCGGCTTTCCGCCTCAGGAGTTTCTCAGGGTGTAAATGCAGCGCTAGCAGTCAGCGCGCCTTTATTTGTACCTGGGAGGGGGGGCGTGGCCAGCCGCGGTGGGCGTGTCTGACGGCTCCCTCGAGCAAAGGAATGGCGGCAAGACGAGAGACCAGGGCGAAGCAGCAAGCACTCTGCTGCTCAACCTAGTGCAGGTAATGCCAGGCGAAATAGTGCAAGAGTCTTTAAAAACACAGAAAATACAATGTTTAAAAAGTGATTAGCGTTTCTAAAATATCAGCTCCCGGCTTTCCGCCTCAGGAGTGTCTCAGGGTGTAAATGCAGCGCTAGCAGTCAGCGCGCCTTTATTTGTACCTGGAAGGGGGGCGTGGCCAGCCGCGGTGGGCGTGTCTGACGGCTCCCTCGAGCAAAGGAATGGCGGCAAGACGAGAGACCAGGGCGAAGCAGCACGCACTCTGCTGCTCAACCTAGTGCAGGTAATGCCAGGCGAAATAGTGCAAGAGTCTTTAAAAACACAGAAAATACAATGTTTAAAAAGTGATGCTACGGTGGTGCAAGGGACTCCTAAATATGCCACTTGCTGTATAATGTTTCTTGCGCTAGCACAGTGGTGAACTTGTTCACATGCAACTAATCTGCTGGGGAATCTTACATCGCCCCACCTGGGTTTTGCATAAGTTGATTTGAGTACATTTAACTGTAGAAGTCTGGTGAGAGATGTGAGTAGTTCATTCTCACTAGAAACAAACGTATGAAGTAAATAATTCAGTTTCATTCAAGTTCAAAAACATAAATGACACTTTCTATATTGCATACATATTTTAATTTAATAATAGGTCGTATTGAGAGTAGAACAAGTGGCTAGTTCTTGAAGCACTGACAACACACTGCTATCCGTGAGCTCTTTCGTGTATATTTTATATTCGGGGTACAGTTGATAAACATGGGGTAGTCTCTATAGGTTCTATTCAGTTCTTGGTAGCAGGCCCTTCAACCGATTAAGCTATCTAACTGGCTTCTATTTAAAAAAAAAAAAAAGTAGTTAAAGCGCTGGCTAGACCCAAAGGTATCAGAGCATTTTACATGATTTGAGAATAAGCTTACAAGAAGTGTGTGACGAAACTCAACTGAGAATAACAAACAGTCCTATAGAAAGAAATAGGGCAATAGAGCAGTAAAGTAGACCACAATAAGGATACAATGATGTAGAACAAATAAGCAATTGGGTAATGGGGAAGTGGACGGCTTGGAGTCTGTATAGTCGATTAGTCAGGGGACCATCCCAACTGAAATTGTCAAAGAGGGCTGCGAGTTTGGGAGAAGTAAATCATCTTATGTTCTTGTTGAAGTAGTTGTGAGTAGTAGAGATTGTAGGTCCTATTTGAAGCAAGAACAGGTGTTGAGGTGTAAGTTCTTAGGGAGTGAGTTCCAAATCTTGGGGCCATTACTGGCGAAGGAGCGTGTAGAAAAGTCAGCCCATATCGCACCCGATGCCCAGGCTGCTGGTGCAGGGCGACTCTTCGTTTCCATCTTGAATAATTACCAAACAAAGAGACGGGCACTGGAAGCAGGAAAACAAGAACAGAGTTTATTACTCATGAGGAGAACATGTCATTTCGGACACTCGCATAGTGTCTTCGGGAGGTGCTCTAACAAGTTTCTCTGAGGCTTCGTCTTTTATACACAGGTTTATGACACACACACATCCTTCATCACAATCAAGACATTGTAAAGTACGAAGATATTCCAACACGTGGCTACAGTAGGGGCCCTTATCCTCCATACAATAGGAGGGGGCTGTCATGCAGCTGAGTGTGCTGTTGATTCCGTTGGAATGTGTGCTCCTGATCGAATCTCAGGGGGTGGGGTGGTCATGATCAATAGTGGCTCCTTTCAAGAGAGGCGAGTGCATACAGTAGTGGGCAATGAACTGTATCCTCAGGCTAAGGGATGACCAGTGGTCCATGCAGACAATTAGGTTCAGAGGAAGAGGTCATCAAAGGAGGGGTATTCATGGAGGGACAGGAGGGGTTTGGTCAGGCGCGGGGTGCGATTTCTCAGAGACAGAGTCATGCGGGAGGGGAGGGCTCATGACTTGTGCATGTGAGAGCGGGGGCAGTCAGGGTGCATGGGGGAAGCTTGCAGGGTCAGGGAAGGGGCGCTGGTGATCGATCGCAAACTGGGAGACCATGATACCTAAAATGGCTGTCGTGTACGTGTGTGCATGGGTCTATGCTAGCGGGATAACACAGTCAGTGTTTTAGCGATATCCGTTCTGCTTACAACAAGGGGTACAGTGAACACAAATGAACGCCGCTTATGTGTATATACAATGCCAATTTCAACAAGCGTGCCTGACATGATTTGTTTTTCAATTTGGGAGGTATGAGAAAAAGAGTTAGAGCTTCTCAGAGCCTGGCATTTTCCTGCTTGCGATACTTTAGTTTCTAGATATTTGGGGGGTTTTGTATGTAGGGCTTTGTGGGTGATACATGCTGTCTTGTAGATGCATCTTCCTTCAATAGGACGCCAAGTGAGGCTTTTGAGGGCTGGTGAGATGTGGTCAAACCATGTGATTCCAGTGACGAGCCTGGCAGCCGCATTGAAAATCGTTCTTTGGGGTGCAAGGTGGCTTTTGGGGGTTCCTGGCAGGACGGCATTGCTGTAGTCAAGTTTCATGAGGACTAGGGATTGTACTACCATCTTAAGATCGTCAGGGGGATTAAATGGTTTGATTTTCTTGAGATGTTTTAGTGTGTAGAATGCTCCTTTGGCTGTATTTTTAGTGTCTTCTTTCACTGACAAGTTTATCTTGTGTGATACCCAAGGATTTAGCGCAGTTGGACAGTGTGGTAGGGCAGTTTAGGGTGTCCAAATGTTCGAGCCATTCTTGGATGGGTAGGAGTTTGTTATTTGTAGAAGAAGTTCAGTATTGTTGGGGTTCAGCTTAAAGTGGTTGATGATTAGCCAAGGTAGTATCTTAGTTAGTGTGGCATTAAGATGTCGGATGTCGCTGGGTGATTTTATTCTGTAGTAGAGTGTCGTTGGCATAATGGTGATACTTGATACCAGCTGGTTTCAGGATACTTGTGAGGAGTTCCATGAAATGGTTGAATAGGGCTGGCGAGAGGATGGAGCCTTGGGGTACTCCTTGTGGTACTGGTGCGGGCTTGAAGACAGAGTTGTTTATTTTTATTTGTTGGAAGCGATATAACAGTAGTGAAATTTCGATAAAGTGGCCTTACCTCAGGGAGAGGCGTGAGCAGTGGCCAAAGTGGCTGAATCCGGAGTGCGGTGCTCACAGTTCAATCGCCGGTGCCGGCGACAGCTCAGCATCATGTGACTCTTGGCAATAGCTCACTTAATCTCCCCAATGCCCCCCTAGTGCTTGGATACCCCTATGGGTGATAAATTGGTGCTTTACAAATGTGGAATTATCATCACCTATCACACATCGTTACTTTACTAAAACACCAAGGGATTCCTCCACTGCGCATTCAGAACTGTCCATACTGACCTCTGTACGAGGCATGTGGGCCTGTTGGCGGGCCCTAGCTGAGGGGACGCCTCTGGGTGCAGGGAGCTGTGTGCGTCACTGGGCGCGCATGCGCATATACCATACTCCTTTTCCCCTTCATGTTTGCGCCTCTGAAGTCTCCTCTGACTTGGTGAGCACTGAAGAAGAAGCTGCAGTAACTATGGGCCAGATGTAGGTAGGCAAATACCGGTCGGTAACAGCCGATTTCGGCCGTTACCGACCGGTATTTGGAGTTTGAGATGTAGGGGACTTAAAAATTACCGATTCTGTAAATCTACCGATTCAAGGCCCATAGGAATCAATGGCAATTACCGAATCGGTAAATACCGATTTGGTAATTACCGAATCTTAACGATTTTACCTACATAGCATTTACCGATTTGTAAATACCGAATCGGTAAAATTAGGTATTTACGAATCGGTAAATGCCATTTACCTACATCTAGCCCTATGTCTTTAAAACAGTGATACACAAAGTACGGCCCAGGAGCCGCATGCGGCCCTCCTGACCTTTACATGCGGTCCCCTGGTGAACAGTAGCACTGGGCTGCCGTTTACTCTACTCAGAACTAACGAATAAAAATAAAATATACAGCAAACACTTATTTAAAGGTTAATTGCAGTTAGGGAAAAGAAGTAACTAGGCCCTTAGCGTTAGAAACACCTTAATTTGTAAAGACACCCACTAGATATACATGCTTTGCTTACCCAACACCCACTTTACACCCCCCGCTGCCATCCGTGCGGCCCTCGGTCACACCATAGACCACATTTTACGGGAAAATATTTGTGAGTACCAATGCTTTAAAATAACTCCCAACATGGAGTGTTTACAAGTGGTTGCGTCACAAGAAAACTAATATTAGTATTAATAAGAAAAGTGAGTGAGCAAATGGGGCTGAAAATTTAGTTAAACATATGAGTTAGCGGCCGTTAACCATTTTTTGAAATTTAAGTTTTATAGGTGGGTATAACTTCGAGCATCAGTGCTGGTAAAGGGCAGGGCTGGGGTGAAGTGGAAGAGATGTGACTATCAACAGGACCAGGAAAGGAAACAAAAGGAGAGGCTGGCACTGGGGGAAGAAGTGGGCCCCACAAAACTGAACCAAAAGCATAATCTTGTCATAACATGTATATTTGTAAAGCGCACCTTGGTGCTGACTAACAGATGTTTATTGTTACCCAGGTAAATGGTACTCATTTTATCGACCTCAAATGGATGAATGGCTGAGTGGACCCACTAGGATTTGAACGGATGGATGAAAGGCTGAGTGGAGCTGCCGGACTTTGAACCTGTGACCATGAGGTCAAACACAGGCCCCTGCAGTCGGTGCATTCGTCCACTGAGCCACCAGACCCAGCAAGTTCTGTAATGATGATGGTGGCGGTATGGGTGTTAAAATGCGTGCACCACGGGCAGTGAGTGCTCTCGCCACAGCCTCTCTGCATCATTGTGGCCCTGCATTCACTGGTATAGCCCTAGCCCATTGGGCGAGCTGGAACGGGTGCCTTTGGAATGCCACTGGCATCCGAGCAATGCTTGGTAGCAATTAGGCCGGCCTGGCAGCTGTGGAATGCCCAGCATTGAGCTGGAAGCTTAAGCACGCAGGAATGTTGGACCAGTTAAGCACCCGTAGAAATGATTGGAATAACCCAACTCCTATCAAGGAGTGGCGGAAGGAAGCTGGTTCCCTGACTAGCGGTCTCTCTCGTTTGGCACGGGGGTGGAGGGGGCTGTGCAGTATTAAAGAATGCGGTGAATCTAAAAGAAATGACGCGTCGGCGGACATGTTGGAGAAGACGGGTGGCCTCTGCCGCTTCAGAGACGAGGACCCTGTAAATTAGAAATAAGGAGAGCATGAACTTCTAGGGGATGACATGTTATTTGATTATTGTGTTGATAGCTAATTACTTCTAATTTCAGAGGTGAAGAAAGACTGAATGACTGACCCTTTAGCACTCAAATGATGCGTGCCTCACCTGGGACAAGACATCTCGGCGTGGCTCCACAGAGTGATAAAGAGCCCAGGGCTGGCCTTTAGCATGGCGGGCTGGGCCCTGGCCCAGGGCGCCACCGTTCTGAGGGGTGCACGGAGCTGTGTGCATTAAGGGAATGCCAACAGCAGTACCCATGTCTTGCTCCAGCCTTGCACATGTCCCTGTGTTTTCATGTGTCTGATTTGCCAGTAAGGTGTTTCAATCCTTCATTATCACACCATAGGCAATTTTGTTAACACCCCATTCCCCCCTTCCTTGCCCTCCCTTCACCCCTGCTGACACACACCAACCAAACCACCATCAGGTGAGGCAGCTAAGCTATCGTGATTTAGGTGAGCTGGGGGGGGGCGTCTGTAGACATTTCTGTTCAGGGGCAGTCACTGCTTAGCCAGGGACTGACCAGTGACCTTAACAGTGGCCCCATGCTGCCTCATTTCGGGGCATATTATCAAGGACGGCGTTAAAATTATCGGTGGTTTAGTGGCAGAAATCTGCTGCAAAAGCGGCGATAATGGGCTTGATAATATGCCCTTGAGAATTCCAATAGAATCCCAGGTTTTCTGCCACTAAACCCGCGATAATTTTTAACTCGATAATATGCCCCTTGATTCGCTAGCATCAGCAAGGGCGCTAAATTTTCCCCCACATAGGGCGCTATCTTAACAAATGCCGACTCGGATCGAGCCATACGGGTTATAGGTGACCACAGACCTCGTACCCCATCCATATGCAGGAATTAGGTGGTTGTCTACGGTGCTAAGATGTCAGCCCCCAAATTAAAGGGAAAAAATAAATTATTGAAAAATAAAATGAAAAATTGGGGCTTCATTCATTACTGACAGCTAGCAGCACTATCTGTATGTGCTTTTGGGTTCAGGATGAAGCGAAGCTTGAGACCTTGTATCTTGGATAGATTATTCACCCTTCAACCCAGCTCCTGATCCCAGCTGGGATGCATCATTTTGTTTGTCTGATATTGTGAGTCGCAGTAAACTGGGGGCTTTTAGTAGACGAAGTTCCTGAATACTGACCTGGATGATGCACAAAAGCGAATCTACAGCTCTTAGGCAGCAAAACTAAACTAATGGGCATATTTATGAACCCCTTGCACCGCCGGAGTGCACTTTTTGTGATGCTCGACCGGCACATATCACAAAATCATATCTATGAGGCCACATAAAGCCACCCTGCGGGGCTTTAAATGGCCTGATAGATATGGAGTAAGGCAAGGCAGCACAAATCAATGTGGTGCTTTACTGTGCGTTAAGGAGGCGTTTCATGGGTGCTGCAGTGGGTGCTCCCACGCAACACTTTTGGATTTTGATGCTTCCCCATATTTACAAGACCATTTTTAGTTGCCTTGCTCTGCGCTCAGGAGTTTGACTTGCTGTGCTGCCCTACACCAATCCCCATTGTCCTACATTTGTGGTCAAGTGTCTGAGGCCTGCAAATTTATGGCACTGAAATATATAGTAATTTGCAGGATAGACAGCTGTTTAAACAAGTGGTGAATCGTAAAGTAGATTGCAAATCAATCAATCAATCAGAAAATTTGTATAGGGCGCTACTCACCCGCTAGGGTCTCAAGGCGCTGGGGGTGGCGGGTGCTGCTACTGCTCGAAGAGCCAGGTCTTGAGGTGCCTCCTGAAGCTGAGGTGGTCCTGGGTCAGTCGTAGGTGGGTGGGGAGGGAGTTCCAGGTCTTTGCTGCCAGGTAGGAGAAGGGTCGTCCTCCGGCGGTGGCTTTGCGGATCCGTGGGATGGAGGCGAGGGCCAGGTTGGCTGAGCGGAGATGGCGAGCGGGTGTGTGGAGTGTGAGTCGGCTGTTGAGGTATTCCGGGCCCGAGTTGTGGAGTGCTTTGTGTGTGTGGGTGAGTAGTCTGAACGTGATCCTTTTGCTGACGGGGAGCCAGTGGAGGTCAATCGGCTTACAAATCAGCAATGTTTCACTCCTCTGCACCAAACACCGCAAATTGCGTATCAACAGTTGCAATGAAGCAAACTGTGAGGACGTCGCCACATGAAAACTACAATGAACAAAATGCATGGTGATGGGCATGTGTAACTTCGAAAAATACACTTGAACTATACCAGATAATCCGTGAAATATATACGTATTGGCCTTATAATGCACTGGGAGACTGGGAAGAGGGATACTGCTGTTAAGCCATAGTACGTATGTGAATGGCACATGTGGTAGTTTGCTGGAATGGGGCCACCATAACAGACTATCCTCTGCTTCATTGTTCTGTTGCACCGTGTGGGTATGTGCACCACATTTTCTACTTTGGACATTGTTGGACAATGGGTTTTCTTTGCTGTTTTGGTTTGTACTCTGTTATTGTGGGCAGTGTTGGTGCGTGCACTTCTTTTCCCCTCTTCGACACTGTTGGTCTGGGTCTGCTCTTAGACTGTGCTGGTTTGGGTCTGCTCTTTCAGATGGCATTTATTTGTGGTCTGCTCTTAGACTGGGTTGGTCTGGGGCTGCTCCTTTAGACTGTGTTGGTTTTGGTCTGTTCCTTCAGACGGTGTTGATTTGGGTCTGCGCCTTCAGACTGTGTTAGTTTGGGTTTGAGTCTGTGCCTTCAGACTGTCTTGGTTTGGGTTTGGGTCTGCGCCTTTGGACTGTGTTGGTTTGGGTTTGGGTCTGCGCCTTCAGACAGTGTTGGTTTGAGTATGCACCTTCAGACGGTGTTGGTTTGGGTTTGGGTCTGTTCCTTCAGACAGTGTTGGTTTGGGTCTACTCTTTCAGACTGTGTTGGTTTGTGTCTGCTCCTTCAGACGGGGTTGGTTTGGGTCTACTCTTTCAGACAGTGTTGGTTTGGGGTCTGCGCCTTCAGATGGTGTTGGTTTGGGTCTGCTCCTATAGACTGTGTTAGTTTGGGTCTGCTCCTATAGGCTGTGTTGGTTTGGGTCTGCTCCTTCTGACTGTGCTGGTTTGGGGCTGCTCCTTCATACTGTATTAGTTTGCGTCTGCTCCTTCAGATGGTGTTGGTTAAGGATCTGCTCCTTCAGATGGTGTTGATTTTGGTCCTTCAGACGGTGTTGGTTTGGGTCTGCTATTAGACCATGTTGGTTTCAGTCTACTCCATCAGATGGTGTTGGTTTGGGTCTGATCCTTCGGTTTTTGTTGGTTTGGGTCTGCTCCTTCAGACGGGGTTGGTATTGGTCTGCTCCTTTAGACGGGATTGGTTTGGGTCTGCTATTAGACCTTGTTGGTTTGGATCTACTCCATCAGATGGTGTTGGTTTGGGTCTGTTCCTCCACACTGTGTTGGTTTGGATCTGCTCCCTCAGATGGTGTTGCTCTGGGGCTGCTCCTTAAGATGGTGTTGGTTTGGGTCTGCTCCTTCAGACTATGTTGGTTTGGGTCTGCTATTAGACCTTGTTGATTTCATTCTACTCCATCAGATGGTGTTCGTTTGGGTCTGATCCTTCGATTTTTGTTGATTTGGGTCTGCTCCTTCAGACAGTGTTGGTTTGGGTCTGATCCTTCAGACGGGGTTGGTTTGGGTCTGCTCCTTTAGACTGTGTTGGTTTGGGTCTGCTCCTTTAGACTGTGTTGGTTTGAGTCTGCTCCTTCAGACGGTGTTGGTTTGGGTCTACTCTAAGACTTTGTTGGTTTTGGTCTGTTCTTTTGAAACATCTTGTTATATGCTTTGCATTTGCACTCTTAGTGTTTTCGGTTGGCGTTCCTCCCTATTGAACAATGATATTCTGTGTTTTGCCCTCTTGAAGGATGCTCTGTTTTTTTAGCAGTATAAACAAGTGTTCTCCACTTTCAGACAGTGTTACTGTGTGCGCTTCTCTCTTGTGGTATTATATGCTATGGTCTGAATGTTCAGGGTCGGACTAGCCAACAGGCAGCCTGGACTGGCCAACAGGGCCATCAGGCTGTGCCAGATGGGCTGGTCTGACACGTCAGTTTGTAGACTGGTTTTCTGTCTGTTTGTGGGCATCCTTATGGTCTGCTGGGCAGGTTTTTACTGTTGATTTCCCCGATATTAAAATAAACACTTCGTGCAGCAAGCTCAAATTCATACAGTCTTCCATACCTTGCAAAACACTTGCGTATTCACAATTGCAAAACTGCCCCAATTTGCAAACAGAGGTCACTTTTTTAACTATCTAATTCTCTATGGAGGCACACTCTCGTCCTTGGGCCTGTTTTCAGCCCCAATCTGACCCTGTGAAATTGCATGTGTGCAGTGCTGCTGGAACATAACTTAGGGGCATTTCTTTCTTAGCATTAGTACGTACTCTGCCCTTTTGAACATCATTAGTACGTGCTCTGCACTCTGGAACAACATTAGTAGCTTCTCTGCCCTCTTGTGAACCATTTGTATGTTCTCTGCCCTCTTAGTATGTACTCTGCTCTCTTGGAGTGCATTAGTATGGACTCTGCCCTTTGGAACAGCATTAGTATGTGCTCTTGCCACTTGAACAACAGTAGAATGTGTTTCTACCCTCTTGTGAACCATTAGAATGGGCTCTGTCCTCTGGAACAGCACTAGTATAGACTCTGCCCTCTTGTTTTTTTGCAGAGTTTTATATAGCGCGAACTTGACCCAAATCGGGTATCAGAGCGCTTTACATAGCACCAGTTACGTTACATGAGGACACGCATTCATTTTTGTTAGGGACGGGGAGATTAAGTGATTTGCCCAGAATCACAGGATGTTTAGCGACATTACCGGGACTCGAACCCAGTTCCCCAGGTCCGAGTTTGAGCGCCCTAGCCGTTAGGCCAACTCCTCTCCCCTTGTGAACCATAGGTATGGGCTCTGCCCTTTTAGTAAGTACTCTGCCCTCTTGGAGTGCATTAGTATGGGTTCTGCCCTCTGGAACAGCAGTAGTATGTACTCTGCCCTCTTGTGAATCATAGGTATGGGCTTTGCCCTTTGGAACACCATCAGGGCCTAATTATGACTACGTAGGTCCGATGGACTGGAGTTACCATGGTGGCGGTGCGGTCACCGGCCGTCCGACCGCCCTATTACAATTTGGGTGGCCGGACTGCCACGGGACTGCTACAACCAGAAGGGATCCGAGATCCCTGGCGGTGTTGCAGCGGTCTTCAGACCGCAATATACTTAGGCATTTCCGCTGCGGCCCCGCCAAGCATATTACGAGGTCCCTCTGGTGAGCCCGCCATGAAAACTGTGGCAGAGAGGAAACCAAGGGAGCCCTACTGGGTCCCCTGTTGCCGCAAGGCCATGGTGTGCATGCAAAGAGGCACCTGCTGACCCGCTGTGTGCATGGACCCAGGTTCCTGCACGGCATGGACTGCAGAGTCCAAGCCATGCAGTACCTGCCTTTGGCGCTTCCATTGTGCCTCCTTTTTTCTAAGGCCCCGCTGTGGGACTGCCAAAGAAACACCCTCCAGACACAAGAGAACTTGTAATCTGGTGGGCAGTGCTCCCGCGGCTTTGGTGGTGTGGGAGCAGGGCGCGGCGTGGCAGCAGGAGTGGAATTAGATATGAGTGGATATTTGTCTTCTAACGTCCTAGAGAGAATGGGCTCCACCAAGGGTGTGTGGAAGCAACCAGTCTTTTTTGCTCTATACCTTGTGGACCTTCCTGTAGCCTTACAGAATACTCAGTCCTCCAATCGGAGGTCCGTATGGGCCATGTTTGTTGTATGCCAATGGCTTTGTCCTACTGGGTATGGCTCAAGTAGGGCTCCAAAGGAAATTGACAGAATGTAGTATTTATTTAGAAAGTTTATTTATAAAGTTTTATATAGCGCAAACTTGATCCCGAAGGATATCAGAGCGCTTTACAGTTTGAGGGAGAGGAGGGAAAAAGATCACAACAAGACTAAAATGGGGAATCTAATAGGCATACGGCCAGATTCATGAAACGAAAGTCGGCTCGCAAAGGGCCAGATTCAAATAAGGAAGCTGTAGGACTCGCAAAAAAACTGAGATTTGTACATGAATCCCATTTTGCGAGTCTGTAATAGCGATTCCTTAATAATCGCTATTACAGACTCGCAAAAGGGGACTTTGATGAATCTAGGGGATAGGATCATATAGTGCAAACATAACAGATCCTATATAATTCAGGGGTAACGTAGGGTAGGCTAGTCAATGATAGAAAATGACATCATGGGAGTGATGATACATAATGATGTAAGGGGGGCAAATACAATAGTAACAAACAGAATTATTAACCAATGCTGTGGTATTTCCAGAGCGATTAGGGCTTACAGTCGTCCATCGTGTTGAGGTAAGAACTTAATCATGAGGAATCTTTTTGCTTCCAATTTGAAAGCAACCTTGGAAGTGATTCTACGAATTTCCGGTGGGAGAGAGTTCCACAATTTTGGTGCAGCGCCAGAGAAGGCTCGTTGGCATGTTCTCTTTTTGCGGAAGATCTGAAATACTGTAAGGTCAATCATCCAGTAATTGATATGGAACACAAATCCTGGTGCTTGGGACAGGGGGGGAAGTAAGCCTTTATACATGGTCAACTGGCATGTAAGTAGTTGGGGGAAGTTTCTTTGTACAAATACCTCAGCAGTAAACTAAGATGGAAATTGCACCTAGACACTTTAAGTGCATTCGGAGGGTTAATGAAATTTGAAAGGGGCTTTGATGGCCCTTCGTTAAAACCGTTAACAGCTTTTAATGCAATGGTCCCCCTCAAGCGCTATATGGCCAGAACTACTGTGCCTTGGGGCTAAAGTCGATAGGGACAAGTCGGAAGAGAGCTACGTCTTGGGCCACCAAACTGTGCAATTCTGCAAGAAATAAGGATGGAAGCGAACTTGAAATCGTGGAATTGCATCACAAAGACACTCCCTATTCGAGTTTGGCATAGGCATTTAAATGCCCCAACCTTAAATGTTGCTTGTTATTGTGTCACTGAAATAATTGTTTGTGAACTGAGTGAAAAGTTACTAAGGGAACGCCTAGGACAGATCACAAGTTATCTTAAATTGGACACTACACAGGGCTCCCTAGGTATGTTTACAATATGTAGGTTCTAGTCTTCGTCTTCGCTCTTTACCAAGCTCCTCAGCAGCTAACAGGAGAGTCATGAGGGGCTAAGAGTGGTATAAGATACCACCAAAGGTCAAAGGGTTCATGGTGTTACTTCCCCTACCCTTGGCTCTTTGGTGAATCCATGTAATCACCCTAATGACCCTGACACCCTAAATGAGGCGCAAGATTGTTTATGGAGGAGTCCTGAAGAAGTAACCCAGAGTAGCATAGGCACAGCATAGACACCTGCAGCGGTGAGACAACACGTTAGCTGTGGTTATTGCAGAGATTTTACACCTTCCTATGCCTCCTAGACTTATTGCACTTGGCTGGTCAGCTGCTGCCTTGTGCCCTACCTGTGCCACCCACGTGCACCATGCTCTGTGCTCTGTGCATGGTGCCTGTACCCTGAAATGAATTTTAAAAAACATATAAGTGGGAGGAGGGAGCACATCCTTACTCCTAAAGGCATGATGGGTGGTGCTCAAAAGGACCCCCCTTGATTGGCTGGCTACAGTATTAACAACATGTGGCCGCCATTTCAGGACTTTGGGATATGGTCCACCCTTTTGAAATGTATTTTAGTGAAAGGCTGTTTTTTAATGGTCACAAAAGAAGCACATATAAAGGATGATAACAGATTTTATTCACAATATCAATCATTTGCTGGTGGTACCACAATCATTTTATGAATTATGTGTATTCTAAGGAGACTTTACTCTGTGTAAAATGCTGATTCTCTTATGGAATGCAACATCTTTTGAGATGTGACCAGTGATGTCATCAGTGATGTCATTTAACATGTCACTCGTGACGTGAGGTTCTAAGCAGTGCAAGGTGGGAACGCACTGTATAGTTACCTCACTGAAATATACCTGGCGAATATCAGTAGTATTTTGGGAGTTTATAACCTTTAGTTTTCAATTAATTTCAACACTTCATTATAACGTTACTTCAACCTTTGTATTTTTATATATATTAAGTGAAAAAACAGACATTTTGTTTTTTATGTTTTCTTGTTATTTGTATTTGAGTGAAATAGACCTCAAACACCCCTTAATTTGTATACAGGATTTAGTTTTTAGTTTTTATTCAGCCGTGTTTTGTTTCATATGGGCATTTCTCTTATATCTCTTTCTGTCTTTCATGTGCTCTCTTTTTCTTTCTCTCTCATATATGTATGTATGCATTTATACAAATTCCTAATTATATGCATTTTACCTATTTATCCTTAAATGTTCATTTAAAATTCCAAAATATTCATATGTTTTAAGTTGGTTAAAAAACATTGTCAAGTGAAAGTTAATAAATGTTACTTTTTGAAAATGTATTGCAAAATTACACAAATACATATCTTTAAGCTGAATGTAGTTTTTTAGGTCGAGCGACCTATCTCAATGCGCATGCGTATTGAGCGGGAGCGAGATATAAAGGGGCTTAAACAGAGGTTTAACTAGCTGGCGATTTGGTGCTGTGCCCGTGCGCTTTTAGGTCAATGCGCAAGCGCATTGACCTAAAATGCGCGTGCACAGCATCAAATCGTCAGCCATCTGTTGCCCAGCTTGGTGCCGCTCCACCCCCTGCGGCATCAAAGGCTTTCACGGCCGGCCGGCCGTGCTTTCAGTTTGCCACTCCACCCCCTGCGGCATCAAAGGCTTTCACGGCCGGCCTCCTTCCTTCGTGCCCAGCCCCCCTCCCAGCGCTGCCTTGTTACACTTGACTTTTATTTGCCTGACTGTCTTTGGTAATTGCCATTTTAAGTAATCTCCTCTCCTAACTCTGCAGCCGCTTTTACATTTGACCTTTAATTTGCCTGACTTGGCTTGTACTTGCTGTTTAAAGTAACCTATGCTTGGTGAATACATTCAAATGCGATACGTTTGAGGAGCCTTGCATCTTACAAATTGTTGCAGTGATGCAGGAGACATGAGCGCATGCTATCACATCAAATAAACATGAACACCAACCGCCTTTTTCTCAGCTCAGCCATCAGACTTCTTCACGGACCTAACGGCAATCACGTCATGTCACGTAACGTTGTTCAGAAACGTAACGTTACGTAAGCGCCATTTTGAATCCTTTGCGCATTATTTATCATTTTTTTAGCATTCAATACTCTCAAGACTTTGCTTGTGATCTACGGAAGAAAAAGAGAAAAGAAACAAGTAACTGGATTATTCTATACTTAACTGCCATTATGTGGTCATGTATGTTATTGCAAGCTCGGTCATTTGTGATATTCATTGCTGTAATATACATTCTAGGTTGAATGTTGTTACGTGCTTTATTCCCCACAGATTTCTTATTTGAAAATAGGGACAAGCACAACAGTTAGGAGAAAGGACTTTATATGTTCATTTATTTCAAGAAAGGTTGATTGTTTTAGAGACAACTAAACAAACTTATTTACTCTCATAAAACAATTGCTCTGTCAACACTCACTTAAAAAACAAGCATTGGCATAGCCCTCGCCTTTGGGACCTTATAAGTGTGTAGTTATCCAGTACATTATCCTTGGTGCAACAACATCAAGTGTTGCATGGCTAAACACTAATAATGTCCCAAAGGCGAGACCTATTGGCTATGCCAATGCTTGTTGTGCAATGGAATGCAATGATTATTTTGATCTAAGATGTTATAGTAAAAGTTGTGTTTGAAATGTATTTTTGTATATGGTGTTTTGGAAAATAGTGCTAACACATGCTCCCACACTGAAAATCTGAAACAGATATGGCCTTCCAGGGCCTGAGTGTACACCATCAGTCTACAGTAGCCATTACTCCCAGGGTGTAATTTGCTTTTAAATAGGTTGTAGGTTTAAATGGTTGTTGTGTTGAAGTGTATTCACAAAATGTCTACATCCTTCTAAGAGCATCTTCTGGGCACGACTACTTCAGGCAATGATTACCCAACTGGCTTCTCTCACTGACAAATTAAATTGCAAAGTAAAATCTTCTGTTTTGGAACAGAGCCAGATATCCTTAGTGTGTGATAAAGTCACAGTGAGGACGTGAAATACCATAACTGGTGCTGAGTGGTAACGTTTGGTAAGATGGATATGGTTTGGGTTGGTTTGGGAACACTCTAAGTGAGTCTGTAGAGAAAAATGAGGATTTATTCACATAGTTTGGAAAAATGTTACACTTTATAACACTGACAATAAACTATATATTATTCTCTTTTTTTAAAAAATATTTTTATTTGGGCCCCCCCCCCTCTTTTTGTTATAAAGGGCACAAATATTCATTCAAAGATGAAATGCAAGAGTATGGCAAAGCATACAATACATAAACTTAAAATATACAAATGAAATAAACAATGCAAGGAGAAGCAACACAAGAATAATAAGATAAATTAAATCCTAAACACATTAATTTCAATACATCCTACCCCCGGTCTCTCTCCATCCATCTTTGTATAGGTTCCCATATCTCCTTTCCTAATTTCTTGCCTTTTCTACCCCTCCTTGCATATATTGCTTTCTCAAGATTGTAAGCAGCTAATAATTTAGTTAGCCATTGGTGCAATGTGGGTGGTAGACGATCCAGCCAACCCGTGGCAATGCACAGCCTTAGAACAGCCATAGCAACAAAGATAAAGTATCCATGTTGGGTCTGGCTAGCATTATCATCTATTCCAAGGAGTACCACTGCTGACGTTAGGGTAATCTCTATCCTTAATGACCTCTTAAGAAAAACTTCAATTTCGTCCCGGGTAGTTTTTAAGTGGGTGCAGGTAGCAAACATATGGACTAGGTCCGCCTCGGAACTATCACACCTTGGGCACGTGATACCGGCCACCCCTCCCCACTGTGCTATCCTGGAGGGCGTATGATACAGAAATTACAATGTCTTATAATGTTGTGCCTGAAGTGGTGCTGAACACAGAAGTTTCTGTCCTAATTCCAATGACGTACAGAAAAGTTCCTTCTCTGAGCCCAACTTCTGCACCCATTTACCCTCATACTTTTCCAGATCATCTGCTTGGTGCTCTATTAATTCAGAGTAAAATCTTTAAATTGTACAGTCTGTACCATCCTGTATAATATCCCAAATAGTATAAGGAACATCAAGTTATTCACAAATTCATGATGGGTGCAGGATGATACTACTCTTATTGTTGCATTTTATTTACAGTAAGTTGCCTCATATAAAGAGCACTACGTGTATCTAACATCATGAGAAAATCAGCACTTCTGTCTTGTGTTGGAATATAATTTCAGGAAAACGTTATTAAGATATGAGGGAACGTTCTATTTAAAGAGGCGTATAATAAATCCTTGTATATGTATGTGTATCATATCAAAATACACCAAAATGCCTGAACCGTGCCTGCAGGGACCATCCCTGTAGGGAACATGGAGGGAAAATAAGCACCAAACTGCGTGACAAGCCAGTTATGGGAACTCAGAGAGAAATATTGCCTTTCAGCAGGAAATGGTTTAGCCCAAAACTCTGTTTTTAATATAAAATCCGGGCCTTCGGTGGTCATATCACTGAAAATACAAGATTTGAAAATAATATTATTGTCTACCGGTGTTCGTGTAAGACAATTTCTATGGACTTGAATCTAGAGAATGCTAAAGTGATTCTGGTAATTTACCGACCTTTGCTGGTCGATTTCTATCAAAGAAAGTTAAATGGAGGCAGTTGCCACAAAAATAAAAAATAAAAAGTCCCTGAGCAGTAAGCAATTCTGGTATTTTAATGACCTCTACTGGTCGTTTTTATCAAGACAGTTAAATATAGGCAGTTGAACAAGCAGAAAGCAATTCTGGTATTTTACTGACCTCTACTGGTCATTTTCTATCAAGGCAGTTGAATAGGATAAAAAAAGTCCCTAAGCGGAAGAAGACAAGCCCTAGGGCTGATCTCCAGAGCCACCAAAGTGCATACACATATAAGTATATACTAACGTATATACAAGAGATCTCGAATGCTGAACCTAAAAAATCACAGACCCACCATTGGTTCTAAAAACCCATTAGCTGAAGATATCTTTTAAAGGCGCGATTAACAAACTCCTCCTTGTTAGGGTGTAGAAACCTTATCCCGCGGCTGAGCCAAATTCAATAATCCCTTGACTCTGTTAACGCGCGAGACAAATCGCCTTCGATAATGGATTAAATGAAATCCCACCATGTGAACCGTACAGGGCCATATTTCTAAATAAGTGTTAAGCTAACCCAGCTACTAACGAAAGAGCTCAAATAATATCCCTGATATAATATTACATTGAGAGCCTAATCCATTTCTAGTGTATGGCAGCACATTAGAAATATAACAATATGGGCTAAATTTAGAAAACTTTTGCACTTATAAATTGAGTTTGTGCTTTGAATTCACAAATTCCTAATCAAAGAATGAGGATTTGCTGAGATTTCCAACCACAATTTTCACTTCCTACCCAGAAACACGAGGCCTCATTTTTTTGCTGTTGCAAGTGTACTGTTCGGGCGGCGTATTCCCATGGAAGGGGGTGTCCAAAGAGAAGGATGTGTACCCCAAAAATGTTGGAACAGTGTGTATGTTCACAAACATTTCCAGTGTCTTTTCCACTCCATTTGTCAAGATACCTTTTCCCAACTTAATAGGGCTGTAGTAAGTGTGACCAGGAGCTGCAGGGACGCTCTCCTAACATCTCCAGTTTTTTCTGGGGTCACACAGGTGGGCTGTCCACCAGCAGACGGTCTTTCCACATCTTCCTTTGCAGACCAGACCTCTGGTTGTCCAGGTGATTATTCCCCATCGCATAGACTTTTGTTCGCTATTCTTGGGCTGGTCACATGGTTTGTGACAGCATCTACTACGGTTTGAGAATGCTGCCTCTAGATTGGCTCTCCAGCAACCTCCTCTCTTCCGCTTCCTTGGCCTTCAACACAGCCCATTTGCTACCGGTGGCTAAAATACGCAGTTGTGAGGTCATGCTTTTTATAAATTTGGTTCCTAATACCTGCAACATAAGTTGATCACTACCAGCCTTCGTGTGAGCTTAGAGATAGGACTTCTCATTTCTTTGTTGACCCTCGTCTAAGCGCGCTTGAGTTGGTGGTCGCACTTTCTCTGTAATAGCAGCACAGTCGTGGAATTTACTGTCTCGCCGTTTGCACGCTGTTAGCCAGCTAGTCCCTTTTGGGAAGGCTCTCAAGATATCACTAATTTCCCAGAAGGACAACAGTTACCCAGGTGTGAAGCGTATCTTATACCAACCAACTTATCTTGCGTCAGGTCTATATAAACCAGTTTACGTGATTACCAGGATGCAACAGTGTGCTTTCCAAGTTCATATTGCATTGCATTACAGGAGTAAGTCTTGGGGAGCAAGAGTAAGCTTGGAAGTCTACAAATCATAAGAAAGGTATCCAACCATAGGTGCTGTGGGTAGGAAAGGGCATGGAAAGCACCCTATTTGGAGAGGAAGGGATTTGTTAACATGGAAAAATGTTTTCTATGTAGAGAAAAAAGAGGACGACAAGTAACTGTGCAATTGCGCGTTCAGCTAAAACCTACGACTGCAGACTGTCTAATCTGTGGACAGTTCATTGTTGTAAGGCTGGCTCTGACTTGTAAGAAAAGCACGTCAAAAGTCGTATATGAGTGGCACTTCAAGAGAGTCCCCAGGCTTATGCCTTTTGAATTGTATACCTCCTCACCCCTCCCCCCAAAAAAATTTGTAAAACTACTCAAAACATATGCCTCTTTTAGTGTGGATTTAGTCCATCTTTTGGAGAATTTGAAGTATGTTCAGGTTTCCAAACCAGGTAACCTTGGTTTTAATCTTGACTTCTCCACTTGAGTACATTGTGTGATTCTGTGCATACTGCTTGATCTCTGTTATGTTATATTTGACATATCTGCCCCAAACCCGAATGCCCGGTGGGGACTCGGCAGTCCTCTGTGCACTGTAATTGAATGAATCCAAGCATGCATGTTTCTAATGGAGGAAGCCGTAGAGTTACAGAGTGCTAAGGTATAATAAGTCTTAGTTCAGCTTCATTCGCTCTGTGGCTGTGAGCTTTGTGAAACATCACTTTTGATTCTGTTATGCAATATTTGCATCAAAGGCCCCCCCTAGAAGAGGCACCTGCCGCCGCTTGAACATCCCTTTTCGAGGCCTCTTTCAGAGGATGTGGCATGGGTGGAAACCGAGTTTCAAGCCAAAAAATAGAAACGAGCTCGGCCTCCGTTCCATCTCTCCCACAATGACTTGGTGCTGCCGAGCCTTGTTTTTGATGACTTCACTTCCGGGCCCTCGGAGCAGATGTTTCCTGTCTGCGAGCGGAAGTGGCAGCTAGAGCCTGGCTTCCCGTTCTACCGTCTCACTTCATTCACGTTAGTGTGGGGTACTCTGATCTCAAAACTGTTTCATATATTTTAGATGAAAAACTGCACAAAAACAATCAATTTGCGGCCTCAAACTCTTATTGCGGTCTGCTCCTTTCTCCTGCAACTTAACTTTGGACTGGCCTTACTTTTAACTTCCTACTGCTTTTTGATTGTTTTTTAAAGTTCTGCCCTTTCCTGTTTTCATTCTCTTTTCATTGGGACTGTATTTGTTTGACCACACAGGAAAAACCGCCTCCTGAGATAGCTTGTGAAAACAGAGACTGAAAAAAACATATTTTGCAAAAAAAAACTCCAAAAAGTAGATGATCAAAATCTCAACTTTACCTAAATATCTCCTTATATCAAAATTGCAACCTACACCTGTTACCACTAACAAGTACTTGCCCATAAATATTCTCAGCCTGTAGTTAGATTGTTTCACAGGATTTAGGAATCTGATACAGGACTTAATTTTAGTGAAAATATTTTTATGTGAAGTCCAGGTGTTGTCAGCCTATAATTTGGAGCTTTTGGGGGCTCTTTTGATTTTAGCAGGCACCTACTTTGCTGTCCTGATGGATGTTTAGAGCTTTCTGCCTTCACAGTAGCCGCTGCCAAGGCGGCTCGTCCGAAAGCACTGAAAGTTTGAAAGGGGCCGCCATGTTTAATTTTGACTTGTGAGTTGTCTCCCTGTGTGTGCGGGTTATTTTTTTTTAAATTTCTGTTCGAGACCACTAGACTTTTCTAAGGTACATACACTGATGGTCCAATGTCTGTCAGACCCTTAGTATAAGATTTCCACCAGCAGAGCCAGTGGGGGCTCCACTGGTGATAAAATTAGTGTGTTCGATCCTAAATGACTGGTTACTACTCCACCTTTGTGGCAGAATATCCTGTCTGCTGAACTTTAACTATCTCACTATGTTTTTGCAAAGAAGCTTTTGTTAACTCTGTGTTGACATGGATCTGGCTTCTGATTGGACACCTCCTAATAGTAGTATTTTAGTATAGATTTGGAATCTCTCTTATTTGATGCCAAAATCCTGACCGACAACTAAGCTTGTCAGTGATACCGATTCAAGTAATACTTATTGAAAAACCATTGTTCTACCCCTATAGTTTGTCAGAGGGGGTAATCATCACCGAAATCCTTGCTGACAAAGGTAATATGTGAGATTTGATTTAGCAAAATGTGTGCAGCGCAGTAACAATCCACCATTAAAGGCCAATTGGCTTTGAGATGTCCATTTCATAATAAATAAACCAGACCTACTGCCTTTCTCCTACTGTTGCAATTTTATTTTAAACTATTTTTAACTATTGGTCTATGCTTTTGACATTTTTTTATGTATTACCATATTCCTACTCTAAAAATTGTCTCATAATACAGTGTTAAATGATTATTGGGTCGAAAGGAGGCAGAAAAAACAACACAACTGCCCGCCGAACTGTGTTTGGTTCACCGGACTAGCATAAACGTGTGGCCCTGACCATGAGACCACTGCAGCTTGCATCACCCATCGCCCCTGTCATTGCAGCCAAAACTCCTAACCATCTCTCTCGCCTGCAAGTGCGACAGTTCAGATTATTCCAGGTCCTCAAAGCTAAAGGAATGGCTGGGGAGGCAGGTATTAGTAATTTGTAATGTATTTATAAACAACCATTGTTTACTTATCTCAAAATTAGATAAGAAGCGCCACCATGTGGCAGACTGTCTTAAGCGTGGTGTTGAGAATTAAGTGCCAGTGCCAAGCACCGGAAACCAATTAAGTCACAGTGCTGAGCACTGGAAACCACCTGCTCAAATTAAGCCCTGGTATAGGTACTGGGAGACGACTCAGGTAGATCCACAGCAGTGTATCGGAAACACTGAATTACCAACATGCGGCACCACAACGTCCGGCAAAGGGTTGGGAGGACCAACCCGAACAGGCATTCAAGTCCGATCACATGATCCGGTGATGAGAAGACCTCTGTCTGAGTTTGATTTTCACCTGGGATCAGCAGCGCTTCAGGCATGGGCGAAGCACACGTGGGTCCCTTGCTCACTGGATTCAAGCTACCTTTCTGATGAGGGGCGTTACCCCGAAACCTGTCCCAGGTTGCTTTTTCTGGTTCAGTGAAGACCTGACTTGGCAGTTCGGGCTGGACTGTTCCCATGAGGCACAGGGTCAAGACAGACTTGCATATAGCTGTGTTCGAACTGGGGTGACAAAGTGAGCTAAAGAACAATGATTGATTCAACCCAGATCTGTGACTAGGGGTGAGTGTCTGAAAAGTTTCAGCACTCCGTCCATCATCTCCTTGTGTTTGCTTAGGTCTTTAGATTCTAGCAGAACTCCATAAGTGAGGAGGAGACTGATATGTTGAAGGAGGTTGTTCCATGCCTTGGGTGCGATGTAGGAGAATGAGCAACCTCCAGTTTTGCTTTTGCAGGTGTTGAGTGTGTGTACAAGTGAGAGTGAAGCAGAGCACAGGTGTCTGTTGGGTTAGTGAGGGTATGCGTTTGTTCAGGTTTTCTGGTCCTGTGTTGTGTAGGGTTCTTTGTGTGCGTAAGAAGTTTGACATGGCTGCCCTTGTGAATGAGAAGCCAATAAAGTTCCAAAGGTGCGGTGTGGGAGGTTGAGTATGAGTCTTGCAGCTCCATTCTTGATGATCTGGAGTCTGTGTAGGGGTTGTTTGCAGATTACAGTGTAAAGAGTGTTGCCATGGTACAGCCTGCTAGTGATGACTGCTTGTGTGACTATCCATCTTGTGTTCTGAGGCAACCATTTGAAGATCTTTCGCAGCATGCATAGGATATGGAAGCCAGAGGTGCACACTGCGTTGACTTGAGCCGTCATGTTGAGTTTGCCATCTAGAGATGATCCCTAGATTTCTTGTGTGGTCTGTGGGTGACGGTCCTTGCTCTTATGGCCACGAGGTGGAACCCCATGGTGAGGTCTTGTTGCCAAAACTAGTACTTCCGTCTTGTCGGAGTTGAGCTTCCTGCAGTTGGTTTGCATCCAGTCTTCTACCATGGTCATGCAGTTTGTGAAGCTGGTTCTGATGGTGTTTTTCTTGTCCGTCAGGGAGAGGATGAGTTGGATGTCATCAACATAGGAGATTACAGTGATGTCTTGTGATCAGATGATGTTGGCGAGGGGCATCATGTATACATTGAAAAGGGTGGGGCTGATGGACGATCTTTGTGAGACACCGTATATCAGTTTCTTGGTCTCTGATGTGGAGGGTGGCAGCCTGACCCTTCGGGTTCTGCCCGTGAGGAAGGAACTGATCCATGTGAGAGCGGATCCTTGTATGTCAATCTCATGAAGTCTTCACCCCTCATCAGCCAGGATAGCTTGATTCCAGTGGCACAGTGAGCCCAGGACCCGCAGGTTCTGCATTCTGTCCATCAATTGTTCTTTTTGCGTTCATTTCCATGCAGCAGGCACAGTTACAAACTACTGCATGGGTGCAGGGCAGAGCTTCATATAGCTCCTTCTTGCATGAGAACAACCTCCGAAGCTTGAGGCGTGTTGCATAGAAGAGCGTCACGCATGTCTGGTCCATCTGAAACAAGATCACATGCATTAGGGATGTGGTAAAGGCGGTTGGTAGCGATGCCTCATTTCACAATGAGAAAAAACTAAAACATGTTAGAAAATTAATTAAAAGTGAAACACTGAAAGAGGTTGTTTGAGAAGTGTCCAGTCCTTTAGTAATAGCAATCCTGAATTAAGTCAAGTGTGAACAATCACGTTCACAATTGGTTTCCACTAGTGTTAAGTTGGCGGCTTCTAAAGAGCTGAGGGCTTTAAGGACCCTGATCAGTCTGAGCGCACCCGACAAACGCTTGTGTGTGTTTTTAAAAAAAAAAACTTCACTACTAAAACATCCACATCCATGAACTGCTTTAAATGTAGGCATATAGTGGCCAGGTGTATGTCAGTCTGATTTTTTTTTCTTCATTTGTGTGATGTGTGTGTAATAAAAAAATGTAAAAACAAAACTCCACCAACGTGCCAAGGCTAGACCTATTGGTTTTGCCAATGGTAGTTAAAAGTGGTCTGTGTGTCTCAGTACTGAGATTCTAGCACACACTGGCATAAATGTCGGCTGCCCAAAATATAGTGTCATAAATATAATTTTCAAAAATATGTACGCATTGGAATATTTAATAGAAAATCTTCACCTCATAGAACAATATTTGTTAAAACAAAACTTAGGCCACAATATTTTTGCCAAAGGATATTTGGACAAGAATTTTCGAACACACAACCCCCAGGCTCCCCTTTGAGATCAACATTTTTTATTTTTTTTTAAGACGTTTATTATTGTTCAAAAAGTGCAGTACATATAGCAGAGCCTACAACCCTGCGGGCCGGCTGCAAAAAGTCTGTGCAGTGTTGAGGCAGATGGTTTCAGGGGAAGGTATTATGCATATTTCTGGTCATTATCTGGCATATGGGTCACGCGAAAATTATACATAACATGTGCTTTTAGCACTCGGCCATCACTGTAAATGACGTCTCATTTTACATTTTATTTATAATTTAACCAGTAACTTTTCAACAAGAAACAGGACCGTTCACAACGGCACGTCCCAGTGTGCCTACGGTGTCAGTGCAACTCCATGCACCTACGGTGCGTGTGGCATTAATGTCTCTCCAACTTGTTTATGCATGTGCTAGGAGCGCATCGGTGAAGTGAGAGAGCTGTGGCTGTCCTAGGTGGCTGGTGGTATAGCGGGTGGTGAACAGGGTCGATAAGCGGTAGCGTTCCACCAACTGTCCGCTCGTTGCACGACATGTGTGGCAAACATATGTGCCGCCTCTATGACATGTTCGGTGGGTGCCACCCGCTCCCGTGTTCTCTGCCTAGTGTTCAGCCAGGGGTGTCTGTCTGTCGCTGTGTGATAGTGGGTATACCCGCAGCTGGGAAGAACAGGAATGCGTAGCCTTCAATATGGGAATGTGCAGAGGGAGTCAGAAGTGGGGGGGGGGGGGAAGTGTACTCGTGCGGGCTGTGTCAAGGCTGTGGTGTTGAGAGCAGCGTTCGGGCCATTACGTGGTGGAGAGCCCTCATTAGCGTGGCTGACTGTGTTCGTGGCTTACATGCCGGGGGGTCGGTGGCACCCTCGGGGAGGTGGGGGGTGAGCGCGGTGTGCAGCCCTGTCTAAGATGTTGTCGCTCGTGGGGGGCCTGCCCGTCTCGGCTGTCGCTGCGCGATTCCCCTGGCCATGCCCTCTGCCTGCAGGGACCCCAGGATTTCATCCCAGATGTGTGCAATCGGGAACTGTCTCAGACCCGCTATCTCCTCCCCGCGCAGTGCCGTGCCCTCTGCTTCGGCCCAGTTAACGAAGGATGTGTACCAGTGTGCGGGAGCTGGCGGTTCTCTACTTTTCCAGTGCCTGGTGAGGAGGCGCTTGGCCGTGATAAGGCCTAGGTCCCAGAACCGGGCTTGTGGTTTGTTTTGTTTAGTCCTCTTATACAGCCCAAGAACGCATGCCTCCCACGTGTTGGGTAGTCCCGGGCCTGTGCTGTGTACCAGGAGTGATGTCACCTCCCCCCAGTGGACAGAGTCGGGCAGCCCCAAAGCATATGCAGGATGTCAGCATCTAGCAGATCGCATCTGGGACATGCTGCAGTGGTAATTGCGAAGTATTTATTGATTCTGTCTGGCGATAGATATGCCTGGTGTAATATGTACAGCTGAATGGTGCGGAAGCGGGAGTTACGCGGGACGTTCACAGGGCTGGCCAAGATCAGTTTCCATTCTTTATCCGTCCAGTCTCTCCCTCGGTGGATTGCCCACTTGTCCCTAATCGGCTGTGTGGGCCTCTGGGTGTGTATGAGGAGCGCCTGTGCCAACCAGTGCGTGATATGTGAGCCTCTGCCCACGACGTACAGGTATTGGATCAAGTGGTGGAGCGGTGGCTCCTCCTGGATATCTCCCCAAGATACCATATATGTCCTCACCACTGACGCGTGTAGTAAGAATTGTCCTGCCGGCAGGCCTGTGCCCTCCGATAGTTCCGCAAATGGGAGCAAGGTCCCGTCCGCGTATAGGTCGCCCATCGTCTCCACCCCGGCAGCAATCCAGGGTTCCATGCTGCGGGACGATACCATCCCATTCCTCCGGGGGGGGTACCCAACAGGGGAAGGGCGGGAGCGTACGGTCTGACATTCTTTGTCAGCTTCAAGCAGCGGAGGAAACATTTGCGGGCTACGGCCATGTGCAGGGGCAGAGGGCGAGGTCCCTTGGTCAGTGGATGAAACAGCGCGCACACCTGTGGGTACGTCCATTGGTAGTCCGCGTTGGCAGTGTCGTCTAGGTGTGAGTCGCTGAGCCAGTACGTAACCCATTGCAGCTGTGCTGCCAGGTAGTACAGCTCCATATTGGGGACCGCCATCCCTCCCTCCGCCGTCGGGGAATACAATTTCGCCAGGGCCACTCGTGGGCGCCCCTTGTTCCAGATTAAGCCGCGGAGCATCGACTCTAGGTCGCGGAAGATCCTCGTGGGGACGTACATCGGGATATTTGCAAAGTGGTAGAGTAGCCTCGGTAGCGCAATCATCTTAGACAGAGCGATCCGGCTGGGCACATTCAAGGGCAGCGTCTTCCAGAAGTTCATCTGGGCCCTCAGTGAGGACACGGCGCGCCCCAGGTTGCCCTCTAGTATATCCTGCGGGTCTCTGTAAATGTGCAGCCCGAGGTACTTGAACGTGGTTGGGTACCAGGTAAGTCGGGCGCCACCGAGATGCACCTCGCATTCCTCCAGGTCTGGGCTGAAGGCGTATACACCGGATTTGGTCCAGTTGACCCTGAGGCCCGATACCTCCTCAAAGGTCCGGAATATGTCCGATAGTATCGCAGGCACCGCGGTGAGGTCTCTCACATAGAGTAACAGGTCGTCTGCATAGAGCGAGACCGTGTGCACCCCGTCTGCTAGCGGGATCCCCCATTCCCCTCCTTTGTCCCGTAATAGGGCTGCCAGGGGTTCGATGGCCAGGGAGAAGAGAAGGGGCGACAGGGGGCAGCCTTGTCTAGTGCCCCTGCGTACCCGCACCGCCTCTGACAGCAACCTGCCCGTCCGCACGCGGACGCTAGGTCTCTGGTAAAGCAGCCCGACCATATCCATGAAGGCATCTCCCACGGCGAGTTTTTCCAACACCGCTCCCAGGTACGGCCATTCCACGGAGTCGAAGGCCTTCTCCAGGTCCAAGACGAGGCATCCCGACCTCGGCCAGTGTGTTGTGGCCGCCTCCTGGACTCTGAAGAGGCGACGCAGGTTACGGGAAGTGCTCCTAGCCGGCATGAACCCGTTCTGGTCTGCGTGTACCAGGGTCGGGACCTCCAGGGTCAGGCGGCGGGCCAGCAGGGAGGTGAATATTTTGTAATCTGTGTTTAACATGGCTAAAGGCCTGTATGATCCCATATACGTGCCATCCCTGCCTGGCTTCAGCAGCGAAACCAGGTTCGCCTCGTTTAGTGAATTTGGGAGCGCCGAGTCCTCGATCGCATGTGTATATAGCTTGAGCATCTCCGGGATCAATACGTCCGAGCAAGCCTTGAAGAACTCAGCAGGCAGGCCATCTGGGCCCGGGGACTTGCCGTTGGACAATGCGAAGATGGCTTCTCGCATTTCCTCTTGGGTGAATGGTCCCCCAAGATCCTCCTGTTGCGCGTTCGTCAGGGAGGGCAGTTGGACATCTGCAAGGAAATCCGCGACGGTGACTGCGGAAACCCTCATCTGTGACCGGTATAGGGCCTGATAGTGTCCCACAAACGCCTGGTGTATCTTGCTCTGTGTGTACACTATCTCCCCTCCAGTTGTTCTAATAGCGGACACCGGCTCCGTGCGGGATTCCTGTTTGACCAGCCACGCCAGCAGTCTCCCTGGCTTGTCGCCGTGTTGGTGCACCCGCGCAGAGTGGGCCGCAAAATTAATGTGCCTCAGCCTTTCTAGTAGTGTCGTATGTTCCTCGCGGGCCTCCCGTAGCCTGTCGTCCGTGCCGGCCACTGCTTCTCGCTCCCAGCGGAGCAAGTCCGCCTCCACCCTGCTCAGATCTGCCTCTAATTCCTTCCGTATGCCCCCTTGTATGCCCAGGCAGTGACCTCGCATCACCACTTTGAAGGCGTCCCATTCCACACTTGGAGAGGACGCCGTGCCTGAGTTGTCGGTGAAGTACTGTGCCACTCGGGCCTGCAGGGCGTCTCTGAAGGGGGCGTCCAGTAGCAGAGCGGGCTGTAACCGCCACGTGGGTATGGGCGGGTGTGGGCGTTCCCAAGCTATCGCCAACGTGTGCGGGTTATGGTCTGAGTGTGTCCGGCCGAGATATTGTGTCTCAGTGATGTGTGGGAGCGTTTCCGTTGTCACCATGAATCTGTCCAGGCGGACGTGTAGCGCGTGTGCCCCCGAGTAATATGAATATACCCTGGTGTCTGGGTGGCGTGCGCGCCACGCATCTCTGAGGTCCCACTGCATTGCCCACCCTGTGAATGCCCTCGCAGCCCCCAATGATGTGGCATCTGGCCTGGGCGGGGTCGAGCGGTCCAATACAGGGTCTAGCACTGTGTTGTAGTCACCTCCCAGTATCCAGGGGACTCCGTGCCAAGGCGCCAATTTCTCCGAGAGGTGTGTTAGGAAGCTTCCCTGGTCTGTGTTTGGAGAGTACACGGACGCCAGGACCACCGGCTGCCCGTCCAACCGACCCCTCACCAGCACATATCTCCCCCCCAGGTCTGTTGTCACTTCAGTCATTGTGAAAGGGGTGCCTGGCCTAACCCATAGTAGTGTCCCACGTGCAAACGAGGAATATTCTGTGGCGTACAATTGACCCCTCCACCTGCGCCGTAGTGTAACCACCTCCGCCCCACATAGGTGTGTCTCTTGCAAGAGTGCGATCTGTACCTGCTGCCGTTTCAAGTAGGAATATATTTGGTATCTGCGCGCGGGTGTGTGCATGCCCCTGACATTCCAAGTGCATATTTTAATCGAAGTCATGTTGGTGGTGCGTACCCCTCCCCCTTTTTCGCACTGACAGCAGCTCCGCTAGGGGCTCTCCCATCGTCAATCTCAACATGCCCATCTCCACCCCCCATAGTACACTTCGCATTGTCCTGGTAGGCATTGGGTAGGGGAAAAACATTAGATAACAATAACCAACTGTGGGTGAGACCCACCAAAATACCAAAGGGGCAGTGGCGAAACGGGCCACCGTCCATAATCTCAAGTGAGAGGGACAACAGTTCCAGTCTAAGGGGCAGTGCGCATAAGCATCCCCTTTGAGATCAACATGTTCAATATTTTTGTTTCTCCTCTGGGCTCTTTGATCCAATATTTTTGTTTTTCTCTTTTTCTGTTATGTTGAAGACACCCAGCTTCTGGTTCGGTTACACTGAGACTTACCTACCACCCAACCATTTTTTTGTTCAAATCTGTTTTATTGACTTTTATACAACAGAATGCAAGAAAAACAATTGCTTGTGACAACTTTCCATCCAGTTGAGGCATCTGTATCAATACATGCATGTGTATTACATATCATCATATCATAACCTCATATGTTGTCTTCAGATGACATGTCCAGCAAGTCCTGCCAACCTACCACCCACCCATGATTCCAGCGGTGGCTTTCGGGCACAGCTAAACTGGCGATCTTTAACTCCCTCAAGCTCAACCGTGGTACGACCAAAGTTCTTCTGGACAGCTCCACCTGGTCTGATTCTTGGTGGGGTACCACCATGGGGTCACCACTGGTCCCATCTGCTGCCAAACGTCACCTCAGCATCATGTTTGTCTCTGCCTTATCTCACTTCATCTAGTTCTACCCAACAACCGCAAAGAAGTTCCAACTCCATCAAAGCTACTAGAAGTTGGAACTCCAGGCAGCTGTATCTTCCCGTCTGGGTTACTGTGGGGTTGCCTCCAGCTGGTAAGTGGGGACGGGAGGGGTTCGAGCCCATAACCCCCCAAAGGAATAGAAGTTGTCTTGCCCTGCCCCCACCCAAGGCAGCAGATCCTCCTGTTGAATTTAAGGGCCTTTGATGCTGCCTTGGAGGGCCATTGCCCTTCCTTTGAGGGGTCCACACCTTGGCCTCCACACAATGCTCTCCAGCATATATTGTGAGGTAGCTGTCACACTTTACAAGTCTGTAGTAATTTATTCATTCATTCATTCAAAGGCTAAGTCTGTATAGGATTCACACGTTTGATGTGCAGCGTAATCATTCATCTGTGCAGCCGGCGCTCAAGCCACGGAGCAGCAGCACAGGGAATCAGTGAACAGTACTGGCTGCTACTTAACGATGGAGGGTGGGTCGGGGGAGTACTGGGGGAGGGAATTGAAAGAAAAAACACTTACCTGTGTGCTGCTGCATTTCGGTCCCCTTCGCCCGCTTCCAGGACTCAGGAACAGGAAGCACCCAGGCTTCCAGACTCCCTATCCAATCACGATGCTGCTGATAACAGCGTTATGATTGGTCTGAGCCCTGTGGTTCGGCTCTCAGCCAGGGTCCAGACTCCCCTAGCCAATCACGATGCTGCTGATAGCAGCGTTATGATTGGTCTGAGCGCTGTGGTTCGGCTCTCAGCCAGGGTACAGACTCCCCTAGCCAATCACTATGCTGCTGATAGCAGTGTTATGATTGGTCTGAGCGCTGTGGTTCAGCTCTCAGATAGGGTCCAGACTCCCCTAGCCAATCACTATGCTGCTGATAGCAGTGTTATGATTGGTCTGAGCGCTGTGGTTCAGCTCTCAGATAGGGTCCAGACTCCCCTAGCCAATCACTATGCTGCTGATAGCAGTGTTATGATCGGTCTGAGCGCTGTGGTTCGGCTCTCAGACAGGGATTGGGAGCATGAGCATGTTCTCCACACAGGCTGTAATGCAGCCTGGGTGGAGAACATGCAAAGTGCGCATGACTGTTTGGCCGGCCCGAGACCGCTGGCCAAACATTTGTGCGCACTTAGGAGAGCACCACAACTCCTCCCTCTGTTCCTCTGACACAGGCCAGCTCCGCCCCTAACCAGCTGGACAAAGACGGAAAAATAACATGATAATAACAATGCATTATTATCGTTTTCTTTTTTCCTTTTTCACCTGCTCACAGAGCAGTGGGGCGACGCTCCTTCGCCTTGGTGGAGGAGCCGTCCCTCAGGTCTGTGGTCCAGGCTCTCGCTCATTGAGTTATTTTATTGGGGGTGGAATCTGCCCTGCAAGTTGCACACACACAAAGCTCTGCAGCAGGCGCTCCACCCACAGAGCTATCTTACCAGGAGTGGTCTGTGCTCAGTATACTTTACACAGGGCTCGTGACCTTTCACCTTCAGATCTGCAGCAGGCGCTCAACCCATGTATCTGTCTTGGGTGCAATAAATCACTGCGAACTAGTTGGAGAACTAACCCCCTCCCCCTCCCTGGCCTGCTTTCCCCATCCCTTCATCCTCTTAGCCCCCTGTGGAGTAAGGCAAAGCATGGCAGGGTGCAGTGAGGAATTAGCGCGCGGCATGATGGGAAAGTGAGCCCATGCCAAGCGCCACGTGACGGATCAGCTGCTGGGCACGCGGTGCTGGTACCACCAGGGAAGGTGGTTATTAATATGCGTGCGAGGGCATTTTCTTCTGCCACAACGACCCCTGCGCCGGAGTGTGAGGTGGCCGGGTGTCCACTGTCCAGTGGTAGGCCCAGCGCCTGCTGCCCTGTGGTAGCGCCGCCACCTGCCCTCCCCGGGACCTGCTATCCTACTGTCTCCCGGTATCACCGGGCGGCTCCCAGCTGACCTCGTCTGCCCGGCTGCTTCTCTCTAATCTGCCCTGGAAGGTCAGCTGTCCCCCCCAGCCCCTCCGGACGGACCCAGGCGTCAACACCACTTAAACCTGTGAGTGCGACCTGCTTAAAGGGGTGAGGATAGGGCATGCTTTCTCTTTTTAACACAAGCCGTATCTATGCACTTACATTTTTGCAGATTAGGGAAATGGGACAAGGGATATGTCCAGGATCACACACTGTGCTAAAGCTGGGATTAAAACCCAGCTCGCCTGGATACACAGTAGATAGTTTAGCTACTAGAGGACAGAAAGCAGTGTTTATACACTGCCTATGCCATGGGATGTCAGCTTCTAAGCGCTGTAAGTAAAATAGGCTCTAGTTTTAATGCTGTCAGTGAGGATGAAAGGCTGAGTGGAACTACTCTAATTTGGGGATCGCAGTAGACTGCAGACAGGGCTCGACCGCAGGCAGTTAACCCACTGAGCTGCTTTACTACTTCTGCATGGCAGACACAGAAACGTGCAGTGGGAGAGAGAGATACTGGTGAACAGATTTATTCCAGAACTTGTTCTTTTCCTAAAATCACAGTGGGAAATTCTTCTTTTTCCCACCCTTAATCTTAATTTAAAAGACATTTTATGGAAAACAGCGCCTTGAAGAGTAATGAAATGGTTAATGATAACAAATCAGGGTAGATGGTTCACTGATAGTTTCCTGTAGATTTGGATTGGGTTGAACAAACCTTGACTGCTCCCAAGCCTTGTGAGGGTTTGTTACAATCCTGATACAATGAAGATGGGCCCTTGTAGGCTATATAGATGTAGGGTTATTAGCTTAGTTGTAGGTTACAGATAAAGCCCCACCAGGAGATGCCTCCTGCTGGTCTGCCCAGTACACATGCTGAGGGGCCTGGGGCCCCTGCGGGGCTGCCGGGCATTAGAGGTGGGTGGGATGTTTTGTATCTGAGGGTCTCCGCCATAGAAGACGTATAAGGCCCTTTCTGACGATTTGGCATAGTGAAAATCAACATTTTCATGGCCTCTGGGCGCTGTTGGGTGTCTCGGCAGGCAGGCAGGCTGGGGACTGTTAGCTGCAGTGAGAGGGCAGGGTTTCTGGCTTGTCCGGGGGTTGGGCCCCCTCAGTAATGCATTTATTTGGTATTTAATGCGGTGAGTTGCTGCGTTGGGTTTAACCTTCCTGAGCAGATGCCGGAAATCCATTCAACGATGGAGCCTTGTTAGATATTAGATGAACGTTGGAGTTGTATTCCTTCCAAGTGGTGGCTAGCAAGATCTGTTTTTGTAGATTTCACTCAATGGTTCTCAATAGTGCATCCGACACATGTTTCGCTCTAGCCGTGAAGGCTAATTGTGGATTTTCCCAATAGTGGCCGCTTTGTAGATGGGGCTATGTCCATCACTACATCTGTGATCCTGCATGGTGCACACCAGGTGCTGCCTGATACAGACTTGGGGTTAGTTAGCATAACTAAGCCACATTGGGTTAGTTAGCATAACTAAGCCACATCAACAAGAGTGCTTATCACACTGCAGAAAAGGGCATGTTTTTGTTTTCCACGAGCTGCACACACGTTCATGTGTTTTATTTGTTTTCATAAAATGATTGAAATTCAGCTGCAAGCCATGGTGTCTGTCTTTGTGTGCAAATGTAACTTATCTCGACTTCCGCTGGTTGTAATGGGCTTGTGTTGCAACACTGCAAGGCTAGGAGCTAAACCTCTGAAGTCATCAATGTGCAGAAGCAGATTTTTGTTGTCTTTTTGCAACAACAAAACATTGGATTTCTTCTGTGCAACAAATAATGTACTTGGTTCCCAATGAAAATAATGTGCAAGTATGTGCTATTGTGAATTTAATGATGTCATTGGTGAGGGGCAAGTAACACTTCAGTGCCATCTCTCTTATGTAAAATCATGCTAAGAATTTGTGTGTTTTCTTTGTGCAGAACATTTTGAAAAACTTCTTTTTGGACAAAGAGCCAGACTTTCTGATAATTTGTTTTTAGACTGCAGCTTTTTTGCTTCTTGTTTGGAGAGGGCTAGATGTTTGTGGTCCTTTCTGTATTTAGGCCTATTTACTATTCATTTTTACTATTTACCATTGTTAATTTAATTGATTGCCCTAAGTGCTGGGGCTATCTAATTCCTTAAAGGCACATTGCACTAGTGTAGTTCTGTGATTGTGGGTTTATGCTAATTCCCTCGATTAATTACCGGTTGCTTTCTCTAATGATACAATATTTTGAATAAATCAACAAATATTGAGAGCTGGAAAAGCCTTGTTGTGCAGGCTTACTTAAGGGTGTCAAGTGAGCGTTAAAGTTCAGGATTTCCTTTTCCTGCCCACTGACCCTCCATAGTTAAGTAACAGTGGAGCATCGACAGTGACCGGGCAGTTTTTCAACCACAACCCACAGACCTCAGAAGGCCTGCTCCAGACTGTCCACTGCTCCTGTTTGTTTTTGCTTCCTGGCAAGAGCCCTGGGATTCGCCCTGGGCTCCCACCCCAGGCCGAGGCCTTCTTAGCATTATAGGCCCCAGGGCAGAGCAGTGCACTGGTCCCTGCCTACACAACCACTCACAGGGAAAAAATGCTAAACTGAAAATTTGTGTTAAATTCTGGTCTGCATGGACCCCTGTGCTCGTGGGGCCCACGGGCAACTGCCCAGCTTGCCCATGCATGAAGCCGGCACTGGCCCAGGCCACTCTGTTCAAGCGCGTAGTGCCAGTTTTGAGTGAGTGTTCGCCTCTGCATCTCTTGCACAGGATCAACCAGTTGCTCTCTGACAAACATCAGGATATTGGTCCAGGCTCTGGTGCTGTCCAAAGGTGACAGAAATGTCACTGTTCATCTCCAGTGAATTGATTATTGATTTTTATTATTCAAAACGAGCAAATGAAAACCAGCCAACACGTGTTTCGTCGCCAATGGGAGTGATCCTGTGACTTCCTCAGGGCTGTAGGTAACAATGTGAGTCTTGGTGCAAACGCTCTGCCAGTGATAATTCCAACCCGGCTGGTGAGTCGTCTTTCACAAACAATTAAGTGAGATCAAGAATCAATTCACTAGAGATGAACATTGACATTTCTGTCAGAATCCCTTTTGTCATTGACTGGTACCTTGTTTGAACACAAGTTCACGTGTGCGCAGGGCTTGTTTCTATATTACATTGTGTAGGGTCCTTCCCTAAACACCTTAGAGGTTTTAGGAAATATCCACTTATCTGGTAGCATCGTACATTAACCACAGTTGCAACAATGATAAGTAGACGTTTACATAGCAGAGCGCTTATTTTTCCAGAGTCACTAAAAATTCTTCAGACATAGTAAACCTTTTGCTCTGGCTATGTGACCCACTTGACTACACTGATCTTTGAAATTGTTCACTGTCCCTCTTACAACCTCCTTATCCACATTGCTGCGGCGGCTATTCCGCCGCAGCGCTAAGGGGGCGGGGCGGCCGCGCGGGCGGGCGCATGCTGGTGACGGAACCGCTCCGTCACCAGCCGCGGTTGGGCTGTGCTCATGACGGAGTGGTTCCGTCATGGCCCCGCCTGCTCAATGGAACGCCCAGCGCAGGCGCGGAATCCGCGCCGCGCAGGCGCGGCGAGCGGGCCATGACAGAACCGCTCCGTCATCAGCACAGCGCCACCGCAGCTGATGACGGAGCGGTTCCGTCATCAGCATCGAAAGAGTTAATCTTCTTCTTTATGACAGTGACCCATTCTTTACAATCCAAGCTTCACTTGTTGTCCTTCTTGAATTCCTTCACACACATCATGTTTCCAATCAATGTGTCCAACTAGAACCTCACTAAGTGGAGGGTGACCTTTAAAACATATTTCCTGTGCTACGCCTCAATATTACACATGAGAAGAAACTAGTCGTCTATGCGCTTGCCATATAACCCGCCAAGATTTGAAGGTGCCTGCTAGTTTCCTTAGTGCCAAAATGAGCTCCTGTATAGGTTAACCCTCTCTTTCTGTTCTTCCTAAAATGGTAATATTGATAATAATTTTTCCTAGGCAACAGTGTACCTGTCTATATTCATGCTTTTATGAATTGTTTCAAGAATTATATGGTGGTTGTATGAAGTTGTAATTTTCTCACTGCCTTTTTAATTGTGTTCTCTTTTTTATGTACAATATTTTAATTAAAAAAATATATAATTTTTTTAATTGTATTGTTTGTCAGTATATTGAGGCTTCTGTTGATCAACTTTCATGTTTAACCTGATTCTAGACAGGTACACTGTTGCCTAGGAAAAATTAGTATCAATATTGCCCTGTCCTAGGAACTCTATCCAGACTCAGGGGGTCCCTCTTACTATATTGAATTTACCCACTTCCTAAAATGGTACCCTTCCAAGATTGTACTAATCTTGGGTAGATAATAAGCATCTATTCTCTTTATGCATATTTCATACATGTTCAAACCTCGAGCCCCTTCCCCATCTAGCTAAGGGAGATGCTCTAGTACTTCCTGGCCCTCTGCACCGAAATTTAGATCACATATAACTGCATAATTTCGGAACATCTTTTCCCATTTTCCTCAAAATAATGGTGGTTCTGTGGCCTCAAAAGGAAACCAGCATTGGCATAGCCAATAGGTCTCGCCTTTGGGACCTCAAGTGTTTATAAACAAATAAATACTTAGTGCCCCAAACTAGAAAAAAGGAAAGGAAAGGAACGAGGTGTATGGAGATGGGAGAGAGTCAGTCAGGGAACAAGGTGTTCCCTTGTTGGAACTAGGGGACCTCACACACCCAGACGGGAGCCTAGGTGTCATGCTTCATCATTGGTCTCCTGCTCCTCGTCAGACTGGCGCTGCAATGTCTGACGGGCGCCGTAGGCGCTCTTTGTTGGATATCTTCTGTTCCAGCCAATTTTTGCGTGCGTGTGAGGGGTCTGGTGTAAGTGTAGTCGTGAGTGAGAAGGTGAGGTTAAAAAGAGGTGAGTCAGTCCACAATAAACTTTATTTGGGGTGGCTGACTCCCTAGTTTAAAAGGGTGGGAGGGGAGAAAGGGACTGTATAAGCTACAGTGAACTTGCTCAACCCTCTAAGAAGGTCGACATGTTTCATGCCTATGTGGCAATTCTTCAGGACCTCAAGTGTTGGGTACTACACAGTGAAAAGAAATAATGAAAATTAATAAAGATTCTAAATACAACCTCATTGGGTCAATCAGGGAGCAAGCCAGCAGGTCTTGCTCTGGAGGGGAACCTAGAAGAGACAAGTGGAAGGGTTGTAATCTAAGAGAGTAGTATATATTGCCCTTCAATAACTAGGTTCCAAACAGATACTCCATACACCATCTAGCATCGGTTTACAGTGTGGCACATCAATCACACAAAAATGGGCACATCGGTTAATGGTGAGACCACTCAAGAGTTATTCAGGAAGTGTGACTGCAGGGTAACACTGCGAAGACAATGCATTCAATCTAAAGTAAGAATTAACGGCTAAACGGAAAGCTAAAAAGAAGGCTAAAATTGTACAACATCACATATATATTGATGACTAGATAGGTGCTTACCCTAGGAACAACCCTAAAGGGCCCCGCAGTCTGTTCCCGTGGGGCAGTTCAAGTGGTGAAATACATGTAAGAGGGAAACACATACAGGCACCCCACCGGGTTTGTTCATAACAAGAATGGTAGCAAGCAAAGGTCAAGATGGTATAGGGACCCCCTGACCAAAACGAGGACGGAGAAATGCGGATGGACCTTAAGTGTTTAGCCAGAGCTATTGGCTCTGGCAATGTTTTTAAGCTATGTTACCCAAGCGGACAGATATGCCTATGTAGAAAAGAAAGTGTTTGATGTACCCAACAATTTGAAATCTTGTTAGTGTGCATTAAAACGGTACACAGACGCTAATGCGCATGTTGGAAGTGCGTGTGCATGAAGCAGTGAGATAGTGAAGCTTGCAAACTTTAATCTATTTTTTAAATTCATTTTGGGATTTTAATTGTTTTGCATTTCGACTTTATTACTGTTAGTACGGAATAAATAATTCTCACATTCCCTCAAAGTAAAGTCTCACTGCTTTGTGCCAAGGTACCAGAGAGTTGAGCACAAATTTATTTAGTGACTTTTGTGGTGCAGCCTGACAAGGATAGCGATTCTTTTTTCAAGTGGATTCTCACCCCCTCAACTAATACTCCCAATTTCTTAAATTACCCCACTCTAAAGGAGGGTAGTTTTGTTAGTGTTGTGTGTCCTTTTACTATGTGTATCCCAGTCTCTATCTATTGTTGCCTTAAAGTCACCACCAATTACTGTGAAGCCCTGAGGTACATCTGCAACACATCTACTCAATTCTCCCAGGCATTCGCTGGTAGCGGGCAGGGGGATGTATATACTCATTGGGGTCCAGGGTTGTCCTCCCACCTCACCGAAGACTGCCATATGTTCCCGGTGCACCTGCTTTGTTCTTAGACACTATGGGGGTCATTAGGATGGCGGATTTCCCGCATACTCTGGGCCGGCGGAAGCCACCGCCGGCCCGGAGTATGCGGGAAATCCGCCGAGGAGGCCTGAAAGACCCACCGCCAAATCAGGATGGCTGGTGGGTCTCCCAATCCGTCCGCCGCTTTTCCGCCGCGGTCGGAAGGCGACCACGGCGGAAAAGCAATAACATGGCTGGCGGTGTCTATCAGACACCGCCAGCCATATTAGGATGCAGGGTGAGTCATGCTTTTCCGCGGCGGCTTTTCCGCCGTGGAAAAGCATACGGACAGTCACTTTGGGGGCCCGTTGCGGGCCCCCTGGGTGAAGGTTGCGTGGGGGGTGCACATGGGGGGTACCTATGGTACCCCCCTGCCCTTGCGTGCATGAAGCGGCAGGCACCGCGCGGTGCCTGCCGCTTTGTGCATGCAAATGCACACCTTTCGTTTTTTGCATTGCGGCGGATGTTGCTTTAAACAGCATCCACCGCAATGTAAAACATACAGGATGTGACCGCCAGGGTGGCGGTCACATCCTAATTGCTATGGAGGGACCGCCGCTGCCCATGCGGACGGTCCCTCCAACTCAGGGGTGGCGGACGGACGCAAGTCCGTCCGCCATCCTAATCGGCCCCTATATGTGAAGGATTTATGGAGGAGTACGGGCACTCCTCTGGATTCAAGTGTGAATCCTTCATTAAAACATTTTGAGCAGCCAATCTACCTTAGAATGAACAATTATCACCAATCAAAAGTATCTCCTGCAGCATTAGTACCTTTGGTTGGTGCCTCCTGGCATACTGCATTTAATCTTGTCATTTTGGCTATTGGTATTGTTGTTCAGGCCTTTGACATTCCAAGGCACGGTAAGTATCGCTGTCCCCATGCCCAACGCTAATGCCATTCGACTTTGTCCCTGGCTATGAGTGTATACTGTGTTCTCTGACCAACCTTTCAGCATCTAATATTAATCTGACATTGTCTCCCGAACACCCCCACTCTTCACTCCTAATTTTCACCACTCTTTTTCCTAGGCACTAGACCAAATCGCTCCCCCGAGACTGAATCCTGCCTCCCCTAGCAGAATAAATGCACCTTGGTTTTCTGCTGGCCTAAAATTGGCTAAATCCAAGTGCAAAAGATTGGAAAGGCGCTGGCAAGGGATTAAAGCTCCCACAGATAAAGAAGAATTTAAACTGCTGGTGAAGAAATATCATAATGCTATCAAAAAAAGGCCCGTAAAAACTTCATTATAAATAAAATCGATCAAACATGCAATTCTACAAAAATTCTCTTTAGAACTCTTAATGCGTTTATTAAACCTAGTGCCTAGATGGGTGTGATCCCGGCTTAACAAGAGCTATGCAACTCATTAGCTAAATTCTTTGAAGAAAAGATCAATATTATCTAATGTTAATTTTCCTCCAACGGAGATTAAACCTGATAGTCTTCCTGATTTTAATTTCCCTTCTTCTAAGGCCACTTTTCATCTGGATAGTTTTGTCCCTTGTACTTTGGAGCAAATCGAGAGGCAGTTAGAGACTTCGGAATCAGGATCACCATTGTTCACCTCCGCCAAGGTCATGGCAAGTTTCTCCAAATTGTGCATTACATCATGGCTCTTTTTAATCTCTCCTTGGACTCAGCCTCAGTTCCTAGTATTTGGAAAACTGCACTATCCTCCCCCATCCTGAAAAAGCCAATATCTGGCCCCAATATTCCTTCTAATTTTTTGACTCATCTCGCTGCTTCCTCTCCTCAGCAAATTTCTGTAGAGTATTATAAATAAGCAACTTTCTGAATTCCTCGAAGAGCACAGGCTCCTCGATCCATCACAGTCAGGTTTTAGAAGCAGCTATAGCACAGAGACGGCATGACTCTGTCACTGACACTATTAGATCCTCCTTGGATCTGGGGACCCCAATGATGTTGGTGCTCCTGGATTCAACTGTGGCCTTTGATACGGTTTCTCATGAGATTCCAATTCACAGACTGCCTGATATTGGGGTCTATGGGAAACATCCTTTACAACGGAACCGTTACAACACGGTACTGTTACAACGCAGGATTTACAACAAAAGTCGTTACAACGACTTTCGCTGGAGGGCGCTCTAGGATAGGGGATAGTTTAATTTACTATCCAACACCTTCCCTACTATCCACGGGGACTTGAGTTGGAATAGTAAATGAAACTATTCACTATCCAGCACCCCCCAATGCAAGTCGTTGTAACGACTTGCGTTGTTAAACCTGCGTTGTAAAGGTACGCGTTGTAACGGTAAGCGTTGTACCATCATACATCCGGGGTCTATGGCAAAGCTCTTAAATGGGTTGCAGACTTTTTGATAAACCACTCTCAAACCATTTCCTCAAACCAACGCCATTTAAATCACGCACCCTACCAGTCAGGAAAGGAGTACCGTAGGGGTCTCCACTAAGTCCCACATTGTTTAATGTCTATTTTGCCCCTTAGGCACAAATTGTCAAGGCATGTGATTTCGAGATAACCAGCTGTGTGTCATCAGCCTAAGATGTTATCTCCTTTGGCCCTGATGTGGAAGGGTTGAAATTCCACATCTGTGATTGCATGAGAAGGATTACTTCCTGAATGTCTACAATTGAACGGAGAGAAGAACGAAATACTCGTATTCGGGAAAGCTCAACATCTATGGGAGTCGGACTGGTGTCCATCCAGATTAGGACCTTTCCTGTCCCTAAAACAAGTAGTCAAAAACCTTGACATAAAGCTTGACACTTCTTTGTTCATGAAAGGACATGTTACGACCCTTTGCAGAATCTGTTATGCCACTATGAGACTATTGAAGAAAGCATTTCTATGGCTTCCTACTACCTCCAGGAAAACCCTAGTTCAAGCCTTAATTACAAGTCGCCTTGATTATGGAAATGCTTTACTTGCCGGTGAAAATGTGAGTTTACTATCTAAATTGCAGGTGGTGCAGAACACTGCTGCCAGACTGGTGTGAAATCTTCCACCTGGTTTTCCCTCTGCCCCAATACTTCACTCCCTACACTGGCTGTCTTTAAGGAAAAGACTTGTAAAATGTGCTGTCTTACTCATAAAACCCTGATTTGTAAGGCTCCAACCTACTTACAAAACAGTATCAGTTATTATCATCCAACAAGCTGACTGAGATCCACAGATAAGGCCCTTCTCCAAATTCCACCTATTCATACCTTCAAATTTGGAGGCAGGTCCTTTTCCTACTTGGCCGCATTCTATTGGAATAAACTTCCCTTAACAATCCGCTTATGCAAAGAGCTGGATACGTTTAAAAAAAAATCCTAAAAACCTGGCTGTTTTAGTCAGTTTTTCACCAGTTCTAGATGAGAAGCTGGCTTGGTATATGGTACACACTTATGTCAGTGGGCACCCTGCACCAATTCAGACAACCCTTATGGGGATTTTAGTGGTCTTAGACAACCTTACAAAGCTCTCTAAGTGATGGCTGTGGAGAGCCGCCTTCAGGCTTAGTCCAGAAGGAGTGTAAAGCAGCTTGTTTTACCAGAACATAATCTTATAGGTATAGATTAAGTGAAAAAGAACCACACAGTGCAGTTATAAACATATGTACTTATTATAATACCCTAACACATACAAATATCTCCTACCCGGAGATATACACCATGCACATAATACTTTGCAGAGAAAACAAGTAAGTAGCACGAAATACACAGTGGTCACCAGGGGAGACCATACCATATACTAAATAGTGGTATGCAAACCACGACTCAAGTCAAGACTATACCCAGAAGTTGTAGAAGTGCTGGGGACCCAAGGAACCGCCCGAGGTAAGTAACCAGGAACCCCACGGAGGCCGTGTGCACTGTGGAAACACGACTGCATGCTCAATTCAAGTCAAGTTGCAATTTTAAAGAAGGACCCTTTCCAGTGGACTCTGAAGAAACCCCGTGGAAGACAGAAGGTTAGACAGCCACCCCACTTGTCGATACCCTAGGAACCAGTATACCTACAACAGGGAAGCCGGGTGCATAGGTGTGAAGTGGCGTTGGAAACTGCTGTCAAAACCAAAGGAGGACTTCAGGAAGATGCTGCTGCTGGAGAAGTTGAAAGTGTCCAGTGGAGCCCAAAGGTGAATTGAGGAGAAGTACCTGCAAGCAGAGGGGACAGAGTCTATGCCATTCAGGAGTGACCAGGAGGCACGGAGGCCGAATGCCAACGGAAGTCGGGTATTGCCGGAGAGCTGACGGTGACAGAGCTGTGTGGATCAGGCGATGCTGTGGAAGACCAGGAGCCATTCATGAGCTATTACACTTCGGATGTCGAGAGTTGAGGGGTTGGTGTCCGCTGGGAGCACCAACAAGCCTTGGCAAACGCAACCAATGTGGAATGCAAAAAATGTGCAGTGTCGGGACCAGCAAGGTCGAAGTGACTCCATAGAAGCAGGGGAGTCAGAGCAGACCCCGAGAAATCAGAGGAGCCCACTGAAATCAAGGAAGACCCTCAAGAGGACCCACAGGCCGGAAACACTGGAGTTGCAAGAGGACCTCGAGTAGCTCATCAGAGATGCAGGCCCACGGTGCAAGTGATGCGGTGAGGACAAAGATCTTGTTCACAGGAGATGCTTGAGGTTGGGGCTGCTTGGAGCCCAAATATCTTGGAGGAAAGAAGCCAAAAAGCCTTTGCAATGGCAAGTCAATACAGTGCACAGGGGTTTGGTTCCTGTGGCTGCGACGAGGTATACTGGCCTCCAACTTGGTGAGAGGACAGGGTAGGCCTCGAGGGATGTGAACAACCACCATCTGTGTTGCTGAGCCTTTCGGAGTCCATGGGAGCCCAGGTTCAGCAGAACGGTCAGCTTCATTGACCTGCCTGCAGATGCAGGGAAGTGACTCCTTCACTTCAAGGGAGATTCCTTCAGGTGCCTTGGAGGTCCACAGGCCTTGGAAGGTTCCTGTATGGAACAGTGTCAAATATGTTGCTGCAGACGAGCAGGACGCGGAGACCAGGAGCAGCAGAAATCTTCCCAGTTGCAGTCTCGGAGACCAGGGCAAGGTCCAGTGAAGTCCAGAGTGCCCCGATGGTCAAAGATGAAGTGATGGCTTGAAATGAATCTTGCCCCATGGCGAATCTAGGGACCCACCCATAGGTAAGGCCTTAAGGGCCCTAAGGAAAGGGTTGGGATGATTCAGAGCTCCCTCCCAGGGGAGGGGTTGGACAGTAGGGAGGATACTCCCATGTCCTTTGTCATGTTTCACGCCAAAGCGGGAGCTAATGGCTCTCTGAGCTGGTTTGAACTGGACTATGCAAGGAGGGCACCAAATGTGCCCCTCAAACAGACTGAGTGGCGCTGGCTAGCGCTCCCACCCTGCCCCAATACACTAAACCCTGTCTGGGAGGTGGTCAGACCTCCCTGTGACAAGGTACCTATTTTCACAAGTCCTATGCTCGAGCCTGGCTTAACAGCAGGAGGACAGAATCATGTCTCTGGTCGGCAGCAGCTATGTTGTGCTGTCTGGGTCTAGAAGACTAGTACCGGGAGCACTGAGGGCCTCCCGGAGGAGCTTTACAGTGAATTTCATGTTTGATAGCAAACATGACCTGGTTCGTTACAGCCAGTTTGGAGTTAGCCATCGCATAATGACGCATGGCCACTCTATATATCGTAATGGCTGATGCACTTACAAATCGGGAGAATGGGCTCCAAAGGTTGTAGAGGTGTCCCATTCATGGAGGAGCACCCTCACACTTAGAACCATGCACCGTGCCTTAAGGATTGAAAGGCCTGCTTTAGGGGTGACTTATAGGTTTTAAGTGCAGTGACCTCAGATATAGGGAAACCTATATCTATCGTAAGTGGTGCTAGCACCAGCGTGTACAGGCTGCATTGGCAGGCCTGTAGTCACAGTTTGAGTGGTCACCCATGGGTGGCAAACTACATGCTTTGGCCCATGGGGGACCCCTGGTGTACCTATGCCCTGGGTACCTCAGTACCATATACTAGGGACTGATAATGGTACACCAGGAGCCAACCTGGGGTGTACCTAGGTATCCACCATAATCAATTTAGGGGAGAACGCACAGCGACTGGGGACCTGATTAGCAGGATCCCCATCACACTAGTCAGAAACAGCATAACACCAGCAAAAAGTGGGGGTAACCATAATAGCAGATCCTACTTTCCTACACTATACTTCAGCAGAAGTACCGAAATATTCCTTTGGGGATGATTCATTTGCACTATACTAAGAGAGCTTAACATAACACAACCCATCATAACTATCGATCACCCTTCTCTTTCAACTTTCTGCTTGCAAACTGTTTAGGTGGGGTGGTGAACTAAGGAATGGGGCTTTAGTTATTCCCTCCCTCCCATTCTTGGTCATTATCATGCAAGTCTTTCTGAACTATGCTTGATATTTAAAGATCATTGTAGAGAGGTTATGGCAGGTTTATGTGCAGTCATATTTACCCCATCATCTTGCATCCACCAATCATCCCATAGACAAAACATACCCGAAGCACCTGCACCACATCACCTGAAATTCTCACATGTTTATTGCACTCATTGAAAGTAATAGTTGTTGCACATTGTCAATATGCCAACCCTTCAATTTCAGTGAATTTGTTGCCTCTGTAAATGTCTAGCTGGGAATCTTCTGTGATTCTCATGTTTGGGACATCATCTCTTTCTGTGGATCCCTTTCCTGCCATTCCCTCTTCTTCTGGTTCTTGTATTGTATACTGTATTCCTGGTTGGTTTGGCACATCATAAAGCATTGCAATCCCCTTTAGGCCATGTCATGTTTTTTCTATGTAGACTTGACAGATCTTGGAGGCGGCGTTTTACAGTTTGTCCTTCATTTGTTTGTGGTATATTCATGTTATGTTTATAGTGTTCCCCTTTACCTGGTTCCTAGCTGCTCAGCCAGTGTGTGTCCTGTGTGGAATGCTTGGGTGCCTGGTATGTGTAAGACAATTGGAAGATGGGCTGAGCAGCAAGCAGGCTGCTCCTGTTGGGGCTGTTACTATGGATGTTATGAACTTAATAAATATCCTGAAGACATCTCTCGTCTATGTCTGCTGTTACACCTCTACACATGGAACCAGCTTATTACATTGATGTTGGTGGGGTCAATGCCTCCTTTACTCCACCCAATTCAATGCTTCTTCTGGGTTTTCAAAAAAGAATGATGTCCTTTTTAGGAGATCTTTAGTTTGGCCAGAAGAGGGGTCTGTAGTCTGACACAAAGTGTTTGCTGTACGTGAAATGTTTTAGATTGTTGCTGTGATTGTTTAGTGTAATCAGGAAGCAACATTATCTTCTGTGAGTCATGTTTAAGATCATCCTGGAGATGGGCTATGTGAACAGTGATGTTGTGCATAGTTCAGCAATTTAGAGATTGTTGATCTGGGCGGTCCACCGGGGGTGGGTTGCATGTTGAAGCTCTCTGTGCATGCAAAGCCAGTAGATAGCTCTTCTTTGAGCACCCATCATTCCAACCCGGATCTGAAGAAAAGTTCTGGTTTATAGCCTTCTGTGCTTTCAGGCATTCCCACCAACCTAAAGTTATTCCATCTTGTGTGCCCCTCTGTGTCCGCCACACTTCCGTGATTCATTTAGTGTCTGTCACTCGATGCCTTACTTTGATGTGCAAATGTAGCATTGTCCCATCTGCCTCAGTTATCCTTCTTCATTTGAAGTAACTCTCGTGATCACTCCCAGTAGGTCCTGCCACAACAGCTCACTACCAAGGCTTTTGTAGATGCTTGGATGGCTTGTACAATGGGGCCCATGGTCATTCCCGTGTCCCCTGGACCCTGTATTGGCGCTGTGCCAGAAAGCTTGAGAGGGGTGTTGTGGATTCTGGTTTGGCTTCATGTATTTATCAATCTTGACCTGTTGCTGGCGTAAGTTTGTAGTTTTCTCTTTCCCCATACTGCACCATGGGGTCGTGGTGCCCTAGTTCCTGTCTGTGTTAGTGGTGCCTTAGATTTTCATGCTGTAATTGACTGCACTTTACATGCTCTATAGTGGGTAATTATTTGTCCTGGAGGAAGGGGATAAGAAACCTGCGACTCTCCATGCCCCTCGATCTTCAGTTGCAGCCTCCAATTTTATTAAACGCTTTTCTGTGCTGTCTTCAGGGTTCCTATACAACGTTGTTGTTTGTTTTGATGTGTTCCCTTTCTCTTCCCTGCCTCTTCACTGCCTTTTGGGCCAGTAGGGTTACCCTCCTCCCTACAGTCTGGGTGAGTCCTTTCCCTGGAGTCCCAGAGTGTCCATCTCCCGCCAATCGAACAGTTCGCTTTTCTGACACCAGCCGCGGCTGGAGAGACTCGTGGGTGGGGGGACATGGAGGTTTTGCGCAGGCTCGCGGGGGTGTTGTTTAACTTTTCAAAAAATTAAAGCTTACCTTACTTGGTCCTGCGCCGCCTCAGCTGCTGGCCGGGTCCCTCATTTTCCTGCTGCTCTCCTGCTGAACAGGAAGCAGCCAGAGGCAGCATCCCTCCCCTCCCCTAAGCCAATCACAACACTGCAATGGCAGTGTTGTGATTGGTGCGGACGGCACCCAGCTGGGCGCCTATGGGGAGGTCATTTTCTTAACCTTCATAGAGAAAATTCAGAGTGCACATGACTAGTTTGGTCAGCCCCAGCCGACCAAACAGTCAGGGCCCACACCATTGGGCATGTCACTCCTCCCCGACCCACCCACCCACCCCCTCGCCACCAACCAGGCATTCCCTATTTAAAATACCATTTTATGTTTCTGCTTCTTGCGCTGGGAGAAAGCAGTGGGGCGACGCGCCTCTGCCCTAATGGAGGAGCCGCCCCTGCTGCACACCACTATCCCTCCTCTGCCTCAAAGTGGTTTCATTTCCGCTCCCCCCCCCCCGGGCTGTGGTACCTGGCAGTCGTCTTCTGCACCTGTACAGCTGCCCGCGGTACCAAATTGTGCCACATCACCTGCTGGTCCACTCCCTCATCGTCTTCACTCTCACATCCAGGGGTACCCTCATAGGCCGGCCAGTCCTCTCGCCTCCTCATCTATCTGCTGACTGGTTATCTTATGAAGACATGGATCATGGGTGTCCAGCGTTGATGTTTGCACCTTATTCCTTTCTGGGGAGTTCTTGGGCCTCCGCGCTGCTCTCCGCGGGTCTGTGGTCGGCTTGTTCCTCGGTTGCCAGGGCAGGCACATGGGCTGTTGTGGCCAAAGGTTGTTTCTACTGTCTTCCTTTGCAGTTCTCTGTTTTTGGATGTTGGTTTTACTTTCTACTTTGTGTGAGATATAATCAGTCGGATCAGGATTGGAGCTCACTCTGAAGGGTTTTCAGAAGTGTGCGTGTGTAACTGGGGGCCAGCTGGTAAGCCTAAACCAGCATCAGCCTGTGTACATTCCTAGATGTCTCACACCATGTAATTAACTGTGTCCCAGCCCTGCCAGCCTTTCAGTAGAACTAGTCCAGCCTGCAGTGTAAGAGGTAATGCTTTTTGTCCCAATTCACTAGCATTAGCAGGCCAATATGCCTCTATAACTGACGCCTCTACAACTGACTCCTCCCCAGCCTACCTGCCTTGCAGGAAATGAGATTCATGACAGCCCAGTCCGTGTCAGATAACAGCGCAAGTCTCCCAGCAGCTGTAGCAGATAAAAGGAAAATGTAGACAGATGTTCACGTTCCCCGCTGTGCTAATCTTGCATTTACACAGCTCGTTCCAGGGGGAGGCGGTGTGATGGGCACCAGAGAGCAGGCTGACAGCCTGTTCCCAGTATCCCTTGGCAAGGAGCCCACCTCACCCTCTTTAAAAGCTGTTGTATAATCAGTAATCAGACGGGAAACCACCACATAAACGTACTGTCCAGATCCATGCCACAAAGCGCCTAGAGCCCCCAGCGGAAGCAAGTATTGCTCAGGCGGAAAGGGGAGTCGCGCGGAAGCACAGTTTATTAGAGGCAGTGGAGGAAAGCAGGGGTTGTAGTTATTCTGCCATCCAATGGTGGTGTGGGGTAAGTGTACTCAGTATCATCAAGGGGATCACCAGCCGGTGGATTCAATAAAGGATTCGTAACTGTATCCATCTCAATGGCAATGTCATGCCTGGCGTGGCCTGGCGTGGCGTTACCTGCTCGTTTTACCATACTCACCTGGGCCCATAAACTTACCCACTTTGAACAGGTAACTCTTGCTAATCAGTTAATTTTATAAACCTTTTGGACCTATACCATTGACTTACCAGTCCTTGTCACTGGTACCTAGAGTCGTAAGGATTCAAGGGAGTTAGCATAATAGGTAGAAAATAGACATTTGCATTCATAAAATAACCACAGACCCAAGAAGGATTCAAATACTTTATCTATGTAAATTCTTAAATGTCAGAGTCCATATAACAGAGATTAAAGCCTTTTCAATAAGGAAGATAATGATCATAGTAAAAATATGTAGAGGTTTTATGAGACTGTCTTCAAACATTGAAATGTAGGTAGGATAGAAAAAGGAAACAGTATGATGATATACCCACACAAATTTATATTTACCTAGAATGGTGTGCAGACCAACCCTGGCCACAGGCTGGGATAAAAGACAGGACTCCCGATAGTTCAGGTGTCAGCAAGATTGAACTGGTTCAGAACAGGACAGGTGAAGACCAAATCTGGACAGATGCAGGTCAGGACTGGTACCCTCAGCTAAAGTGCATCGCCAGCGTCACACCCCTCTCTGTGGCTAACCGTCGAACCCCGATTGGGTTATCGAGTCTTCTCCCTCAGAACCCCGATTGGGTTATCGATTCTTCTGCAGAGTGCTCCGCCAGCACTTCTGCTCTCGATTCTTCTGACAGAGTGCTCCGCCAGCACCTCTGCTCTCGATCGCCTTTTGAGTGCGTTGGGTCAGTGACAGGTCAGCTATTCGGATAAGTCGGACAATCTAACTTGCTAAGCCTACCTTAGTTATAACATTTTCCAGGGCAATGTACAACCCCCAATGTTGCAAATGTGTATATCCCCAATTTTGATTGGTCAAAAGACGAGGAGAGGTCATCACACCATACCAGTATGAGGTCACTTCAATCAAATATTTAAATCAACGTTCCCTCCAATAATTTTATTACCCATGCACTTTTATTCCACCCAACAATGAAGGTTCCAATAGTAAACACAATGTTATAACATTTCAACAAATTGACATCCTCTTGGAAGTTCAGGAGGTCGGGTTCCCATGAGCATCGCAGACAAGACTGTCACTGGCACAGGTTCAATGCCATGGCTTGTGGACTATCTGGATTTTGGTTGATGCGCAGTCTTGGGATCCAAGATGAAGCAACATTGTACTTGATTGGTCCAAACACGAGCTAGTAGCAAAGTCAAAGAAGAACAGTTTTAGAACAAAGAATAAATTAATGCACTGTATACCACTTATTTCTACTCTATTCCCATTACTTTATTTTACCCACAGCATTAATAATTAGGCAGAACGAACAATGTTTAGTTAGAGCAGCAGCACAAGCATTAGCATGTGAAACATAGAGCAGCCATCTTTAATACTAGTGCGCAGAAGCAAAGATTTCCCACCAAAGCAGAGAAGACGTCATGTCACGTGAGTGTGGCAGACACATGCGCAGTGAATTTCCCGCGTTGTGGCGGCCATTTTAATTCATTCGAGTTACTGTTAGTAAAAGCACATAGTCCAGCTTCCCCAGCTTACTAAATATGTTGTGTGGTGCAATTATTAATAAGACGAAACATGTTGATTAATACATTACTTGTTATTTAGAGAGGTTTGAGTCCAAGCAAGTCTCTTTACGTGCGAAACCTTGCTCCATCAGGCAGTGGGGGAAAGCAGGGGTTGCAGTTATTCTGCCATCCAATGGTGGTGTTCGGACCTTCAGTCTAGGCCCTACCCATCTCTAGCTACTTATCCTCAATTTTGGGAGGAATATCTCTTGGGGGCGTGGATGGGGGGGGGAGGTTGTTGGAAGGTAGACAGTATCCAGCGGCTGAGAAAAAGTGCTCTTTGTCCAATTCAGTCACTGCTTTTCATTCGAAACATTTCTCTACGCCTCTAGTCATAGCTCCTTTATAGTTTTTCTGAATTCGGAGCACTATAGCTTATAAGGATGGCACCAGGACAACTTACAATGATGTATTTTAGTGAAAAATTGTAAGTAGGCTGAATAGTAGGATCCTGGCGCTGTATGTGTGCTTGTCCTCAGTAAAGTGCGTGTTTATTTATTTCGGTACTTCATAAAGCGCCATCTTACATGGCGTTCTCCACTAACTTTAAAGCACTGCAAAGCACTTCTGCACCTCGTCAGGGGCAGTAAGCGCTATACAAATGCCAATACAGTATTACAAGTGCAGTATGCAAAGTGAGTAATTATATGAGCATGAAGTGCCCCTTTGTAGTTAGCTGATGGCAGAAAAGGCCTGTGGAAGGTGAGAAAAGTATTTTTATTTTCTGCATAGATAATATAGCACCGAGTGTATCATTTTTGTTGGCAGTGGGCTACTGCCCCTGTCCTGAGTGTAGCAGGTAAAGGGGTGATGGCAGCACCCCGAGTTTTTAGAAGAGGTCATTGGTGTGACCAGACCTTTTAAATTGAGTGACTGAGGGAGTAGGGAGTGTGGTATACTGGTCGACTTGTGTGAAACCTCGCCCCTATATCTCTGCCCCGCCCCTTGTGCTAGCATCCTGTTGTGATGGAGACACCTGGGCCATACTGGAAGGTGAAAAAACCTTTACCGAAGGATGCCAGGTACCGCGTGACCCTCCCTTCGCCAGCCACGGAGTAACTGATGAAGCTCGAATCCATACATTGCAAAGATTCCAGCAGGACTCTTGTGGTAAACATTCTATCAGTTAAAGCAGAGCTTTCCAAACTGTGTGTCCCGACACAGTGCTGTGTCGCCTGGGAATTGTGGGTGTGTCGTGGGCACTTAGCACATAACTGCTGCTAATTTAGAGGCATTCTTTGAAAGAGTGTCTCGGAGTCAGCCACAGCAGCGCGGACTCCGAGACACTCTGCTCTATGGGGGTCGGGCGATTCACACCAAAGCCCCATTAACAAGTAATAACAAGCATTTACAATGCAATAGGTCTCGCAGCATTAAAATTTGAGTTACTGGCATTGTAAATGACAATGCTTTGCATTAAATTAATTTTTTTAATTTGCAATTGGTATGTTTAGAGATAATTGGGGGGTGGGGCCACTGTTCAACAGCTGACTAGCAAAGAAATAAAGGTTTTTACAATGGCCAAGGGACAAAAACAACAATGTGGAAAAGGTTCATTTTCGTTTACTTAATGCAATTTTATATAGCGCGGACTTTGCTAGAAGGCGTCAGAGCGCTTGGCATGGGAACCTGTTGCAAAACATAAGGATTTAGGATTGCACGCATTACGTAAAGATACAAACAGAATTACAAATTGTGTAAGAGGTGTTGGGGAGCTCTGGGCTCCTTCTTTGGCATTTCCCGTTCATTTTCGTTACTTAATGCAATTTTATATAGCGCGAACTTTACCCGAAGGAGTCAGAGCGCTTTACTTAAGAGACTGTGGCAAAGATAGGGACTTAGGATTGCATGCGTTGCATAGACATACAGGCAGAATTAAAGGTTGCAAGTGTGCGAGTTGTAAAGTCACGCGGGGGGTGGGGAGACTCGCTCACAGAATGAGTCATTGCCCTTTATATGTCTATGGCGGGCCGGAAGATTCTGTGTGAATGGTTGGCTCGGGGTTTTAAAGCGGGCTTTACATGTATTTACACAATATATTGTGTTTAGATCAATACCCGAAAGTGCCCAGTGCACTCGCATCCCTAAAGGGGCCGGATGGTGCATTTGGTTCGGTTTATTTTATTTTATTTAATGCATTTTTATAAAGCGCGCACTTTACTCAAAGGTGTCGGAGCGCTGTACAATAGAACCCGTTACGTTACATGAGAGAACTGTTGCAGGAAATAGAACAAACAAAAATAGCATGAACAGACTGTATAAGGAAAAGTAAGAATAAATATGACAAATTACAATGACTAAATAAATAAATAAACAAATTGTACCAGCCTCCTTCGGCGTGGTTCCACGGCTCGTGTGGTAACATCATGGTGGGGCCGCCTCCCTTGACCACGCCCCCTCCCGTGCTCCATGCTGGGGGCCAGTAGAGCGAATGTAAACCATGGCCGAAAAAATGGCGGCCGCGGCCAGGAACATGAGTGCGTCCTCTGGGTTGCAAGCGTCGGCGGGTCAGGCTCCGCGAATGTGAGTGGTGCCGAGCCTGGAGGTCATGCTGGCCTCCGGGATCCTGGCGGTGGTGGCAGAGAGCCGCCCAGAGCTGACTGGAGGGGCAAGCAGGAGGCAGATTCCAGCCCGTGCTCCCGCAAGCCGGACGTGGAGCTCGACACCGAGGACTGTGCCGGGTCCGGCTCTCACAGGAACGTAAGAAGCGAGCGGCGCAAGCGAGTCTGCTGTGGCTGGGGGAGCGTGTGGTTAGGGGGTGCGGACAGTGTGAGGCGCTACAGTAATGTCAGTGAGCGGCCCTAGTGTGGCATCGGACAGTGTGAGCTGCTCATGGAGGCTCGCATAGACTGGGAAGAGGGGTCACATTGTGGGGTACTGATTCGTGGTTGAAGAGCGATGGGTGCTGGAGGGGAGAGCAGACAGTGGGGACTACTTCGGGGTAACGGACTGTAATCAGTGCGCGCGTGTGTATGTGTGTGCGGCCGTGTGTGTATGTGTGTGGCGGCGGGGGTGTGTTGTGATGGGGCGCTTTATGGGAGAATTCCCGCGCGCGCTAACGGCACACACTTGATGCGTGTGTGCTTCACAGGAGACAGCGCCTGGCCGCAGCGCTCGTTCTCGTGCGCGTGTCACTTTCAAATCGCCTCCAAGGCGATGCGCGCGGCCAGGACTGTCTCCTGGGAAGCACACATGCCGACAAAAGGGGCTCGGCGGAGACGCGCTTCGCGCGGCTAGCCGAGACCTAAAAAGAGTGGAAGGGGGGCTGGCATGTATGTGGGCGAGCAGGATACCAGGCAGAGAGCAGTGCTGAGAGCTGCAGACACCCGCTATCAGGCAGACAGAATTGCTTTTATGTCCCTGTGACTTTACTGTGGCCTGTGAGGATTGCCCTTAATCACACTCAGTTTAAAACGCAGGGTTTGGGGGGGCCTCCGTTATGGCCATTGCCCCTTCAAACATATGTTATTTAAATAGATTTAATGGAAACCAATTTGTCAATGTGTTGTGGTCACTGCAAACTGGTGCCAAGCTGTGAGACAAGTCGCACTTTCTACAATCCTGCTTGTTAGTAATATAAACACTAACATAACACTGTGCTGGTGTAAGGTGGAGGTGACGAGAAAGTGTAGTCCAAAATCAAATAAAGTGAAGGTAAGTGCTGAGGGAGAGATGGGTGGTTGGGTTGTAAAAGAAAGTTTCCCCATTCATGTTATTGCAGCACAGCCAAGGAGTGCTGGCAATTTCTCACTAAAGGTATGTCAGCGCTGCTTTCACAAACCAAAACTATCTCATTAACACATAGGATTTTGCTGAGAAGAGAAGAAACTGTCCCTCTGAAGGTGCAGCAGCACTGCTATGCAGTGCAGGTAATGCCCCCTTAAATGCAGAGCAGGCCCGATAATCAATTAGCAATATTGTATAAAGTAAACTACATCAGCCCTGCTAAGAAGTGCAACAGGAGCTCCATTCAACCCTCTTGTTCGAATGAAAACTAATCTGTCCGTTTAGTAGGAAGACAGTGTTATGTCCCTGCACAGAGGGAGACAGATGGAGGGAGACAGAGAAGAGGGAGACAGACAAGAGGGAGAGAGAGGGAGGGAGACAGAGAGAGGGAGACAGACAGAGGGAGTGAGACAGGGAGACAGAGGGAGGGAGAGAGATATTTATTTATTTATTTATTTATGCGACTTTTAAAGCGCGCAACTACCCGTGGGTGTCTCGGCGCTAAATAGAGATAGAGAGAGGGAGCGAGACAGCGAGAGAGGGAGGGAGACAGAGAGAAGGAGGGAGACAGAGACAGACAGAGACAGGGACAGACAGAGACAAATAGAGGCAGAGACAGGGACAGACAGATAGAGGCAGAGACAGACAGTGACAGAGGCGGAGACAGAGGGAGGGAGACAGAGACAGACAGACAGACAGAGGCAGGGACAGACAGAGGCAGATACTGAGAAGAACAGAGAGGCAGAGAGGGAGACGGAGAGGGAGACAGAGGGAGACCAAGGGAGGGAGACAGAGGGAGGGAGGCAAAGGGAGACAGTCAGGGGAGACAGAGGGAAGAAGAGGGAGACCGACAGAGGTAGGGAGACCGATGGAGACAGAGAGAGAGGGAGACAGAGAGAGGGAGACAGAGAGAGGGAGACAGAGAGAGGGAGACAGAGGTAGACAGACAGACAGAGGGAGACAGACAGAGGGAGACAGACAGAGGGAGAGAGACGGAGGGAGAGAGAGGGAGGGAGACAGACAGAGTAAGTGAGAACCCCCCGTCCCCGAACTCCCCCTAGGTGGTTCGGGCTCACTTCGCTACACTCGCTTGCTACACTGCCTTACTGTGTCCCAAAATGATGCATCTCCAAAAAGTGTGTCCCCAACATGAAAAGTTTGGAAAGCTGTGAGTTAAAGGCAAACAATAATGCAAGAGTGCACATTACTACACATCCCATGTGTCTGTCTAGTCCATGCACATCTGTAGCGCATGTAACATGTGTGGTCATGAACAGTATGCGAGAGCCTGAGTAGTGGCGGCCAGTAGACTCCATTTTGGGTACCCCTGTCCTTGCACAGCACACGGTGAAGTATGCAGCATGTGCTCCTGGACAGTGACAGTGTACCGCATGCCTTCCTGTAGCTGGAGGGAGGTGACCAAGACACTGCAGGGAGGAGGATGGAAGCAGGGCTACCTTTAGAAGCTTCAGTGGCGTCTTTTGTGTGGAAAGAGTTGCTGATTAGTCGTCCTGAGCACCGCCATTTGGTGGATGGGGGCTGCTGACAGCGAGGTGCTGACACATTTGTGCCTCTGTTGTGGGTTATTCAGGTACCAGTGCTACCTGGTAGAAGTATCCTCTAGGGTCGGATAGGCATATCAGGGTATGGCTGATGGGTTGCTCCAATAGGTCAGTATGTTGGATGTTTGTGGGCCTGTCATATGGGCCTGTTTTATGGACTGCTGGGCCTGTTTTTACTGCTGTTCCTGATAGTAAGACCCAAATTGCTTGCAGCATGCTCAAGTCCATGCAGTCTTCCATGCCTCGCAGAATGCCTATACTATGTGTCTTTATAAGTTAACCCCTTCGCTGAGCTGAATGTTCCGCGCTGGTGCGGAATGTTCTATTGCGCGGGTGGGGCCGCGACGTTCAACGGACGTGCGCAGCACTACCGTGGTAGTGTGCGTGACGTCTGCTGAACGTGGCCAGCACTCAAGGGGTTAAAAACTACCCCAATTTGAAAACCTGGGCCACATTTTAGCTATATAAGTCAATTATGAGGGGCACTTTTATTTTGGTACCCAGGCCTGTTTTCTGTCCCATTCTGACACAGTATCACTCTACACAAGGGCTGTGTCTGGAGAGCAACCTGAAGAGGACACTTGAAAGAAGATGCACCCCAAACTGGTTCTGCAGTTCTGAATAGTACACCCACAACCCTGACTAGAAGTTGTGTATAAAAGTGGGACAGAAACCACCTCACTCTTATGTTCCAAGCCCTTTATGATCAGGTATCCTCAAAATACTCTAAGGACTTTTGTGCAGCCGGGGCTGGTATCTGCCTGACTGTCTCCAAGAGGCGAGGGGACATCATCTGAGGTCTACACTTTCTGCTGGAGGAGCTGTGGGTCACCCTTGAAGCACTATGAAGCCAGACAGTCTGGGGCCGATTCACAGAACTAAATTAAGACAAAATCCTAAACTTACTACTTTTGGTATTCACAGAAGTTAGGATTTTGTCTTAAGATAAACTTAAGACAGACTTAAGACAGACTTAAGACAAAATCCTAACTTAAGTCTGTCTTAAGTTTGTCTTAAGACAAACTTAAGACAAAATTCTAACTTCTGTGAATACCAAAAGTAATAAGTTTAGGATTTTGTCTTAAGTTAGTCCTGTGAATCACGCCCTGTGTGAGCAAAGAAAGGAATCTGACTTGCCCTGCAGGAAGATAGACTTAAAAGAAAGCGAGGCGCAGTGTGCCCCTTGTGGCTGTGGGACATCCAGAGAGAGCTGCCTGCACAGAAGTGAGCTGGCTAGGAAGTGTGTGTCTAGTGGCACGTGGGTCTCTCATCCTGGCTCCTAGCGAAAACCACAACTGATGCGGTCATCATAAGCCAGGTGGGGCAGCAAGTGCATGATCATTGTATGCCCAGTCTGGTTGCAACTGCACAATCATTGTAGGACCAGATAGGGACTACAACTGCTCTGATCATCCGAGAATGTGTTATGGCTGCAAGTGTGCAATTGTCATCAGCCCAGTAGGGGCTGCAACTGTTGTGATGGTAGTAGGCCTGGATGTGGGCTGCAACTGCCATTATTCCCCAAGCCTTGGCCTGAGATTCACCTACCTTTTTATCCATTCAGGACTGCAACTGATGTGACCATTGTTGGCTCAACCACTAGGACATCCATTTGGTGGATGTAATTCCAGCTAAAATGGTGTCTGATTGGCAGCCCAATTCGGAAGGGCCAGTTGGAAGCCATTTTCGTTCAGCTGTCTTTCATGCAAAAAGTCCATCAATAACCAGCTGACCATACAATGAACTCTGTGAATATCATCATGTCCTTGATGTTCTGGGAAAAAAAACACCTTATGCATCATAGACATTCCAAATGTGCCTTCTGAAACTGGACTTCACTTTAGGGGTCAATTTCAGGTATCCTCATTTGTGGCTAATGTTTTGTCGGCACCAACATTATTTCCCTCATACTATACCCACCTCTAGATCTGGTCACCCCGCTGTCGCTGCTACACCCATAGCTTGTCAGCAGGGCTCCAAAACAAAGTTAAGCTCTAAGTATTTTTGGGTGCAGAATTTATTCCAGCTTGTCAGCTGGGATCTGATCCAGACAGTTTAGTTTTAGCAAAATGCCAGAACAATATGTCCTGTTTCCTTGATTTATAATTATAATAATATCTGATAATTATATTCAGTATTTGTAAAGCGCAAACATATCACCCCTCAAGGGTTTCATTGCGCTCTGGGCCCTCTGAGAGATTAAGTTAGCTATTTCGCAGAGTCACATGATGATCTGAGCGGCTACAGGCGATCGAACCATGAGCCTCGTGCCCCAGTGTCAGCCACTCTGGCTGCTGAGCCACACCTCTCCCAACGTATTGTTGCGAACTCCAGGGGTGTAGTAGTTGGTGAGATTTGGGGGGTGCTAAAAGTAAGTAAACGTCCCTCAAGATTAATTCTTAGAATTGTATCTCTACAGGGGCAGATGACTGTTAGATCATGTATTGGTATTATAGTAATTCAGACATTTTGTGTGCAAACAGATGAAATCAATCAGGGGTCACAACAACAAATGATCATAAAACATCCAACCACCCACCTACGGAACAATCACAGTCCAAACAAAACGGACAAGGAGGGGACAAGGCTCAACAAAAAAAGTTAAGAAACAGGAAGAATTAGTGATGAACATTTCAGATTACCCACTAAACCAGACTGAATTAAGGGTTTTAAACAAAGGCATGTCCTTTGGTTGAATGAACCTGTATAACAATTTTTTTCAAACATTTGATATTATGTATCACTGTGGCATATAGAGCACCCCGTGGGGGCTTGTGAATATTGCGTCGCTTTCAAACAGTATCTGTTTGTGTTATTTGATGTGTACATTATACGCCATACGTATAGAATTAGTCTATTTGGTTATACACAACATAATCCCTACTTAAAAAGTGAATTATGATCACCTTTACAATTAGACTTCTATACAGCGATATCTTTTCTTAACATACCTCTATAAGCTTAAAAAGTCGAATGTGGATAACAACTTCTCTATATAAGATTTAGAATGGCAATTCTTTTATCATTGAATTGTTTGTTTTTCATCCAAAGATTGATGACCTATAGGTAGGAGAAATAGTACATACATTTATCAATCTTTCATATTTCTCCAAGGTTTTCCTGAATATGGATATACATATCTTAAAACCTACCCTATAATGAGGGAATATTAAAATCGGACGTCCGTCTATGGGTGCCACCGAAATGTTTGGAAGTGTATATATGCCACTAGAGGTAAATGAAATGCATTGTGAAATCACTTCAACAACATAATTGAGGTCAAATGATAAGAACAGCGCTCCATGTCGACTTGCCTTAAGATTAAAACTGAAACAGACCAAAATAATTTTTGGATCTGCCGGCACTTCGCTGGAAATGGCGACTGGCCTCGTTCTCTTCCATTCACTTTTTCATTTCAATTCTGAAAGAGATTCGAATTTAGACATTTCTATCAGTTGTACAATGGCATATGTATTTGCCATATTAACAAATATGTTTCTTGTAGTAATATTGACACCTGTTATATTTGACTCTCGACTTAATTGATTTATAAACGGAAAAAACGCATTTTTCAAGTAACGATCCAGGTTGTGGTCAGATGCGTTAAGCCTGGGATTTAGAATGTGGATGTGCATTACCAAAGAATTTTTAATCAAAAAACCCTTAGTAAAACAAACTAACCCTCTGGGATTATCGCTATAAGCTTTATATATCAATGTGAAGAGGCCAAATAGTAACAGAATTAGCGCCATGCACAAAATGTGCTGTGCGCTCGGTACCGAGGGTTGCAAAGCATTTCCTACACCATCAAAGATTATCTTATTGCTAAATTAGAGACAGCCCGTTATTTCTTTAACGCTTACCTTCAACATTTAGGACGGCCTCCCTGCACCCACGCGGCTCTCTGTATTCTCCGGAAATAAATCCTCCTTGGTGTTTGAGGCATTTATACCGTATTGAGTCGGGTTAAAGGTCCCTGAGAATCACGTGACTCACCCTTTAAGTTGTTATTACTTATAACCAACCCCGTGAATTAAACGTTCATCTACACACGAAAGTTCGAAACCTGAAGAAGGTAGGGTCCAACACCGGTGGTCTAAATTTCAGATTACTGGTGGAATTGACTTTGTTAAGTTTGTTTCAAGAGTTTTCTATAAGAGTTTTTCCCAGTCTTCACGGCTATTAAGTCCGCTTTTTACAGTGTCGAACAGACTCATAAAGAACTGTTCACGTTTTTTTCTCTTTGTTTGTTAGTGACCTCCACGGAAGCTTGTAGTTATAATCTCAATGCCACACCATTTAAGGTCATCTAGAGTATGTTTCTCTTTCGACCAATGTTCCACTAAAGGTGCGTTTTTCCTATTGGTTCTGATGGAGGATTTGTGCTCAAGAATCCTGGTCTTAATTTCCCTTGAGGTCTCTCCTATATATGCAAAATCACAAGGGCATTTGATTAAGTATATTAGGTTGCTTGAATGACAAATCATAAACTTACATATCTTGTGATTATTGCCATTAATCCTGATGTTTGGGCCTTTCATTATATGTGGACAGATGCTGCATCCTTGACAAGGAAAAGTTCTAGTGGGTAAACTGGCATTTGGCAAGACCGCTTGTGAATTGCTGTTTTTGTCTCTATAGGTGTGGACCAAATAATTCCTAATGGTCTTATTTCTTCTAAAAGACAACATTGGTCTCAGAAGCATTTCTTTGTTTTTGTTTGTAATAAGATGCCAGTTTCTGTTTATAATATTTTTAACTTGATTACTAACATTTGAGAAGTTAGTGACAAAAATAAGGGGTCTTTTTTCTTCTCCTATAGTCTTCTTTTTGTCTTCAAAAAATGTATGCCTATTAAAATATTTGGCCCTTTTAAAAGCATGTCTAATTAACTTTTTAGGGTAGCCTCTGTCTATAAATTTACGGGTGAGGACTACAGCATGTTTCTCAAAGTCTTTATTGCTGGTACATTTGCGTTTAAGCCGTAAAAATTGGCCAAACGGGATATTATCTCTTTCACTGGCCGGGTGGTTGCTCTTGTAATGGAGCATAGTATTCCTATCTGTACTCTTTGTATATAGTTCAACATTTAAAATACCGTTAACATTTTTTCTTTGAATATCTAAAAATTCACATTTATTTTTGCTGATATTGGAGGTAAACTTCAGATTGTCGTCACCTAGGTTTAGCCATTCTATAAAATCTTTTAAAAGGTCATCAGTGCCGGTCCAAATAAAAAACACATCATCGATATAACGTGACCAAACAGAAATATTTTTTAAAAAAGGTGCCATATCATTGAAAATGTGCTTATCTTCAAAATTTGCCACATATAGGCAAGCCAAGCTGGGCGCACAGGTGGCCCCCATGCTGGTCCCCTTGACCTGCCTATAATACTCTTTTTCAAAAAGAAAAATATTATTTTTCAAAATGATACTGACACATTCAACTATAAAATTTGCATGTGCCGTAAGGTCTTCTTCTCCTGAGATCCATAAGTTTTTTATCATGCTGATTGTGTTTTCTTGGGGGATGTTTGTATATAAGGCCTCGATATCCAAAGTCACAAGACTCTGGACATCGGGGTCAAACCTGGCATTCTCAATCTTTTTAATCATTGCTGTCGTATCTTTAATATATGCCTGTTGTTGCGTGACATATGGTTGCAGGAAGACATCTACATATTGGCTTAGTGGCTCTGTTAGGCAGTTGATACTCGACACAATAGGCCTCATTGGTGGATCACTAGTGCTTTTATGGACTTTTGGGAGTCCATAAAGTCCTGGAATGACTGGTTGTTCATTGAGTAAGAAAGTATACTCTTCCATACAGATGATTTCATCATCTTTTGCAAAAGTAAGTGTTGTCCTAATTTTGTCCTTCAAAGCTATCCATTCTGATCTACTTGATTTACAATAGTGCAGTTCATTATCAAGCATTGTTTGAATTCTTTTATTTTAATCCATAGTGGACATCAGCACGATGCTGCCCCCTTTATCTGCCGGTTTGACAGTCAGGGTGGCATCTTGTTCAAGTTTTTTCAAAGCTTGATGTTCTTCTTTATTCAAATTATATTGAGTCCATGATTTTTTCTTTAGTAAGTTATCAATACTTTTACTTACGCTTCTTTTGAAGGCCTCAGTATCTTTATTAACTTGGGATATTAACGGTGTCCAATTCGATTTTGGCTTCAGTCCTGATTTGTTGTTTCTAATCAATTTTTCTTTATCTTCAAAGAACGCATTAAGTCTAATTTTTCTATAGAAATTTTGTAAGTCTCTCTCGATACTATATTTATTAATGGGCTCCACTATTGCATATCCTAATCCCTTTTCCAATATTGATGTTTCAGCTCCAGAGAGTTCTTTTTGTCTAAGATTAATAATAGGTGCTTTCTTTGCTAATCCCATTTCTTCTGGCTTCTGGTATAGGGACGTTGTTGGAATTGGTTCTGTGTATGAAAGTTTCCCCTGCCTCTCCCTCTTCCCCTGTGGGGACCAAAGTTATTTGGTCATTGATCTAAAAAAGGCAGTGGTTCCCTATTTGCACTGGTGCCAGTTTCTCTTTCTGAATTTTTTTCGTTTCATGAGGGGACTCATTATCGGTGTCTGAACTAGTATATGAAGTATCGAAAAATCTTACCTTTTTCTTGGTAAAATTTCTCGATTGATTCAACCATGGTTTTTTGTATGTATAGCATAAACAAAAGGAATCCTACCATGGGAGAAGTGCTGCCCATAAAGGTTATGGGAGCACTCAGTGTTTGATAAAATACCCCTCACACACCAAAAGGCCCCTTGGTGTCATGCTTCATCATCGGGGTCTTCGCACCCCTCTAACGGGATGCGGCGTGCTGCGACCTACGACTACGCGGGAGCACTGGTAGATGACTATGTGTGGTGTGTGTGGTGCACGTGATAAGGATAATAATGTGAGTGGTGGTAGGTAGTGAAGAGTTCAAAAGTACCTGGCTCGTAGGTGAACATTTTTTTATTCAAGGCCTCGGGCTGGCACTATTAAAAGAAGTGAAGTGCGAGGTAAAGTCTGTTGTGATAATGAACAGTACCTCATGTGTGCGTCGACATGTTTCGGAGCTTACGCTCCTTCTTCAGGACGGGAGCACAACTTCCCCACCTTACTCACGTATTACTAGTTTGTAACTCAAAAATACTGGTTAAATAACAAAAAGTGACAAATTATTTTAAGTGAAAAAAAGGCTACAATGTGCCTACAGCGTTTTGTTTGGCTCAGGATACATGCAGTTGCATGACCTGAAAAAAGAAAACAAAAGGATGGTCACCCAGGGTATGGGTAGTTCTACAGGTGCAGTCACCTGGAACAAACCATTTGGTACAGTTGCCCTGTAAAGGAAAAGGACTCACAAGACATACAACACAGAGAACACACAAGATTGTTTAAATAAAAATACCAAGGAAATGTGGGTCATACTTAATAGATTTAAGTTGCTTGCTTCATGAGCTCATAGAAGCGTCTGGGAGTTGATTGATATTTTGTGCAATCTGAGTGGAAAGATAAAAGTAACAAACACGAGTCTTAGTGATCAGTTCTTACTCACTTGGTTAGGTGGAGAAAATTCTGATTACCCTCTCATATACTCACAAACTGGGGACGACTTATCCACCTTTTTACCCCACACGCTGCTCCGCTCGTATGATTGTGTGAGCCTGCTGTGGGAGGTATTTATACCAGGATATCTTAATTGGTTAGGCCGGTATTCATTGGGCGGATTCGGTGTAGTGCCCAAATATGGGCTATCCGCTAGTCTAATTACCAGGAGATCCTGATTTGTTAGACCGTTATTCAATGGGCTGATTCGGTGTAATGCCTAAATATGGGCAATCCGCTCGCCTAATTACCGGTAGAGGACTAATCACGAGTCCTTAAGTTGATCGCTTATTTAGAGAGAGAGAGGAGAGGCGAGCCCTACCTTCGCCTGCGCTGCCGCCAAGCATCACTGTCTCGCGCATGCGCTGTGACCCCGTAGAGTTCGCGCATGCGCGTTAAAGAGACGCTACCACACCGCGCATGCGCGGTTGGATTGCTAGCTCCCTCGATTGCAGAGGGGAGTTTTACTAGGTAAAACTAGGCTGACAGGCGCTGTGGGCCTCATTCGCCGGGTTCTTTAATCTCCAGTGGGAGTGGGGCTATATAAAAGAGGGGCTATGTTAAAAAGGGGCAAAATAGAGGCAGAAATGTCCTTTGAAAAGTTGGAAAATGGGCTATTGTTCATGACATTTACAGTTTATTAATTTAGGCATATATTCATGAATTGGACAGTTGTGACCAAGGGACGTCATCATTTAGTCCGTGAATATGTGTGCCCAGACGGAACACCCATCTTTGTTCTTTTTGAAAGAGGCCTTTTTCAGATGGCAATGATTCAATGATTGTCCAACTCAGGTCATTGACACAGTGTTGTTTTTCAAAGTAGTGTGTTGCCATCTTGGTAGTGCTCTTTTTGCACCGGACATTGCTTTTGTGCTCATTTAGCCTCGTTTTCACTGCTCTGGTGGTCATCCCCACGTATTCCAAACCACAGGGGCAAGTTATTAAGTAGACCACGTTTTTGGTGTTACAATTCGTGAGACGTCGTTGTTCCCAAGTGGTGCCATTCCTGAATGTAACGATCTTGCTCTTTTTTGTCAGGTGGCAACTGCTACAATTTCCACATGCAAAGTGGCCTTGAATACCGATAGGTTGTGTCCTTGTGTCAGTATCTGTTTTTGGTCTGGTATGTACCAAGATGTCTTTTAGGTTACGTCCACGACGGTGGGCATGCATGGGTTTCTCCAGGTTCATCGTCCCACAGTTAAGAATAGACCAATGTTTATTTATAATTTTGGACACCTCGTTGGACACAGTGGTATAGGTAGTGACACAAATCGGTCGTTTGTTGTCACTAGTCTCACGTTCTCGATCTTCTAGAAGAGCCTCCCTGTGGTTATTCTTGGCCCTCTTCATGGCTCTATTGATAGTCTTCTCTGGATACTGCCTCTGTAACAGTTTTTTCTTGAGGTCACAGGCCTGTGACTTGTACTCGGTCAGCTCGGTATAGTTACGTCTCAATCGTAAAAATTGTCCATATGGCAAATTCTCTCTTAGATGTCTGGGATGAAAACTGTCGTTTCTTAAGAGACAGTTCCTCGTCGTGGGTGTGAAATGGGTGGTACTTTTCAATTTGCCACCTTCGGTGTAGACATTGAGGTCTAGAAAGACCATGGAATGGTCAGAGATGGTACTCGTGAATTTTAAGAAGGCATTTTGATTGTTAAGCCATGCTAAGAAATCCACCGCTGATTGGTGGTCCCAGATTACAAAACATCCTCAATATACCTTTTCCAGGTACTGATGTTGTTCCTGTATGGGTTGTCTGGGTGTAGTATCTTGTTCGTCTCTAGATGGTGGACATATAGTCCAGCCAGGCTTGGAGCAAAAGTACTGCCCATGCTGGTACCATGGCTTTGTAAATAGATAGTCTGTTTGTGCTGGAAAAAGTTTTGTTGTAGTGCTAAAGAGATGCATTCAAGGACCAAACCTCTTGGTGTTTGATACTTCCAAGGGGTGGTGAATAGTACAGGAGCAGCAAGCCATAAGGGAACTAGCTGATAACAACAAAATAATCATAAAACCGGCAGACAAGGGTGGTGCTATAGTGGTGCAAACAACGGAGTCATATGATACAGAGTGTCTGAGATTGTTATCTGACAGACGGAACTACACTGTATTACAGGGCGACCCTACTGAAAGACTCCGCACTAGGATAGGGACCATGATCGAAGAGGGGCTTGCGCACGATTGGTTGAGTAAAAATGAGGCCGAGTTCTTGCAACAACCAACACCACGCATCCCCTATTTCTACTGCATCCCAAAGATCCATAAAAACATGTCCAACCCACCGGGAAGACCCATTGTATCGGGTATTGGTTCTATTCTCGAGCCACTCTCCAAATCTGCGGATGCCTTCCTACGCCCACTTGTTCAGTCAACAACCACTTACCTTAAAGACACCAAGTCAGTTCTACAACTGCTAAATAACAGAGACTTCGATCCATCAAATCAACTCCTGATGAGTTTGGACGTGGAGAGTCTGTACACGAGCCTGCATCACGATGAAACACTCCAAATTATCGAAGAAGTACTATTCACCACCCCTTGGAAGTATCAAACACCAAGAGGTTTGGTCCTTGAATGCATCTCTTTAGCACTACAACAAAACTTTTTCCAGTACAAACAGACTATCTATTTACAAAGCCATGGTACCAGCATGGGCAGTACTTTTGCTCCGAGCCTGGCTGGACTATATGTCCACCATCTAGAGACGAACAAGATACTACACCCAGACAACACATACAGGAACAACATCAGTACCTGAAAAAGGTATATTGAGGATGTTTTCGTAATCTGGGACGGGGACCACCAATCAGCGGTGGATTTCTTAGCATGGCTTAACAATCAAAATGCCTTCTTAAAATTCACGAGTACCATCTCTGACCATTCCATGGTCTTTCTAGACCTCAATGTCTACACCGAAGGTGGCAAATTGAAAAGTACCACCCATTTCAAACCCACGGCGAGGAACTGTCTTTTAAGATACGACAGTTTTCATCCCAGACATCTAAGAGAGAATTTGCCATATGGACAATTTTTACGATTGAGACGTAACTGTACCGAGCTGACCGAGTACAAGTGAAGGACTGGACTTTTAACAGATCCAGCGGTGCCAGGGAACAACACCTATAACCTTCATGGGATACCTGTTTCGGCGCACAATGACAGAGACACGGGACACTTCCTTCGGCGTCAAAGATCAGCGTTTATTTACTGCAGGGAAACAAGAGTCATTAGAAGTACATCGGCATGTAGGTTCTGCGAGTCTGCTTCAAATTGCATATGTAGGTCGCTCTCTTTTATACAAAAATGTTGCCATTGCACAACATGTGAACAAAAGATTACAATTCAGTTCCCACAGTAAATTTCAAAAGGGTCGCTTTCATGTGTTCAGAATCCCGGAACATAATTACAGTAGCAATGCCGGTTCCCAACTGTAAAAGTACATCTTCCCACCATTAGGCACACCCATTAGAGTTGTAAATGACCAAGAAAAAGAGACAAGAGCAGCTGCAAGGAAGTCAGACACGTGTAGAGAAAAGAGTGTGGGGGTAATAACGGAAGCATGATCGTAGGATCAAAGAGCTGGATCCCATTGCCTGCACGGCTGTCACAATAGACCGGCGCGACCAGATTACCCTCAAGCTGAGCCATCTGCCTTTGCTGTGTCATTCCTCCGGCCATAAAGACGCCTGAAAGGAATATGCGTCTTCCGCAAGGCTTGGGAACTAGAGGGTCAGGGGGCGAACAGTTACCTGCTCGCTGACTACGTGAGGGCAAGAAACAAAATGGATGCCGTATCTAAAATGGAACCCGAGGGTTCAGATGAAGAACACGTAATATTAGGCGAACCCTATCAGGTAGTGTAGCGAAAATGCGTACACTTATTGAACTCGCCATTTACGGTTCGTAGATACCAAACTCGTCCATATTCGGCAATGCCCAGAACGTCGTAATAATTTTTACGGAACCTCAGATGGTCCTTTTGCCCTCATGTAGGCAAGCACTAGTCGGAATCATAATCGATTTCGATATTCATCAGATCATTTAGATGTTGTTGATACATTATTCTATCCATCAATGCCTCTTTGGTGACAACTGGCTGTCTTATACACGTTGTAGCACAAAGGCCACATAAGGCAGGACCACATTGCACACAAAGACAACATGTGAATAGAAACGTCACAACAACCCCTACGATCATCAGAATCTTCCAACCCCAAGTCGACATCAGGCCCCAAAACCATCCCAGAAGCGTCCAATTCCCTTCGTCCACGTGTATGGACTCCGAAATTTTGTGCAGCTTAGAGATGGCTTGATAAACCGTTGGAGCGTTATCAGGTATAAATATGCAGCAGCTCGAATGGATGACCTTACACACACCACCTCTATCTGCTAGAACCACGTCTAGAACCATACGGTTCTGTAACGTCATCAGTCTATCCGCCTGAAGCTCGGCTGTCAAATTACCAAGGGCATTTGCAGTTATGTTGGCAGTTGATTCTACTACACGAGTTAACTGCCTCAGGTTCCTGCTATTGACCATAGGGCCCCAGAACGGTAAGAAACCCTTAAAGAAGTCTCCTGCTTCTTGACCGGCAGTATCTTCTTTGTTGATAACACCTCTCACAACTCTAGTTCTGTGATAATCTGAGGCCACAGTGAAAGTCGGAGGCAAAAGATTTGCAATGTAGCAGGTACCCGAGAAGTCATGAGGTAACCACGTATAGGCTCGATCATAACATACAAAATAGGTACCCTTGGTAGTTAGGAAGACAGGGGATGAGAGCGTTGGTAAGACATATGTCTCAGTACACGCACTCTCCCCAAACTGAGCTCTCGGATTTCGACCAAGACCTTTCAGGCAGAAGTTACCAAGGTGAGGTACAATCCATATCGGTGATGAGCTTTTAAGCTGCCTATCACCCACTGATACACTATACTCAGCCTCACTTAGTTCCTTATATGCTCGCACCTCCTCCTCTGGGATAAGCGATGCGTCGAAAATATCTCTATCTAAATCAGCAATAGCTCTCGCCAGAGTCTTGTGGTACGGGCCAGGACCAAAGTTCGCTGAGCGTGGTTCTCGATGGGGGTAGGAATCTAGTGCGCTACGGAACATAGTTTGCAATGCTCGAGCTGACCCTTGGGAACTATAAGGCAGCACCAAGTACGGAATACCCTTATCCATGGTATGTGGCATTAACCCACACACCCAACAATTGGTAGTGTTTACCACTAACTGATGCTGATGCAAGAGTTGAATAAAGGAGTTGTTTCTAAATTCCGCACGTCTGGCTTGTTCGTGTTGAGGCAGAAGATGAAAGGAATGTGGAGAGACAGTTGAAACGAAATTTAGCGCATGAGATGGAAGAGTAGGTATAGTAGAAGGCAGTAAGAATTGGGACCCAAAATATACTCCCCCCACCAGTAACATAGATACAGTCAGGAACAATATGAAAACCTGTAGAAAAAACCATTTTGTACGAAACATTTTACCTAATGCAGATCTTTGCGCCAACATTTTCTCTCTTTTCGACAGCTCAGACAATGACAATTCAATCCCCTAACGACCGTCCGCGACGTTCTTGACGCACTTCGTTCTGAGTAGCGATTATCAATTCCCAGGAGTTCCCATAAATCGACAAAAGAAACCGACCTAGTGTCGATAGCTGCTGAACAGAAGGAAGTACCCGCACGGCCCTACGGCCAACCTGGATGATAGGTTTTAGCTAAATTGAACATTCAATTTATTATAATGTTCTTGGCTGTACGAAAAGGGAAAAAATACACAATATACAATGTCCACTATGTTCAGGGCAGGTGTGAAACCTAAAAACAAACCAAACAAAAAAATCTTTTTATTTAGTGTCTTGTGCGTGGACGAAGAAAGTATCGGCTGCTCCCAGGGCGAGTTTGATCTTCAAATAGTGGATTGGATGGCAAACGAGTGTTCGATTGTTCAGGTGATTGTTCAGTACTCGAATTTTCCAGAGTTGACGGAGAGGAAATTGTTTGAGGGGAATCAACAAGGGCGTCAGATGCAAGCTGAGCTTCGCTAAATGGGACAAAACGTTGTGGAACGTCGGTCTCAGATGAAGAAAGACCTTTTCTCATCCAGGTGTCCGACGGCAAAGGAAGCGGGACTTTTTTGGTGTGGGTAGCGTGTACCCAGTGCTTCCGTCCTTCCAGTCGAACTGCCGTCCTCGTTGCTAGTTGCACCTGGTATGGTCCCACGTATCTCGGCTCAAGATTCCGTTTTCGTCCGAAATTGCGGACAAGGAGCCAGTCCCCGGGTTGGAGCCAATGACCAGGACCCTCTGTTCGTGACGGCAGAGCCTCAAAGACCTGTTGATGAATCAAACTCAATTTAGCAGTCAGATCATAAAGATAATCAATCAACATGGGATATTCGATTCTATCGAACTCTTTAGGCCTTGGGACTCCCCATATGTTAGCAGGACGGCCAAACACAATCTCGTAGGGACTAAGCCCTACTCGTGAGTGTACAGTTGCCCTGGTCGATAGGAGAGCTAGAGGCAAAGCGTCGGGCCATGATAAACCAGTTGTTGCCTGAATTTTAGCCAATTTTAGTTTTAGGGTGCCATTGTATCCTTCCACCAAACCCGCTGATTGTGGATGATTTGCACTATGAAATTTTTTATTTATACCGAGGCCACGACACACACTCTTCATCACACTTCCCACGAACTCACTTCCGTTGTCCGACCATACAACCCGAGGCATTCCATATCGGGGAAAATACTCCTTGAGCAAAATTTTTGCCGTGGATAAAGCAGTATTATCCTTAAGGGGGTAAGCCTCAATCCATCTGGAGAATGTGCATACCACAACCAACACGTATTTCAAGTTGTTACATCTGTCCATGTGGATGAAGTCCAACTGGATAACTTCGAAAGGGTAAGTAGGAGGGGCAAAATGGCCAGGTGGAGTGGGAGTGCCCTTACCGGGATTGTGCATCAAGCACACCATACAATTCTTAACCACTCTCTCTGCACACTTAGTAATCCCATCATTCTTCCATACATGAGACAACAACTTGCATATGCCTTTTGTGCTTATGTGTGCTGTACCATGAGCCATTGTAACGACAGCGAGCACATATGCATCCGGTAACATCCATCTCTGCTTTTCTGACAAATCAACCCAACATCCGTTCTCATCCAGTTTCCCATGCTCTCTTTCCATTTAGTCTTTTCCGTCTCAGTGGCTTCATTCTGTATTTCCTTCACACTCTCAATCGTGTCTTCGCACATACTAGTCTCCGTTGGCCATCTCACTGAACTCGTAACATACATTCGATTCGTCAAATCTTTAGCTGTCTCTTTAGCCGTTTCATCCGCAAATGCATTACCACGACCCATGTCATCCGTCACTTTCTGATGTGCACTACATTTGACTACGGCCACCTGTTTAGGCAATGTGAGTGCATCTAGAAGGTCATTCACCAGCTGACCATGCTGAATCTTCGTGCCGTGCGACGTAAGGAATCCTCTTTCTCTCCACAATCGCCCAAAACTATGTGCCACACCAAACGCATACTGGCTATCTGTAAACACATTCACCCGCTTACCTTTAGCCAACACACACGCTCTTGTCAATGCGATCAGCTCAGCAGCCTGAGCCGAATTCTGACTCAATCTTGCGCTTTCTACAATCATACTCAATGTTACTACAGCATACGCAGTCGTCACATCACCATTCGGTAACTTAAAACAGGAACTATCAACATACAAAGTACCATCGGGATCTACCAATGGAGTATCTTTTAGGTCAATACGACCCTTTGTTTCTTCCTCAGTTTTTAGATAACAGTCATGTAGTGCTCCACCACTTGACTCTGTGTCGATCGGCAGCAATGTTGCTGGATTCAACACATTACATCGTTTTATCCGTATATGACTGGCCAGTAACTCATATCCAGACAATCTTGCGCTCGTCAAATGTTGAGTCTTTGTTCGGTTCAAAAGAGTGTCAACTGCATGCGGGACCATCACCGTAAGCATATTATCCATGACCAGACCTGCGGACTGTCGAATGGACGCCGCAGCTGCCGCTGTTGCTCTTAAACAACTCGGCAAGGCTCTAGCTACTGGGTCTAAAGTCGAGGAAAAATAGGCGCATGGGCGTTGTTTGCCGCCAAAAGGTTGTGTCAGAACACTCAATGCACAGCCATCCCTCTCGTGAACGTATAGTGTAAACGGCTTACTGTAGTCAGGAGTACCCAACACAGGAGCCGAACACAACGCATCACGCAATTCAGAAAAACCTTTCTGACACTCTTCAGTCCAAGGCAATGGAGATGAAACATCCTTGCACGTAAGGGCTATCAATGGTTTCGCCAACAATGAAAAATTTGGAATCCATTGTCTGCAGTAGGACGTAATACCTAAAAAGGCACGAACATCTCTCTGGGTTTTTGGCACAGTCATTCGGGAAATCGCTGCGATTCTCTCTGGGGTCAACCTTCTCCCTTCTTTTGACAATAAGTGACCTAAATAGGTAACTTCTTGACAACAATATTGTAGCCTAGAAGGTGATACTTTGTGATGTAAGTCATGCAGATAATGCAATAATGATACTGTAGCCGTTTTGCAAATAGCTTCTGTATCAGCTGCCACTAGAAGGTCGTCAACGTATTGAATCAAAGCCGCACCCGTCGGTAAAACAAAGGCATCAAGCTGACTTTTAAGTGCTTGACTGTAGATTGACGGACTCTCACAGTAGCCCTGTGGAGCGCGTTTTAGCCTAAAACTGCGACCACCTAATGCGAATCCAAATAGGTCTCTGCTTTCCTCAGCAATCGGGATACTAAAGAAAGCATTCTTTAGATCGATCACCGTGAACCAGGAGGCAGAGGCCGGAATCATTGTTAGTAAGGCCGTGATATCAGGGACCACGGGAAATCGTGGAATCACTATTTTATTTACTTCTCTCAAATCTATTACGAAACGATACACAGGAGGTTTGGATGGGTCAGTTCGTTTCAAAATAGGCAATACAGGGCTATTACACACGTTTCCACGAGTTTCTTCAACAACGCCTTTCTTAATTAGATCATGAACGATTGCTAACAGCGCTCGCTCACCATCAAGAGAGATACGATATTGAGGTAAACGTGGTAATCGCACATTTGGTTTCAATTGGATCACATAAGGTGGAATGTCTAACAGACCCACATCATTGGGACCTGTTGCCCATAGAGACGCAGGAAGGGAACTCAATTCCGGTGGGAATTTATCGATCGACAAGTACATAGGAGAGATCACTCTCCGACCTAATGTGAGCTCCACTCCTTCAGGAGAACAATACAAAGTCGCATATAGTCGTTTCAACAAATCCAGACCCAAAAGATTCTCACCACAGCCGGTGGATAGAATCAGTGGAGCCTTCAGCTCACGAGGACCAATCGTAAGGGGCAAAGGACTAGAGACGGGGTTGCTAACAGGGGCGCCAGAGAATCCAACGGAAACGTTCGTTAAGCCAGACAAAGGTGCGCCAGGGAGTTTCGAATGCATGATGGAACTTTTCGTCGCACCAGTGTCTAACAGAAAAGGCTCAACTACGCCCGATGTAGCCACTGCAACGTAAGGTCCACTCTGATCAACCGGAACTGATACTACTCCCTCTCTTTGTCGGTGGCTGTCCTAGTAATGGTCGTTTACAATAGTCTCATGTTCAACGTAGTAATCGTCCACATTATATTGTGCAGATCGAACTGACCCCGTATTTCGCTGGTCAAAACAATTATTCGTGTCTAATTGATTTTGATGGCGATCAATCTGATTTTGGGGTGAACCACGACCTCTACCTCGTGATGCCTGTTGAGGACCACCACCACGGTTTCCTCGTGTCGACACACCATTTAGACGGTCCCGTAAAGCAGGACAATCATACTTTATGTGTCCCTCTCTTCTACAATATGCGCACTGATTATACCCAAGTGAAGATCTATAGTCAGAGTTGTCAGAACGCGGCTGCATCCTATCGGGCTGTGCTCGCGGTCGATACTGCTGTTGTGAATCATTTTGGTTTGATCGTGGAGGATACGCTTGCTGCAACAAAACCTTCGTTTTGAGCTCCTTCGTTTTCTTATCTACACGATCACTTTCTTCCTTTTCCCTATTCTCATAGTATTGAGCCGTTGCTAATATCTGTGCAGTGGTTGAAACCGCCCATGCACTTTCTGAATTCTTCAATTTGTTGCATAGTTCAGGCAACAAATTCGACACGAATTTGTCGACAAATAACCGCTGGCCTCCCTCAGCGCCCATGTCCTGACCGCTGTGGTCGACAAACGCTTCCTCAAACCTTGTGAAGAAATCCGAGACACTCTCGTCTTTCTTTTGCTTACAAGCTGATAACTTATCCCAGTTCACCTTCATCGCTGGCATGAGAGTTTTCATGAGCGTAATGATTTTCTGAGGTAAATCCAAGATCAACTGCTCAGGCTTAGCCCCACCGACTTGCAATGCATCAGCCGCTATCAGTGCAGCCCAATCACCACCTAACTCATTTGCGTGGTTTGCTTGACGAATTTTCGCCCAAACTGGTTGTGGTACGACATTACCAAACAACATGTCGATGTCGGCAAGGTTCATAACAGAAGCTTCCACCAATTGGGATAGCTCCTTATAATAACCAGCCGGATTCTTACGCGGATCAGGCAAGGATTGCTTCACTTGCAAAACTTCCGATCGTTTCCATGGGAGGTGTATCCACACTCTTTGAAAATGCGGTAAAACCGCAGGGTTAGCTTGCGGATCACCAGGCACCCAAAGTGGCGGAACCTCTCTCATAGGATACTGATCAGGAGCCGTTTTCCAATTTTCAGTGGCATCATCAAATGACACTCGAGAATGCACTGTGGATCTGAACGCTAACAAACGTTCCAAGGCACGTCGTACATCTCCACCTACAATCATACCGTTCGAAAAGTGACTCTGGAGTTCAGTTATATCGGGCGGTACGTTATCTAGATCATCGTTATACCATTCTTCCCTCAAAAAGTTACACATTTCTTCGAACACGAATCTCTGCGTAGGCTCATTAAACTGAGAAAACGTGTCGAAGACCACACGTGGAGTGTAGTTAGCAGGGTGTCTTATCCATCTATGTGCCATAGTCACTAACGTCTCTTTCTCCCTTCCACTAGGGATCTGACTCCGTCTCTGAGGAGTTTCGGAAAGATCAGACGGGAATAACTGACCAGAAAGCGGTGAATAAAGGGTAGCAACAGTGTTAGGGATACGATTACGAACAGAAGGAGAAGAAGAAAGAAGAGCAGGAGCAACAACATTAGAGGCGAAGGAAGGCCTAGTAGAAACAGACAAGGTAGTCGGGGTAACAGAAATAACAGATTGAGGAGGTACAGGTACAGGGGCAGTAGGAACAAGGACAGGTGGTCGAACAAACGTAGGATTAACAACGGGCTGACCCGCAGTCGCTGGAACAACAGGAGGAGCTACAGGAGGAGCTACAGGAGCCGTAGCACCCTGTGCATAAGGAGGTGGCGATTTCATTAAATACGCTAACAAGGAATCCTCCTTTGAATCTTCTTCTTTCTTATCTAGACCAGTCGGTAAAACCGGGTAACATTTATCTACACTCATATGATGTAATCTAGTGGAAACTTCCATTTCTTTTTCTTCTTTTTCTCGCTTACATTGTTGTACAACTTTCATTATCGGAACAAACCCTTCTCTTCGATCCTTTTTAAGCTGTTTGATTTCTTTCTGCTTGGCCTCTTTACGCCACAGCCGGAAAGAATCAAACATAGCTGGCCTAGCTTTCTTTTGAAATAATTTAGCTTCAAGATTATCTAAAATCGTAAGTTCAAAACTTCCATGCGGTGGCCAACTAAGGACACCGTCTTTCTTCGTGTAACGGATCCAATATTCATTATATATAATAGGACCCACACCATGTCGACTGTAGAGCTCATATATCGGAGTTCCAACTGGAGGTATCGGACACGAGTCCTCCAACCGGGAATCCATTGCGCAACATTTGAAGATACCAAACAAACCACTATGGCTAGGCATCGTGCACACTAACCTAGTATCAAACTTCAAGGGTTACCGAAGTGCTAAATCTTCGTGTAAGACAAAACCCTCGGTTTTTGGCAATTGCAACTGTCAAATAAAATACTACGAACCACAACTAAGAACCACAAATGCAATGGAACCATGCAATACAACAAAGCCTTAAAAGGCTACAACAAAGCTCAGTGAGCTAGAACAACAAAGCTTTAATAAGCTACAACAAAGCTTCAAGAAGCTAGAACAACCACCAAGGACTGGGAGCGACCCACAAATACTTAACTCAGAACTTCAGTGGCGTCACCAGGAAGGCCCGTCTATCGTCTCGCTTGTACATAAGGTCTGCGCCGGGCGTCGAAGACAGGTCGACAGTCAGGGCATCGGTCCGTCGTAGCCGTCAGGAGGCAGGATTCTTCGCAGGGAAAATCTTCGGGCCACTTATTTCGACAACAGGATCGATGAAGCGGGGTGCACCTTCCCTCGGAGATTTCACACGAAGTTCCTCACGATCGTCAGGCTTTGGACCGGTACCGCTGATGTCGCCCCGGGTTGGGCGCCAACTGAAGGACTGGACTTTTAACAGATCCAGCGGTGCCAGGGAACAACACCTAGAACCTTCATGGGATACCTGTTTCGGCGCACAATGACAGAGACACGGGACACTTCCTTCGGCGTCAAAGATCAGCGTTTATTTACTGCAGGGAAACAAGAGTCATTAGAAGTACATCGGCATGTAGGTTCTGCGAGTCTGCTTCAAATTGCATATGTAGGTCGCTCTCTTTTATACAAAAATGTTGCCATTGCACAACATGTGAACAAAAGATTACAATTCAGTTCCCACAGTAAATTTCAAAAGGGTCGCTTTCATGTGTTCAGAATCCCGGAACATAATTACAGTAGCAATGCCAGTTCCCAACTGTAAAAGTACATCTTCCCACCATTAGGCACACCCATTAGAGTTGTAAATGACCAAGAAAAAGAGACAAGAGCAGCTGCAAGGAAGTCAGACACGTGTAGAGAAAAGAGTGTGGGGGTAATAACGGAAGCATGATCGTAGGATCAAAGAGCTGGATCCCATTGCCTGCACGGCTGTCACAATAGACCGGCGCGACCAGATTACCCTCAAGCTGAGCCATCTGCCTTTGCTGTGTCATTCCTCCGGCCATAAAGACGCCTGAAAGGAATATGCGTCTTCCGCAAGGCTTGGGAACTAGAGGGTCAGGGGGCGAACAGTTACCTGCTCGCTGACTACGTGAGGGCAAGAAACAAAATGGATGCCGTATCTAAAATGGAACCCGAGGGTTCAGATGAAGAACACGTAATATTAGGCGAACCCTATCAGGTAGTGTAGCGAAAATGCGTACACTTATTGAACTCGCCATTTACGGTTCGTAGATACCAAACTCGTCCATATTCGGCAATGCCCAGAACGTCGTAATAATTTTTACGGAACCTCACAAGTCACAGGCCTGTGACCTCAAGAAAAAACTGTTACAGAGGCAGTATCCAGAGAAGACTATCAATAGAGCCATGAAGAGGGCCAAGAATAACCACAGGGAGGCTCTTCTAGAAGATCGAGAACGTGAGACTAGTGACAACAAACGACCGATTTGTGTCACTACCTATACCACTGTGTCCAACGAGGTGTCCAAAATTATAAATAAACATTGGTCTATTCTTAACTGTGGGACGATGAACCTGGAGAAACCCATGCATGTCCACCGTCGTGGACGTAACCTAAAAGACATCTTGGTACATACCAGACCAAAAACAGATACTGACACAAGGACACAACCTATCGGTATTCAAGGCCACTTTCCATGTGGAAATTGTAGCAGTTGCCACCTGACAAAAAAGAGCAAGATCCTTACATTCAGGAATGGCACCACTTGGGAACAACGATGTCTCACGAATTGTAACACCAAAAACGTGGTCTACTTAATAACTTGCCCCTGTGGTTTGGAATATGTGGGGATGACCACCAGAGCAGTGAAAACGAGGCTAAATGAGCACAAAAGCAATGTCCGGTGCAAAAAGAGCACTACCAAGATGGCAACACACTACTTTGAAAAACAACACTGTGTCAATGACCTGAGTTGGACAATCATTGAATCATTGCCATCTGAAAAAGGCCTCTTTCAAAAAGAACAAAGATGGGTGTTCCGTCTGGGCACACATATTCACGGACTAAATGATGACGTCCCTTGGTCACAACTGTCCAATTCATGAATATATGCCTAAATTAATAAACTGTAAATGTCATGAACAATAGCCCATTTTCTAAGTTTTCAAAGGACATTTATGCCTCTATTTTGCCCCTTTTTTACATAGCCCCTCTTTTATATAGCCCCACTCCCATTGGAGATTAAAGAACCCGGCGAATGAGGCCCACAGCGCCTGTCAGCCTAGTTTTACCTAGTAAAACTCCCCTCTGCAATCGAGGGAGCTAGCAGTCCAACCGCGCATGCGCGGTGTGGTAGCGTCTCTTTAACGCGCATGGGCGAACTCTACGGGGTCACAGCACATGCGCGAGACAGTGATGCTTGGCGGCAGCACACGCGAAGGTAGGGCTCGCCTCTCCTCTCTCTCTAAATAAGCGATCAACTTAAGGACTCGTAATTAGTCCTCTACCGGTAATTAGGCGAGCGGATTGCCCATATTTAGGCATTACACCGAATCAGCCCATTGAATAACGGTCTAACAAATCAGGATCTCCTGGTAATTAGACTAGCGGATAGCCCATATTTGGGCACTACACCGAATCCGCCCAATGAATACCGGCCTAACCAATTAAGATATCCTGGTATAAATACCTCCCACAGCAGGCTCACACAATCATACGAGCGGAGCAGCGTGTGGGGTAAGAAGGTGGATAAGTCGTCCCCAGTTTGTGAGTATATGAGAGGGTAATCAGAATTCTCTCCACCTAACCAAGTGAGTAAGAACTGATCACTAAGACTCGTGTTTGTTACTTTTATCTTTCCACTCAGATTGCACAAAATAGCAATCAACCCCCAGACGCTTCTATGAGCTCATGAAGCAAGCAACTTAAATCTATTAAGTATGACCCACATTTCCTTGGTATTTTTATTTAAACAATCTTGTGTGTTCTCTGTGTTGTATGTCTTGTGGGTCCTTTTCCTTTACAGGGCAACTGTACCAAATGGTTTGTTCCAGGTGACTGCACCTGTAGAACTACCCATACCCTGGGTGACCATCCTTTTGTTTTCTTTTTTCAGGTCATGCAACTGCATGTATCCTGAGCCAAAAAAACCGCTGTAGGCACATTGTAGCCTTTTTTTCACTTAAAATAATTTGTCACTTTTTGTTAATTAACCAGTATTTTTGAGTTACAAACTAGTAATACGCGAGTAAGGTGGGGAAGTTGTGCTCCCGTCCTGAAGAAGGAGCGTAAGCTCCGAAACATGTCGACGCACACATGAGGTACTGTTCATTATCGCAACAGACTTTACCTCGCACTTCACTTCTTTTAATAGTGCCAGCCAGAGGCCTTGAATAAAAAAAAATTCACCTACGAGCCAGGTACTTTTTAACTCTTCACTACCTACCACCACTCACATTATTATCCTTATCACGTGCACCACACACACCACACATAGTCATCTACCAGTGCTCCCGCGTAGTCGTAGGTCGCAGCACGCCGCATCCCGTTAGAGGGGTGCGAAGACCCTGATGATGAAGCATGACACCAAGGGGCCTTTTGGTGTTTGAGGGGTATTTTATCAAACACTGAGTGCTCCCATAACCTTTATGGGCAGCACTTCTCCCATGGTAGGATTCCTTTTGTTTATGCTATAAGTCTGTGGAGTAAGAATCCTACTTCAACTACTCTACCTCCCTTTTTTGTTCATGAGGGGACTCATTATCGGTGTCTGAACTAGTATATGAAGTATCGAAAAATCTTACCTTTTTCTTGGTAAAATTTCTCGATTGATTCAACCATGGTTTTTTGTATGTATAGTCATCCCTAGGTTTTTCATAAAAATCTTTTTGCAGGTAGGGGTATACTGCCTCTATGTTGTAGTTTGAGATATCTTTTCTAAGTTTATTTGATTTTTTATTAATCATAAAGTCCCTATAACCTTCTATGTCCTTATTAATTTCTTCTAATTTTTGTTTTGTTTCATCTAATGCGTCCATATATCTTAATTTACTTTCCATCTCATCTATCTCACCTCTTTCTATTAAAAGGACTTCTTGTGCTGTTTCAATAATTAACAGCATCCATATAATGAGGGAATATTCAAATCGGACGTCCGTCTATGGGTGCCACCGAAATGTTTGGAAGTGTATACATGCCACTAGAGGTAAATGAAATGCATTGTGAAATCACTTCAACAACCATATAGTATCTAAAAACGATCTATGGAGGGTTTAAAAATGTATGGGTTTTCAGAGGACCATTTTAATAGAGTAATAAATGGTCCAGCAATGACAATATCTACAGTCAACCTCGATAATACAAATGAGGAACAATGGAAAACTTTGTGGAATCTAAAAAAGATAATAATACGAACAGAACTCCACGCCAACTTCCTTATACAATATTGTAAAAAAGGTATTATCCCGAAAGGTTTACAAGTAGTTAATGAACCCGGTGTCTTTATTAAAATTCCAAAATGTATAGAAAATTGGACTTTTATTGCAAACAGATGCAGCCGGGACTGGATGCTGTTAATTATTGAAACAGCACAAGAAGTCCTTTTAATAGAAAGAGGTGAGATAGATGAGATGGAAAGTAGATTAATATCTATGGACGCATTAGATGAAGCAAAACAAAAATTAGAAGAAATTAATAAGGGCATAGAAGGTTATAGGGACATTATGATTAATAAAAAATCAAATAAACTTAGAAAAGATATCTCAAACTACAACATAGAGGCAGTATACCCCTACCTGCAAAAAGATTTTTATGAAAAACCTAGGGATGACTATACATACAAAAAACCATGGTTGAATCAATCGAGAAATTTTACCAAGAAAAAGGTAAGATTTTTCGATACTTCATATACTAGTTCAGACACCGATAATGAGTCCCCTCATGAAACGAATAAAAATTCAGAAAGAGAAACTGGCACCAGTGCAAATAGGGAACCACTGCCTTTTTTAGATCAACGACCAAAGAACTTTGGTCCCCAGAGGGCAAGAGGGAGAGGCAGGGGAAACTTTCATACACAGAACCAATTCCAACAACGTCCCTATACCAGAAGCCAGAAGAAATGGGATTAGCTAAGAAAGCACCTATTATTAATCTTAGTCAAAAAGAACTCTCTGGAGCTGAAACATCAATATTGGAAAAGGGATTAGGATAGGCAATAGTGGAGCCCGTTAATAAATATAGTCTCGAGAGAGACTTACAAAATTTCTATTGAAAAATTATACTTAATGCGTTCTTTGAAGATAAAGAAAAATTGATTAGAAACAACAAATCAGGACTGAAGCCAAAATCGAATTGGACACCGTTATTATCCCAAGTTAATAAAGATATTGAGGCCTTCGTAAGAAGTGTAAGTAAAAGTATTGATAACTTACTAAAGAAAAAATCATGGACTCAATATAATTTGAATAAAGAAGAACATCAAGCTTTGAAAAAACTTGAACGAGATGCCACCCTGACTGTCAAACCGGCAGATAAAGGGGGCAGCATCGTGCTGATGTCCACTATGGATTATAATAAAAGAATTCAAACAATGCTTGATAATGAACTGCACTATTGTAAATCAAGTAGATCAGAATGGATAGCTTTGAAGGACAAAATTAGGACAACACTTACTTTTGCAAAAGATGATGAAATCATCTGTATGGAAGAGTATAATTTCTTACTCAATGAACAACCAGTCATTCCAGCATTTTATGGACTCCCAAAAGTCCATAAAAGCACTAGTGATCCACCAATGAGGCCTATTGTGTCGAGTATCAACTCCCTAACAGAGCCACTAAGCCAATATGTAGATGTCTTCCTGCAACCATATGTCACGCAACAACAGGCATATATTAAAGATACGACAGCAATGATTAAAAAGATCGAGAATGCCAGGTTTGACCCCGATGTCCAGAGTCTTGTGACTCTGGATATCGAGGCCTTATATACAAACATCCCCCAAGAAAACACAATCAGCATGATAAAAAACTTGTTGATCTCAGGAGAAGAAGACCTTACAGCACATGCAAATTTTATAGTTGAATGTGTCAGTATCATTTTGAAAAATAATATTTTTCTTTTTGAAAAAGAGTTTTATAGGCAGGTCAAGGGGACCAGCATGGGGGCCACCTGTGCGCTCAGCTTGGCTTGCCTATATGTGGCACATTTTGAAGATAAACACATTTTCAATGATATGGCACCTTTTTTTGAAAATATTTCTGTTTGGTCACGTTATATCGATGATGTGTTTTTTATTTGGACCGGCACTGATGACCTTTTAAAAGATTTTATAGAATGGCTAAACCTAGGTGACGACAATCTGAAGTTTACCTCCAATATCAGCAAAAATAAATGTGAATTTTTAGATATTCAAATAAAAAATGTTAACGGTATTTTAAATGTTGAACTATATACAAAGAGTACAGATAGGAATACTATGCTCCATTACAAGAGCAACCACCCGGCCAGTCAAAGAGATAATATCCCGTTTGGCCAATTTTTACGGCTTAAACGCAACTGTACCAGCAATAAAGACTTTGAGAAACATGCTGTAGTCCTCACCCGTAAATTTATAGACAGAGGCTACCCTAAAAAGTTAATTAGACATGCTTTTAAAAGGGCCAAATATTTTAATAGGGATACATTTTTTGAAGACAAAAAGAAGACTATAGGAGAAGAAAAAAGACCCCTTATTTTTGTCACTAACTTCTCAAATGTTAGTAATCAAGTTAAAAATATTATAAACAGAAACTGGCATCTTATTACAAACAAAAACAAAGAAATGCTTCCGAGACCAATGTTCTCTTTTAGAAGAAATAAGACCATTAGGAATTGTTTGGTCCACACCTATAGAGACAAAAACAGCAATTCACAAGCGGTCTTGCCAAATGCCGGTTTACCCACTGGAACTTTTCCTTGTCAAGGATGCAGCATCTGTCCACATATAATGAAAGGCCCAAACATCAGGATTAATGGCAATAATCACAAAATATGTAAGTTTATGAATTGTCATTCAAGCAACCTAATATACTTAATCAAATGCCCTTGTGATTTTGCATATATAGGAGAGACCTCAAGGGAAATTAAGACCAGGATCCTTGAGCACAAATCCTCCATCAGAACCAATAGGAAAAACGCACCTTTAGTGGAACATTGATCAAAAGAGAAACATACTCTAGATGACCTTAAATGGTGTGGCATTGAGATTATAACTACAAGCTTCCGTGGAGGTGACCAACAAACAAAGAGAAAAAAACTTGAACAGTTCTATATGAGTCTGTTCGACACTGTAAAAAGCGGGCTTAATAGCCGTGAAGACTGGGAAAAACTCTTATAGACAACTCTTGAAACAAACTTAACAAAGTCAATTCCTCCAGTAATCTGAAATTTAGACCACCGGTGTTGGACCCTACCTTCTTCAGGTTTCGAACTTTCGTGTGTAGATGAACGTTTAATTCACTGGGTTGGCTATAAGTAATAACAACTTAAAGGGCGAGTCACGTGATTCTCAGGGACCTTTAACCCGACTCAATACGGTATAAATGCCTCAAACACCAAGGAGGATTTATTTCCGGAGAATACCGAGAGCCGCGTGGGTGCAGGGAGGCCGTCCTAAATGTTGAAGGTAAGCGTTAAAGAAATAACGGGCTGTCTCTAATTTAGTAATAAGTTAAATCTTTGATGGTGTAGGAAATGCTTTGCAACCCTCGGTACCGAGCGCACAGCACATTTTGTGCATGGCGCTAATTCTGTTACTATTTGGCCTCTTCACATTGATATATAAAGCTTATAGCGATAATCCCAGAGGGTTAGTTTGTTTTACTAAGGGTTTTTTGATTAAAAATTCTTTGGTAATGCACATCCACATTCTAAATCCCAGGCTTAATGGATCTGACCACAACCTGGATCGTTACTTGAAAAATTCATTTTTTCCGTTTATAAATCAATTAAGTCGAGAGTCGAATATAACGGGTGTCAATATGACTACAAGAAACATATTTGTTAATATGGCAAATACATATGCCATTGTACAACTGATGGAAATGTCTAAATTCGAATCTCTTTCAGAATTGAAATGAAAAAGTGAATGGAAGAGAACGAGGCCAGTCGCTATTTCCAGCGAAGTGCCGGCAGATCCAAAAATTATTTTGGTCAGTTTCAGTTGTAATCTTAAGGCACGTCGACATGGAGCGCTGTTCTTATCATTTGACCTCAATTATGTTGTTGAAGTGATTTCACAATGCATTTCATTTACCTCTAGTGGCATATATACACTTCCAAACATTTCGGTGGCACCCATAGACGGACGTCCGATTTGAATATTCCCTCATTATAGGGTAGGTTTTAAGATATGTATATCCATATTCAGGAAAAACCCTGGAGAAATATGAAAGATTGATAAATGTATGTACTATTTCTCCTACCTATAGGTCATCAATCTTTGGACAAAAAACAAACAATTCAATGATAAAAGAATTGCCATTCTAAATCTTATAGAGAGAAGTTGTTATCCACATTCAACTTTTTAAGCTTATAGAGGTATGTTAAGAAAAGATATCGCTGTATAGAAGTCTAATTGTAAAGGTGATCATAATTCACTTTTTATGTAGGGATTATGTTGTGTATAACCAAATAGACTAATTCTATACGTATGGCGTATAATGTACACATCTCATTAAGAATGGACATGATATCTTCTGTCTGATACACAGGATATATCAATATACAACAAGTTACCTTAAATTGCCAATTCCGATGGCATTTAGTTTTTCAGATAAAATATTTATGTCATACTCGCAGATGTCAATAAACATGTGGTCACCAACAATAGTTGTTAACATTAATTGTAAATATCATTTCTTGTAGAAAACAGTCCTGAAGAAGGTGTATATAATAGAAAAGACACCGAAACGCTGCGTCGACGAATGTTTTCTTTTTTCATGTTTTTTATTCATGTTTTTCAATCTGGAATGTAAACATTGAGAACTGTACTGATCACATGAGTGTTGAGGTTTTTAATATGTTTTTATATGTGTAACTTTTAACAAAATACGATGAACCGAATGTATGAAATAATATAATAAAATGTGTTTATGTTTTTACTCTTAGAGTAACTTTTGCTTTCATTTTATGATCATTTGTTGTTGTGACCCCTGATTGATTTCATCTGTTTGTACACAAAATGTCTGAATTACTATAATACCAATACACGATCTAACAGTCATCTGCCCCTGTAGAGATACAATTCTAAGAATTAATCTTGAGGGACGTTTACTTACTTTTAGCACTTACTCACCCTGTCCCTATTGTAAAATAGTAGGGTTCCTCCTTCTCTGTTTGAATAATGAGATTTGGGGGGTGTCAACCTAAATTTCCCAACAAAAACAATTGGTGTGCCGCAGGCTTCAAGGGTGAGATAACTAAGATTCGGGATAGACTGTTGACATGAGGAACAAGATCGCTACTGATGAATTAGGAGAACCTCTTTCTAGAGTGGCACAGTCGGTGAAAATTATGGATTGGAATACTACTGCGGACGATTGCAATTGTTAGACTCATTGAAAACATTTGTCCCATCACTTTTTTGGTGTTTGATTCCCAATAGTATGTCTGGAAACCTCAGACTGCTTTCGAAGCTTACTACTGCCATGGTTTGTCAATTCCAAATAGTAGTAAGTTGCTACCCTTTCAAGGAGTCCCTATAGATGCAGATTTACTACTTTTTTGATTAACCCGTCTTTAATATGTATTTAAGTTCCGGATCCAAAAACTAACGAGTTAAAACCTCTTACTGAAATAAGAACGGTGAGAAAAACAGAAAGAGATGGCAGATCTAACTCGGGCCTCCTGACCCAACTACCAAGCCAAGAATGCATTTATTTGGGGGTGTCACACCCCAATCACCCCCACTGTGATGCCCTAGCAAAACCCCTAAGGATAAGCAAACAATATCTCAACTGGTGTGTAGGAGAGTAGGGTTTGCTTTCCTATGGTCACCCCATTTTTTGCTTTTTGCTTCACTGGTTTTCGACTTAATGTGGCTGTGGGCCTGCTAATCAGACCCACAGCCCTGCTGTTCTCTCTCTACATTTCACACCATGTACTTTAGGTACATCACCAATTGGGATTTGGGTCACTCTTATGAGTCCCTGTACAGTGTACTATAGGTAGGTACCCAGGGCATAGGTGCACCCAAAGCCTACCAGGGGCTGCAGCATATCTTTTGCCACCCCTGGCTGGCCATCCAAACTGACACAACTGGCTGATCACTCAGCTGGGGCAAGGTAGTGTAATCACCCCTTGCTTAGATATAGTATTCCTATGTCTAACCTTATATCTGGACACATATGCACCTATAAGTCACACCTATGGCAGGCCTTAACAATACTGAAGGCAGAGTGCTTGGTTTTATGTGAGATGGGGTTCTAGCATGAGCTGAGCCTGTCTGCAGCTTTCGGAACCATGTCCTTATAGCTGTTCTAGGGTATTGCCATACCATATACTCTTAAGTGCATTATGTACCTCGCGGTCAGATGCTAACTTTGATTTGGCTTTATCAAAACATGTCATGTAAGGTGTCATACGCTTTGGAATACTACCCCCTCGCCAGTCCTGGCGACGGGGGTAGCATTCCACCCTTCTAGAGGGAGAAGACATGTTACTTCCATTAATCCCGATTATAGTTAACCAGATCCTCAGCATCACAAAATGGATGCTGCTGCCACAGACACAAGTCTGACCTCCTGCTGCTGGGAGCCCTTCCAGCGAGGGAGGCTTGGACAATAGGTTTCCTGTCAACAGGGAGGTGCTAGCACCACCCCAGACAGGTTATAGTGTATTGGGGCAGGGAGGGGTGAATGAAATGAGACACTGCCTGGGGCACACAAGGTGTCCCATGCATTGTCCAGTTCAAACCGGTGCTGGGGCACTCCAGCTCTGGCACGAAACTGGACAAAGGGACCGAGCAGGTAATCCATCCCCTAGATTTGGTATATAGGTAGGAGCTGAGTCCCAAGACTTTAGATATACCCTGACTGAAACTCTGATACGAAACTCTGGACCTTCGACATCCTACTCGACGTAGAAGACTGAAGAATCTCTCTTGTGGTCAAGGAGTGACCACCCTGTGCAAGCAGGCACCATCAGGCACTCAACAGTTTGCTTTGTCGTTGCTCCCGCCGGAGCTTGAACACAGAGCCTGACAAGACCCGGACTTCCAGACATCCAACAACCCGATCCACAGCCACAGCAAAGCTGAGACCCGTGGAGGCGACGAGAGACGTGGGACCGGCCATCTTGGAAAGCCAGCGAATTGCTTTCCGTGCAACTTCTGAGGCACCCTCGAAGTTGTGCATTGGGGATTGAGAAGCCCCAGCCCTGAGCACCAACTGCACCGAAGATCACCTCTCCACACTCACCGAGTGCTGCGTGGGGCCCTTTTTCATTTTCCTGCTCGACCCATCTGTCCGGTCACTTGCCCGTTGGCGAGTGGCCTCTGTGACGACGAAACTTTGAATTTCCAATGCTGGTAAATGCACATGCACATGCACATGTATTTATATAGCGCAAATCACCGACACGGTATCTAAGCGCTTGCTTAGGGAACCCGTCCTGGTATTCCCCTGTGAGAAACCCCGGCAGGGTGTCCACAAGGTGAAAGCCAGGCATCCCGCCGCGAGGGGCCGTAGTGGAGATTAAGCAAGCTATTGCCCAGAGTCGCAGAGTGTGACCCCGTGAGTCGAGTAGGCACCGGAGCGAGAATTGTCGAGTCCGTGGAATTTTTTAGCCCAAGACCCGCCGAGGCGGGGAATCGAACCCTGGTCCATGGTCGATCTCAGCTTCTGGGTCTGCCGCCTCTAACCACTGAGCCACGCTTCTCCAGAGTGGCCCTTGCTCCCCTGAAAAGGAGCAGCCCATCAGACCTTGCTGGTCTGATCCAGAAGCCATCTTCGATTCCTGCGTGGGTTGAATTTGCCATGGCCTGTTGACTCCGAATCGAGAACCGACACCGCCGACAGCGAGAGCCTTCGTGGGACAGTCCGTATCGAGCTCCTGGTCGTCGTCGACACCTCCTGGTCTACGAAGCTGCAGAGACAAGCTTCACGACATCACCTGTTTGCTTCCCGACATCGCCTGGTTCCTTCCTGGTCACTGGCTAATGACCCAGACTCTGTGCCCTCTGCTTTCAGGTACTCTTCATCCTCGATCCACCCTTGGATCCAACCGGACTCTTCTCTCCTGGTTGCCTGCAGCATCTTTTCTCCAAGGCTCCATAGAACTCCACGACGAAACCCGACACACTTTGACACCTATGCACCCGCTTCCTGTGGGTGAGGTAATGCGAGCACTGCGGTGCTCCTGTAAAGATTAACTCTCCTAGTGTCCTAGTTTCAAGTGGTTAGCTTCTAGTCCTGTCGGAAGACTCCTAAACCTTTAACTTTCTAACTTTTACGCACCCATTGACTTCTATGTGTGCAAGTGTGTGCATTTAGACACTGCACCCGCATCCCGTCGGCCTCCTGCTCCCTAACTACTGTTAGTCCAGTGTAGCCCCAGCGATTCCCAAGGTCCTAGGCCTTACCATTGTTCGTGACGTGGTTCTTATACCACTATTTTAGTATATGGTTTAGCGGGCCACCAGGGCCTATCCATATTTGTGCAACTTTTGTATGTGATATTAAGTCACTTGTTATGCGCTTGTGCTCCTGTTCTCATAAAGAGTTCAGTGGGTTGTTTTAGAAATAAATACATATATATTTTGAATATATAACCTGTGTGGTGTCCTTTCATTTGGTATATCAAAGGATTGGTGTTATTGTAGAAAACGATTAAACATGTATGCGTAAAGCATTACGTGAACAGAAACAAGGAGACTTAATTAGTTTTTGAAACGTGCTCATGGCATCGTATAATTAAAGAACAAAGAAAATTATGGTATACCGTTGTAACAGCACTGTAGGTAAATAAATAGCAAAACAACCTGAAATGGACTTGGTGCTCGGCATGTGTAAGTGACCCAAGAAGTGGCGACGCAAGTGACAATTGTGATCAGCAGGAACTGCGCATTGTTTCAAGGTGCTTGAATATATACAGTGAATCAAGTGAATAATGTAGCTCAAAATGAATTATAATGCGAAAATCTTGATACATTTTATGGATTATTTTGACAGAGCCACACTGGGGGATGCGCCATCTATTGCGCTAGCAAAACCCCTGCCACCCCTGAATCCCTGCACAACGTAAAGGCGAGCATGTGGGAATAAATTGTAGATAATACCATCCAATACAACTGCTGCCTTTTCTCTTCCAAGACAGGCAAGTGCAGTCTCAGTTATTCGGATTGAGGTGGTGGGCCGCCATGGGGTGGCAACGCAATCGGGAGCATAGCTGCCAATGGTGCAGCAGGTGCAGAGCACCGGGACCCAGAGCCCTGAGAGGCCCATCTCCCCCTGATCCTTCCTGTAGTTTACTACCCTAGCAGCAGTCTAGTGGGACATTTTCCTTACTTGCACCATGACCCATGGGATACATGCTAGGATAATGACTGCAATGCTTGGGTCTCACAAAGCCCCGGCTGTGGGAACTCGGCACAGAAGCGTGCTTGCGACCTCCTCTTCCCTCCCAGTCAAGGGTGCGGATTGTTGCTCGCAAAGCTTTGTCTGGAGTCTGTAATTGTTAAATTTAGCCTGACCTCTTCCGGGATCTGTTGGTTCCCATACTTGACGTGTGGACCGGGGATTATGTTGCCATAATTACCCAGAGGATGGCAGGCCCTTGGGGCGGGGGGTGAGGGGGCCGCAGCTGCTGAGGGCCCTGAGCTCATGTTTGCATTCTTCAACACAATGTCTGGTGTCACAGGCAGGAAATGGCGAGGCACAATGCACGCGGCACGCGCTGTTCCAACTCCTGACGTTCACTGCGTGCTCCCGTGTTCAGCACGGCGGAGGAAACCACGCAGCACGTAGGACCCACCGAAATGCCAAGGGAGGGGGAGCCGAATATGTCATCCATGTTTACTTCCAAAATAGTAGTCAAAATTCATGTTTTTCCCACCCCTACAAAACATGGGCTTGCAAGCAGACAATGTTCTTTTATTCTCGTTTCATGCTAGGATATACATCAATGGATTATGCGTACTCACTGTTTGGTTTGGGAACCTATGCAACTCCCCCTTGTCTGTTCGGGCTTCCCTGTGTGTTTACCCTCCATGAGCTCGGTCAATCATGCAAACCCTCTGAGGGCGCTCCTGTTTTACAACCAAGAGGCATCAGCACCTACCCTTGGTGTCCAGGGGGCCCCCAAAGTGCACACCCCTTTGTGACAACTGTCCCTTGTAGTACTCTGGCTAGGAGAGACTGAAAGGTGTGGTGGCCACGTCTATAGTCAGGGGTGCAGGTCTTTTAATTGCCAATCTCAAGACAGGTTTTGTGCCTTAATGTTGTCAGGGACATATATATGAATGTTGCATGTGTGTATGGTTTTTTGTGTGTCCTTGGACTGGTGAGTGCTGTAGTCCATTGGACTCCATGCGTACGTGCTGCACCATATAGTAGTCTGTTTTCTTCGCAGTGGCTAATGTTCACCACAGGTACTGGAGTCTGCAAGTAGACCTCTCCTACATCCCTCCCGGGCACCAGTGGTGAAGGCTGTCGAGCCAGACATACAGCGGCAGCTCCTAGGGCAGAGAGAAGCCCACCCCTTCCTTTATAGGTAGGAGCCTACCAGGTTTGCTAAAGACCTCTTGGGGACATTCTGAAAGCTTCCCAGGGAAAGTATTTCAGCCATTGCTTACCACTGACTTTGTAGTTTGTAACTCACATTTGCTTGCTTTCTATTTGTTAGCATTGTCCAGCTTGAGTTTGTCCTTCGCAAAGAGCTTTCCTTATTTACTTTATCATTCTGGGTGCTCCCTTTCTTTAAATTGTGTTCTTATCTTGTCACATTTGATATGTATTCAAAGACGGAGGTCAAATGTCAGGCTCTGTCTTTCAAGGGACCTCGATGTTTTCTTTTTTTCCACTGATTTCCAAATTGAATGATTTATGTGACAAACTTGCTGTGAAAGGCTTTTTTCTAGCACAAAATCTGTTTAAATATCTGTAATGCACTGTGCAGATATTTGAAAATATATCAGAATTAGGAAAGCACAAATAAAGCAAATATTTTGTAATTCTGAACTGTGGTGGAAACAAATATTTTAATACAGTCAAAACAAATCAATACACTAATTGATGACATTTCCACACATTATCGTTTTGGGTGCTTAATACCTTTATCAGTAAAACTGTATGTCTGTGCAAATGTAATGGTCATTCAATTGAAAATGTGTTGTCTGTAATGGCAATGTGCTACCACACCAAGAATATTCCGCTTTACGCCACGCCACTCTACACCACACCACCATGCCACTGCACTCTAGCCTTCACCACTGTACTCTACACCACTCCACTCTGTCACTGCACTCTGCACCACTACACTCAATGCCACTGCACTGTACGCCACTCTACTCTAAACCACTGCACTCTTCGCCACTGAACTCTATGGCAGTCTCCTAAGCAACACTGTATTCTAAGACACTATTTACTCTGCAATGCTCTACTCTATCCACTGCACTTTACACCACTCTACTCTACACCATTGCAACCTAAGACATAGCACTCTATGCCACTCTATTCTACTGTGCACCACTGCACTCTACGCCACTATACTCTACTCCAATGCACTCTATGACCCTAAACTCTCCAATACTTCACTCTCCGCCACTTAACTCTATATCACTCTACACTGCACTCTGTGCCTCTGCACTCTACTCTGCATCATTCTACCCAAAAGCACTCTATGCCAATGCACTCTACGCCACTACAGTTTATTCCTCTCTACTCTGCATCACTCTACGCCACTGCAGTCTAGGCCAATGTGCTCTGCAGCACTCCACTCTACACCTGCCACTCTGCTCTATGCCACGCTACTCCAGGCCACTACACTCTACAATTCTACTCTGCACCACTCAATGCCACTGCATTCTTTTCTTCACCACTGCAGTGTTAGCATGAGTAAAAAGAACAAAACAATGAAATAATACCATCACAAAATGTGCTGCGTTATATTGCATGATTTGCCTTTTCTAGTCGCATAATTTAAACATGCCACATAATCTGGTCCGCACTGCCACATGATTCCAGTAGCCATGCTTATAAATGGGAGATGTGTGGTGCTGACACCGTGAGTGATTAAGTGGTGGTTGCGGACAGATACATGTGGAATCAGATGTGGAACAACAGCGGTTCTATATAGATTAATGTAAACAACGTTTTACTAATTTGATACAGGTTGTAGATCATAGTAAAGGACCCATTTACATTCAATGATGAAATACTAAACATCAACAGGATTTGTGTCCTCGGTAGGACATTTAATCCAAGCCTTTTTACACAGTTTCATTGAAAAAGATGAAAGTGATCTGTGGTGACAATGGTGATAGCAAAATCAAATTTAAAAAACGTGCAGGCAATAGGATGTATTGATTTGGGCACTGTACAATTAGTCGGTGTCCTATGGTCTCCTGTGCTTTCTGTGTAAGTCGAATTGGGTAACTCTTTGATCTGCAGACTGTATTAAATCAGCAATACTTGATTTAGGTGGCCTCACATTTAACCACTGTTGACCTTGTTCTTGTATGGTACATGGGTTGCCCATGTCTACCATAAACCTTGTAGATGTTTGCGTAAGGTCTTTCAGTGGGACTTGCCTTGTTTTACTCCTCTGGATGGGCCCAGACGAGGACGAGTTTCCTGGGTTTTCTTGGTTATTGTGCAGCACAGTTCTACCAGCACAGTATTTTTTCTTTGACATTGAGTATGGGTGATTTTCTTTACAATGATCATAGGTGAGAGGGTTTCGCGCCTGTGTGTGTATTGTTGAATTGTGGGAAAGGAGGCATCCCCATGTTGTTCAAAAGGTGAGATGTGATTTGCTATGCCCTGTGTCCTTTGCTGCAGTGCCTTTTCTGTCAGGGTGCACGCGAGTCCAGGTCCGGCTTGTGCTCAGTGACTCATTGCGGTCTGATTCCGTAAGGAAGGAGGAAGAGCTCAGATGTACTCCTAAATGCAGGGTGGAAACAATTTTCTGCTAAGCTGTTCTTGGTAGCGATGCTCTGCTGGGCTTAGGGCCAGATGTACAAAAATAGGAATAGTGATTACCTAATTGCCATTTTTTTCATTTTTATTTATTTATTTATTGCAAAGTGCAATTAGGAAATAGGTATTCCTAATGTATGAAACTCTTTTGAGTTTTATTAGTTTTCATGAAGTTGGTCTAGTTGCAAACCACTACGAATCGCTATTGAGGTAGTTCACAATTTGTGACCCACTGGGATTCGCTGCCATCACAGGGATGGTGGCCTGCTGTGGTCAGCAGCCACCATGTCTGTGATTGCTTTATTTAAAAGCAATCTTTTTTTTTTACGCAGCTAGTTTTCCTTAATGCAAAACAAGATGTGTTTAAAAAGAAAAAAATTGAAACTCTGAAGTTTAATTTTTAGGTCTCACTTAGGCATGTCTCTTCAAGACATGCTATGTCTACTCTGTGGGCTTACAGCCCGCCATCTGTTTCTATTTGTTACTTTGCGTCCCCTTCTCAAATGCTTGCTCCCATCTGGTTTTAAGAGTAGGGCTCCTAAAACATATTTTTCTAACCAGTCTCAAAGGGGAAGGGGTCCCTTTGGGACCGTTCCAATTTGCGTATGGTTTACCCCCAACTTTGAGTTGGCTGTAAATTGCAAATGTTTTACGACCACATTTTGGTCGCAAAATGTTGTACATAAAACTGCGATTTGGAATTAGGCAGGGATATCCTCAACATGCCTCTCGATAATTAGGTATTGTCCCTCAATATTCTGACATACTACCATGTTTCACTTCTCTACATTGGAGCAATTTGCATTGCTACCTTGAAATGGAAAATTAGAATTTCGCGAGCAATTTAAAAATTAAACTAAAGATTGCATTTTACTTGAACTTCAATTACATCATGCCATTAAAACTATTGGTGATGTAGATACAAGCAAACAGAAGTATCAGTATGTAGTGATGCTAGATACAGATAACTATGGCATCTTTTCTTATTTCATCCAGCTTTCACAAAGTTTCTTCTTTGCAAACCATTTTCATATAGAAAATGGCCGCTATTTGTTTTGCACAAGTCCTGTTCCTACAAATGTTCTGGACAGATTTGGGCCAGCTATTAACAATGGAGTTTCTTCTTCATCTATTTTTAATCCTCCGACAGAGGGGCAAACGCAGAACACAAATAAGACTTTATAACACTGAGAAACAGAACGAATAGGGTAGGATAGGATAGGCTATGGCAAAGTGCCTATTTGGGTATCCTGCTAAGAAATTAACTGAACTCCTCTGACACAGACAGAAGAGGGAGATTAAAGGGCGTTAAAAGTTATTTACCAGGCACACCTTCCGAAGTTTGCAAAATACAAGCAAAATGTGTAGGCTGTGTAGTGTCAGTGAGAGACTATTCCAGGCCTTGGGAGGGAGGTAAGAGAAAAATACAGCTTCTTTGTGTGATTTGCACATGGTAGGGATTTACAGAAGCAAAGCGTGATGGTGGAATGCTGGAATTAATGCTTGAATTGGCTCAGCCACTGGTAATTACTCTGGGAACATTCCAGGTGATCATTTTTTTGCTCGCCATCATGTTTTTGTTTTTGTCAGTGTGATGCCCAAAGTGCGACTGGCATGCCCAGATGTGAGTCTTATGCTCACTGTATCGTGTGAGTCAAGTGAAATCTACTGATGAGACCCATGTAGGCCAGAACTGGTCTGGGGTTGCTTCTGTTCCCATTCACTGACGGTATGGCGGTGTAGTTTGGGCTAAACTGTTCCTATCACTGCAGGACCAAGGTTTATTTGCATATGGCTGGTTCCTGTTTGAGGTGGCATACTGGGCAACAGAGCGATGGACTGGAATGCAGCCTACAAAGCCTACCAGGGACTGAGATTAATTCACAAAATCTACCCATCACTATTGTTTTTCGCATTAGGATATGTCACAAGCACGTTTCGCCAAATATTATAATGGCAAGAGAAACGAATAATAAAAAAATTTTTTTTAGATAAATATAAGCAACCATACATTATATCAACCATATAAGGCAATTACCATTCCATATCCAATCACTACAAGTGCAAAGAAGCATGCATTCAATAAAGACCATGTTTCTCCTTCATCAGCATGGGCCTTTAGTGTCCCTTTCCTTCCAGAGGCCCACTAAAAGCCTACCATCAGGCACCTAGGGTGACTCCTTGTGTGGTACCCTCCTCGCCGGCCTCTTCCAGCCCACAGAAGCTATGCCATGGCCTCCATATCTTTTTGAAATTTCCTAAAAGTTTTTTCAAGCAAAAAATATCAGTCACACTTATTGTATATCATTTCCAATCAAAAAGCTTCTAGAAAAAACTTTCTAGCAAAAGAAACTTTGATCATTTCCTTCCAATAAGACCAACTAGATACATTTTTGTAAATGCGTGGGAATGCGGCCAGCAAGATGGGCCTATGGCTCCCATCTGTTGCCTTCTAATCAAAAACCTATTGGGAAATATTCATTACAGATTTGCTGTCGTTGGCAAACTAATACGGCAGTGTGGCACTGTGTAAACCGATGATGTGACCACCTGTCCCTTAAGCCACTACAAATGCACAGTGTAAGAGATGCTGGGGAAAACTCTCAAGAGATGGTTAAGATAATGTCCAGACAAGAGAGTTAACCCGAAAATAAATGTAATGAGTGGGGCAGGAGGGAGGACTGGAAGAAAGCCAAAGGACTACATAGTTGTGAGATGTGCCCTAGAAGGATGACATGCACATAGTGATCATGAATGTGCTACCTCACTCCAAAGGCGCCTATGACAGTCTACACAGTCTCCGCACAGCTGCGTGCGCAACTACTCCCACATCACTAGATGCTGCGTAGTTCAGAGTCATTTGAGAAGGTGTGAAATGCTCAGGATTGTTGAATCTAGAAGAGTTGCAAAGCTTCCTTGCCATATAATGCCCCCATTAAATGTATTCCTTCTGTAAGGGACCCATTTAAAATAAACCCATACTTTAGTCTCATAGCCCATTGCAAAGTGCTATACTGGTTTTTAAAAGCCCTGGACCTGAGTTATAGCCCAGAGCAACAGGCGAGGACCCACTAAGAGGGAGAGGGCCTTTAACAACTGTTAAAACATTGGAATGTAGGGCGCTCCATTGAAGACAATTGAGTGCTGCGTGCTTTTACAGGCCGGTAAAGGCCCGCAAAGCAACATTCCAAAGTTGTTTTCTAAGGCCTCTCGGAGCCCGAGGGAATTTAAACCCCTTGAACTCCGAGAAGCCTTTGTTTTATTTGTTGGATCATTCTGCCCTCTAGCGGCCGAAGTGTTCTAATAGGCTTATAGACCTTTGTAGCTGGGCTATACTGGCTATTAAAGTTCCGCTCCCTTGTTAAAGTCCCTCGCCTTCGGCTCGGGCCTTTAATAGCCGGTATAGCCCGCTACGGCAGGATATAAGGCTATAGTAAAGACCATGGCAGAAAGACTATAAGGCTGTTAGAACATTCCACCCACTAATGGTAGAATACTCTAAATTATGAAGGGAAGAACAGAAAGACAAACATTGGAATGTTGGAGCAGAAGGCTTATAGAAGCCGGAATTAGCCCTCAGCCACTTCATTGTCTTCAATGAAGCTCCCAACATTTTAGTGTTTCACAGCAGCCGCTACTGAATGTAAGTCAATACAGCTGGTTGAGATAATGTCTTGTTTTTCAGAAGTTTTTTTTAGTTCCCTTTTGAAAGTTCTTTAGCTACCCTTGATGGCTTGTACTGTATCATGTACTATCAACAGGTACTACACATATGTATAAACTTCTCGAGTTTTGTTCCTAAAGAAAATACTTGCCTTTTGTTTTTCAGGGGAGGTCGGTGGACACGCACAGAGCAGTAAAGCAATCAACAGTTGCTAAGTTGGCAGGAAAATTCAGTGACCAATCGGCCACAGCTGTCCATAAAGAGGTAATTATATATTTCACCATTCAAAAGGGGTGCAAACCCTTTTACTACAGATGATGGCGGAAGGTAAGCAAGAACCAAACAATAAGATCAGCATTACTCCTCATCAGCTTTAGCAGTCTTGGCCAATATGCTATTTTCCAACCACACACTTCTTTCAGCAATTCCTCCCATTCTTACCTTTCATTCAGAATGACATCTCTTGTAGCCCCTTTTTAAATCTGCTTTTATCATAAAAGTTGGGGAAAACATCCTTGACTTGTGAATTTATATGCCATTGTGATTGCTCTGGATATTCTTTGCTCTGGCGCGGATTACCTGCATTGCACAACACTACTTGTAACTTCATTTACTCACAAGTTTTAGATTCACTCCGATGGAACCTCCCGAGGGTAAAGTATAGGGATTTTTTTTAAAGTTTATTCAACTCAGAGAAATATTTGTAAAACGCGGTTGTATATTAAAAATTGATGGAAATTAATATATATTTATTTTAAATGTAGGACAAAAGACAAAAAATGCTTAGCACTATTATCTTATTTGGGAATAAATCATTAATTATTTTAAATGTGCTTAAATAAAACTTATTTGCTGACATTTAAAGGAAAAATCATTTTCTTTGAAAAAAATAATTATTTACCACATAAAGTAAAACAATAAAAACATATATTATGCATTATCTATACTAATATAATAAAGAGAGAGCCCAAACCTTTGAGGCGGGTAATCTCAGGAACCACAGCACCAATCACAACACCCAATACAGCGTTGGAAAGGGCAGTTGCAGCAGAAGGATATAGGCTATGCAGACGCCCACCATATACATTTAAAAGGTAAAAGAACCGTGCCAGCAAAGTAGTCCCTTGTGGGCGTGTCTGAGTTGTGCTGTGGGCGTGTGCTGGGGGGCGTGACAAACGCTGGGGGCGTGTGGTACGTTCTGCCCTTCATGCCATGTCTCATATCGTGTGCTGTGGGCGTGTGCTGGGGGCATGGGCGTGTGCGGGGCGCGGGATTACGAAGAAAAAAAAAGCGACGGTTGTGCCCAATATTTCATTGTTTTTTCTTCCCAGGTTCTGTACATTCCAGCTCCGGGTGTCCACCCTGCTCCCTTTGAATACCCCTGCACCCCATAATCATAACCCACCCTTACTCCTTAAAATACCCCAACACCCTTAAACACTAACCCATCTTAACCCTATAAATATACCCTGTACCTCAAAACCCAAACCTATCCCTAAACCCTAAAAGTACCCATGTACCCCAAAAACCAAACCTAGCCCTGAACCCTATAAATACCCCTGTACCTCAAAACCCAATCCTACCCCTGAACCCTAAAAATACCCCTGTACCCCAAAACCCAAACCTAGCCCTGAACCCTAAAATACCCCTGTACCCAAAACCCAAACCTATCCCTGAACCCTTAAAAAACCCATGTACCTCAAAACCCAAACCATCCCCTGAACCCTAAAAATACTCTTATACCCCAAAACCGAAACCTAGCTGTGAACCCTAAAAATACCCCTGTACCCCAAAACCCATACCTATCCCTAAACCCTAAAACTACCCCTGTACCCCATAACCCAAAACTATATCTGAACCCTTAAAATACCCAAACACCCCAAAACATATACCTCAGTACCCCAAAACATATACCCCTGTACCCACACTTACCTTATCCAAACATTAAAAAAAAACATGCTTTTACCATTCATGCATTTACAACGAATTTCATTGTAAATGTATGCGTGGTAAAAGCATATAAAATGTAATGCCATGCGTTATAATGGCATTGCGGAGTCATGGTACTTTCGTAATAAAAGTATGCGGAGTGATGGTATGCGGAAAGAAAGTTGATGAATAATGGGTGTTTACCCTCCCCCGGTAAGTACATTGGTGGCACGGCGGCCCACATCTCCAGCAACATACTCATATTTTTTCACCACCGATTTGAAAAATGCACAGGTCTCTCTCATTGATGGCCAGCACCGACATACACTTTTAGACACACCTCCCGCGACAAGTTCTAGAATTGCGAACTTTAGAGCTGGGGAGCTACGTTCGAATCTCGGCATCAGCTCAACATCCTGTGATTCCAGGCAAATCGCTTTGTCTTCCCGTGCCTACCGCAAATGAATGTGTTCTTCTGTACTGTAAATTGTGCTCATGCCATGTTTTCGAGTTCGCACTATATAATATTGCAAGGAAAAATAAAGTAGGGAAACTCGAGTTCACACACTACTGAACGCGCACTCTTAAGTGCATCAGCAGTGCACTGTGAATCGGAGCGTTTCACAGGCCTGTCACAGATAAGAAATGCTATCACAACGAAATCCTACAAAACAATATACTACTGGCCGGCAGCAATTCATACCCGGACAACGTCGGGACGGGCTGTTAGTTAATTATTAAAAGTAATGGATAGAATCTATTAATCGTTATTTAATTATATCTTAACCAAAATGAATACTACATTAATTTCTAATTATAAAAAAGATTAAAATAGTTTATAATTAAATGGTATGTTTTATTTTTAGATTTAACAAGGTATTAGAATCTTTCTTCATTGTTTTTTTACAACAGATTCAAATGGATAAACATGCAAGTGCCAAAGTATACTTGTATTGTGGTGCGTACCGTTTAAGTCCTAGTGGTTATAAATCAACAGTAAGACAACACACTTATCTACAAAGCGAACATATATATTGTAAACAGTTGTGCATGAGATATTAAAAATATCAACTGATGAAATTTGCTTTATTCATATTTTTTAACTATTTTGAAGAATTTAATTTTAAAATAATTACCTCTGATTTGATTATAAAAGTAAGACCCTACATTCTCTATTTCAGATGAGAGAGTTTTGCAGCACCAGTGGTTGGCCATTTGTGGTGCTGGACTTTACTACGATTTTGGATATCTTATGGCTGTAATAACTTTAGAAGTTTTATTTGTGACTAGCAATGGGCTTAGTCTCTCCTTAAACCCATCCCCACCCTAATCCATTCCCTTTGGTCGTAAGTATTCCCCATTTTTCATACACTCCCATGTGTCCCTTCCACATTTTTACTAAAATGTGATCTTATGTGTGGGAAGATTCCACAGTCAGGGTATAGTTTTCCGCCCAGAAAAATGTAGGAGAGGCGGAAGTAAGTTTGTAAATAGCATTTTGTAGTATGTAAGTGGAACTACTTTAGTACTACTAATGTACTACAAAATGAAGTTTGTGAATAGGCCACATGATCTCCAGGAACCCCCTAGATCTGTCTTGCCATGATCTGTTGCCTGCACTTACATAGTCTTCTCGCTCAACTTGCATGGAAGCATGATACTCTAGAATGCTTAACGGCGTGTGCATTCAGAAGCAGGAAGTTCTGGTGGTACTTTCTAACATTACTTTTGTGGCGACAGTTAAAATGTCCTCCCATATTGACAAGTCAGCTAAGTGTTTTGAGACACATGGAAAGAATATGTCCGAGCCCAACCATCTGTCGCATGCAGGCCAGTGCCAAGCCATCATGGCCAACACTCCCACCCACTACACCGGCCACACGCTTGATCCCGTCTTCTCATCCAGCAAGCACATCACCATCAGCCACTCCACCGGACTCCACTGGACCAACCACAGCTGCGTCCACTTCAGCTTCAGAAAAACCACAACCCACCACCCCCCGCAACAGGTTCCTCACAGGAACTGGAGCAAGATCACCGCCGACCAGCTCACCACCTCCCTCAGCCAGAACCCACCTGCCAGCACAACGGACCCCAACGAAGCAGCCCGCAACTTCACGCAGTGGCTGACCACCTGCGCCGACGACCTCGCACCACTGAAGAACCCTCCCAGCAGACCCAGAAGCAAGAAGGCCCCCTGGTTCACTGACGAACTCAAGGACTCCAAGAAGACCTGCCGCTCCCTCGAGAAAGCCTGGCTCCTCGACCAGACCACCGACAACATGACCGCCCTCAAACACGCCACCCGCAAGCACCACCAGCTCATCCGCACCACCAAGAAAAAATCACTGAAGGAGCGACTGGACAACAACGCCCACGACAGCAAGGAACTCTTCAGCATCGTCAAGGAGTTCTCCAACCCCAGCACCGGCAACAACGACATCACTCCTTCACAAGATCTCTGCGACTCTCTCGCCTCGTTCTTCCACCGCAAGATAGCCGACATCCACAACAGTTTCGGCGCTCCACCCACGCACCCAACCATCGAACCAACGCACCCCACCGCACCCCACCGCCACCCTCCGCACCTGGACCACGGTGACCACCGAAGACACAGCCTGCACGATGAACAGCACCCACTCCGGATCTCCAACCGACCCCTGCCCCCACCACGTCTTCAACAAGGCCGACTCCACCATCGCACCCCAACTCCGGGACGTCATCAACACCGCCACCTTCCCGGAGAGCTGGAAGCATGCAGAGCTCAGCGCCCTACTGAAGAAACCAACAGCGGACCCCACCGACCTCAAAAACGTCCGCCCCATCTCGCTCCTCCCTTTTCCTGCCAAAGTCATCGAGAAGATCGTCAACAGACAGCATGCCGCCTTCCTCGAGACGAACGGATCCCTCGCCCCCTCGCAGTCCGGTTTCAGAGCCAACCACAGCACCGAGACCGCCCTCATCGCAGCCACCGACGACATCCGAGCCCTGCTCGACAACGGGGAAACAGCGGCACTCATCCTCCTGGACCTCTCTGCAGCGTTCGACATTGTCTGCCACCGCACCCTAGTCCAACGCCTCAGCAACATCGGCATCCAAGAGAAGGCACTGGAGTGGACCATCTCGTTCCTCGCCGGAAGAACACAGAGTCCGCCTCCCCCGTTTCGATCCAAGGCCACCGAAGTCATCTGCGACGTCCCGCAAGGATCATCACTCAGCCCCACCCTCTTCAACGTCTACATGAGACCTCTCGCTGCCATCGCACGCCAACACAACCTCAACATCATCTCCTACGCCGACGACACCCAGCTGATCCTCTCCCTCACCAGAGACTCCGACACTGCCAGAACCAACCTACACGAAGGGATGAAAGACGTTGCCGAATGGATGAAGAACAGCCGCCTGAAACTGAACTCAGATAAGACGGAAGTCCTCATCCTGGGACCATCGCGCTCCGCCTGGGATGACTCCTGGTGGCCCCCAGCCCTGGGCACCGCTCCCAAGCCAACAGACCACGCACACAACCTGGGCTTCATCCTGGATTCCTCCCTCTCGATGACCAGACAAGTCAACGCCGTCTCTTCATCGTGCTTTCACACCCTTCGCATGCTTCGCAAGATCTTCCGATGGATCCCGACCGAAACCAGGAAGACGGTCACCCAGGCCCTCGTCACCAGCCGACTGGACTACGGAAACACCCTCTACGCCGGAACCACAGCCAAGCTACAGAATAAACTCCAACGCATCCAGAACGCCTCCGCCCGACTCATCCTGGACATCCCCCGACGCAGCCACATCTCTGGCCACCTGAAGGACCTGCACTGGATCCCCGTCATCAAGAGGATCACGTTCAGGCTCCTCACCCACGCACACAAGTCTCTCCACGACCTGGCCCCAAGTACCTCAACGACCGCCTGACCTTCTACACGCCCACCCGCCAGCTACGGTCTACTAGCCTCGCCGCCGTACCACGCATCCGAAGAGCCACCGCCGGAGGCAGATCCTTCTCCTACCTGGCGGCCAAGACATGGAACTCCCTCCCCATAAACCTTCGGCTGACCCAGGACCAACTCGCCTTCAGGAGACAACTCAAGACCTGGCTGTTCGAGCAGTAGCGGACCCCTTCCCCCAAGCGCCTTGAGACCCTTCATTAAGTAGTGCGCTGTACAAGTGTTATGATTGATTGATTGATTGGCACGGCTGCATCTGTGGCATTAGTTCACCATATAAACCTTGTAGCTCCCAGACTATATCTAGGAGTATATGTTCATACTCAGCCTGCGCAAGGGGAGAAAAAAAATAATAATGTGTGGAGTGCTAGAATTATTCTTGGCTACTGGTGATACACTGGGCTGTATCTCAGCCCTTTTATTTTTTCATGGTGGTACTACGGACCAGATCCAACCGTAGGTAAATACATTTTTTATTGCCGCAGCAAAAAGCCTACGTAGGCAGAAATAGTGTTGGGATTGCTTGTGTTCCCGTCTGAAGGGGTTCTTACCAGGCAGGTTGGACTAAACTATTCCCTTTGGAGCAGGGCCAAGCTGGACTTGCATGCAGCTGGGCTCCGTCTAGAGTAGCATAGTGGGCAAAAAAATGATGGACTGGAATTTAGTGCAATGCAATTTCCAATAGCTGACATTAATCCAGGTATTCCACACATCACTTTTTTGTTTTCCTCACAGCAAAAGCCTGGCCAAAGAAGCTGCAGGACAGAAATGACTGTTGTTCTGGTACCTCCTTGATGTTGCGGCCAGGACCATCAACTCTGCTCCGTCCACGCCAGGGCAATCGTAGCCCAAGTCTTCGGACCATATGCTAATGACCCTACAAAAGTCAGTAATCTCCTTTCCTTCGGATGAACTTGTTTGGCCCTCAATGGACAAGGTCCACCAGCAGTGTAGGACTGACATGGTCATAGCAAAGTCAGTGCCTTCAAAGTGACTCCATCAAGACCACCTGCTCTCTTTGGGCGGACAGACTTTGAAGGTTAGAAGGTCTATTCACTTCAAAGCACTGACAGCAGCCTGCTCCTCTTTGGCCCCCCACCAGAAGTAAAAAGAAAAGAGATGCTTTAGTGAAAATATCAAGGGTGCCCCCCCAACCCAACTCAAAAGAAGCTAAACAGTCTCCGCGATTACCCTAGGGCCCTGCAGCTCTCCTGTTGAGTATCTCAGAAGCCAGAGTCCAGTTCTGTCTGGGATGCTTTCGCTCCACTTCCATCAGTGGATCCAGATAACCATTGATGGCCATGGTCCCCAGATCCCACTGCGGCACATTCAAGCCACCTGCGCCCCACTCAGCACCTCAAGAGTACATGAGGTCCAGAGGCTTCAGCTTACAAGTAGCAGAGCCAGCCCCGCCTCCAGAAAGAATCCTGGATTCCCGCTTCCGCTGCTCGTTGTAAGTAAAAAAGGGTGACGCACTGTTGCATTTTGGATTTCTGCAGCTTAAATAAGTCCCTTCTCCTGCAGAGGTTCAATGTGCTGACTCTGGGCGACATCTTGGCAGTTGTCAAAAACAATGCAGTGAATCTGCAGGCAATTTTCTTCCACATACCAAGAGTGCAGGAAGAGAAGAGGCATTTGTGGTGTATGCTGGGAAACCCAAACTAGCAGTACAGGGATCTGCCATTTTGTATTAGTGCTGCCCTAGGAGCCTTCACTAAGATCATGGCCCTGGTAGGAGCCTTTTCAGCAGCAGCAGAATTACAACTGGTTTCCCTGTGCTCCTTCAGGCAGTAAGTGGGAAGGAGACCTAGTCTGGCCTTCTCCTGCCCCCTGAACCTCATTAAGCGGATGCGTTCAATGCTACTCCACATGGCGGAATGCTGGGACCAGCCGGTGGGCGACCAGACTGAGCCTGTCCGAATCCTGCCATCCCTTGCCCCAACGCTGGGATGATGGCTTCTGCGCCTAACCTCAGCATTATTGGTAGACTTGATCGCAACTCAGGATACAGAATGGAGGAGGAAAGAGCAGCAGCGTAGACCTAGGCAAACAGGTACTGTAGAATTTCATGAACATGTTTAAATTGCCCTGCGTATAGCCCCAAGAAGGTAGTATTGGCAGAATGTGTAAGGGCGCAGTGCTTATTTTGAGCCGGTGCTCGGCACTGGCATTTACTTGTCAACACTGCTGTTTGTGACAGTCCGCCACACAGTGGCGCTAGTTGTCTAATTTAGAAATTAGCACAACAACAGTTGTTTATGAACTCGATATACATTAAAACTGACCAATACTCGCCCTCCAATCCATTCTTTTAGCATTGGGGGCCTGGAATAATCTGCATAGACGTACCCTATGCACACAGGCTGTCTGGCTGTTGCAAAGCTTTGAGGAATTAAAAAGAATCAAAGAACTAACTTACGCCACCTTTTTCTTTTTCCAATTGTTTGAATAATTACTGTTTCTCTGCAAATATTGTATCGTAGAATTTGTTTGTACTACCACCTACATGTACAACAATACTGTGTGTGTGCATAGGGTACGTCTATGTTGATTTTGTTGGGTTTCGCCAGTTTTTCTGGCCTTTCCTTTGAGTGGTTATATGGTTTTCCACTTTCCAAGTTGCATCACTGATACTTTGTGTTATTGCTTCTATAACAGGCTGTGCGCCCATTTCTAGATTGACATCTACAAACCGCCTGGAATAATCTGAATTGCCACACTTGTAGGAGTGTGATGGCTAGTAGTTGTGCTGGTACTGTGATTGGCAGCAGTGGGTGGTGCAAGCAGCAGTAGACTTCAGAGGGCCCTAGCACTTATATTTTAACAAATTAAGCTCTGAGGGGTACTCTAAGGTGCCATCTGGCGTATACCTCGGCATACATCACTAACAGGGACTTACTAGGAGATTGCCCCTGACTTCGCTTTAAACCTGGTGAGTGTGCCCAAGAGTTTTGCCTCCCTGTATAGTATAGCAATGAGTGATATGACATTCTCCACCTGGCAGTCAAGGGCTGAGCAGCTGGCCAGGTGCATCCCTGCCTCAAAGTCACACACAAACAGACATTAAATCTCAGGTCCCTGGTTCTGTCAAGATAAAAACTATACTCTCTGGTACATTTTAACGAGTGCTGAAGATCACAAGCCTAGTGCAGGCTGCTTCCCGAGGACAATGGGCCACTTCCGGTTGGCAGATCCCAAGTTCAAAACAGCAGCTGGCATTTCCTTAAATTTGGCCTGGAATGCCCTGTTTACCAGTTCAGTTCTTGATGTATTTTCTGGGGTGTGTTATTGCAGTGCTGGGTGTTTCCTTGCAGGGACCTGAGAGGAACAGGAGTCCAGTCGGGTGCAGGAAGGGGGTCCTATCTCACGCTATTCATGTGTACCTTTTGTGTAAACATATATGTGCAGTATGATGGCAGCTGCAGGGGACATGTTCAGTCCAGTGTTCTATAAATGCCTGAGAAACAGCCGGTGATTTCACCCTGTGTGCACAGGTAAAGATACAAGGGCCATTCTTAAACATGATGTGGAAAAGGCTTTGCGGAACTCGTGCATTCCATTCCATTAGATATGTCAGTTTTTATTCAAGTCCCAGAAATGAGAACTGAGTCAATGTACAGAGCCTTTTCAGTGACTGCAGTGAAGGAACGGATTCTACTTCCACAAGCATTACCTTCAGAGCTACATTCCTGATGCCTTATGCTCACCCGGTGGAGTTTTTGTCCATGTTTTACTTTTATCTCCTGGTTTTGTGTTGCTCCTACATTGCCAACAAGCATTGCAAAAAAAAATCAAATGCAAGTAACATTAAAACAACTGAAACATATGTGAACTTTCTTATAAAGGTTACTGAAGTCAGTTCACTCTGTCTTGGCCTCTCCTATCTGCCTTCTGGCCCCTCTTTTCCATCTTTCCTGGTCCCCCTGGATGCTTTGAGTTTATTGAAATGATACATAAAAGAAATTACCAATAATATAAGATTTGTTTTTCAGGGCAAACTAAACCAAGATTCCCATTGCCCAGAATAGTCCCCAATAACTTCACTGTGAACACGACTGGGATCCAGTGGTTGAGGCCTGCCAAAAATACTTACAGGCTGATTTAGAGGATCGGTTACAGAATTTCCCATCCCACTGGCAGGGGAAATCCCCCTAAATATTCAGCTTTGCACTCTTGTAGGAGAAGCTCTCACTGACAGCAGGTGTGTCCCAGTACAACAGGACAAAATGCTCTCTGTGAAAACCTGCTGCACTTTCCATGGTGGTCTGTGAAAGCCTGCCTCACTGTTCATGGTGGTCTGTGAAAGCCTACTTCACTTTCCATGGTGGTCTGTGAAAGCCTGCCTCACTGTTCATGGTGGTCTGTGAAAGCCTGCCTCACTGTTCATGGTGGTCTGTGAAAGCCTGCCTCGCTTTCCATGGTGGTCTGTGAAAGCCTGCCTCGCTTTCCATGGTGGTCTGTGAAAGCCTGATTCACTGTCCATGGTGGCCTGTGAAAGCCTGCCTCACTTTCCATGGCGGTCTGTGAAAGCCTGCCTCACTGTTCATGGTGGTCTGTGAAAGCCTGCCTCACTGTTCATGGTGGTCTGTGAAAGCCTGCCTCACTGTTCATGGTGGTCTGTGAAAGCCTGCCTCACTGTTCATGGTGGTCTGTGAAAGCCTGCCTCGCTTTCCATGGTGGTCTGTGAAAGCCTGCCTCGCTTTCCATGGTGGTCTGTGAAAGCCTGATTCACTGTCCATGGTGGCCTGTGAAAGCCTGCCTCACTTTCCATGGCGGTCTGTGAAAGCCTGCCTCACTGTTCATGGTGGTCTGTGAAAGCCTGCCTCACTGTTCATGGTGGTCTGTGAAAGCCTGCCTCACTGTTCATGGTGGTCTGTGAAAGCCTGCCTCACTGTTCATGGTGGTCTGTGAAAGCCTGCCTCACTGTTCATGGTGGTCTGTGAAAGCCTGATTCACTGTCCATGGTGGCCTGTGAAAGCCTGCCTCACTTTCCATGGCGGTCTGTGAAAGCCTGCCTCACTGTTCATGGTGGTCTGTGAAAGCCTGCCTCACTGTTCATGGTGGTCTGTGAAAGCCTGCCTCGCTTTCCATGGCGGTCTGTGAAAGTCTACCTTACTTTCCATGGCGGTCTGTGAAAGCCTGCTGCACTTTCAATGGTGGTCTGTGAAAGCCTGCTGCACTTTCCATGGCGGTCTGTGAAAGCCTGCTGCACTTTCAATGGTGGTCTGTGAAAGCCTGCTGCACTTTCCGTGGTGGTCTGTGAAAGCCTGCTGCACTTTCCGTGGTGGTCTGTGAAAGCCTGCTGCACTTTCCGTGGTGGTCTGTGAAAGCCTGCTGCACTTTCCATGAACCTGGAAACCTTAATAGCCCATCTCAGTAAATTAAAATCAGGCTCCCCAGAAGACATGGCCCCTCCCACGGTTCTTAATCTAGTCTCGCATACAGTAGCTCCTACCATGCTTGAGCTTATAAACTTATCCTTAAGTTCAGGCAGGGTCCCGACTGCTTGGAAGCAAGCAAGGGTTAGAGCACTACTCAAAAAAGTAGGCACTGACACAGAAGTCCTTTCGAAATACCGCCCCATCTCGTTGCTGCCTGGAATTGCCAAAATCCCAGAGAAATATGTGAATACCATACTCTCTTCACATCTCGAGGAGAACGGGTGCCTAGACCCTACACAGACAGGCTTTAGACCCCAGCAAGGCACGGAGACAGCCTTGATTGCTGTCACCGAGGAAGCCAGAAAAATCATGACTCCGGAGGATCGGCCGCCATTCTCCTCCTGGATCTAAGTGCAGCCTTCGATACCGTGAACCATCATCTGCTTATCTCCAGGATAAGAGAGGCAGGGGTATCGGGGGTTGCACTGGGATGGCTGGAGTCCTTCTGGGTAGGCCGGTCATTTCAGGTTTTTGATGAAATTTGTACTTCCAAGAGTATGCCTTTGAATTGTGGGGTGCCACAGGGCTCATCTTTGAGCCCCACCCTTTTTAACGTTTATATGAGCCCTCTGGCCAAATTAGTTGAAACATTTGGAATCCGAATTGTAACCTACGCGGACGATACTCAATTGATAGTATCCCTCAACCAACAAGGACAAAACCCCAACACTCTACCTAACTGTCTGAAAAGCATATCAGCCTGGATGGAGGGGTCCTTCCTCCAACTTAATGAAGCAAAAACTGAACTAATGTTTCTGGGCAAACCATTTCCACTTCCCTGTGGCCCAAGTGTCTAGGAAATGCTCCCGCCCCCAAAGAACAAATAAAAAGTTTGGGAGTCTGGCTGGACAACAAACTAAATATGAAAGTCCAAGCACAGAAAGTGGCTGGCTGCTGCTTTGGACTGTAAAAAATGATGAGGACAGTTTTTCCAATTCTATCATGGGAGGCAAAAAAATTAGCATTGATTCTCTCCCCCTTGGACTACGCCAATGCCCTCTACATTGGAGCACCAAAATCCACAATACGGAAACTCCAGGTAGTGCAGAACTGTGCAGCTAGATTGCTCATTGGTATCCCCCGCAGAGAATCAGCTCGAGGAGCTTTAGCCTCACTTCACTGGTTGCCCGTAGCAGAGAGGATACAATTCAAAGCCCTCTGTGTCACCCACAAGATCATGACCGCTAAATGTCCGGAAATACTTAAGTCATTTGTAGTCCCTTATCATCCCAAGAGAGTTCTACGATCTAGAAACAAACGCCTGGCGACCATTCCGAAAATCCGAAAGGCCAGAAGTGGCGGACAGCGATTCACTTTTGTCGCCTGTAGAAGGTGGAATACTCTTCCGAATCAGATTCGTCTCGAAGAAAACCACCTGGTCTTTCGGAAGCGGCCAAAAACACTACTTTTCCCATCCAGCTAAAATGTGTACCTGCAATACGGTTTTTCAGCGCTAGGAGGCCTTGTGGTAGCCATGCACTTTACAAATACCTTTCCATTCCATTCCATGGTGGTGGTCTGTGACAGTCTGCTGCCCTTTCCATTGTGGTCTGTGAAAGTCTGCTGCCCTTTCCATGGTGGTCTGTGAAAGCCTGCCTCACTTTCCGTGGTAGTCTGTGAAAGCCTGCTGCCCTTTCCACGGTGGTCTGTGAAAGCCTGCCTTACTCTAATGTGGAGAAGTGTGGCTCAGGGGTTAGAGGCAGCAGACCCGGAAGCTGAGATCGGTCCTGGACCAGGGTTCAATTCCCCGCCTCGGCGGGTCTTGGGCTAAAAAGTCCACGGACTCGATAATTCTTGCCCCGGTGCCTCCTCGACTCACGGGTTCACACTCTGCGACTCTGGGCAATAGCTTGCTTAATCTCCACAACGGCCCCTTGCGGCGGGATGCCTGACTTTCACCTTGTGGATACCCTGCTATCTCACAGGGGAATACCAGGAAGGGTTCCCTAAGCAAGCGCTGGGAAACCCACTGCGGGTAGCTGTGCGCTATATAAGCTCAATTACATTTACTCTCTTTTTTTTAAATTTTTAAATTTTTTTTATTATGGTTTATACAGTAAGTACATCTTCGGTCACAAATTTCCAAATCATGATCAAAGAATAATACATATCCAAAAAAGGAATATTATACATAAGAAAAAGAATGACAAAAAACATATCATTAATAACTGCAATAGCCAAAATAACTAGAATGATACAATGTCAGTATCAGAATCGCCGTCTAAGTCTGATCAATACCTTCTATCCAATCAGTAATAGGGGACCACATTTTTAGCCCCCATATGAGTTTCTTAGCACCACATTTTTTATAAATTCCTGTCTCTAGATTATATAAACCAAGTAACCTGGATTTCCAATTAATTAACGTAGGGGCATCGGTGCTACTCCAGAGTGAGGTGATACATAGTCTCACTGTTGACATAGCAATGAAGAGAAAATTTACTTCTGCATTAACACGGGTTATTGCTAAGGTAGGGTTCTCCATCCCAAAAATTACCAGCTCTGGTGTAAGTGTTACTGGGGTTGCTAATATTAGGTTTAGGAAGTGATTGATATCCCGAAAAAAGTTTCCCAGTCCAGGGCAGAAAAAAAACGTGTAAAGAATCGCCCCCAAATAGTCCACATCTATTACACAAGTACATTATAGACAGCGCCATTTTGAGATTTTGACGGGAGAATAATATAAATCAAAAACAGACATAAAATGTTGCGATTTCAGGCTACCGGACAAAATCACAGAATTAGCCAATTCTAGAGACTTAGGTAGATTAAAACTTGGTCCCCCTAATTTCCTTTCCCATCCCTCACATTGAGGTATTAGATCGTCAGGCAACTGGGCGATTAAAGACTGATAAATTACTCCAATGCATGATTGTCTTTGTAGTAGTTTAATTATACCAATTGCCTCTAGATTACCCTGATTTTTCTGTAATCTTGGACCAAGAAAATTTGTAAGAATTAAAAAAAATCACTTCGGGGTAAGTCAAATATCTCCGACAGAGTGGTGAAAGACATCAGGCAGCCCCCTTGTCTCAAATCCCCATGGAGTTTTATCCCTGAATCGGCCCATCTAAGCATTGTCCGGTCCTGAAATACTGATGGTAGAAGGCCATGAGCGGTAAAGGGAGTGTATGCATTAATGTTTGGAATTGCAAATCTTTGTCGAACTTTTTTCCAGACAGAATAGGCAGATTGTATCGTTTTAAATCTGGTTTTCTTGAAATAACTTGGTACCAAAGTTTTGACTACCTTTGTCGTGAATTTACACTCAAGAGCATCTCATAGATAGATAGAGGGGTTAGTGGCTGCTGAGCCAGATTTTTTAGCAGTTCTAAGAATTTCCATATGCTGTAAAAGAGCAGCCCAATGATATAATAAAAAACTTGGTATGCCCCCCCTTGATCTTGGGCGAATCATCCACTTTATGGCTCTTCTTGGCTTTCGACATCCCCATAAGAATCTAGAGCAGATCTGTTCAATTTTTTAATAAAATGTTGTGAGGAAGATAAATGGTATGGTTCGAAAAAAGTACAGAAATTTGGGTAAAATAGTCATTTTGATGACATTGCATCGGCCATGTAATGACAGATGCAAGCAATCTAACCTCTCCAAAAGGTTGCTGGTTGTATATTCAGTGCCGGGATGCGCTCAACATCTTCTGATATTCTGACCCCCAAATAGGTAACCTCCGAGACAGTTATAATCTCAGATGGACGGTGATTGTCCGAATGTAGACACTGTGTTTTGTCAATATTCAATTTATAGCCGGATACTGCACCAAATTGTTTAGCACACATGCTCATTGTGGGAAAGGCTAGACTTGGATTGCTGGTGAGAATGGCAATGTCATCAGCGTATGCCAATGTTTTATAAATGATATTATTCAGGGTTACAGGCTCAATATTAATTTTGTTTTCCAATTTCATTAAAAAGGGATCAATATAAAGTGAAAACAATAATGGGGAGCAGGGACAGCCCTGTCTTGTACCTCTGGGAATATTAAATGGTTGCGAGTATTGTCCGGCTATGCAAATAATTGCCTCAGGAGATATGTAAAGTGCTTAAATGACATGGATAAACTCAGGAGTGAAGCCCTTCCAGTGTAGAAAGACCAGAGGTACCGCCTGGAGACCCTGTCGAACGCCTTTTCCGCGTCCAACAGGATCATCATCTGAGCGGAGACCCCGTGGCTTGTGCCCAATCAAAAAGGGCAATTGCTCTCTTGACGTGATCTGTTGTATCTCTTTCGGGGATAATCCGGTGCTGTCTAAGCGAAACTAATGGAGTTATGACTGTGCCGAGCATTGAAGCGATTATTTTTTAATAAACCTTGCTATCGGAGGTGATAAGTGTGATTGGTCTATAAGAGCCTGGATTTAGTTCAGATTTATCCTTTTTCTTAAACACTATGATTGTAGTCTGATGCCACGATCTAGGGGTATAACCCCATTAGATTAGGCCTCAGCGTTTGCCGGAAAGTCCTGAAGAACTCCAAAGGGATTCCGTCCGACCCAACCGCTTTACCAGGGACTAGGGATGCAATCGCTGACTCAATTTCCTCCCGGCTAATAGGGGTATTAAGGATCTCATTCTTCTCAGAGGAGACTTTCGCAGTTTCACCTCCGTTTAAATATTTAGTGATGTTATCAGTAGTGGCTTCGGCTTCTGTTGCATACAATTCAGTATAAAAATTGCGAAAAACATTAAGTATTGAGGTGTATCCAAAATTTGACCCTGCGAATCCCTGCGAATCTTTAATACGACTAATTGTATTAATCACAGCTCTTTGTTTTATACGTTGGGGAAAATACCGGGAAATTATTGGCCAAAGTTCAAAAATATCTGCCTAGTGTTGGACACATTTAGCAGCAATCTCTTCGGCAAAGAAAGAGTGTATTTTTGATTTAGTAACTGATAATATATTTTGACTTGCATCCGTGTTTTTACCAAACCAATTTGTTTAACAAGTTCTATCTCAGCAGAGGCCAGATCGTTCATCCATTGTTTAATCAGATCCTTAATCCCCTTCTGCTGATATAAAGAAAAACTGAGTGTCTCACCGCGTACAGCGGCTTTAAATGCATCCCATATTATTGTCTCAGGGGCAGTTCCTTGATTCATCTTAAAAAATTTGGGAATCCATTTGTCCATGTGTTGACAATAAGATGTCGAGTAACAGTTTCTTATCAAACGTCCTTGAGTGTACAATCTTAGGAAGCCCAGATAATGGAATCCCTATAATTAGGGGATTGTGATCAGAAATGACTCTCGGAAATAGATTAATATCCACTTTTTCTGCCAATTGTAGCAAACAGAAAAAATAGTCTAACTGAACCAGTTTATTATGTGATGATGAGAATAAAGGGTACCCTGGATCCCTAGATCTATGTCTAAACCATACATCTGATAAACCGTGTTCTATGATAATGCCTTGTAGTGCTTTAAACACCTTAGTCTTGTGACCAATATATGGTAAAGAGCTCAACAAATTGAAATCATGATCTATGTGAATATTAAAATCACCGCATATTACCAAAGGGGATGGCTAAGTAGCTAATTCAATATTAATAAAGTTCAAAATAGCGGGGTCGTCCAGATTCGAGCCATATATGGAACAAATAGTAAAAATAGAACCCTTAATATCTACCTCTAGAATCACCCATCAGCCCAATTGATCCTCTTTTTTACGTTTACAAGTGATAACCCCGTGTTTTGCTAATATGGCCACACCCCGTGTATTGGTCCCTTGGTGAGTGCATGCTAATAAATCAAGACCAGTGTCTTGGAGCCAATTACGACTACACCATCAGATGTGTGTTTCCTGCACACACAGTACCTCTATTTGCATATGATTGATTATTTTGGCAAATATCACCCTTTTTTTCCTGATCATTAAGGCCGCAGATATTAATAGAACAAATCAGTAATTTGTCCCTAGCCATATTCCAAATTGCATTGAAATCTGACGATTAGACTTACAGAATAATTTCCAAACTATATTTTAAACATTACTGAATTAGGTATCTTGGATATATTTTTCAAAAAAGGATGTACATACTGAACAGATAGATTGATCATATCATGTGCTCCACAGCCCCCACCCAGAAGCCCCTCCCCCCCTTCCAAAAGGCAAAGGGAACTAATTCCCTGGTGATGTGGAGCTGAAGACCTCCCCCCCCACTGTGAGCCAAATCTTCACCTCACCACTAAATCAGACTAATGTGGGGTAGGTTACAAAGCTGCTTATCGTTATTAACAAATTCCAGGAGAAACGAAAAGTAACAACACCTCCACCAAAGTCAAGTCATTTGAATACTCCTGATCTGGTCCAATAATGTACCCACCCCCTTCCCCCCCGAGTGTTAGAAACCATAAATGAATGAACCCCCAAAATAAACCTAGATAGAAGACAAAAATTCCTGAGCCTGAATCTCAGACAAAACAAAGTGTGCCTGCCCTTTGACAATAACTTTCAATTTTGCTGAGTTAAGAAGAAAAACCTGCGCCACCTTGGCTTGAAATGCCGGAATGAGTTGCCGTAAGAGCCATCTTTTCTCTACCGTAGCCTGACAAAAATCTGGGCGCACAAAATAATCACACTCTTTGCCCTTATGCTTTCTGTCTGGTCTGGCTAGGTCATAGAGAGCTTCCCTTGCTAAAACATTATTGAGTGATATAAGAATGGCCCAGGGCCACAGGTCTGTCTGACCACCGGTGTTCTTACGAACATTAAAAGGAAAATGATGTGTTTTCCAGTCCCAATGTTTAAGTTCGGGGAATGCTTCATCAAAAAGCTCAACCACGAATCGCCTCCTTCTTCTTTCCCCTCCGGAACACCTAAAATACGAAGATTGTTCCTCCGAGAACTATTTTCAATGTCCGTAAGTTTCCACACCGTATCATCTCTGATGGATTTTATCGATTCCGTAAGATTTTTTTGGGCAGTTAGCTCATCCTCCAGCTGAGAGATTCTTGTTTCTACTTCTCCCATCCTGGATGAGAAATCGGAGCATCACTTGGCAACTCTTCTGATTGAGTTTTGAGGGTTCCGATAGGCACCATGGGTTCTTGAGCTCCCAGTTCTTGTTTCTTCCCTAAGGCCATGATAGTTTGATATATTATAGGAAGTGTAATTCCTTCTGGATTTATCTCAGCATTCTGAGTGACATCACCTGGTTTACTCTCGGCCGGAATGTCTTTATCATGCAAATGAACCTGCTATATCCTTGGATTGACCTGCTAAGTTGGTCCTTTCCTGCTGACTGGTCGTAGCGTTTTAGCCCAGTAATGTTTTATCATTCTCCTCCTACCAGTGCAGGCTGCTATTATCGCTTTCTTCTGCTGCCCAATCATTGACCGAGTATTCCTCCTCCGAGGAATTGGAGTAGTCTGACCGTGAATAGAATTTATCAACAACCTCCACGTCTTTATCTTTATCTTTATCCTTAGGGGTTATTGAATTACCCCCCGGAGCATCCTGCGGATAAAAGGTCAACCGGTGTATTGCCCTGTATGTGTTCTAAAGAAACTACTGGTCCCATCATGCAGCAGTTTGTTTTCGCAACTGAATAAATGCTATCATCGACCGCAGGAGGATTACCAGCCGTAGGGGGGTTTGATTGCGGGCTCCCTGGGTTCCAGAATGGGGGGTGAACCATCTTCTGCACACATCACAGTGCTCGATGTCGCACCAGGGGGGGAGGCTCCTCCTGTAATTTTGCTCTGCCTTGGGAAACAGAGATAGGTGCTATAGAGATAGCAGCAGCAGTAGTAACAGTCAAAAGCTTTACTTTAACAGTGCCTTTGGAGCTAGCAGGGGGCTCCCGTGATGATTTATTTCTCTCACCTTGTTGTTTAAACAACACGGGTGCCGTTTTGCTGGATAGGTTCTTCTTCTGTTCCCCGAAGTTTAAGGAGCTGTCGAGCGTACCAGTGGAGCAGCATTTTTTCGTATCGATGATCACCGTGGCCATAGTGTCAGGAGCCGGCTGTTGCCCAGCGGCACACCCAGGAGGAGCACGGCTCTTGAGGCTCCGTGTTCCTGTCTTCGGCTGCATCAGCTCCGCCAGATAGGCGCAGCTTACCAATGGAAAAGGGGGGCTTGGGGGGGGCAGCCGACCCCTGGGAGGCCCCCCCCCCGGGCTGTTTGGGAGGGGCGGGTGGGGGCCATTTTGAAGCAGGCCAAGGGTTTGGGCTGGTTTTGGGCTCCTTTTTGGTTTTGGAGGAGCCCAGCCTATAAGGGTCTTGGGCTCCTCCCCCCGGCCACCATTTTAGGCTTAGGTGACCTGGTGGCCGGGTGTTAGCTTAGCGAGTTTTTTGTTTGTGATAGGGAATTTTGAGCGTCATTGTCTGTTTTTCTTCATAGTCGATATTTCCAGATGGCAGCTGAGGATTATCGCGTTTTAGAGGCGATTCGCCTCCTAAGCGAGGCAGGCCGCCTGGACTTGGTGATTGGGGACCGGCAGGTCGAACAGCCGCGACCCCAGCGCCGTGCGTCGGCGGGAGTGTCAGCTGTGGTGGCGGCGTGTTTATCGCCGAAGCGCCGGCGAAATGATGCGGTAAGTGAGCGGGGCCGCTCTCGTTCTCGCAGAGCGGCCCCGGCGGTGAAGGCGCAGCGGGGGAGGGGTTCTGGGCCCTCGGCGGCTGTTGGTTTGGGTGTGAGCATCGCAGGTGGGCCGTCGGGTGGTGAACCAATGCGGGCTGCGCCAGAGGCAGTACCTGTGTCGGCTTTTCGTGAGAGGGCTGCTTCGGCCCCTTCGCAGCAAGGTCGTCGGGCCTCTATACAACGTGGGGGTGCACGGCGCTCTGCCTCGACCTCTGCAGTGGCGGTTGGTGACGTCGCTGTGGGGGGAGGGGCGGAGTCATTTTTGGAGCGCGAGGCGCTGCCTACTGTGCCGTTTCAGAGCGGGTTTGCTGAACAGGGGCATGCCTCTGTGGTTTCTTTTCAGGATGTTCCTGCTCAATATATTTTTCAAGCTCCGGGGGAGGCAAGGGGAGGGTGTCTTTTCACTCCTTCCCGGCCACATGGAGTTTCTTTTTCATCTGCACATGGGGTTGGTTCTATGTCAGAGGGAGTTGGTGTAGCAGTGTCAACTGAGGTGCCTTTTAGCCCCTTGTTGTTTTCCCCTCCTTTATCTGTTGGGGGGGAGGTTTTTTCAGTGTGTAGTGGTTCTGTGGGGGAAGGGGAGTGGGCGCAGACTGGAGGGCATGATGTTCCCCCCCTTTTGCAATCAGGTGTAGGTGGTGAGGAGTTTGTTTTTTCTCAGGTGCCTTCCTTGTCTGGTGCGGCAGCCGCGGGGATGTTGGGGTCTTCTACAGTGGTGGGTAAGGTGGGTGGGGCTCTCCCGGGGGTCAGGGTTCGGTCTTGGGGGGGTCTGGACATTTTTCCCTCGTGGGCTGAAGGGCTGCGTGATGCAGCACAGTTTGACGCAGGTAAGACTCAAGGTGCAGAGAGTGCGAGGTCTGGTGTTGTGCATTTTCAGGGTTTACCGGTTGGTGGTCAGCAAAGGGCATCAGGTTTTTTGGAAGGGGCGCAGCAGGAAGGCGTGTCTTTGGGTGCTCAAATGCAGGGTCCAGCGTCGGTTATGGTTCAGTCTATGTTGGAATGCAGCAGTGAGGAGGAGGTTTGTTCCCCTTCTCCCCCTCCGCCTCGTTTGAGCGAGGTCCTTAAGAATAAGAGGCCTGTTTCAGTTGATTTTCAGGAAGGTAGACGTAGTTTTGACAGGGCGGCGAGGGACGTGTGCCCAGCTGCTGGATATTTAGGTGGTTTTAACCCTGGCACATCAGTCCGGCCTTTTTCTTTTCAGGATAGGGAGCGGTCTGGAGCAGCGGACTTGGTAGGGCGGAAGGCAGCCCATTTGCGCCAAGGTGAAAAGAGGGTGGAGCCTTGCGCGGCACGTCCCGTCACAACGAGGGATCCCGTCGTGGCCACTACAAGTAGGTTAAGCGCGACCTCAGTGGCCCCAACGAGGGATGTCGGCGCAGCTGGTTTAAGTAGGTCAAGTGCGATCTCCCTGGCTCCACCGAGGGATTACAGCGCAGTTTCCAAGAGCAGGTCCGGCGCGACTGCTCTTGCTCCGCAAGGTCTTCACAATTTGTTGCCGGTGAAAGGTGTTGTGATTGGTAATAATAGTGGGGCATACAGGCGGGTACAGTCTGCCTCCCCGCCTCGCTCTCATGTTAGGGTTGGTAAGGCCCGTGATCGTTCGCAGAGCCTTGAAGGGGTCCGGAAGGAAGTGGTGTTGCCTGCCCCCTCTCAGTTGGATGACTCGTTAATTCTTGACTATGATGAGGATAGCCCTGAGGAGGGCGAAGTGCGGGATACTGTGTCTAAGGGGGGGCAGTCTCATGTGTCTCTTAGTTCTTTACAGGCACCGGTGGTGCGTGCGAGAGCGGAGTTGTCCAGACCACGAGCGCTCGGCCCCTCAGTGAGGGCTCCTCGGACGGCGGATGATGTTTCCCATGTGGAGTGGAGAGCGGAGCCGAGTCAGCCTCCTTTGTTACGTCCAGGTGAGAATGTGGAGCCTCAGGCTAAAATGGTGTCTGTGGGGTCTGGGGAAGATTTAGTCTCCACGGGGTCTGAGGGTAGGTTACACAAGGGTCGTTATGTTAAAGACCAGGGTGTAGGTACTGATGGGGTTGACAAGGGGGTGGCGGCTAAGGTTGACAGTGGGACTTCTACTGTCGGAACTGACACAGGTAAGGTTGTACATAGTAAGGAGTTGAAAATCAAGAAGTTGCCCTATATGGGCGTCACTAAGCCGTTGGGAGCTCATTTAATGTTGAGCACTAAGGAGAAAATATGTAATGGTGAGTTTGTGGAACTCCTAAAGTTGTTACATAGGGAAGTGCGTGCTAAAGAGGGTTCCAAGGAGGAGGAATACGAATTGGCTAAGCGCCCTAAAGTCCTCTTGACCATCGAAAATTGGACAGCGGCGTTTTTAATATACGCCAGTGTATACTGTGAGAAGTTTCCTGAGCGCTGCGTTTCGCTGTTTAAATACATGGATGTGATTCGTAAAGCTCAAATCACGAGAAATGACTTTGCTTGGGCGCAGTATGATGAGGAGTTTAGGGCCCGTATGGCTTGGGATCCTGAGGCGAAATGGGGGGAATTAGACACAGACCTTTGGCAACACACTATGGGTGCGTCTTCTAGTGGTAAAACGATCTTCACGGCCAGTGGTTTGCCTTTACTTTACCGCCCCTTTCAGGCGCGACCCACCCGGGGAGGGGTGGGGACAGGTACATCAGCACAGGCTAATGTTGGGACCTGCTGGGACTTCAATCGAGGGACATGCACTAGAGAGTTTTGTAAGTTCCGACATGAATGTTCGCAGTGTGGGAAAAAGAGCCACCCGCTTTCACGATGTTGGGGACTCAGACCTCCGGGTGGGCAACAGTGGTCACAGCAGGGTTCAACACATCATGCCACTCCACAGACACCTCAGGCTCCCAGGGGAGGGAGAGGTTCATCAGGTGTTGGGCCCAAAGGCTCATACACCGGTTAATGTGCTACATTTGTCTGAGGCGCTACACGGTTATGGGTCTGCTGAGCTGAGAGAGTTTTTGGTGTCTGGTTTCAGAGATGGTTTTCATCTGGGTTATGTGGGGCCTCGTTTGAGGAGGTGGTCGAAGAATCTTAAGTCAGCGGATGAACATAAGGATATAGTCCAGGAGAAGTTGAACAAGGAAGTGTGTGAAGGCAGAATGGCAGGTCCTTTTGATGATTGGCCTCTGGAGGAGTTAATTATTTCACCAATTGGGGTGGTTCCCAAAAAAGACCCGGGGCAATTTCGGCTTATCCAACACTTGTCGTGGCCAGAGGGTAGTTCTGTGAATGACTTTATTGATGATGAAGCGGCTTCTGTCTCCTATTCTTCTGTCGATGTGGCCATGTCTTTGGTAGTGGCTGCGGGCCCTTCTGCTTTAATGGCAAAATGCAATATTAAATCCGCATTTCGACTGCTTCCAGTCCATCCTGAAGATTGGCCGCTTCTGGGTATCCAATTCCTGGGGAAGTGGTACGTGGACAAAGCATTGCCAATGGGCTGTTCCATGTCATGTGCGTTGTTTGAAACGTTCAGTACGTTCTTACAATGGTTCTTCACACAGAAATCTGGTCACACTTTGGTCACTCACTATCTGGACGATTTCTTTTTTGTGGGTGCTGCTGATTCTTTAGACTGCCAGAATGCTTTGGTTAAGTTCCAGTCCCTTATGGTTCATTTGGGTGTTCCTTTGGCTCCGGAGAAGACCATGGGTCCTTGCGCGACCATGTCTTTTTTGGGCATTGAACTTGACTCTCAGTCCATGCAGGCTCGTTTACCCCTTGATAAGAAACGGAACATGTTGGAGTTGGTTGAAAAAATGTTGCCTAAAGAGAAAGTCATGGTGCGGGAAGTTCAGGTCTTACTGGGTCACCTTAATTTTGCATGTCGGGTGGTCAGGGCGGGCAGGACTTACTGTAGGCGACTAGGCAGGGCTCTGTCTGGTCGTTACTTGCCACATCACCGGGTTCGGCTGTCGGCGGGTGTCAAGGAGGATTTGCGTATGTGGGTCACCTTTCTGCATTCTTTCAATGGTGTTCCTCTACATAGGGAAGTTGATTGGATGTGGGATGTGCAGATCTTTTCTGATGCGGCTGGTAGTGAAGGTTTTGGCTTGTATTGGCAAGGGAAATGGTGTGCTCAGCGGTGGCCCGAGGCTTGGAAGAATGGTGGACGGAGCATTGCCTTTTTGGAACTGTTTCCGGTTGTTGTGGCGGTTACGTTGTGGGGCCAGGATTTAGCTCACAAGAAGGTTCTTTTCAGGATCGACAATCTGGCTGTGGTTCAGGTGATCAATAGACAATCTGCCAAGGATGTGCAAGTTCTGAAACTGCTCAGGGTCTTTGTGTTAGGATGCCTTAGATTTGATATTTGCTTTAGGGCCCTGCACATTCCTGGTGTGGACAATGACATTGCGGATGCTTTGTCTCGTTCACAGTGGGAGAGATTCCGTGGGCTAGCTTTGGAGGCAGACGAGACGCCGACTCCCATGCCGGAACATCTGTGGACGGTAGGCAACACAGGGTCTTTCAGCTGGTGGTAGGGTCTTTGGCGACTTCCACAAGAACAGCGTATGAGTTGGCGTGGAAAGAATTTTTGGCTTCTGGAGCTGTCAAAAGGGAACTGTCGTGGCAAAGATCAGAGGATGTGGTTCAGTTTATTTTGTGTTTAATGGACAGGGGTTTATCCAGAGTTACTATTGCTGGGAAGTTGGCGGGCGTTTCATTTATGGGTAAGTTGTTCTGGGGTTACTCACCATCTGCGGGGGAATTGGGTAGGAGAATGTTGGAAGGGTGGGCTCGGGAGCGGGGTGGTGTTCCGGCGGTGAGGTCTCCTTTGTCATGGCAGAGGTTGGCTAGTGTGGTGTCGATTTTGCCGGAAGTGTGTAGGGACAGGGCTGAAGCTTGCCTGTTTGCCACCTTGATGGTTTGGATGTTTTTTGGCGCCTTTAGGGTGTCTGAGTTGTTGGGTAATCGGTTTTACAAGGGAGTTTTGTGGGGTGATGTTCGTTTGTCAGGTAGAGGAGTTCATATTTGGCTTTCTCATTCCAAAACGGATCAGAGGCATAAAGGCAAGGGTATTTGGTTGAAAGCTGTTTCTTCATTGGAGACTTGCCCTTTGCGCTGGGCGCGCTGCTGGTGGGAGCTTTCGGGTGGTGTTTTGGAACATAATGTTTTTCAACACTTGGATGGTTCTGTGGTCACTACATACCAACTGCGCATGGTGTTGCGGAAAGCGCTGCGTCATCTTGGCTTGGATGAGTCTCTTTATGGCACACATTCTTTTCGAATTGGAGCTGCCACGGAGGCTTTTCACAGGGGTTGGTCACGGGAGGACATTATGCATTTGGGGCGCTGGACTTCAAACTGCTTTCAGCGCTATGTCCGATGTGCGGTTGGGGATGCGCCAGCGTCTTCTTCTGTTTTGCCTTTCTGATACTTCTTTTTCTTGCAGGTTCTGTGGCTGGTCCTCGTTCCGCTGTCCTGACGATATGGATTGTGGGGCACTCCTTCGTTAAAAGAGCTCAGCTTCAAGCTCGTTTGAGTTACTTTGGTGCTATGCTTGGCTTTAATGAACGTTTATTTAATGTTGTTTGGAAGGGATGGGGGTATGTTGTGGAAGGATATTATTCCAGCTCTTAACTCGTGGTTGGTGGGGGGGGTTTGTCCGGATATTTTGGTTTTACATCTTGGAGAGAATGACCTGTGTTCGGTTAAGGGTGTTGTTCTTCTTCGGACCATGAAAAAGGATCTTTCTTTGTTACATCAGCAATGGGCTGGGTGTCACGTCCTGTGGACAGAATTGATCCCAAGGAGGTGTTGGCGCAATGCGGTTAAGCCTAAAGCTATTGACAAGTCCCGCAGGAAGGTTAATCTTGAGGTGTCTCGGTTTTGTCGGGACTTGGGGTTCGGCCGGATTGTTCATAGTGACATCCGTTATGATGCTGTGCCTTTTTTCCACAGTGACGGGGTTCATTTATCCCGGATGGGGATGGACTTGTATCTTTTGGAGCTGCGGGAGGTTTTGTCCCGCTGTTTGACGGTCAGAAATGCGTTGGGTTAGTGTAATTATTTCCCCTCGTTCTCACAGGTTTTGTTGGTTGTTTGGGGGGCAGAAAGGTGGGTTTCGTTGTCCTCTCCCACGGCTTTCTGGGTGGCGGATTATTTTGATTTGCCACTTTTGGGCACGAGGGGAGTTGATATTTTGGAATGTGGATTTTGTCAGGGGAAGTTGTGCAGGTGGAATTCGGGTTTGGAGGCATAGGCTGGGGGATCTGGTCGGGCTTTGGCTGTAAGTGGGGTTTTGAGATATGTTTTGGGGCCTGTTGAAGTTATAATGTTGTAATGGGGCTGTTGTATGGTTTTAATATGTGATGGGGTATGTACGGGTGGGGGCGGGTTTGACTGAGGGTGAGGGGCGGGGGTGGGTGTTTTGGGGGTTGGAAAAACAATACAATCAATGGGTAAAGTTTTAGATTGTTAGGCGTTTGCCGAGGCTTCGTTGTGTAAATGTGCACCTGTTTCATTAAAGCGGCCTTTTTCACACTCTACTTGGTCTCTTGGTCTGCTCACTCCCCCCCACCCCTCCCTCCCAAGGGGGGCTTGGGGGGGGCAGCCGACCCCTGGGAGGTCCCCCCCCCCGGGCTGTTTGGGAGGGGCGGGTGGGGGCCATTTTGAAGCAGGCCAAGGGTTTGGGCTGGTTTTGGGCTCCTTTTTGGTTTTGGAGGAGCCCAGCCTATAAGGGTCTTGGGCTCCTCCCCCCGGCCACCATTTTAGGCTTAGGTGACCTGGTGGCCGGGTGTTAGCTTAGCGAGTTTTTTGTCCCTCCCTCCCCCCCTTCTGGTTTTTCCCCCTTCTTTTATTCCATTTCATGGGTTTTCTGACGCTTGCTATTTTGCCCCCTTTTCTTTTGTTGGGCGCAGCTGTTTGTTACAGGTGGACATGGGGTTGGTGTGTTATTGTTATTTCTTTGTCGCTTGGAACAGGTGCGGTGCGGATTATTTTGATTTGCCACTTTTGGGCACGAGGGGAGTTGATATTTTGGAATGTGGATTTTGTCAGGGGAAGTTGTGCAGGTGGAATTCGGGTTTGGAGGCATAGGCTGGGGGATCTGGTCGGGCTTTGGCTGTAAGTGGGGTTTTGAGATATGGTTTTGGGGCCTGTTGAAGTTATAATGTTGTAATGGGGCTGTTGTATGGTTTTAATATGTGATGGGGTATGTACGGGTGGGGGCGGGTTTGACTGAGGGTGAGGGGCGGGGGTGGGTGTTTTGGGGGTTGGAAAAACAATACAATCAATGGGTAAAGTTTTAGATTGTTAGGCGTTTGCCGAGGCTTCGTTGTGTAAATGTGCACCTGTTTCATTAAAGCGGCCTTTTTCACACTCTACTTGGTCTCTTGGTCTGCTCACTCCCCCCCACCCCTCCCTCCCAAAGTGCACCTGGAGTTTTCCACGCCGCCAGTAGACACGGCAGCGGCACTCCCCACGACCAAGATCGAGACCACCAAAGCATGCGGGAGGGGTCGGCAGAGCTCCGTGAGTTCTACAAATTTTGCTGTGATTCGGGGGTCCAGAGTTGGAGAGGAGAGGTTTTGGCAGCAGGGGGACGCGGCGGTCAGCTCACACAGCCGCATTAGTGGCCGCCATCTTTGCCTCCTTCGCCTGCTGCACTTTCCATGGTGGTCTGTGAAAGCCTGCTGCCCTTTCCATGGTGGTCTGTGAAAGCCTGCTGCACTTTCGATGGTGGTCTGTGAAAGCCTGCAGCACTTTCCACCATTTTCCGGTGTCTATTTCATGCAACTAACTCTGCAAACATGGTGGCAGATCTGGTTCCCACAATGGGTGACACAGTGACTGCGATGGAGGTGTCCCCACTGGCGAATCAGTGACATGTTTAGAATTTTAAAGTTGGCATACATTGGACCAGTGATAAAAGTATACATACAATTATCCGTGTTTGCTTAAAATGTTTACACCTGAGTTTGTGTGTGCATACACCTACATTTATATATGTGTATAAATAAATATATACACACATACCAAGTCAGATTTGATTCAACCAGTTCAAGGAAACAACTTTGCTTTGCAGTGAAGTGTCATGGACAATTGAGTGTGTGTAGCAAGGCTCCGTTTGATTTTCTGTGCTGCCTCCTGGCACATCCAGCAGCTATATTGCTGGGGCCCAAGAGTGGTGGATATTGAGATGACTAGATATGGGCACGGGGCCCATCTTACACCCCTCAAGAGATGCCAGTGGGGTGGGGTATCTGTCAATGAAATAAACCCAAACAGGAAGCTTCGATTGCCCGCGGCGTGGATGAAGACCCTCTAAATGTTTTGCTTATCCTCCGTTACTGCCCACCTCTAAATCAAGCTCTCTTAACCTATGAGTTTCAACCATGAGGTATGTATTGAAGTGGCTGGATCTTGTGATGCCTATGTCATTTACTACCTTGGTAACGAAGAGCTTTGGCATTACATTAAGCAGCAACCGGAGCTCGCCTGTTGAGGCAGAGCGTTTACAGATGGATGAACTACACCAGGCAAACTCCTTGAGTTTTTAATACACGTCTTGTCCCCCTACCTTTGTTTGCAGAGCATTCAAATTCTCTGTTTTTCTTCTTTCCTTACTGGCTGTTTCTTTGGATTCTTCTCAGGTGCCGCTCCCCAAGCCAGTCCGCAAGAAGCCACCGTGCTCGCTGCCGCTTCCAGTGGTCAAGGCAGAGTTGGGTCACAATGGTGAAGAGGTGAGTGATGTTCGATTCGAAGGACTGGCAGGGAGGGGGAGAACAGGAATGGATCTGGCTTGCTAGGTGACAACCTTCAGCATCAGGAAACCAGCATCTAGGTGACGTTTCCATCACTTGCCATGCCATCTTAGCCTTCCTGTATGCGCGTTTCTCTTGGTGGCACCTGAAGCATTAACAGAACCACTGGAAGTAGTCTAATAGTTGGGTCCTAGTAATGTAATGACCATGAGAAACATATACATGCACAGGCTGTTAGTGCAAGCTGTTGAGATAATGCAAACCTCTTTATTTCTGATACACATCTTGAAATCCTCAGTTGTTTATGTGTGTGTATCTATAAGTGGATATATATGGTATATCTTTAGCTCAAACCTACCCTAAAGCAGCGGAGTACATGGTCAAAGACAAGCATAAAGTCAACAGGTAATAGAAGAGGAAGGTGGATGGTGGACACTTAATGCATTGTGATGTAGTGTTCTTTGAAGAGGTGTCTTCAACGCTTTCCTATAATCTAAGAAGAGTCCGCAAGAAGTAAATCCTGAGGAATTAGATCAGAAGTAACCCTCCTCCTCGTAATCAGAAACAAGAACATTTGACTTAGAATAGATTGTTCATTCCCACCGAAGAATGGCAGCAAGAAATCTTGATACTGCCACATAATGCTCCGGTAGCAGGCCAGCCAAGAATTAGGAAAACCAAAGATTTGATATCTGGTTATTTCTGGAGGCCTAATTTGCAGCAAACTATCGAGAAATACAAACAATTGCTCAGTTTACGCACAAGCTAAGATCAGCGCTGCTAAATATTCTGGACTTCTTCAACCTTTACCAACACCCAGTTACACTTGGTCTCCAATTTCTATAAGTTTTAATGTAGATCTCACTGAGGGCCATATGTAGGAAGGCAAATACCGGTCGGTAATAGCCGATTTCGGCTGTTACCGACCGGTATTTGAAGATGGAGATGTAGGGGCTTGTAAAAATACAGATTCTGTAATTTTACAGAATCGTTAATTTTACTGATTCTGTAAAATACCGAATCGGTAAAATTACCGATTCTGTATTTTGACATGTAGGTAGCACTGCAATCCGTGCTACAGGGGTTTAAGACTTCGTTATTTACCACCAACTAGAAGTTGGTGGTAAATAATGAAAACCCTTTAAAAAGCATTTTTTTTGCTTTTTAAACAGTGCCATGTTGCAGACATACATGCCCTAAGGGCATGTATGTCTGTAACATGTGCACCCATGCACAATTGAGGGGTGCAACAGGGTGTCAAAGTGACACCCTGCCACCCTTCAATGTTTCCCCCAATTACCGAATCGGTATTTACCGATTTGGTAATTGACATTCATTCCTATGGGCCTCCAGGCCCATAGGAATGAATGGCAATTACCGAATCGGTAAATACCGATTCGGTAATTACCGAATCATACCGATTCGGTAATGAAATCGGTAAAAATACCTAAATCCCGATTGCCAGTTCTTAAATACCGAATCGGTATGATTCGGTATTTAAGAATCGGTAATCTGGGATTACCTACATCTGGCCCTAAATCTTAAGGTTATGATGTCCTACTTATATTCATTTTTGAAGCCGGAATAATTTGTTCCTTTAAGGGCACTACCTTCTGAACTGGCAAAACATTTTAAAAAGAAGTAGATAGATTACATGGTCTACCAGAATTGATTATAGCTGACAGAGGTACCCAGTTCATGCCTTTTTTTTGGAATGGTCTTTTGTGCACTTTGAATCCACTAACTTCTGTTCGTAGACGGATGGAGAGACAATGATTGATCCATACATCAGAACAGTTTGTCTATTGTTTTTTGATGAATCAAGAGACAGAACTGGAGTGATTGGGTAATGTGATTCATAGCGGATTAAGTTCTTCTCCCTTCTTCTACCCTTAAGGGAAACATCCTTATATTAGACCGTCCTCTTTCACAAAGTATCTAGTGTCATCTGTTAATGACTTCTTACAAACATCCAGTACTATTCATACGCCACAAAGACAGCATACAAGAATGAGACAGAGTAGGGAGGACCCTCTGTATAAATCAAGGGACAGAGTTTGATTGTCGACTACACGTCTCTCAATACTGGGGCCACGTGCAAAATTCTCTCCTAGATTTGTCGGTCGTTTAATTAATACTGTAAGTGTTAGTAAAGCAGCTGTGTTTTTTTAAGTTGCCTGACACCTGAAGGATATCTCCTGTTTTTCAAACATTAAGTCTGCTCATGTATGTATGTAAACATGTATGCATGTGATATTTCTGTAGTGTGAACCTAGCCAAAAGGTCGCAGAGCCTTGTACGTGCTTAAAGACAATAATTAAGTCAACAAATAATAGGAGAGGAAGCAGGGTTGTGGATGGTTAATGCATTGTGATGTAGTGTTCTTTAAAGAGGTATCTAAAGTCATTTAAAAGCAACTTATGTGAGGTACATGTAGGAATGAGGAATCCTTTAATTGTGTGGTACCATTAAAATGAACCTACAATGAAGAATCCATAATGGTGAGTAAGGTTATATGTACAACAATGATGACACTACTATGAGAAATCCTTAGGGATGAACATTCATTTCAATAACACTCACCCAAACCACTCTTGAACATATGCCTAACCCTAGTCCTGACTGTATACCTTCCTAGAACAGTAACTGTAACCCTAACCCTAGCTCTAAACATTATCCTTGTCCTAATTGTAAATCTAATGAATTTTAAAGTCCCTGCCCCTTTCAATAAATGTTATTTTGCTTTTTATTTTTTGGTAGTAACAATGCAATACTTTTTCCTGATATGTTTTCATCCCCATGGCCTAAAAATGACATTTGAATAAAATAAAAGTGTGATAGGTTTTACTGACACCTCTGTGAGGGCATGAGGCCTAATCTGACAGAAGTGTTCCAGTCAAGAAAATGTACTTCCGGTTGTCACACAAACTGAGGTGCAGCGTTCAGCTTGAGGCGACCAGGAGGATTCAGTTAAGAATGATGGAAGAGTCCTTAGGTCAATGTGTAAGTCTTCTGGTACTTGTACCCAATGCTGGTACTAATGAGCTGCACATGTGTGGGGCTGTTAAATAACCGAGGGCCTTGTGAACAAAGGGATACACTGCAAATAGTGGTTGCAAATTGTGCATCAACTATTTAGAACTAGTTTCTGATTTTGTGATGCAGCCTAGTTGGAGAGAGCTTCATTGCGCATGTGGGGTTGGCCGGACTGAGACAGCCAGCTAAACCCACTTGCCCAGTGAAGGCAGTCCCCAGCACTCCCCACCCAGCCTGTCACCACCCTGGCCCCGCCCAAAGCCTCCGCACACAGAATAAAATATGATAAAACAGGTTTAAACCCCTTTTATTTTCGTTTTCTTTTTCACGTTTTTTGAAGTGCTGCCGGGCGCGGGGTGCAGGCTACCTGTCTGCAACGTCCACTAACTAAGTTGTCAAATGACCCTATGACGCCAAAGGCGAGCCCGTCTGCGCCCGTCCGTGCCAGGCCGGGCCCAGGGGCCAGTACCCCTGGTCTTCCCAGGGTCTATGATGAGCAGGACCTGTTGGATTTGAAGTCTGTAGCATGTCCACTGTCCAACAGAGTGGTATCAAAACTTGAGCGGGAGGGGTTTTTGAGATCCCCGGTAACCTCGAGGACTGTACCCAGGGCCCTCTCACCGGCCAGTTCTTTACAGCAGGTGGACGGCCAAGGGTGCAGATTCACATTACTTAATACTCGCTCGCTGCAGAGACACTGCCTTGAGGTCTTCTCGCTGTTACAAGAGGACAATGGCGGACCTGTTGTGTGTCACAGAATCCTGGCTTAATAACTCGTCTATGCCGGACTTGGTGGCAGCTCTGCCCCCTAACTATTCTGCTATCTATGCTAATCGGCCTGATAACATGAGGGGTGGTGGTGTTGCCTTCCTTTTCAACGACTCTTTGAAGACTGAGACACTCTACTCTGAATGTATTGAAGGTGCGGATGTACTGGGAGTTAAGTTCTGTTCCCCTACAAACTGTGTGGTCTTCCTCTTAGTCTACCGCCTACCTAATACAACAATTGGGTTCATGGAGCCTTTTCTAAAACTGGTTCATGACCTTCGCTCCCGTTATGAAGGGTTGGTGGTTCCCCTTGCCTGAAGCCATAGACACGATCTTTTTGGGTGTCAGACCACCGAACATCAAGGCCCTCACCCGCAGTGATTGGATTATAACGCTGCAAATGCTAGGTGCGGCCAAACAGCTAATAGCCTTGTATTGGAAGAAGAGTGAACCACCTCCCATAGCTGCCTGGTTTGTAAGGCTGTGGCATGTCTTGGCAATGGAGCTTCTCACGGCGCGGCTACAGTTGCGCCACACTCGCTTCGAGTCAGTCTGGAGGCCCCTGGTGCGCTATCTGTGCTCAATGGAACATGCGCGACACTAGGCTTCGAACCCTGCGTCTCTTTGAGGACGCTATTGTCCCTACGGATCCCACTAGGTTGCTCCCGCAGATGATCTCTACCACATCTGAGTTACAGAGGTAGACCCTCACTGCCTAATATAATCCCCCGATAGCAGATCAGCCTGACTCCCCTGCTGGCGCGCCATACTCTCTATCTCCTGTCTCTGGCCTCTTTCTTTTTTATTTTTTCTTTCTCTTTCCTCTCGCTCTCTCTTTCCCTTGTCGCTCTTTATTGTGCACACGAACCTCTGTTGGGACGTTCATATGTGTTGGGTTTGTTAACCCCCTATTTACCCTCCCTGACCCACCCTTGGGGCTTTATTGATGCTGACCAACTTTAACAGCTTATTCTAAGCCTCGCGGCCCGCCCCCTTGGGGTTGTAGGCAAGGCGCTGTGTTAGGCAATTAGACTACGCAAATTCATTGCCCATTCTTCTCGGCCGGCCTCGGATCGAGGTTGTAGGCTTAACGCTGTAATATTGTGCCCCTCCCAGGGGTCTTGTTCTAAAATAAAACAGACTTATGACAAAAAAATAAACCCGGATAAAACCGAAGTCCTGACAGTCACCACAGCCTCAAATCCATGGAGTGATCTGTTCTGGCCGGCCGAATTAGGGCCGGTTCCAGAACCTGCAGCGGCAGTAAAAAGCTTAGGCATCAAAATTGATGCTCGGCTATCTATGACACAGCAGGTGTCGGCCATGGTGGGCACATGTGTCGGCCTGCTGCGCCAGCTTCGGAAACTGTCTTCCTTGTTGTCCTTCTCCACTCTGAGACTGGCGGTATCCGCCTTGATCCTGGCACGTCTTGACTAAGGTAACTCCTTGTATCTTGGGCTACCGAAAAATCTTCTGGCAAGGCTCCAGGTAGTGATGAACGATGCAGCTAGATTAATTTTTTAAAAACCTAGGCAGACCCGAGCTACGCCTCTGCTGCAGGACTTGCATTGGCTTCCAATTGCTCAGAGAATTAAATTCAAAAGCCTTTGGATAGCACATAAGGCCATATATGGCTCTGCCCCTAGCTACATCGAAGACCGCCTGGTCAATTACATGCCAAGCAGGGCCCTTCGGTCAGCTGGGGCTTGTAATTTAGTCTGTCCTAGGTTCAATCTTGTGTCTTTGGGCGGTAGAGCCTTTTCTAGTACCATTCCCCAGGCGTGGAACCGCCTACCAGCTGAGCTTCGGAAGGAAACTAATCTCCTTCCTTTTAGGAAGAATCCAAAGACTGTGCTTTTCCTGGAGGCATGGGGGCCTCTGTGAGTCGGTGGCTCCGTGCTTTGCTGATGGTGTATGTCCGCTGATAGCGTTTAGATACCCCTGGGTGATAACGCGCTCTACAAGTGCATAATAACATAACATAACATAACATCTAGGTGAGGATAACAGTTCTTGGTATTCGCTGCACCAATTCAAAGTATTGATATGTAGAAAGAACAGGGTATCCAGGTTCATTCATAGGCTTTCTGTGAAGGTGCTAGCTAAAATGGAGGGATATGTTTCAGCGCTATCTTGGTACTATAGCTGTAGTCAGTTCCAATTAGAAAACTGCAACAAAAGCAGCACTTGGATAAGGTTCCTCAAGTGCCTCAGAAGGTTATATTGGCATTGATGCACAGCAAGTGCTGTGCAGGGTGTCTGTGATCTCTCTTGTTCATATAAAGAATATGCGACAAATCAAATCTGTCTGTGAAGGCAAAGGCCATTTGCATCTAGGGCGGTGCCAGAGCTCACAGCTAGTCTGCTTTTCCTGGTTAAGGGATGTAACTATCAAAACTTTCAAAAAAACCTGATAACCCCAATAACACATGCTGTAACACCCTTCGCCCCTACGCTTTCCATTCTTGGAAGGTTAAGATAATATTCTTGCTGTATGATATACCCTAAATATCTGCTGTTCCACCTTTTAATTGATTTTTTCAACTTTATTAACCTTATCACCTATGTCTTCTCTCTTTTGAACTGAGCTCAGCACCCACAAAACCTGAATTGTTGAGTACATTTTCTTTTCATCCAGACAAAGTTATTCTGAGCTGGCTTTTGCATGAATGCCCTTGTGGTGGATTACTACAGTAACTCTCAGACCCTGTAGTCTATTGCAACCCTTGTCCATCTGGGTGATATTCAGGTAATTGTCTTGGGTCTGTTCATCCTGCAGTTATGTATGGTCCTTGTAGACATCTCTTTGAAGTTACTTGTAGTCCGCATCATGTTGCCAACTCCTCCTCCGCTTCTACAGCCCATGCAAAGCGGGACATCTTCACGCAGCCAGCTGAGTTTACCAAGTGCTCTCATGGGTAAATCTGGATCTCAGTCCCCATCCTGTTAAATTGATTGGTTTCTATTTGTAATGTAAATTGTGGGTTTGACAGCAGGATTTAGCCCCTAGTATGAAGCATCTAGAGACAACCAGAGATAGCCTCAGAGCATTCCCATGTCCGCAAATAGAGGTAAGGATGCCCTGTGGTTGAGATTGTTTTCTCAGCGGCTGTAAGTATATGTTTTCTTGCTCTGTGATCCGAAGTTTTAACCTGCATTTTTCTAAATTTGACATTAGCTGAAGAACATAGCTCAAGAAGCATGGATGAAATTTGGGTGAAAAGTATACATAGAAATGTCTTCAAGATTTCTCTGAAAAAAATAAATAAGGTTTGTGTGGTAGAACAGAAAAAAATGTGTCCCAAAGTGACTACCAGAAAATTAAGTTTATTCCAGGTGGTTGACATCAGGACTTTCATGGTTGGTTCAATTATGTCTTTTTCTCCTTTGTTGACAGAAAACAGCTGGAAATGCTCTTCATCCTCAGAAGAACAAGGTGAAAAGCTCCCCCATCATTGAGAAGCTGCAGGTATGTCTCTGAGTTCTGCTCACAGGGGTAGGGTGTGAGGTAACCTATGCATACACGTGAGGCATACGATGGTATGAGTTTTCTCTCTCTGTTCTGGTGAACTCCAGGTATGCATAAGCCTCTTCTCACATGCACCCACCCTAACAGGATGAACTCTTGTTTAAATCATGCACCACAAATGAGTAGAATAAAAGGAATCCAGTGCACAACATCACCTACAGATTTTTTTAACGTTGCTCTTTAGCCTCAAATGCATACTGCCATTGTTTTTTAAATCGTAAATCATACGTTCTTATATAGCGTCTTTCACCGTAAGGGTCTCAAGGCGCTTGCTTTGGGAAACCGTCCTGGCTTTTCCCTGCGAGATAACCCCTACTGGGCATTCCCAAGGTGAAAGCCAGGCATCCCATGGCAGTGGGGCCGTTGTGGAGCTGTTGCCCAGAGTTGCAGAGTGTGAACCCATGATTCGAGTAGGCGCCGAGGCGAGAATTATCGAGTCTGTGGACATTTTTGAGCTCAAGACCCTGCCACGTCAGGAATTGAACCCTGGTCCCGGGTCTGACCTCAGCGTCCGGGTCTGCCTCCTCTAACCGGTGAGCCACACTTCTCCACTAGCAGTTAGCATAAGATTTGTAGGCGTCAGAGATGGGCTTCATTTTCAGTATTGTCTGTTCTGTGGGGGATAATGTTCTGAAAGGGCTATCCAGTAAATTCTAGGAAGGCATTCTAAAAAAAAAAAAAAAGAAAGATTGCTGAATCACTTTTTTTTCCTCTCAGCAGTTTATTAATCCAGACCCTGTTTTGACAGTGGATAGAGCTGCAAGAGTGATGTCCCATGGTCGCAGTTCTAAAGTCTGCCTCCAAATGCTTGGGTAGTTATCAATCAGGTGTCTGATTAGTCTTCTTGTGAAGAACGCTGAAGGTCCCACCTACTTTCTAAGCAGATTTAATACTACTGTTTCACGGCTCAGGGACCAGTTTGGCCCTTCCATCTGACCCGAGTTTGCCTGGTTATACATATTCTATGCTTATTCTCCAAATATGCATTTTGCATATTTCAGCACTGCTGATGACCCATGAATGAGTTTATGATTGAAACACTGTCACATTTTGGGCATTTAGATCAGTAGATTCATTGTTTAGATTAAGTCAATTGGATGGGCTCAATTCATTTTTCTGAATTGCTATGACTCATCTTTGCCTGGTAAGTTTATATACACTTTTTATTTACCTCAGTTTTTTCATTGTGTATTTAAGCACTAAACACTTTCTTCTACTTTTTCACAATTATCATTGCATTTTTGCTAAATTGAAAAACAAATTCCTCCATACCTATGACCCTTTTAGCTTGGCAAAGTTCTCTGTTTTTGAAATTGCATTATTTGTTGCTTGGTTACAATATACACGGTAGGGGTACCCTGACTGCCTGGGCCACGTGGGACTGTCTCAAAGGACAGATCCTGGGCACCTCAAAAAAACACCGGAGTGTTCACTTGGCATGGGGAGGTGGGAGGCCAGGCCCTGTGCCCGCACCCTATGCCAGCGGCCAGACCCTGCACCCGACCCTACGCCATGGGCTGATCGCCCTCAGGAGGGTTGAATGCAGAATATGGCCACAGGCCAGGCCCTGTGGTCAACCCCACACCAAGCACAGTGGAGGTTGGGTGTATGTGTAGAATTGGCTGCAGCTGAAGGTTGTGAACGGCATGAGGTTGGCATAGTAAGGTATGGTGACATTTTTAAATTTTCCTCAAAAACATAGAAATGTCCAAATAAAATCCAAAGGTTAAAGTGATGCCATAGTTAGGTATTGTAATGATAGATTACTTTTATTTTTTTTAAACCCTTAAAAGGTTACTGAGAAAAACAAAGATTAAAGTAACATTATAGTTGGGTAAACATGCAGGTAAAAATATTCAATTTTAAATAAAAAAAAACTGAAATTATCTAAAATAAGAATTACTCGTGTCCTGAAGTATATATGCCCTCACATATTACCTCATTCATAATATGTTCAATAACTGCATTCATAACACCATCTCTAATGACCTCTACAATTACATAATTTATGACAACACTGCTCATGGTGGAGCGCGAGAAGAAAGAGAGTAAGAAAGATAGATGGAAAGGAAGAAAGTGAATGAAGGATGTGAAGCAGGGCATTAAGAAGATAATCAGGAACGAACAAACATTTAAAAAAATATTTGGAGGAAGGAGAAAACAGAAGAAGAGCTTAAACAGAATGAAGCAATAAAGAAGAACAATATGGAAAGAAGGAATGCAAGTCAAAGGAAGGAAAAAGGCAGGATGGAAGGTCAATGAAAGAAGGACAGATGAAGAGAAAGCAGGACGAATTAAAGAAGGGACAGAATAATGAAATGGGGAGGAAGATGTACAGGAAGATAAGAAAAGAAGAAAAAATAATAAATAATAAATGAGGAATGGGAAGGAAGGAAGGAAGGAAGGAAGGAAGGAAGGAAGGAAGGAAGGAAGGAAGGAAGGAAGGGGAGTTGATAGAAGGGAAGGATAGAAAGTTGGAAAAAATGAGAGATGAATGAAAGAACAGTAGAGAGAAGGAAAGAAATTAGTATTGAAAGGGTGCTATAAAGAGAGGATAAATATCAAAAGAATGAATGGCAGAAAAGGGAACTAAAAAAGGATGAGAAATTGAACGAATTAATATAAAAAAACAATGTTTGGCCAATTTTTTTTTAAATCGTGCTGCGAATGGATCATTTTGCACTTTTTCCCCACTGGCACAATTCCCACAGGTATTTAAAGGACTGGTTGGGTTCGCTCACTTTAATCACTCGTTCAGATCCATGTTGTTCAAAGTGAGGGGTATGTTTATTTGCTGGAACTCCCTTGCTACACTCCTTTAACCTGAATGACATCAGAGGATTAACTCTGTGCCTGCCATTCCCCCAATCACTTTTGTCATATAAGCCCTGATTAGCATCTTAAAGCCCTCATTATGAGTTGCCAGGAGGGATATCCTGGAAGTTTGGGGTTACCGCTCTGGGCAATATGCATTGCCTGGTGTTTCCAGATCCAAAAATATCAGAGCTGGAAACACAGGACCTGATTTTACCAGCTGTGGATCATCACTGGTTGTATGACAGAGGCATGCGTAGCTAAACCATGCGTGCCTCTACCACGCAGCCCGAACCACGAATGAGCCTTAACTAAGCAGTCATTGACCACGCATGCCTTTACCTTGCAATTTCGTTGCGTATGCGTGGTGAAGATCGCCACAGCCCTGACCGCCCCCGCCCTAAGCCTTAAAATTCTATCCCCCTACCTTGCCCTCCCTGCCCTGAGGCCTAAACCCTGACCTGCCCATAAAACTACCCCTTGCCTGCCCTGCCTTGAGGCCTAAAACACTGCGCCCTACCATAAACTACCCCGACCCCAGACCCTCGTTCTGAGCCCTAAAACGTACACCTGGGCTGTCCATAAAACTACCCCAACCCCTTCCACTGCCCTGAGGCCTAATCAATCAATCAATCAATCATAACACTTGTATAGCGCACTACTCACCCGGAAGGGTCTCAAGGCGCTTGGGGGAGGGGGTCCGTTACTGCTCGAACAGCCTGGTCTTGAGTTGTCTCCTGAAGGCGAGATGGTCCTGGGTCAGCCGAAGGTGGGTGGGGAGGGAGTTCCAGGTCTTGGCCGCCAGGTAGGAGAAGGATCTGCCTCCGGCGGTGGCTCTTCGGATGCGTGGCACGGCGGCGAGGGCGAGGCTGGTGGATCGTAGCTGGCGGGTGGGCGTGTAGAATGTCAGGCGGTCGTTGAGGTACTTGGGGCCCAGGTCGTGGAGAGACTTGTGTGCGTGGGTGAGGAGCCTGAACGTGATCCTCTTGTTGACGGGGAGCCAGTGCAGGTCCCTCAGGTGGCCGGAGATGTGGCTGTGTCGGGGGATGTCCAGGATGAGTCGGGCGGAGGCGTTCTGGATGCGTTGGAGTCTTTTCTGTAGCTTGGCTGTGGTTCCGGCGTAGAGGGTGTTTCCGTAGTCCAGTCGGCTAGTGACGAGTGCCTGGGTGACCGTCTTCCTGGTTTCGGTCGGGATCCATCGGAAGATCTTGCGGAGCATGCGAAGGGTGTGGAAGCATGATGAGGAGACGGCGTTGACTTGTCTGGTCATCGAGAGGGAGGAGTCCAGGATGAAGCCCAGGTTGCGTGCGTGGTCCGTTGGTTTGGGTGCGCTGCCCAGGGCGGGGGGCCACCAGGAGTCGTCCCAGGCGGAGGGTGATGGTCCCAGGATGAGGACTTCCGTCTTGTCCGAGTTCAGTTTCAGGCGGCTGTTCTTCATCCACTCGGCGACGTCTTTCATCCCTTCGTGTAGGCTGGTTCTGGCGGTGTCGGGGTCTCTGGTGAGGGAGAGGATCAGCTGGGTGTCGTCGGCGTAGGTGATGATGTTGAGGTTGTGTTGGCGTGCGATGGTTGCAAGAGGTCTCATGTAGACGTTGAAGAGGGTGGGGCTGAGTGATGATCCTTGTGGAACGCCGCAGATGACTTCGGTGGCCTCGGATCTGAACGGGGGGAGGCGGACTCTCTGGGTTCTTCCGGCGAGGAAAGAGATGATCCACTCCAGTGCCTTCTCTTGGATACCGATGTTGTTGAGGCGTTGAACTAGGGTGCGGTGGCAGACCGTGTCGAACGCTGCAGAGAGGTCCAGGAGGATGAGTGCCGCTGTTTCCCCGTTGTCGAGCAGGGCTCGGATGTCATCGGTGGCTGCGATGAGGGCGGTCTCGGTGCTGTGGTTGGCTCTGAAACCGGACTGCGAGGGGTCGAGGGATCCGTTCGTCTCGAGGAAGGCGGCAAGCTGTCTATTGACGATCTTCTCAATGACTTTGGCAGGAAAAGGGAGGAGCGAGACCCTGCCCCCAATTAAAAAAAGTACCCCGACACCCAACACTCGCCCTGAGCCCTAAAAACGACCCCAGCCCTTAACCCCTTCGACGCTCATGACGAGCTGGGCTCGTCATGGCGTAGCCTCCTCGCACGCTCATGACGAGCCCAGCTCGTCACGTAAAGTGCGATTTTAAAAAACCCAGCGTACGGGCGGAATTCCGCCCGCACGCATGCGGTTAAAACTGCCTGACCCCCAACCCCCATCCGAGTCCTAAAACCCTGTACCCTTCTAAAAAGTACCCTGAGCCCTAAAAGCGACTCCACCCCAAAAAAACTATCCTGCACCCAAAACCCGGCCTCAGCCCCACTTATCTGTCCATGTCCAGAGCTTTCTAGTTTGACATTTCCTCTTCTTCTCCCCGCCCATCCTGATTACTAGACCACTATCTTCATTACCCTATCGTGGTTAAGGCAGACACATGACTCAGGCAAGTGTGGTTGCGCTTGTGTTGGAACGGCACGCGTGGCTCTGCCATGTTGTGCTGTTTCCCATCTGCACCTGGTAAAACTACAGATGCAGAGAGACACAGGCTGTCAGATGAGGGCCAGCCCACCCCCCTCTGGACCTCTCAATCACACAAGCCCCCAAACCACACTGGAACTGGAAGAGCATTTGTAAAGCACACTGTAAATGCTACCTCGGGGAAAACAGATTTAAGCTAAGTTAAAAAGCCATGTCTTTAATTTTCTTCTGAACGTGAAGGTAGCTGGGTCAGGTTCTCTCTGTGCAAAGATAGCTCTGAGCCCAAGGGCTGTAATCCACAATCAGTCCAGTGAGTACAGAGGCATCATAATAGGCAAGAACAGCCATGGTTATTTTGTTCTTTATTTCTTGAAACCAAAGCAGCATGGCAAAGAACATCTGAATGTGGGTCCTTTTTTATAAGTTGTCAGAGAGTTACACTGATAGAGGGAATGTTCGGTATAGACCTCGTACAATAGCTGCAAGCCCTAAGAATGAGCGAAGGGCGGATATGTTGTCCGAGGTTGTTGTCGCTGCTAGAGCTGTGACCTTGCTGGAATCAGGCTGCATGCCATCCACCAAGAAAATGTGTCCAAAGAATTTGAAAGAGTTTGTTAGAAGAGTGCACTTATCTTTATTAAGTGTCAGGTTAACATCTTGCAGCACCTGACTGACCTTGGGGAGAGCTGCATCGTGTTCTTCCTGGCTCTTTTCATAAACTAGTATATCATCACTTTAATTTACGCAGTTTTGTGTTGAGATTCGTATATCCTCTTTTGCTACTGACGAGACACTGAAACTAATGCTCTAGCATCTGTATAGGCCACAATGGGTGGTGAAGGTGGTTTGAATGGAGATTCTTCTGCTATTTCCAGCTGATGGTATCTTTTATTTGAAACCAGGCTCGAGAAGATGTGAACATCATTCAGCTGTTGTATCATGTCTTGTATCTGCGGAGCAAGATATCTCTCTCGCTCAAGATTGCATGGTTGTTCTGATGCATGTCAACACACAAGCAAATGCTTTCACCTGCCTGTTTCTTTGGAACCGGAGCTGTGGGTGAGAACCATGGCGTGGGACCCTGCACAGGTTCAATGATGTCAACCTTTATGAGGCTTTTGAATTCGTGTTAAACTTGCTTTGAAAGCGGGAAGGACTGCCCCTGAAGTATTGGCCGGCATCAGTGTCAATGTGCATGCCAATCTGGCAGTCCTTCAGCTTGGCTAAGCCTCAGAATAGCTTCGGAAAGAGTTCATCAAGGTTTTTGTGTGGAATGTGACAGGACCTTGAGAATGCATAGCTTGACTGCTGATCTGAAACTCAGCAAACATCCTGTGCCTGCAGCTGCTTCAACTACATAAACATTTGTCTATCATTTGGTGTTGCCTACGGCATCTACAAGGAAAGGAATGGACTTCCCAATTGAGTCAAAATCTAAGCCAAGTTCTTTCAGATCTGGTTTGCTTCCTTGTTCAGTTTCTCCGGCAGTGTCACTCCGAAATGAGAAGACTTTTGCCTTCTATGACCGTTCAGTTTCTGACGACAATGAGTCTGACGCTAAGGATTTGGGTGAGTAGCTACCTCCCTGATACATTGATGATTGCTCGATGCGCACTTCAGTTTTTCTTGCATGGCATCGTTATCATCAAGACGCTAAGGAATCTGATAGTTTCCCACTTCTACTCAGACACACCGACTGGAAATGAACTCTTGCCACAGGTATGGCAAATGCTCAGCATTGATGGGCCCGAGCCAGAGTATTGGGAACAGAAACCACATCTGAATCCGGTTGTGTTGTCTTCAGATAGATAAGTGTCTCAGCCACCAATGATTTGCAACCTCGCTTTTGTAATTTCCAAAATGACAGTGCTCCACCCAGTCCTTTAGCCTCATTATGAAAGCATCAATATTCTCTCTTTGTTTTTGCATCGTCAAATGGAAGAGATACTTTCATAATCAACATTCATCTTCAAGAGAAAATAGACTCTCAGATGTTGTTTAAGACCACCATGTGAGAGATTGTCAAAGCCCTCAGATAGTTTATATCACGTGTGTTTGGCCCAACACAGTGCATGAGCAGGCACACTAGCCTCTTTCCATTTTCAATACCCAGGGCCCACTTCTAAATATCAAAGTCCTTGATCCTTCAGCGCCATCTTGGGTGAGGTTTTTTGACAGTCAGTCTGAAAAGCAGAGGCACCCCCAGAGACGCTGGTTTAGAGACTGTTGGGCAGGCAGCAAGTGCAACGTACTAGTTGACGGTAGGCTCATGTGGGAGTCAGGTAATGCAACAGGTTTCTTATCTCCAGAGGACGAGGAAGCCATTGTGTCCCAGGGGTGATGTGGTTCAAGGTGATGTGAGCAGGCTGTAATTTCCAGCGAGTAACACGCCACCAGATCCCATCTTTGTCACCAGTATATTTCCTTAGGCTTCAGCTGCAGCTATACACAGAGAGCCCAAGTAGACAGAAATCTTAAACTGCTTAATCCTCTTTATTTATTTTACACAAATCAGCCCATGATAAAGAGAGGTTGAGGTATAATGATTTCCACTAGCCTATGCTTTATCATATGCCTTCACGGAGAGGCAAGATGTGGCTCCAGAGGTAATGCGGTTTGTTCGAACTTACTTGATCGCCAACCACCCTCCAACTGCCCTCTCTAGGCTTGCGAGCATGCTCCTCTCCTAAAAATGCGTCTTAGAAACTCCTCAATGCACTGAGAGAGAAAGATGCGCCCCAACACTAGAGGGCACTTGACTCTACAGTAACCCTAGGCGCAGGACTACGCTACGCTCGCGGAGCGTGCGTAGTTTGCGCTACAACTCGCTATGCGAATTACACGTAGCACTGTGCAAAAACGCGTAGATGGCATTTTTGCTTCCTCGTGGTCCTCAACATCAAGTTGGTGACCCGGAGCGACCAAAATCAACATCCGGGCGAGACTTTTTCCTCGTTCACGATCAGCAACATCAAGTTGCAGATCGCAAGCGTGGAAAATATACCTCCCGGCGAGATTTTCAACACAGGGAGGTCAGGTTTCTCATTGCGAGTGGTCGTGTGTGCTCACGACCGCTCGCGATGAGAAACTACCAGTCCGCATTGAGAAAGCTGCCGCTTGAGTACAAATGTAGTACTCGAGCGGCAGAAAGCGACCGCTTGCACTGTGCAAGATGCCATTTGCAATGATTGCACAGTGTGGACAAGCATCCGGCACTGTGCAATCAGTGCGAACAGCATTTTCCCTACTGCACTTCGCAGTTCGCGTAGCTTGCGTAGTGCACTTCGCTTAGTGCTACAACGTGAACTACGTGAACTACGCCCAGGGTTATGCTACAGCCAGGGCCGACTTTTCGAACGGGTGCGCCGGGTCCAATCCCTGCGCGCCAATCTTTAGAGGAGTGTAAGAAGCTGTCTTCATTAAGGGCATGCTGACAGCAAAGTATAATAATAATTCCTATATGTAAAGTGAGAACATATCACCGCATAAGGGTTTCAAGGCGGTGGGGGCCGTCGGGGAGATTGAGTGAGCTATGGCCCAGAGTCACATGATGCTGAGCTGATCTGCCGCCAGCATCAGGGATCGAACCGTGAGCCCTGCGCTCTGGAGTTAGTGGCTCTGCCCGCTGCGCCACACCTCTCAATCTGGTTCCAGCCATTCACAATAAAGTGCTTCCCCTCATTTTGTGACATACTGAAGGTGCTATTTGTAACATCCCATCAGCCTGCTTTCTACACCGTTTTTTCCCTGCTGACATACACTATTAACCCTCCACCCAGCCAACAGACAGCTTGGCACCAGCGTAAGGAGCTAATGTGTGAATGATTCAGGTGAGTTGGGGGAAGTGCAGAGATGTGTGTATTCAGAGGCCAGTCACAAGTATGGTGTAACCAGCCACAGACTGAGCTCTGAACACAAAAGTGGCTACCTGGTGCCTCATGTTATTCACCAGCAACAGCAAACACCAATTTTGACTACAGCCACTTCGCATCTAAGGCATGGGGGCACGAGTGCCCGCACTCTTCATTCTCATCAGCCAGAGGAGACATTTGCACTGTAACCCCAAGACAGTGGCTTTAAAGGGGAGAGGAATTGCCATGCGCCTGAATGCAAACAGAAAAAAAAGAAATCCACCCCCAACATGAGCCAGGCATAGAGTCTGGGCGGATTCCCAGCTGCAGATCAGGGCCTGCTGGCCACCGATGCTGCAGGCCACTGCGGAGAAGACCCAAAACTAAAACCATTGTAATCAAAGGGTCTGCAAGGTAGACAAGAAACTAGGATGAAGTAGGGGCCATGTGGTATGGTATGGTAACAGGTGTCTCTTTTTGTGTTTATGGTTGTTTCACTACATACTCATTACTCACACAAAGTCAGAAAAAAAACTTTCAGTCTCCAATGCACTACTCTATTTCACCCTGTACCTCTTTCAATATATCCTCTACCTCCACTCTCTGACTCATTCTAATGCTATAATCTCCAAAATAACCTTTTCTAGACTCTTTCCTCCTCTACCTCTCCCGGCTCACCTTAAAACCTAATTTTACTACTGTGATCTGCCAAACAACCCTTTCTAAATTCTTCCCTCATGTATTCTTCCTTTGACTCCTCCCAAACCTCATTTTATACAAACCTCATTTTACTACAAAGATCTTTCTAATCCCCTTCTAGAAACCCGCCCGGCAACAGCAAAACAACATGGTTCACCGACGACCTCAATGACTCGAAGAAATCCTGCCGAACCCTCGAGAAAACCTGGGGCCGCAAACAGACGACAGAAAACATGACAGCCCTCAAGAACGCCACCCGCAAACATCACCAGCTGATCCGCACCACCAAAAAGACATCGTTCAAAGAAGGGCTGGACAACAACACAAGGATCTCTTCAGCATCGTAAAAGAGCTCTCCAATCCCAGCGCCAGCAGCAACGACATCACACCATCGCAAGACCACTGCGACTCCCTCGCCACATCCTTTCACCGCAAGATCGCCGATATCCACGACAGCTTCGGCGCCCAGACCCCGCCCCCAGACACTGAACCAACACCCTCTACAACCACCCTCAGCGCTTGGACTCCCATCAGCACCGAAGATACCGCCCACGCTATGAACACCATCCACTCCGGCTCTCCCTCCGACCCATGCCCTCACCACATCTTCTACAAAGCCGACACCATCATCGCTCCCCACCTACGGAACGCCATAAACAACTCCCTCGCATCCGCCACCTTCCCAGAGAGCTGGAAGCACGCAGAGATCAACGCCCTACGGAAGAAACCCACAGCGGACCCTAAGGACCTCAAGAACTTCCGCCCCATCTCACTTCTTCCCTTCCCTGCAAAAGTTATCGAGAAGATCGTCAATAAACAGCTGCCGCATTCCTCGAGGCCAATGGATCCCTCGACCCATCCCAGTCCGGATTTCGAGCCAAAAACAGCACCGACACTGCACTCATCGCAGCCACCGACGACATCAGGACCCTGCTTGACAACGGGGAAACAACCACCCTCATCCTCCTAGACCTCTCAGCCACCTTTGATACAGTCTGCCATCGTACCCTAATATCCTGCCTCCTCAACGCCGGAATCCAAGATAAAGCCCTGGACTGGATCACCTCGTTCCTCTCTGACAGAACCCAGAGAGTCCGCCTCCCTCCCTTCCACTCCGCGGCCACCAAGATCATCTGCGGCGTACCCAAGGCTCGTCGCTCAGCCCAACCCTCTTCAATATCTCCATGAGCCCCCTCGCCACCATCGCACGCAAACACAACCTCAACATCATCTCATACGCCGAAGACACCCAGCTGATACTCTCCCTCACCAAAGACCCAGCCACCGCCAAACTCATCCTCCAGGAAGGAATGAAGAACGTCGCTAAATGGATGAAACTCAGCCGTCTGAAACTGAACTCAGACAAGACGGAGGTCCTCATCCTCGGACCATCCCCATCCGCTTGGGACGAATCCTGGTGGCCCACAGCACTGGGCACCGCATCGACACCCACTGAGCATGCACGCAACCTGGGATTCATCCTGGACTCCTCTCTCACGATGAGCAAGCAAGTCAACGCCATCTCATCCTCATGCTTCAACACCATGCGCATGCTCCGCAAGATCTTCCGGTGGATCCCTACCGGAACTAGAAAGATGGTCACCTAGGCCCTCGTCACCAGCCGACTAGACTACGGAAACCCCCTATACGCAGGAACCACAGTCAAACTTCAGAAAAGACTCCAACGCATACAAAACGCATCCGCACGACTCATCCTCGACATCCCCCGCCACCGCCACATATTAGCCCACCTGAGAGACCTGCACTGGCTCCCCGTCAACAAAAGGATCACGTTCAGGCTCCTCACCCATGCACACAAAGCGCTCCACGACATTGGTCCCGAATACCTCAACAACCGCCTCACGTTCTACACTCCAACACGCAAACTCCGCTCCACCAGCCTCGCCCTCGCCACTGTCCCACGGATCCGCAGAACCACCACGGAGGAAGATAATTCTCCTACCTGGCGGCCAAGACGTGGAACTCCCTCCCCGCCCACCTATGACTGACCCAGGACCACCTCACCTTCAGGAAACACCTAAAGACCTGGCTCTTCGAGCAGTAGCGGCCCTCCCCCAGCCCCTTGAGACCCCTACGGGTGAGTAGTGCACTCTACAAATGTCTTGATTGATTGGTTGATTCCCTTCTCCATCTCTCCTTTTTACTCATCCCAAGCCTCGTCTTACCACTATGATCTACTAAATAACACTTTCTAGACTCTTCCCTCCTCAATCCCTCTATTATCCAACTAACAAAGACTCACATGTCCACCGCGCAAATGAACTAATTTTTCCCTATACTAACCCACCACTAATCCTTACGGGCACCAGAGTAGCGTGCTAGTCGCTGAAAGCGCTTCGACGCTTGGTAAAGGGGTAGTAAGCGCTATATAAATACAATAACAATAAGATGAGGAGATGAAACGGAGATACTGCCCACTGACAGCTTCTGAGAGATAACCTCCAAAGTACAGAAGGCATTCATTCCCCCTGAAGGAAGCACACGCCCGATCGAGCTATATTTTTAGTCGGGCTTCAGCCCCGCGTCAGAATAGCTCTGACAATCATTCATCTGTGATAAGAGAGTCCAGGCCCTATGAGCTGCACAAGGGCAGCTCCGCTTCCTGCAGGTGTGTGACGAGCCGCTGTCGACAGGAAACAGATATGAGAGGGAGCTCTTTGCAGCAGGCACGCTCTGAGCAGGCAGCTTAAGAGTATATGTGCCTGTGACTTTAAAAAAGAAATGAGATAGCAGCGTATTCCGGATGCCCCGGTTGAAGGGCACATTTGCATAGACTAATAATATATTGTACTTGAGTTGTGTGCATGTTGAGCACTTTTATTTAACAGACGTGTTGGAATACTGTATTCTGGTTTAAGGGCGCCATCACGTGGACACCTTTTATATTGCATGCATTCAACAGTAAATATGTGCGTTTAGAGGCAAATACGACACACACTGCATCATTTTTCGATTATGGACCTAAAGAAAACACCATCGAAACTTAGTGTATATAATTAATTAGGTATAATTAGAGCGTCTGGGTATTTTTTTCTACTTTCAGTAATATTTTCAGTAGGATGCCAATCAGATGTGCGGGGATGAGGTGTTAAGGCTTCTGCGAATGTTACTATCATGAAAGAGTCAACATTAATAACACAGGAACCTGTAGCCTGTAGAACAAAACTACTCCACCCCAACCTCATTTCGTCTTGCTGCCCAAACACGAGTACAAACCCACCATCCTAATAAAACAATGTTCTAAACAGCACTGGCGTCCTCAACACGTGATATATTCTCAAATGCACAGAATGCTGATAAATTGAGGGACCTTAAAATGGGTAATGTCAAACCCTGTTATTTACAGCGCTTACAAACAACAGGATTCTGGAACGAAGCATTGTTAAAAACATGACAAGCCATTACTGAAAACTATACCAGCGTAGAGTTCAAGGAATCTCAGGAGGGCATTTTAGAGGAAAACTGAAAGTAAAGAGGGACAGTTACTTTGGGGTGATCTTCAATGGATTTGAACATGTGCAGGTATTAAGGTTTGGAAGATATAGGGTTTGAGTTTGGTGGATGGATGCTCGATCTCAAAAGTGGTGGATATTGTGGTGGCGCAGTCTAGCGGTTGTACGTCACGCACCGACGTGACGTGCTGGCGGCCATGTTCAGGCTGACAGTGGCGCGAAAGCCTAAAGCTGAGAGGGAGCGGCTCGGCGCTCTTTAGGGAAAATCAGAGAATAAATACCTGTTAAACTAGCAACTGATGCAGCGTCTTTATTTGATGTAATAACCACATTACAATGGCGACGAGGACGGGATGCTAGACCCTATCCACCACGAGGAACAGTACAAACAGGAGTCACCGAGGGAAACACCACCCACACCGGTGAACAGAAGACACGCAGCAGTGAGCAGGACCACGGAGCCAGATGGTCAAGGAAACTGAGGGTCAGGAAGAGACCAGTCCAGAACCGACCACACAGGTACCAACCCTAAAGAGCGTGGCAGAGCCCAGGATCACCCGGAAGGGCAGAACAACCCAGCCAAAGGGGGTGGACATACCCCAGGAGCCCAAAGCAAAGCGCGCCAAACCACGCAACTACCCGCAAGACAGGGAGACCCGCGCTGGATCCCCGACTAAAGAGCGAGTGGGCGGAAGCAGGCAGTCCCCAGTCTCACGCAAGCAAGGAAGAGCAAGACAACACACCAGGCAGTCCCAGAAACCAAGGGAGCATGCACCCCACGATCAAAAGTGAGAAGATGAGTGCGCAGGCAGGATACGCGATGGCGCCAGTACAATTTCTACCCAGAACAGGCGAACCACTAATGAAGTGGGAGGACTGGAGAGAGTACATAGACAATTTCATAGGAGTCTTGGAAGACGAAAGTGAGGAGGAGTTCAATCCCAAGAGAAAAAAACGCATCCTATTGCTCAACTTAGGCCCGGAAGGTCTGAGAATCTATAAGAGCCTGGTGCCAAAGGAAAGAGGAAGCACTGATGATAACGTGTATGCCCACGCCATCGATGACCTGAATGAACACTATAGACCGGCGGTGTGTGTGCCGGTGGACAGATTTAATTTCCAGCAAAAGAAACAACGCCCAGGTGAGACGGTGGAGGAATATGTAGCAGCCCTGAAGAGACTGGCGTCCACGTGCAAGTACGACAACTGGGAAGAAGAGTTCATCAAAGATCAGGTGGTGATGCACACCACGAGCACAGCAGTACAGGACAAGCTGTGGGCCAGCGGGGACACCACACTGAAGGAAGTGATGGTGATCGTCAAAAGAGCAGAACTGGCACGCAGGTGTGCAGAAGCAACGAAGAAGGAAACGGTGCCCAGCGCCATGGTGAACAGAGTAGACGATGAGGAGCCCCGCAGGGACTACAAGTACAAGGGGTCGTCGGCGAAGGGACCCAACAGATGGCAAGGCAACCCAGGCCCCCCGGGAAAACAAGCGGGAAACAACAAGAAATCATGCTACAGGTGCGGGAGCTGGTCTCACGAGGCGCACGACAGGAAGTGCCCAGCATTCCGCGCCAAATGTATGTACTGCGGTATAGTGGGCCACTAAGAGAAGGTATGTCGGAGAAAGGCCTCGAAGAGCATGGTGAAATATGTCGGACAGGAAAGTGAAGAACAAGAAGAGGGCGCAGAGGAAGATGTCGTCACAGTCATCTATATCGAGGATCAGGTGCTAGGCGTGGATGGCCAAGTGCTGAGTGTGGACGGTAGGAGAACGACGAAACCCGTCCTGGAGATGTCGATAGGAGGAATACTGATAAGCGTGGTGGCCGACACGGGCTCGCCCTACACCATCATCCAGAGAGCGGTGTGGGAGGAGAGTTTTGCACCACACCTAGGCCCAGAACTGGAGAAGCTGGACATCCGGCCAGTCACATACAATGGGGACCGCATACCCATGGCTGGTTTCAGACCATTAAAATTCGAGTTTAGAGGCCGGTCCACTTTCTGCAAACTCTACATATCGGAGAGAGGACCCTCGGTCCTAGGATGGCTTGACCAAGGCGACCTGGGCATCAAGTTGGATCCAGGGGGAAAAGAACAAATACTACTTACAGAGCAGGAAAACTGGCCAGACCTGGACAAATGGAAGAGTGAGTACCCCAAGGTATTCGGAGGCACAGTTGGGAAGATGGAGAAATTCTCACACAAAATAATCCTGAAGGAAGATGCCGTACCGGTTGCTCACAAAGTGAGAAACGTGCCATTGGCAGTGAGAGACGCAGTACAAGTAGAACTACAGGATCTAGAAAAGAAAGGGATCATTGAACCCATCACGTGTGCGGAGTGGCTGGCGCCCCTGGTAGTAGTGATGAAGCCAAACGGGAAGGTCAGGCTGTGTGTCGACCTGCGCGAACTGAATAAGAACATTGTGGTGGAGAAGTTCCCCTTGCCCAGGATTGAGGAAATGCTGGCCAGCACCAGGGGAATCAAGTGGTACTCAACCATAGACTTGACCTCCGCCTACCACCAGATTGCACTGCACCCGGAAAGCCGCAAACTAACATCGTTCATCACCCCATTTGGGTACTATCAGTTCCGCCGCATGCCGTTCGGGCTGGCCTCAGCGGCTGCGGTGTTCCAAAAGCTGATGCACCAATTGTTCAAAGACACGGATGGAGTCCAATACTTCCAGGACGACATCCTGGTAATGGGGCGAGACAGACCTGATCATGATGGGAAACTCAGCAAGGTACTGAAGATCCTCGAGGGCAAGGGCCTCACAGCCGAATGGACCAAGTGCCGGATAGGTATGGAATCCGTGACCTATTTAGGACACGAAATAGGAGTGCGAGGGGTGACCCCGAAAGCAGACAACGTGAGAGCCATTTGTGAAGCGCCACCGCCCTCCAACAAAGAAGAAGTCCGATCATTCATTGGAATGGCGGAATATTATAGCAAGTTTGTGCAGCACTTCGCCTCCAAGACCCATCACATGAGGCAGCTGACGAGAGACAACACAGAATTCTGCTGGACGGAGGAAGCGCAAGGTGAATTTGAAGTCATCAAGAAAGAGGTGGCAGGAGCAGTGCCACTCCAAGGATATGACCCCCAAGGGAAGACAGTGCTTACCACCGATGCCAGCGACAAGGGGCTGGGCGCCGTCCTAATGCAAGACCGAGGCCAAGGAAGGATGGAGACGCTCAGCTTCGCATCCCGCACACTGAGCGAAACTGAAAAAAAGTACAGTGTAATCGAGAAGGAAATGCTGGCAGTCGTGTGGGCCATGACCAGATTCAGGCAGTTCTTAGGGGGCACACGGTTCCAATTGAAAACAGACCATAAACCACTACTGAAGGTGCTAACGTCCAGCGGACATGCAAATGCAACGCCTAGGATCTCCAAAATGACGCTAAAACTGCTAGAATTCAGATATGATGTAGAATACATCCCAGGCAGTAGGAACAGAGTGGCAGACTATCTGAGTAGAGCAGCGGCCATGGAACAGAGTGGGGAAGACCAAGCAGGAGCAGAAGAATTGGTAGCACTCACGGAAGACCAAGAAAAAGCAATAGGCAAGCAAGAGTGGATGGAAGCGTATGAAGAAGACCGGATCCTAGAAGAAGTGAAATCATATATCACAAAGGGATGGCCAGACAAAAGACAGAACCGTGGGGACCTCAACCCATACTTTGAAGTCAGAGAAGAGTTGTCGATGGACGACCTAGGAGTGTTCGTATACAGAGGGGAGAAGGTCATCCCCCCGGCAGGAATCATCCCCAAACTATTAGACATGCTCCATGAAGGACACTTGGAGATAGGGAAATTGAAGTTGAGGGCCAAACAAAACTACTGGTGGCCAGGGATGGATGTAAGGGCCGAGAGGCATGTCAGGAACTGCCCACAGTGCCAAGGGGCGGATAAGACACTCAAACCACTACGCCCAGCTCTCGGAAAATTCGACCCCCCAAGAAGTCCATGGGAGGAGTTGTCAGTGGATATCCTGGGGCCGATCCTAGACACACACGGAGTCCAAAAGTACGTATGTGTCCTCATGGATAGGTACTCTAATTGGCCGGAGTTGAAAATAGATGAGGCGATGGATGCAGAGACCATCATAAAGTTCCTGGCTGACACTTTTGTGAGGGAAGGTATCCCAAAGTCCATCCTAAGTGACAATGGCCCCCAATTTAGATCAGAGAAATGGAGCAACTTCATGCAGAGGAATGGCATACTGGCCAAGCACACGTCAATATACCACCCCGCGAGAAACGGACTTGTGGAGCGATTTAACAGAGTGGTGATGGGGTCCGTCCAAGCAGCTATCTCCAACAACAAGGATTGGGAAAAGGAGATATGGCACATGGTATGGGCGTACAGGATCACCCCTACAGGGACAGGGTACAGCCCCTTCCAAATATTAAGGGGCCGCGAACCATTCACCCGGGACAATCGAGTATGGAAGGAAAAGACTATAATGAGCGAATGGTCCCCTGCAGTGCTGCGAGCCAACTTGGAAAAGGCGCAAGCCATTTACTCGAGACACTACAACAACCGAAAAAATGTGAAAGAGACAGGTTTGGAAAAAGGGGAATGGGTGCGAGTAAAGTTGGCAACGCTACAAAAGAAAGGTGACAGTAAGTACAGCAAACCCATGCAGGTTAAGGAAGTGCTGGGCAGAGCAGCTCTGCTAAGTGACGGAAACGTGTGTTCACTCGACCGCATGGCAAGATGCAACAGAGTTCTACGATGGGACCAGGGCGGAGCAGACCTAGAAGACGCAGAGGAAGGAACTGCGGAGCAAGAACAATCAGAGATGGATCTGGATGTGAGAAGGGGAGAGCAGCAAGGAGAGAGGGCTGCTGACGGCAACCAAGGGTCTGCGAGTGAAGGTGACACGAGTAGACGAGAGGGAAGTGCGGCTGCACTAGGAAGTGGAAGGAGTGATGAAGGGATTCAGGAAGGAGAGGCCCCGTCTACCCCGGTGAAACTGACCCGGAGGGGGAGAGCGGTGGTCAAACCAGCCAGGTTCCGAAACTTTGACATGAACGGCGGACTGTGAGTTAACAGTTTCCTTGTTGGGGAAAAAAGGGGAGATATGTGGTGACGCAGTCTAGCGGTTGCACGTCACGCACCGACGTGACGTGCTGGCGGCCATGTTCAGGCTGCGCGCGCAGAACGCACGGACAGTGGTGCGAAAGCCTAAAGCTGAGAGGGAGCGGCTCTGCGCTCTTTAGGGAAAATCAGAGAATAAATACCTGTTAAACTAGCAAATGATGCAGCGTCTTTATTTGATGTAATAACCACATTACAGATATCCAGTTTGGTATACTAAAAGTGCATTCTAGCCTATGGCACCTATAATACGGTGGACAAGATGGCGCCACTCTGTGATGGAATATCCTGTCCACCAAAGTTTAACTAACTCTCATAGTTTCAGAGAATTCGGTAAATCTGCAGAGGTAATGTTAGGTGTGGGGGTGTATGATGATGAGCATGTGCGGTATAGGCATATGTGATGTGAGGAATTGCAGAGTATTTGTTCTGGGCGTGTTTATGTTTATGTTTAGGCAACTTACATAGCGCGCAAATGCCCTGGGGTGTCTTTACTCTGCACGATATTAACCGCTTATTCAAATATTTCTTCAAGGACCTGCGTATTGTGCAGCATGACATGCATGTGTTGTGTGAGTATCTGTGCTGTGTGAGAGATTAACAGATTATTAGAACATTGGAATGTTGAGCGCTTCATTGAGGACAATGAAGTGACGCTCGGTTTATCATGGCTCATATAAGCCTTCTGCTCTAACATTCCAATATTTGCCTTTTTGTTTCTCCCTTTTTAGCCCCTTTGCCGTGGGGCTATTCCCCCGCGGTGCGGGGGGAGGGGGCCGCCTGCGGCGTCGCTGTGCTTGTGACGAGCTTGGCTCATCACGCTGCACGGTGGTACTGTGCTCGTGACGAGCTCAGCACAGCAGGGGAATTATACCCGCGTGGGAGCGCCGCGGCGGTCATGACGAGCTCAGCTCGTCATGAGCACAGCGCCACTGTGCCTCATGACGAGCTGAGCCCGTCATGAGCATCCAAGGTGTTAATTCTGAATATTTTACCTGTAGTAGGTGGAATGTTCTAATAGCCTTATAGCTCTTCTACCTTGATAAATAAAGATTTTTGAAGGCTCTGTCTCTCGTTCTAGCCCCTCGCTTGCAGCTCAGACCTATAACTCTGTCTCAGGGCCTAATATAGCCCTTGGCAGCGGGCTATATTCAAATATTTCTGCACTGGCTTGTGTGGTGTGTATCACCTCACAGAGGCCCACATAACACATCCACATTGTGTGCAGGATTAACAGATTTGAGTAGTTCTGCAGGGGCGTGTCTGGTAAGTATCATGACGTGCATTTGTTGTGTGAGCATCTGTGCTGTGCATCCATATTTTATAGTATTTCTAAATATCTTCAGGCAGCACGAGTTTTGTGTATTACGATCGAAACATGTGCTGTGTGTGCACATTCTGTCCCTATGGCCATTTGCCATGTTTTCAAGTAGTTTACAGAAGTGCCAAGGGCTCTGATTACGTAAGAAACAAAGTGAAAGTGAAATTGAAAGCTTCATTCCTTCAATGCTCTCCCTTTGTCATCGTCAAATGAGCCAGCAATCCCATCTTGTCACACTTTCTCACTCCCTACTCACAAGTACATGATGCAAGGCTGCACTACTTAAACTTGAGCAACAGAGTTTTGCTTTTACACGTGCATAATCTAAATTGTTCTAGTTTTGTGAGTTGCATTTAGGGAGTACTGGTTGTACACGTAATGCAGAAAGACCTACTTGACACCTCTAAACTCGTCTCCCAAACAGAATTATTGTGAAAATATCACTATGCACTGCATAGGTAAATTACTGTACTTGTTGCAAGGAACCAGCATGTTGGCATGTATAGCGATTTCAGAATGTAATAACGAAGTCCGTAATGTACTTGAAACACCAGCAATGTGGTAGTAATACATTGCTTTTCCTGATGATGTAATTATTATATACTGTCTGCACACAAAACATTCTGGAGTATGATGTAAATAGGAGTACATTTGTTGAAGTTGATAATTTTAAAAAAGTGAGTAGTTTAAGTGATTTATAGTTTTGAGCAAACATAAGAGTGAGATTTTGACATTGTAAAAAGAAAAATAAATTAAAATGAAAACACTGATGATAGAAAAGCAGAGAAACACGTGAATTATGCTTAGAGTGCATTGCTGCAGTAACCTGTAAGTAAAAAGAGGATGCATGACCTTTATCTGGGATGTAGAACATGGGGTAGAAAACTGGTGCAGGGTAGCAATTTAATGGCAACTAGTCATAGCGATTGCTAGTCCAGTTTTTAATCCTATGCAAGGCAGCGGAGTGCCACACAAGTTCGAAGGCAGAGATACAATGGGAGAGTGAATCCAGGCAGGGATGCTGGGTTCTCAGAAAGTGGGCTACTTTCTGTGTTGCAATGGTAGGGGCTTTCCTGATGGATCTTGGGATGTTTATCCAAACCATGGCTGCTTGTTTATTTATTGCCTGAACTTCTTCATCTCCAGCTTGAAGATGTTCTTGCTATGGGTGTGCTGAGAACCACCAGAGATGGAGAGCGTGTTAGCCAGATAGGGGGTGGTACTGGTCATGATGTTTTGCAGATACGTCTGACTTTGTAGGCTGGCAAGGAGAACCAGTGGCCTTCCTACAGGGTGGGGGTGATGTGGTCATATTTCTTGTGGCTCTTGATGAGGCATGCTGCAGCGTGTGGAAATCTCCTTGAGTGGGGCAGGTGTAGAGTCGGGGAGACTGCAGAGCAGGGCATTTCCACCTCCAAGGCCGGCAAGTACAGTACCTTGAACCTCAGTTCTGAATTAGCTTTCTTGGTGGACTGATTTCTATTTCTTTAGATGGGAGAGTTGGTACCAAGTAATCTTAACTTTCTTTTAATGTGCTGTTTGAATGCAATGTTGGTTTACAGGGTAAGTTAGGGTGACTTGGCATTGGCCAAAAGTTAGGATTTGAGCCTATCCAGTGCTTTGTCATAGAGCCAGGCTAAGACTAGTTGTTCCTTGTTATTGGTGAATGTAAGTAATTCGGTTCTGTAGTGTCTAATTTCAGGTGGGTGCTGGACATCCAGGTCTGCATAAGGTGGAGGCAGAGTCTGAGGTGTTGAATGTTTAGATTGATGGATACTTTTGTTCTGTGTTGTCTTATATGATCATATTGATATATTGTGATGCTGTTGTAAGCAGAGTCTCAAGGGGTTCCATACAGAGGGTCAAGATGGACCCTTGTGGACTCTGCACGGGATCGGGAGCACCTGGGACCTGGAGCGTATGTGCCTGAACTAGTAGCGTTGGCCGTAGGATCAGCCGGAGCACCAGTGGAGAATGACAAAAGTGATTACTATACAAGGCTTCATGGGGCTGATGAACCTGAGATCCTCTGCAGTGTGAAGTAAAGGTTAATGTTTAGGTCTCGCCTTGTGTTGCAGCGCATGCGCTGCTCGCTTTCTGAGGCATGCTGTATTAGGGTATTTTTTAAAAGTGGTGTGGAAGCCCCCCCCCATATTTTTCATTGGCTGGTGTCATCGTCCATGGTAAATTCTGGCTTCCAATTTATTATGAGGCTTCTTGGTCCCTCCTTGTTACCGCCCTGTCTCCTTTTGGGATCGCCCATCAGGACTGGATCGTTTAGTTGCGACGTTATACTGTCTCCTTCAATTAGTTGGTAAGCACTTTGTTTTTTTCATTCGGTCGCAATGCAAATATAAACAAGCGGCGACAGCTTTTTTTTAATGGCAGCCGCGTGTTTATTTTTCCATCGCGCTTTAACTTAACGTGAAAGCGCGATGCAAACAATGTTAATTTCCAACAATGCTTTCATGCACATTGAGAGTGCATATAACCCTGCTTCTGCTCTGGAGTCTGTGCGCCCGACCCGTGGGATAAGGGCTCCGATGTAAAGTGAACGGTGTCTGCCCATGCGTGGCCTTCGCTGATCCACCATCGCGGTGCGCAGCCTATGGGGCTACCTCCACAGTGTACATGGCCTGTCGCAGTCTCCGATTTCCATGCTGCGAGTGGGGACTCACCTGTACACGCGCTTGGTTCGCGACTTCTTCCATTCGGAACCTCTGTCGGGGTTGCTTGGTTCGTGGCCTCTGTCCGATCCGGGTTGTTTGATGTGCGACCTCTGGCCGATCCTATGGCCCTCGTTTCAGGCAGCTCTGCGCTTGTCCATGTTTGGTGCCTGTGGTCTTAGGCCAGGTGACCGGGTTCTAAACTTGCCTGGACCTTGGATCAGTGGCCTTCACAAATCTTTTACTGATTCCTATTTCAAAGGCTACATAATTTTCAAAGAGCACAAAAGTAAAACAATTGGCCTAAACTTTATGTTGTGTTAGTTACATGGCGTTTAAAATTGCAGTGTCTGGCAGCACATCCTGTCCCCGGCTACAGCTTGTATATTTTTGTGGAACCCTCCATCTCCCACCGCACCGTTGATTGTTATTTAAATAGAAAACTGTTATTACTTGCTGAAGTTACCACAAGTTAGACCTAAGTTTTGGTCAACTTTCCTACGTCTCTAAATTTAATATCAGGATGAAGGGAAACAAGGGGCACCGACCCAAACCTATGTATGTTTCACCTGATGTCACGGCTCCGGTATACACAAACAGCTGAGTTCTTTTCCACATAATTACGGGCCATTTTTGATTTTTAGCTTTTCCGCGTTTACTAGAGTCAGGAATGTATTTCGGATAACGCAACATGTACCAAGTTATTTAACAATGTTAAGTGTGTATCTTGTCCTTTATACATGCGTGTTTGAGTGTTTCCATGTTTGTGTGACAATTTGTGTTTGTATATGTGACTGTGTGCATGCATGTGTGCATGTTTGCTTGTGTGTATTTTTGTGTGTATGTAAAGTCACATTTGCTTTGTGACTGTACATCATTGTATGTGCATCTGTGTATATACAAATTGTTGTATGTATGCAAATGACTGTTTATTTGTGTGTTTATGCGGATGTGTGTTTTTTGTGTGGGAATGTGTGTGTCAGTGTGCATTTGTATGATTACATGTGCACGTTTTTGCATGTGGGTGACGTTTACAACGCACACTCTGGGAATGTTTTCATTTTTCTAGTGATGGCCTCCCTGACTGCACCAGATGGACACTGTCTGTGAGATTACGTCATTTCTTCTAACATTTATCATTGCGTGCGGACAGCACCGTACCCAGTACCTAAAATTCACATGAGTACTATCACACCGGGCAGCTGTTTTCCATAATTCACAATAATTATACCAATTCAGCGACTTGCATATTAAACAAACATTTGCAATGCAAAAGGTCTCACATTTACGCAAGTTTGAGCTATTGACATTGCAAATAACTATGCCTTTTATTTTTGTTTTTGTTTTTAAAACATAAATAAAAGGCATTGTCATTTACAATGCCAATAGCTTAAACTTGCATAAATGCGAGGCCTATTGCATTGCAAATGCTTGTTATCCACGGTCAGTAGGATATTTTCAATGGTTTGTAAGGATCCCCTGCTGCAGGGTGATCTAGAGCTGGATTAGTAGTCATGAAGGAGATGGTTTGCGATCCTTGAGTTGTGCATATGATCTTGCCAATGAAGTGTAGGTGAGTGATGGGCCAGTAGTAGATGAGGTAATCTGGGTCTAGTAACCCCTCCGTTACTGCGTGCAACACGTTGTGTGCTTCCAGCATCTGTAGTTAAACAAATCGAGCAAAAACGCAAGTATCGCTGTAGATGTTTTTAGATTTTGTTAGTTGTATTTGGTAGGTGGTAATAGTATTTATTAATCACTGTTCATAAACATGCAATAACCTTAGGTCTTCAATTTATATGTAGGTGTATTCAGGTCAAAGGTCATGTGTGGTAACTTCTGTTATGTCTTCATGGTCAAAAGACACGTAATGTCACTTCTACGACCTCCATGATTGTGGCCAATGATGATGAATTGAAGACTACTGTTGATTGTGCTGATGGAGAAAGCTATTGCCACAAATCAGGAGCATGACATTATTTTCTAGTTTCCTAAAGGATTGGGGGTCGAATAATTTTCAAGTTTTGAACATTCAAATTTGTGGAAAATCAGACAACTTTGCACTCCATGCAGTTTTGAAAGTGTGTAGAGTTTAACATGAGATGAATAACACAAAAATGTAGCAGTTGTTTCAAAATAAATTTCTCACAGAACATTTTGGCAAGAGGATTCCCACCCTAAAAGTAAGTTTTTTGTTCTGTTCTCTTACAAAATGCTTTTATCAGAGAGTTCCACCTGCTATTCATCACAATTCTTGAAATCACAAAGAAGTTAAAAAAAAACTTCATGATGTTCCAGATTACAATCTAGGACTCATCACAAACCATGTATAGAGGCCCATTGTGTGTATACTTTATGCCCCTCCTTGGTGTCAGTGAATGTTCATTACAAAATTCAAGAACATGCCCACCTTGAACGAATAACTGTTACCAGCTTCTCTTTTGTTGCAGGGAAACTTGATGTTTCCACCTCCAGGACGAGCACCAAAGAGCCCAGGATATAGGGTCATGCCGTCCCCCTTTAACAGCCCCCCGTTGACACCCGACAGCCCCAATCGACGCTCTCAAAGCAGTGACTCTGATGCAGTTCCCGTTGGCTTTGAGCAGCCGCCGGAAGGGGCTGCTCTACGAGGCTACATTAAGGTAGGTCATTTTGCACTGTCTGTTTCCATGATAGAGTCTATTCTTTGCAGAAAGATGTTATTTTATATTATGTTCAATTGTCATTGAATGTATACTTCACCTCCAAAAGGGTGAATTGGTACTGAAGGAGAACTGCATAGTGAGGGAAGGCACTGGAAGCCTGAGTCTTGTATGTGGTATTTTGTAGGATCTGCTTCTTATGGTTACCCCCACTTTTTGCTTCATGTGACACTATTTTTGACTAGTCTGACTGGAATCCTGCTAATCAAGACCCCAGTCTATCTGCTTTCTCCCTAAACTGTTTTGTCACGTACCTAGGTACACTCCAGATTGGATACTGGGGTACCCTTGTCAGTCCCTAGTATCTGGTACCCATGTACCCAGGACATAGGTACCCCAGAGGCCTCCCATGGGCTGTAGCACATATTATGCCACCCATGAGAGGTCAGGCAAAATGGAACTACAGGCCTGCCATTGCAGCCTGTGCAAGATGGTGCATGCACCTCTTACTTTAGATATAGGTTTACTATATCCAAGGGTCACTGCACTTAAAACCTATAAGTCCCCCTTATAGCAGGCCTTAACAATCCTGAAGGCAGGGTGCTTGTTTCTAATGAGAGGGTGCCACTGCATGAGCAGAACACCCCTGCAGCCTATGGAGTCTGTTCTCCCGGGTTGTCAGTGTATCAGCCATTTACGACATATAGAGTGGCATTATGTGACTGCAGCTGAAAACATTGTGGAATCATACCCCCACACCGGTAACCAGTGTGCGAGGTATGATTCCACCCCTCAGAAGTGAGCTTCGTTGGGTCCCTGGTGTTCCCGGTACCAGCCTTCTAGTCCTGGGCAGTACAAAATAGTTGCTGCTGGCCAGAGACACATTTCTGCCCTCCTGCTGCTGAGCCAAGCTCAAGCAGAGAAAGGTGGAACAATGGGCATTCTGTCACAGGGAGGTGTGACCACCTCCCAGACAGGATTTAGTGTATTAGAGCTGGGTGGGTGCGCTTGCCAGTGACCGAAAGTCTGCATGGGGGCACATTTGGTGTCCCTGTGCATAGTCCAGTTGAAACCGGTCCTAGGAGCCGTTGGCTTCTGCTCTGGCACAAAATTGGACAAAGGACATTGGAGCATCCTTCCCATTGTCCAGACCCTCCCCTGGGAGGGTTCCCTGAATCTGTCCAACCCTCTCCCATAGGTATAAAAGAGCTGTAGGACCTGGCTGTAGGACCCTAGATTTGACATGGACAAGATTCTGAACCAGAAACCACTGAACTTCGACCGTCTGGACACTCTGTACTTCGCTGTACGTTGTTTGGCCAGACTTTGTCTCCCACTCAGTCTGAAGCATCGTCTGTGCCCGTGCACCATACAGGCTCCCTGCAGGACCTGTGGAGCATCAAGGACAACTGAAGATATCTCCCTTGGAGTGAAGGAGTCACTCTCCTGCAACCGCAGACACCTCTTCTCAACTGACTGGTCTGCTGCTCCTGAGCTCCTACGAGTTAGGTTTCCAAGTCCCTCGAGGTCCGAGCTGACCAAGTCTGAATCAGAACCCCTTGTGGGGCTGCAATACCTGTACCCCTGTGCAGTGCGTACTTTTGCAAGTGCATATGCTTGTTGGTGCTGTTGCCAAACAAGTGCATTGTGCTATTGATAGCCACAACTTCTGGCATTGTTTCGTAGCAAGATCTTCACCCTCCTCGCACTGAGTGCTCCATGGGTTGTTGTTTGGTAAACTTGCTCGAGGTCCTCTCGTGACTCCTTTGCCTCCGGCCTGTGGGTCTTCTTGAGGGTCAACACTGCTTTCCTTGGACTTCCCTGGTTGCTCCAGGCTTGCCCTGACTCCCTTTGCTTTGGTGAGTCCCCTGGACTTTGCTGGTCCGAACCGTTACCTTCTTCGACCTTCTGTGTTGGTTGCTGTTGCCAAGGCTTTATGGTGCTCCCGCCAAACACCGACCCCTCAGCACTCAACATCCTTTGTGGGACAGCTGGTATCTGGCTCCTGGTCATCCTAGACATCACCTGGTCTGTGTGGCTGCAGGGTCAAGAACCCCCTCAAAGTACTCGACATCGGTGGGCATTTGTCTACCAAGCCCCTGTTCACTCTTAAGTGACCCAAACTCTGTCCCTTCTGCTTACAGGTACTCTTCTACAGGAATCCACCTTTGGATTCCATCTGACACTTTTCTCCTTCCCAGCGGTTGCTCTTCTTCAAAGTCCTCCATATAGATCGATGGCGATTTCCGATGCCACTTCAGACCTATGCACCCGGCTCCCCTGGGATAGGTAACTGTGGTACTACGGTATCTACAGGTGGGGTGGTCATTCAACCCCCTAACTTCCGCATGGTTTCTTTGAAGTCCATCGGGAAGGGTCCTTAAACTTTAAAACTTCAACCACAACTTCCCCATAGAATTGTAGAGAGCACGCAGTCGTGTTCCCACACTGCACTGTCCTCCGTGGGGTCCCTACTTACTCACCTCAATCAATCAATCAATCAATCAATACACTTGTAAGGGGCACTACATACCCGTGAGGGTCTCAAGGCGCTGGGGGGGAGGGAGGGCGCTGCTACTGATTGAAGAGCCAGGTCTTGAGGAGTCTTCTGAAGGCCAGTTGGTCTTGGGTCTGCTGTTGGTTGGTGGGGAGGGTGTTCCAGGTCTTGGCGGCGAGGTGGGAGAAAGATCTGCCGCCGGCGGTTGTTCTTCGGATGCGGGGGACTGTGGTGAGGCCGGTGGAGCAGAGCTGGCGTGTGGGGGTGTAGAAACTGAGTCGTCTGTTGAGGTATGCTGGGCCGGTGTTGTGAAGAGCTTTGTGTGCGTGGATGAGGAGCTTGAAGGTTATCCTCTTGTTGATGGGGAGCCAGTGCAGGTCTCTCGGGTGGGGTGAAATGTGGCTGTGGCGGGAAATGTCGAGGATCAGACGTGCCGAGGCATTGCAGTCGTCTCAGGAGCATGGCCGACTTTCCTGCGTAGAGGGCGTATCGGTAGTCCAGCCTGCTGGTGACGAGGGCCTGGGTTACTGTTTTTATCGTTTCGGTGGGGATCCACTTGAAGATCCTGCGGAGCATTCGGAGGGTGTTGAAGCAGGATGATGAGACGGCGTTGACCTGCTTAGTCATGGAGAGGGTGGAGTCGAGGATGACCCCTAGGTTGCGTGCATGGTCGGTGAGTGTCGGGGCTGTTCGTAGTGTTGTCGGCCACCAGGAGTCATCCCAGGCTGAAGGGGTGGAGCCGAGGATGAGGACCTCCGCCTTGTCCGAGTTCAGCTTCAGTCGGCTGTTCCTCATCCATTCGGCGACGGCCTTCATTCCTTCGTGGAGGTTGGTTTTGGCAGTGTGAGGGTCTTTGATGAGGGAGAGGATCAGCTGGGTGTTGTTGGCGTAGGAGATGAAGTTGAGGTCATGCTGTCGGGCGACGTGGGCGAGGGGTGCCATGTAGATGTTGAACAGTGTCAGGCTGAGGGAAGAGCCCTGGGGTACGCCGTAGATGATTTCGGTGGCATTGGAGTGGAAGGGGGGAGGCGGATGCTCTGAGTTCTGCCAGAGAGGAAGCATGTGGTTCAGTCCAGGGCCTTCTCTTGGATCCCGGCATCGTGTTCATAGTGTATTGTGGCAGACCGTGTCGAAGGCCCAGGAGGATGAGGGCCGCTGTTTCTCCGTTGTCAAGCAGGGTCCTGATGTCATCGGTGGTGGCAATGAGGGTGGTTTTGGTGCTGTGGTTGCTGTGGTTGCTGTGGAACCCAGACTGGGATGGGTTCAGGATGCTGTTTTCCTCGAGGTAGCGGGTCATTTGTTTGTTGACGATTTTCTCGATGACCTTCGGGAACGGGAGCAGGGAGATGGGTCGGAAGTTCTTGAAGTCCTTGGGGTCCTCTTTGGGTTTCTTGAGTAAGGCGTTGATCTCGGTGTGCTTCCAGCTTTCCGGGAAGGTTGCTGTCTCAAAGGAGATGTTGATTACTTTCCGGAGATGGGGTGCGATGGCTGTGCTGGCTTTGTTGAAGATGTGGTGAGGGCATAGGTCTAACAGAGATCCGGAGTGGATGGTGTTCATGATCTCGCTGGTGTCCTCGTCTTTGATGTTGGTCCAGGCGAGCAGGCGGTTGGTGCAGGTGGTGGTCGTGGGGGCCGTGTTTGTCGGGGCGGTCGTGGCGTTGAAGCTGTCGTGGATGTCGGCGATCTTGCGGTGGAAGAAGGTGGCCAGCGAGTCGTACAGTTCTTGCGAGGGCGGGATGTCGTTGGTGTTAGAGCTGGAGTTGGAGAGTTCCTTCACGATGTTGAAGAGCTCTTTGCTGGTGTGTGTGTTGTTATCTAGGCGGTCTTTCAAAGAGGCCCTCTTGGCGGCTCTGATGAGTTGATGGTGTCTGTGGGTGGCGTTCTTGTGGGCTGCGTAGCTTTCCGGTGTTCGTTCGCGGAGCCAGTTCTTACCCAGTTTTCGGCATGTTCTTTTGGAGGCCTGGAGGTCTTCAGTGAACCAGGTGGCTTTCTTGCTGGTGTGGCTGTTGGAGGGTGTTTTAAGTGGGACGAGGGTGTTGGTGCAGTTGCCGATCCATTGTCTGAGGTTGTGGGCGGCGGTGTTGGGGTCGGTGGAGTCGGCGGGTGGGCTCTGGGCGAGGGTGGTGGTTAGCTGGTCTTCGGTGACTTTGCTCCAGCAGCGTCGAGACATCTGTTGGGTGCAGTGGTGCGTGGTAGGCTTCCTGAAGGGGTAGTGGATGCAGTGGTGGTCGGTCCAGTGGGGTTCGGTGGTGTGGTTGAAGATGGGGTCGAGTGTGTGGCCGGCGGCCTGGGTGGGTGTTGTCACGAGCTGTCTGAGTCCGAGGTTGGCGAGGTTGGCGATCAGGGTGGTGGAGTTGGTGTTGTTGTTGTTCTCGAGGTGGAAGTTCAGGTCCCGGAGGAGGATGTAGTCCGTGGAGGTGAGGGCGTGTGTGCTGATGAAGTTGGCGATGAAGTCATTGAACTGTGGTCGGGGTCCGGGGGGTCTGTAGACGAGGGTTCCTCTGACGGTGGTGTTGGGATCGATGTGGATCTGGAAGTGCATGTGTTCGGAGGTGCTGAGGGTGTCGTCGGTGTTGGTCGAGACTGAGGGTGTTCCTGTGGACGATGGCGATTCCTCCTCCTGCGATGTTGGCACGGTCCCTTGTAGCCTTCCGGGATGGCTATGGCGATGTCGGGAGCTGAGGTGGGGTTCAGCCAGGTTTCCGTCAGGAAGGCGACGTCTGGGGAGGTGGAGTCGAGAAGGTCCCAGAGTTCGATGGTGTGTTTGCGGGCGGAGCGGGTGTTGAGGAGGATGCATCTGAGGAAGTTGGGTAATTTGGTTGGCGGTTTGGCGGGCCGGGTGCTGGTGAAGCTGCAGTTCCGGCAGGTGAAGGGTCCTTGGGTGCAGTTCGGGGTGGCCCGGTAGCATGTGTGTTCTTGTCCGGGGTTGAGTGCATGGAGGGTGCTGGCATCGTAGCGGAGACGGGCATTGTGGTGTTCGCGGGGGCCAGAGGTTCTGCCGCTGGGCTTGAATCCGGCCCAGGAAAGGCATGGCTTGGCAGTTCGGGCTGGACTGTTCCCATGAGGCACAGTGTCAGACTGATTTGCATATGGCCATGTCTGAACTGGGGTGTCAGAGTGGGCTAAAGAACAGTGATGGATTAAACCCAGATCTGTTGACTGGGTGTGAGTGTTTGATTGGTTCAGATGCTCCGTCCATCACCACCCCCTTTTGTACCGCTTTGTTCGCCATAAGTTGGCAGGGTATGCTCAGACGTGAGTCCCTTGCTCACTTTGCCACTGGATTCAAGCAAGCCTGGCTGAAGACGGCTGTAATGCCAGAAACTGGTCCTAGGAAGCTTGTATCCGGCCCAGGGAAGGCATGGCTTGGCAGTTCGGGCTGGACTGTTCCCATGAGGCACAGGGTCAGACTGATTTGCATATGGCCATGTCTGAACTGGGGTGGCAGAGAGGGATAAAGAACGGTGGTGGATTAAACCCAGATCTGTTGACTGGGTGTGAGTGTTTGATTGGTTCAGATGCTCCGTCCATCACCACCCCCTTTTGTACAGTTACACATTTGTAAGGCATACTACCCCAATGAGCAAACATTGCTCACCCTCTGATCTGGAGTCACTATCAACAGTAGCAAATACATGTGCACACACCAGGAACCCCAGTTGGATTCCTGGTAAATGAATAAAAGGTATTTTATGTAATAAATGTAACTGACCACTGCATTTACCTTTGTGAATAAGGCCCAAAGTTTCTATTTTGTGAGTACTATAAGTGCCTAAGAAAGAAACATGTGATCGTGTAAGTTTGCAGCAGAGAAATACGCTAAGTTAATATATGTATCATCAATGTAGCACATAAATGCATGCTGTGTGTGTGCTTTTTAAACTATTCTATTCGCTTGGCTATCATCATATGCACCATAATTTTACAACCTAGAATAGGAGAGTGTGCCAGTATGTTGTTGACATGCTTGGCAACATGTTAGTTAAGTTAAGCTTGTAGATTTACATAGCGCAGCTTATCACCCATGAGGGTATTCAGGCGCTGTCCATGGGTACGACGAGATTAAGTGATTTGCCCTTGCCCAGAATTACAGGATGTTGCCCGACACAGAGACTCAAACCCAGATCCCCAGCTCCCGAGTTGGCAGCTCTGGCTGCTGAGGCACATCCTCTCCCTTTGAGTTAATTCAATTATTGGCCCAAAGCCCGTTTATGACAACAAATGAAGCTGTTTGATGAGGCTCCCAACAAGAAGGTCGAATGCTCATTAGATGTAGTTGCTAGAAAAGGTTCTTCAGGGACCGCTCCCAGGTAAATGCGCATGCGGTCTCCTATGTGGCATTGTGGTTGGACATTAATACAGTTGGGTAGTAGCTGTCCCCTCAAAATTCCTGCATCAGTATTGGCCAGTATTACATATTCATTCTTATTTCGACTCTTTCAGCTCAGGACAAAGGGGTCATTGAAACGACGACCCCCCAGCCGAAAGTTCAGAAAATCCCAGACTGACATGGGCGATGAAGACTTTGACGCAATGGCCGCACCCAAACAGAACGGTGGAAAGTCAGAGGACACTGATGAGGTGTTTGAAGCAAAGAGGGGAATGTCACCTGAGCCTTCGGACCGGGCAGGAGACCAGGGTGTACAACAGACATCGGATGACAAAATACCCACGAACAATACTGGTGGGCCAGAAAAGGCTGAGAAGAAGGTCACCGATGAAGCTGAGGCAGACAAGCAAGAGTCAGGGGAGAAGAAGAGGAAACAACGCACTGAACATGGAACAGAAAAGGACATGGCACATGCAGAAGTGGCTGCTGAAAACGCAGACAAACCGGAAACAGAAGAGAACCCCGTGAAGTGCCAAGAGGCTGCAGGCACCACAGAGACAGTCGGTGAGGCTGACAGCAAAACGACTGCTGCAGAGACAGCCACAGAGGAGAGCAGCTCCAGCCAAGAGGTAGGTGGCCTGCACTGTTCACACAGTTATCTAATACATGACCAGACCCTGACACTGGTGACAGTGCTGCATGAGATAAGCAGTGCAGTGGGCATTTGTGTGTGTTTTATTCTGCACAGTATTTTGGTTAGGCATTTATTTATACTACATAGTATTTGAGTTGGGTGTAAATCACACAGAACTGGCATTCAGTGCCCTAGAAAGAGGTCCCTGATAGCCACAGTGTACATTGTGTAACATGCCAAGAAAATAATCCTACCCAGGTGGGTGAAATAGCTGGCCAAAATGATTATTTATGGCTCTGGTATGCTTATCATAGTATAATCATACATTTATATTATGCATACCTTACTGCTGAAGCTCAATTTGTTTGTTCATTCCAAACATCACTGGTCACAAAAAGGTCACCCCATTATGCTTGACATATGATTCCCAATTATATTATTCGTTGTTACCCAGACCTTCAACACTATAAAGGCAAAGAATAGTCAAATGGTTGTGTTACATTAACGTTAGTGTGAGAATTTGTTTTATATTGAATATCCAAACAAAAAACAAAAAAAACTAATATGCCAAAGTCATTTTGCCCAAGTGGGCGAATAGTCAAATTTGGGTCAACATTATCAAGAGTCGAAGATATTATCATAAGTAGGCACATGTTATACCATTGTAATAATTAAGGCACATCACATTCCATAAGGTTGTATGTGTTGGTATAGAGCACTGATCAACTAGTGTCTGCTCCTTGTTGCCTACATTTGTCACTACTACACCCAAAGTGACTCAAATTCTAAGTTAAAACCATGGATAGACCACCTCATTATACAGAGAGAGAGATGTAGGTACAGGAAACTATAGGTGTGTCTGGAGGTCTTCCTCCATGTTAAGTTCATTTAGCTCTATTGTGTACCTAGAAACCAATTGCCTTAATGATTTTTCTCGATCACATCCTCCCATGTTAACAGGAATGGCATCTATCACAAAGTATTTGAGGCCAGTGTTGTTACTTGGATGTTGTTCCTCAAAATGTCTGAGGGTAAGCTTTGTTGCCATTTGTGATTGTCCTTAGATGCTTTCAGATTTTTTATTTGCCGAGTTTTATATAGCGCAGGCTAGACCCGGAGGTATCAGAGGGCTTTACATGAGGATCAGTGAGTTACAGGTTACATAAATACTAAGGGCCAGATGTAGGTGGCCCAATATCGGTCGGTAACGGCCGAAATTACCGGTGGCAGGGTGTCAATGTGACACCCTGCCACCCTTGCATGAGTTCCCCCTATTACCGATTCGGTATTTACCGAATCGGTAATATTGAATGGCTTCCCATTCATTCCTATGGGCCTCCAGGCCCATAGGAATGAATAGGAATTACTGAATCGGTAAATACCAATTCCTAATTACCGAATCTTACCGATTCGGTAATTTTTACCGAAAATGTATCTACATCCCATTTACCTATTCTTAAATACCGAATCGGTAAAATTCGGTATTTAAGAATAGGTAAATTGAGATTACCTACATCTGGCCCATAGTCCAGTATAGACCTAGGAGAAAAGAAACATGAGATTGCACAATAATGTGAGTTATTAGCACGTACACAAGTCTTGGGGAGTGAAAAGGTAGAAGTGGAATGGTAAACAGGGATAAGGAACGCAGGGAGGAAACACAACGGAGAGGCAAGGAAAACAATGTCCGATGTCCGGCTGGGTAGGTGCCGGTCAAGGGGTGAACCAGAGCCAAACTGCTCCATAGCTGCATAGGACAGCTCCACCGGGCATCAGATCCTCTTATGGACTGGGAGAATGGTACTCCATACATAGGGACATTGTAAAACATACTCTGCATGGTCTGCTTTGCAGTGATAACTCCCACTGATCTTTTTACTCTTTCTGGAGAAGGGTGTTGTGTATTCTTTAGTGTTGATGCCATGTTGGCATGTCTTACACCGGCTGCACCTCTTAATGCCAGAGCTGTGGCTCAGCCAAGTGGTTTGGGCAGATGTTATTATTTCAGGTCTGCTTTTTCCTAGATCCTGTCTCATGATTTTGTTATCCCTGGTCTGTGGGGGGGGGGGGGGACTTTCCCCTAGACTAGATCATTTTTAATCATTGACCAATGCTTCTGCAAGATTGACCTCATAGCCCTTTCTTATTTGTTATATGCTGTGGTGAATCTGAATTGTGGGTCGATTTGGGTATTTCTCTTAATAGTCTTACTCGCAAATAGCAGTTGTTCACTGGTTTTAGATTTGGGCATCTTCTTGGCCTGATCTAAACTGGTTTATGAGTATCCCCGATCTGCAAAGCTTGATATCAGGTCTAGAGCGCTCTATCTTCTTTGATTTCACTGCAATTGCGTTTAACGTGCAAGCTCTCACCATATGGGATACTGCTGACTAAACTGAAAGGGTGAAAGCTGGTAGCGTAAAGTAGTGTGTTGCCTGAGGTGGTTTTGTTTAACAATTTTGTCTCCAACTTGTTGCTTTTGATATACACTGTGATATCAAGGATATTAACCTCTATGGTGCTAATAGTGTGAGTAAATTGAGGTTCTTGGTCTGCATTCGCAAAAATGACCTTGCACTGTTTTCCGTGCCCCTCCGCACTACGAACAGGTCATCAATATATCTACTTGGTGGTATTCGGGATGGATCCCCTGATCCTCTCCCTAGCCCATATGCAAATTAGCACAGCTGGGGGCGAAGCAGGTGCCCATTGCTGCACCACGATTCTGATGAAAAAGTTCCTCGTTAAAGAGAACAAAATTGCATTCAAGATATCATAGTTAATAACATTTCTGTAGGCTTCCATAATGAAATTTGTCTAGCTCCAAAAAATGGCGTTCAACCCTCAGCACATCTGTATGACATATACTAGTGTACAGTGTAGCAGTGTCTATGGTAATTAGTATATAGTCACTTTCCCAAGGTTGATCATAAATCATACGGAGGAAGTCACCAGGATCCTGGGTATAGGAAGGCAGGTCTCAAAATATGATAAATCAATGGGCTACGGATGATAGTGAAACAATGCATCTCCATTGCATGTGCATGGACTTCTCATACTTTACAATGGAGGCACTCTTTAATTATGTGGACTAACGGCCTGTGAGAGATAGAAATACTCTGGCCTGATCCAGTGGTAGAGGAGGACTGACCAATGCCCCTCTCTGAGTATGATTGGGTGTTGTTTACGTGACCTGTGAGAAACTGCAAAACCGGTCTGTAGCAGGAATTAAAAATGAATGTGGCAGTATACGCAAGATTGATGTTAGTATTTGGATACTTTATAGTGAATAGTTGGTGGTGGTTATTCTCTAGTTATCCAATGGCTACCTTAGTAATATACTACCCTACCCTCACAATTCAGTTTCTTATGATTGTTAGTTTGACCGTAGTACCGTAAAGAAGTGGAAGGGGGATAAGTTGTAGTCACTTCATAGGGGCCTTGCTGGTTGTCGATAACATCTCAACTGATACCAAGGGTATGCATAAGTTATTTCCTGAATCCTATGGTGTTCTCTTGATTTCTTGACATTGACTGACATTTCTTCTTCTTCTTTTCCTCTTGTGGTTTTAGTGAAGGGTTTGTGTAAACCCCCATCAGAAAAGGAACTCCTTTTCAAAGACAATGGACCTGTTTTAATATGATGAGAGGCTTTTTCCTGTGATGCATACATTTATCGCACTGTGGTGCACAGACAGAAAAGGCATTTTAAGGGTTCATCTTCTTTACATGTCTTGCTGTCACACCCAGAAAGAAGACTTAAATAGAATAGCCATATTCTCAACAAAGAGAAGATTCTTTTTTAAATCTTTAAAGTTGAATCTCTGAAAATAAACCTCTAAGTTCAGAAAAACCCAAAGGAGGTTTAAGAGTAGCCAGAGTTAAAGATAAGGCCTTGTGAAGAGCCTTAATTATGCATCCTCTCTTGGACCAGACAGATGGAAAGCACTGGTTTTGTAAGAGACTTGAGATCTGCTACTATTAAAGGGGTAATGTCTCATTTCTTTATGTTTCATGTAGCAGAGTCAGTTTTAGATTGTAGAAATGACAATATGCTTTCTGTATTTTATTTATGATTTTTAATGATAACTCTATTTTCAAAAGTATGGAATAATGAGAACATCTAGGTGGTTATGATAATAGCCATCCCAGGAGTGAGAGCAAGGGGGAATGGAAAACCAAGGAATTGTGTTCATTCGTATGTGGCTTCCTGTTCACCCGAGATTTCCAGGATTGTACTTTGGCTCCAATGCCTGAATAAGTAGCCAAAACATATTGGCCAGTTAATAAGACACCTTAAAATATTTTCCTTGTGAAATGAGAAGATACTTTCCTCCTAGGAAAATACTATCTTAGAATACCTTCTTTGAGAACATTCACTTAACTCCCTGAAATGTTTTGGATTTTCTATCCCTCCCGGACATCATCCTGTTTTCCCTATATTAGCTATCCACAGTATAATTGTTAATAATCATATCTTCCTATTAGACCTATATAGCTTATCACTTTATCCTACATGTATAGTGCAGGACCCCCTTCACAAGGATAAATGATCCTTTTCCGTATATACCTCTCTATAGTGTTCAACATGCGTGGGTTTGATCATTTCTGAAAAAAAGTGCAGACATAGAAGGTTAGGCAGAGAACCCAGGAGCATATTTATCAAGGGTTGGTTTGCTTCTGCACCACATTGCATGGTGCACAATCGACGCAACCCATGAAATACGATTTATCAAGCAACCGAAGGCCCCCTTGCATGGCCCTGAGTGGCTTAATAAATCTCGAGCAAAGCATCGCAAAGCAAATTGCTGCCTTGCACTAATCTGCCCCTGGGAGGTGTTCCATGGGCGTTGCGTGGGCAGCATCCATGGATTTTGACGCATACTCAGATTTACCATTACTGGTAGACATGGGAATGCGCCAAAATTCTACGCCTTCCAATGGGAGGCATAACCAGAAAAAATATCTTAATTTCTCCTCGTTACTTCCCTTTTAGGTCTCGCCTGAGCTAGCGCGCATGTGGTGCTCTGCGTGGCTTTAGTAAGGGCTTTAAAACTGTGAACACACGCTCGTGTGTGTGCTTTTTTTTATCTCTCCCTATTGGCCTTTGCATGTGTCTTTATAAGAAAGACAGCATGCAATTGGCCCAAGGCGGCTGCATGTCCCGCATTCTCTGGTCCTTGGCCTAGGGTCCTCGGGAGCAAGCAGCAGGGCCATCTGTTTCCAATTATCGCACCCGCCCTCACCTTCGCGTTAATTGGAAACAGATGGTGGTCGTGCTAGCCTTGGTGATCGCGGTGCTTTCACTTCCGCCACCGACCCTGTTATTAATTGTAATTAATACGTGTAAAAGACAGTGCAGTACTGATTATCTTAACCCACGCGGAATTTTCAAGTGTGCTATTCACACTTCAATTGTCAAGGTACTTACTTAAAGCCTGTTCTCCAACTCGGTTCGACTATTACATATTGCTCATAATCTTTGCTGACATTTCACACAAAAGTCGCAATTTAACGCTCGCAAAGTACATCTTTAATACTACAGTAGAGCGACGGAGTCACTCTGCCACCCGTGGCTTACATCACGGGAGTCACTTGTGAACAAGGAGGTGTTTTGTTTGCAAACTTCCTGATGAGCCAGTCAGAGTGGGAGTCCCGTGTGTGCTGTACATGCCTCGCACTCGAGGAGGTGACATGAGCCATCACCGCCGGAGCTTGGAGAGTGACAGGGGACCCGAGGAGGGCTTCACATTCCGTGATTTGTGGGGTGCTGCAATGCTTCAGGGGGTGCTCCCGTGACGGACAGCAGCCAGCAGTCCGCCACCTCCTCCTAGAGCCAGCTATCCCCTGAACAAGCAAAGCTAAGCCTCCTTCAGGCTCTGTGCGTCAAAAGTTCACTGCAAGGTTTGCAGTCAGCCAAACTTGAATGCCTCGCACCGTAAGCGCGGGAGCCTACGGAGCTGTACGAAATGTTGAGCCTGGTTTTCACAACACCAGAGGTATTTATGTTTTACGAAACATTCTACTTTATTACGATTTTTTTTCAACATGGAGAAATTGCTACTGTCTTCTGACTCACTCATTTACACTAATGGTGTTGCACTTAAATATAAGTAGCTAAATAAGCATATAGGCGCGGAAGAAACACATGGGGATCGCAATTCAATGCTGAAATCTTAACGAAAGTGGCAGATCAGTAGTTTTATTGTATGGGAAGTAAAGCACTGATACACGGGGAGTTTATGATCCTGGAATTCTCTCCTACACGTTTGCATTTAGAATGACACACTTGCCTTACTTTTGTTGAGCCTGACCAATGTGTCACTGTTTCTTTGTCATTGTCAGACATCACATGTGTGCACCATAAAAGTTATAATTTTTACTTAAATACTCCTTTTGTAGGTTATCTCATGAGCCCCAAGAGTGGGCAACTAAAATGTTTCTAGTGTACTGATACTTTGGACTTCATTTAAAATGTAATTTTGCAAATGGCGAACATGTGCTTACACGCCGGCAATGGCATGGTGAATCAGTACCATCACATCTTCTCCCATTTAGCTTTGTTGTGCAGTACTGAACTTTTAAAAACTTTGAAGATATTAATTTTACTCTACAAGTAGAATTTTGCATCAGAGAGGGGAGGATGTATGTGGCCTATTGATTAGAGCCCAAATACATAGGTGCAAATCCTGTCCTTGGTGTTTGACTAAATATAGTGTGATTCTAGACAAATCTTGTAACCCTTCACACCCTATCCCTTTTAGCTCTGTTCTGTAGAACTGAACTTTCAAGAACTTTGATGATAATAAATCTACTGTACAGTGGAAGTTTGTGTCACAGTGGTAGGAGGACGTGGCCCATTGGTTAGAGTTACTAACATTACAGCCCTAAGACCTAGATTCAAATCCTGCCCTTGATGTTTGACTTAACATTGTGTGATTCTAGGTAAATCCCCTAATCTCCCTATTCCTAAAATGTGCTATATACTGAAAACAGACCAGACAACTCTTTAACTCTTTTCAGATGCTGTTTTGCCAAGCAATGCTGTCAAAAAAGTTTCCCCTTTGGCCGAACTTACAAATAGCCAACGCTTATACCCACATCATTCCATACACAGTTAACTTGACCAACAGATAGGGAGCAAAAATGATAATAATAATAATAGTAATAAGTTCATAAAAAGTGTACAATTTATTTCAATATATATTAATAAACACAGTAAACAGTGTTACACCAATAAAAATACAATTATACACATAATACTTCTACACACAGTGGGACAAAACTAAGGAAAATGGTTCCAATTAAAATGAGGTGAGTACATTAGTCAAAAAACATAATCAAACTCCAAATCATATGTTAATATTATAGTTGGAGTAGTTGTTTCCAATGATTAAATGTGTCACAGCTCAAGATTGCATCGACGTGTTTCGGGTTGGCACTTATTCCTAAAGCCAACACCTTCTTCAGGATTAAAAGTCAATTCACACTAATTATAAAATACATCTCTTAACGGGTCATACAGGGACCTCAGGCCTTCACGCTTTGCCCACGATACCATGTAATGGTTATCTATGTCAGGTTTGTAGATCCCGTATATTCGAGATTGTAGAAATACGAGGTAGTAAATAGGTGTATTCCCCGGTTATCTCTGGACGTTTATCCTGTTTGTGCGTGAAAACATGCGCTCCAAACAAAAGATTGCCAATTTCAAAAAAGGGTCGTCAGTTTAGAATTTTTATAACTAATCGTGGTCCCCATATGCAGCTAGACCGCCCGCAGTCTGCTTCTTTCGTGTAAATCGGCAAAAACGGGTGCAGAACCTCTCGCCGTAGAAGCAAAGCTTACATTGGTGCAGAGTACAGGTACGGTCAACGGCGAACGCTACTACCGCACTCCCCTGCTGTGTTCCCTTTGTGTTTGATTCAACAATAAATCTGGCTGGGTGTGCACAAGCTACTCCAGCATCTGCCGTTGTTGGGTGCCAGCTGCGATGCAGATAATGCATGAACCCAGAATTTGGAGGGGTGCACCACCCGTTAATGAAGATAGTTTGTCAATAAGTCATATAGTCTTGATTAGGTTGTCTTAATGAATCCTTTATTTTCATAAGAATCCAAATACAGAAAATTGCTTCCAACGCGTTTCGTTCATAGACAATGAACTTCTTCAGGGCATAGAGTGATGTATGGTCCTGGGAGAGAATGCACATGTACAGTATGGCTGCGTGGGCCTCCTTGATAAGGGCCAGCATGCAATGAATCTGGTGTAGAACTAGCAGCAGCTGTCAGCTCCATTTGGTAGCTTACATTGGCACCTGCACAACTTGCAGAATCAGAATCTAACACAGACAAGATCTTGAAATAAAAGGATACTGTGATCGAGTGAGGACCCAAAAAAACAGTATACGTGGATTTTCTCCAGTAAATAGTTTCTAGTTTAATTATTTATTTACATGATTCGTCTAAAGCGCGGACCAGGGCTCCAGGGAGTCAGACTTGATAGAGGAAAGCAAGAACAATAAAAAAAAATACCAGTGAAAACAGATTATAAAGAACAGCACACTACATAGTGGCATGCTATTGTGGTATACATGGAGTGCAAAAAGAGGGATTTCTTCATATCAAAGTTGTTCGAAATGAAGCGTAAAAATCCAGTACAGTGCTCTTCCTTTGAGGCCATTAAGGCCTCAAACGGAAAATCTACAGAGGTTTCCATGAAACCATAGCTTTAACAATAAGCCTTGTCTGACTGATGCAGTATAGCCACACTAATGTAGCGCGTGCCAAAATTCTTCTTCCTACTGCAGTCTGGCCGGCAAGATCACTGAGGCCCCAGAGAGCATTTGTTTTCCTGCATTGAAAAAGACAACAGGGATGCTGTAAGCCCTTTGTTTATGGTTAACTTGTTAACCGCGACGGCAATTCCACCGCGGTGTGGCCGTTTAGCGGAGTGGGCGGGGCCACGGTGGCCAACGGATGTGCGCAGCACTACGGAGGTAGTGCTCGCGATGGCCGTTGGCCAAAGAACGCACGCAACGGGTTAATGTGAGAAGCTTACTTTCATGTGGCCTACAGTGCCTGCAGCTAAGCTCCAATGACAGAAATGCACAGTAGCCTCGCCCTGAGTTCACAGTGCAGGTCAGTTGTGCCGTGTTTAGTGCTTTGTAACACAACCTTTAACAGTCTGTAATGCACTATTCATTTGTGGAGGCAACGCAAGGTCAGCACCTGTAAAATTAGTAAACTAAAAAAAGTATGCTATGGTGTTTCTCATTGTTTCTTTACATGCTCAACGCGCCTATGTAGTAGTCTGTGAAGCAAACTAAATGTCGCTCACGACGGGTGTGTGACAATGGATCTGCTGCTTAAAAGTGTCCACAGAGTTCTGCCAACTTCCTTCAAACAAAGCATATATGGATGGATTTCAAGCCCTGTATCTTGCATGAGGAAAGAAAGGAAAACAATCACTTGTAGGCATCAAAAGATCCTTTCTTTGGTTTTCGTCCTGTCAGAGGTTGTCTGGCTTGTGATGGATGCCTGCCGGCCTTTGCTAAACAGGTTATACCTCCTCAGTACTTGGTCTCTGGTTTCACACATCAGTTTCATGCGTGTTTTACTGTTTGGAAGAAGCCTCTCTAGCCAGGCTCTTGTCACTAGCACATGTAAGGAAAGGGCATTTGAGTCAGAATGTGGGACATTCTCAGTCTGACAAGAGAAACACAACGTTTAAAAAAAATGCAAATATTCAAAATAAATACAAAATCCCATTTAAGGTTAAATTCTAAGAGGATGGCTGTAGTGTGTGCAGCGAGTTGAGCGATGTGTGAATTTGTAAAAGTTGCAGGGGCCCAAAAGTTTTCTTAAAAGTACCCACAACCTGCACTGCCGAATGTTGGTTTGCAGAATTATTAGGCTGTGTAGTTTTGGTTCCACCTCATGCCTCTTCCACCACCCTACACTTCGCTTCCTTAACTAATTCTTCCAGGTTCTCTTTAATCTCTGCTTTCTCTCTTTGCCACTCTTTCTTTTCCCCATATTCTCTTTTCCTCTTTTCTCTGTCTTGCTCTGGGTCAAAGTCTGGTTATAAAAATGAGTGCTGGTCCCCATAAATGAGTGTGAGTGCCCCCCGCCTTGCCATTCTGCCATCGGAATCTGGCATCTGTTGATTCTCCCCTACTGTCCGTCCGCTGCTCGTGTTATAATTAAATTACTGTTTTCCAAACTCTACTCCCCCATTATTTATGTCATGCTCCCCATAACAAAAAAAATTATAACAAACAAGGATGAGAACTGGGAGGAAGAAGTTGCCAGCAGGGCAAGTACAAAAAAAGTAGAAGACATTTTTTTATGTTAAAATCTTTTATTAACCAGGTTGTTCAGTTGTATATAATGGTTTCTTGGTTTGTATAAAGGTAATAAAAATGCTCAACACTTTTAATTATAACTTTTCAACATGATGCACAGCAGCCACAATGCTCTACAACAAAGCCAAAAGTTCTGGTTAAACACATAAGGACCCAAAGGCGAAACCTATTTCATATGCCAATGCTTGTTCTGTGTTTGCTGCAGTACACATAGAAAGAGGAAAATGCCTCTGGGGATTGTTTTTGTGCAGGAAGGTGCCCCTTCCTGGACTAAAACAATCCTCCCTACAACATAGGCACCCTTGCACCATGGTGCAAGTGTGTCTGCGTTGGCATTAGGCAGCACAATGTGCACCAGCTCTGGGGAAAGGTAGGAATGCACTGTATTGTGATGAAAATATCGCATTCCTTCCCTTTCTCTGTAACGAGTGCAGAAAAAGTGACTTTTTTTTTTATTGAAATAACCAACATAAATGACATTCCATCCATTTATCATAAACAATACACAATTATACAAACAAAAGAAACACTAAAGACATCCCTATGCAGACAGATTCCCGTCCCTACCAATCCCCCTATCGCAGCCAACAGTCAACATACAAAGTCTATAACGTTACATAGCCCTGTAGCGCCCGTGGGATCAGCGGCCACCTGGCAATAAACAGTATGATACCTTATTAATTCAAAAGAGAAAAAAAGAAAATAAAGGCAATCCACAGAGAGGTCTGCATTCATCTTGCTGGCACTGATGTCCTTTCCCGACCAAATAGCCAGGACAAAATCCGCCCCACCGCTTGGCATTATGGCAGTACTCTAGCTTCCCCCCCCCAACTATCTCATGGTTGTCGCCTCCCATCAATTCACTAATTGAGTACAATCTCAACGGTTCCCAGATGTCTCTCGGGCGTGACCGGACCAGCAGCTCCTCCACATATGTGGCAATGTTGTCCCTGCAGTAGACTAAATCCGACAACCAAGCCTTGAGCGTGGGCCTAGATCTGCCACCCCATGTGACCGCCACTCTCCGCACAGCAAGTAGCAATGCAAGCCTCACAAAGGTACCAGTCACTCCACGAATATGAGGAACACAGCAAAGCAGGCACACCAGCGGCGTGCATTGCACATCCACCGCTACCATCTTCCGGATGCCACCTACCACAGCGCCCAAGAACTCACCCACCATCCGACAGCTCCACGCCAGATGCATAAAATCTGCGTCATCCTGACCACATCTGACACGGCAGGCACTCTCCCTTAACCCGTATCTAAACAGTCTCACTGGGGTATGATAAACCTGATGTAAAAATTTTAAATGAATAATCCGAAGATTACCATTCATAGAAGGAGTCCCTATTAAGGCACAGACATGTACCCAATTCTCTTCTGTAATGGGATTCGGCAAACAATCATTCCATCGTTCCCAACTTTTATCAGGTGCCACGACAGCCTCACCCTTAACCATCTTATATAATTTGGAGACCAATATCTTATTAGTCGGTGTAGATATCAGAAACTGTAGAGAGGTTAATTCAGGGGGCTCCAGCGGGCCTGTAGGGTAATGTGTCCGGATCGCGTGCCTCAGGCGATGTAATGCAAATCTGAAAAGAAGAGACTGATTGCTAATATATTGCAGCACCTCCGAGTCTATAAGGACTCCCTGCGGGTAAATATCGTGCATACGCTCGAACCCAGCCTCCAGCAGCAATCTCATGGAGGGGGCCTCGTGTGTAACCGACAGCGCAGGGTGATGCTCCAGATGCATCAGCGACGCATAAAGCGGTAGCTTCCCCGCCAGGCGCCCGATACTGCCCCAGGCCGCTATCGTGGCATCCACCGCGTTAATTTCTGATTTCGGGGTACCTCGAGTACTATGTGTGATAATACTATGAAGCGGTATCGGAGCAGCATCGCCTTCTTCAACTGCGACATGGGGTGTGAAGGCGTGCGGCCTGTACCAGTAGTAAGCATACTGGGCTTGGGCACTTAAATAATAGACATAAAAGTCTGGAGCATCAAAGCCCCCTCTTTCATAACACTTCGTGAGAACCGACCACTGCACTCTTGCCTCCCCATACCAGTCGAATTAACTGGCTTCGGAGGGACTTAAAAAAGGACTTGGTAAGGACTACAGGAATCTTCACAAATAAATAAAGGAATCGTGGCAACACTACCATCTTGACCAGCGCAATGCGGTCTGCCAGCGAGAGAGGCAGCCCGATACAGACATCCACCCAATCTTCCAGTTTCGAGCACGCCTTGCCGTAGTTCTCGCGGACTACAACTACAGGGTCCCGGTGGAACCAGACTCCCAGATATTTGATGGGATCAGTTGTCCACAGTAGCGGAAACTCAAGGCTGGGCTTAGGCGTGCATTCTGTTAGTGGGATGACGTATGATTCATCCCAGTTGATGTGTAGTCCCGATATATACCCGAACCGGACATATTCTCGGAGTATTTGCGTTAAAAATTTGTCTGGCTCCCGCACATAGAGAACCATATCATCGTCATATAAGGATATCGCCACTGGCCTGTGATTAAAATTAAGTGCAGCTTCCCTGTGTCTTTGTCGGACCGCACAAGCCAGCGGCTCCAGGACTATCGCGAACAGCAATGGCGACAGTGGACAGCCTTGCCTGGTGCCTCTCTCGATCTGAAATGGCTCGGACATTAGCCCACCCACACGTACCCTCGCAGTCGGCGCTGTGTATAGCACTTTGATCCACTGCACGAAAAGCGGGGGGAAGCCCATGTGCCGCAACACTCGATACAAATAGGGCCATTCCACTGAATCAAATGCCTTGGCTGCATCCAGCAGTACCTCCACCGCCTCCAGACTGGGATCTAGCACATTGAAAAAATAGTGCGCAGGTTATGTGAGGTGGACCTGTCCGGGACGAAGCCCGCCTGGTCAGGCAGCACCAGACCCTGCAGTAGAGGCTGCAACTTATCCGCCAGGATCTTAGCCAAGATCTAGGCATCGATGTTAATAAGTGATAGCGATCGATAGGAGTCACACCGCTCTGGAGTCTTATCTTTTTTAAGGAGCGTGATTACTAGTGCCTCTCTTAAAGAGGAGGGAAGTACCCCGCTCTCATATGCCTCAGCGTACATTTCCAGGAGGTACGGAGCTAGCAAATCGGCATACTTCTTATAGAATTCAGCTGCAAGTCCGTCGGGACCAGGAGCCTTGCCGCTGGACAGCGCAGCTATCGCCGTCTTGATATCTTGTTCGTCTATGGGTAAGCATAAATATTTTCTCTGCACGTCAGAGAGCCAGGCGCAGGCAATGTCGTCTAGGTACGTCTCAAAATCCTGTGCCGTAGCCGAGCAACGCGACGTGTAAAGTTCTGCATAGAAACTACGGAACTGTTCCACAATATCCTCAGGTCTATAATGTTCGCCCCCCATGTCATCGACTATCCTATCTACTCTGGGCTGGTCCATTCTCTCCTTAATCTTGAGTGCAAGCGTGCGACCCGGTCTACCTGCCTCGCCATAACGCCTCGCCGTGTGTCTTCTAGATAAGTATTTTATCTCTGTGTCGGCTAGGTCTTCATACTCTCTGACCAGCCCCTGTATGCTAGCTAATGTCGCCTCCTTTGGTGTGACCGAATTCTCACTCTCCAGCATACGTAATTGGCTCTCCACATGCTGAAGCTGCGTGCGGATATCTTTTAGTATGCCCGCCGCCGTCCCCATGCAAACTCCCCTAATTGTAACTTTGAAGGCCTCCCACAGGGTAGAGGATTCTTTCACAGAGCCTTTGTTTAATGCGAAATACTGTGCTATGGCCTCTCTCACCGTCGACTCAAAGAGTGGGTCGAGGATTGCCTCGGATCGCAACCTCCAAGTGAAGGGACGTCTGACCGCCAAGGCACTGTCCACCTCCAGGACAACCGGACTGTGATCCGATAGCGTCCGAGCCATGGGTATCACCGCAGCCACCCAGTCCATCACCTCCCCCCCAGCCAGCCAGTAGTCCAGATGCGACCAGCTGCCATGTAGAGGCGTGGCATGCGTGCCCTCTCTTGCCTGTGGGTGCCGTTCTCTCCAAGCATCATGGAGACCGAATTCAGCCATGGCCCTGACTATGCTCCTGGCTACCTTAGGAGTCCTATGCGAGATTGGGCTAGATTTGTCTAATGTCACATTTAGATAGGTATTGAGATCTCCTCCCCATATTACAGCAGAAGTCGGCCACTCACGCAGCTTACCACATATACGGTCCACACACGCCGGATCATCTAAGATCGGTCCATACATTTTGACAACAGATATCAGCGCACCATGTAGTTTACCACACACCATAGCACATCTCCCTTCATCATCAGTATATGTGTGTAACGGTGTAAAGTCTGTCCCCTTCTTGACCAATATCAGCACACCTCATGCATAAGAGGAGTATGACGCAGCAAGTCGGAACCCCGCCCATCTACGTGCCACCTCCCTCTCAGTGTGTTTGGTCAAGTGCGTTTCCTGCAGTAGAGCAACATGCGTCTGGTGCCTATTCAGGTATGCCACCACCTGCTGTACTTTTTTAGGCGCGTTGAGACCTCGCACATTACAGGTTAATAACCTACAGCTACCTGCCATGTAGTAGGGTAAAGAACGTAATAGATCGCCAACTGGTCAATGCTTCAAGGACCCAGCGCAAAGCAGTGCCCAACATAGAATCCATCACATGCAAACATCCGATACCTGTGAAGTGCCTACAAACAAACAAAACTAAACACAAATCATACAACAATGCCCCTTCGCTCTCCATCCCATCCCACCCGCCACCCACTCCAACCTCCCAATCAGGTCGGAACCATTGACCCCCCCCAACATAGTCGCCGTGCACCCAGTAGCCCCAGATGCCATATGGGGATCACCGAATTGGGGGAGAAGCACGGCACGTATGCATGCACCAAAGTGCGGTTGCCGGAATCACTATTGGACCCTCCTGCTTATCTCCTACACAAGTAATGCTAACAATGACAATGAACATCCCCGAGTGACAGAGGCATCCTGTCCAGGAACAGTAACAGATCTACGGTCCCCCAACAGCCCTTTCACAACTATGCTCCCCGTGTTCTCCGTGCAGCCGCTGAGAGTACCCAGCCCGAACTGGAGGTCACCAAAGCATCCCTCGCCCTCTCAGTCCTCATCCTCTAGTCCCGACTCCAACATTGATAGTCAGGGAAAAATGATAGTTTGTCTCCCTTGTAAATCACCGGTTCCTTAGCACGAGCCTCCCTGAGGAAGACGTCTCTGTCGGCGTAGTTTAGGATCTGTGCAATAATAGGTCGTGGAGGCGCGCCCGGCTTGGGCCGCGGTCCCAGCGATCGATGGGCCCTCTCAACTATCATCACTGACGACAGGGCCGACCCGAACAGTTCGCGGAGCAGTCCATCTACAAAGGACTCCATTCTGTTTATGGGTGTGGACTCTGAAAGGCCGAGGATGCGAACGTTGTTCCTGCGCGAACGCGCCTCCAAGTCCTCGTTCTTGCCACTGATCACCGCCAGCACCTTCTCCATCTGAAGGAACTGTGTTTGCATCTCAGCCTGCGCATCATGTCCATCCGACACTCTGTTTTCCAGTACGTCGAGCCGGTGTTCATGTTTCTCAACTTTCTTTTGCACGATGTCAAGACCCACTGCCAGGGCATCTATCTTGGTGTCTATTGTTTTCATTCCCGCCCGTAGTTCTAGATTCTAGAAGGATGATTCTCATGTCGTCTTCCGCCCCCTCAGCTTGGCCCGTGGCACTCGTGGTGTCCTCCGAGTCACCTGAACCATCCACAGCCCTCGTCAGTCTCTTGTTCTCGAATTGAAGTTTCGCTTGTCTCGGCTCGGACTTGCCCATTGTGGATCGCGAGCAGGCCTCGTCCTCCAATAGTGCACCACCGCGGTTCCAGACACAATGGGCACCTCCAAGTAGTTCGACCCTCCTGAGGCCCGCTCCAGCAGCTGGCGCACCAGGTGGCTCAGCACCCTATCGTCCCAGCAGCCGCCCTCGCTCTCTCTGGCAGGGGCGCGCCCCACTCTCAGTCAATCTGTGCCTGGAAGCTCTCTCCGCCGTCTATCCATACGGTAGCGCTAGAGTCTGTTGTAACCCAGCAGGGCCCACACACGTGCCATGAGCAGGACCACGCCACCAGGACCTCCAGAGGGATCACAGCTTGTGCCCCGGACCCAGAACCGCACCCCCAGCACCACTCCCACGTGAGGGACACCCGCCGGGACCCACCTCCCCCACTCGTCGTATGGGAGGACAGCAGTGGGGCACAGTCAGCCCCCAGGAGCAACCCCAGAGACGGGAGAAAGCGCCAGGGCCCGCCAGTCAGGGCGCGGAGCCCAGCCAGAGCTGCCACCCGCCGCAGCCGCACCACACGGACAGTCAAGGCACCAGCCCTCGCCCGCGCCAAGCGCCCCGCCTAACCCACGCAGGCAAGGCCCACCAGGCACCGCCCCGACTAGCTCGCCGCTTACCTCCGGCCAGCAGGCCCACTCAGGGTCAGGTCGTCCGAGCCGGTCCACCGTCGCAACTCCGCTCGTCCCGGGCTTGACAGTCTGTGTCGCGGGTCCTCCGCAGAGCAGCACCACAGTTGTCCGCCCCCTCCCGCAACGGCTAGTTCACTCCGGTGTCTGGCGCGCCTCCGCAGGCACCGCGCCCAATAGTGTCCGTGGAATCTGCCACCACTTAGCGAATGACCTCGCGCCGTAGACCGGAAGGCGCCTGCCAACGTCCAGAGGCCGCCAAAGGTCTCCGCAGCCCCGTAGGCGCCGAGCTGGACCAGTCTGCGTCCGCCGTTACTCCGCTCCCACAGTCCGATCACAGGGGCGCCGCCATTTTCTGTCCTCACCCGCCTGCACTTTCTCGGAGGTCCTCAGGGCAGCACACGGGGGCACCAGGCACCAAATTTCAACAGCCTGCCCTGTCGATCATCCCCAGTGCCTCGGGGGAAATTCGATACAGAAAAGGGGGTGGTGATGAACAGAGTGTCTGAATTAAGCAGACCACTCTTACCCAGTCCAAAGATCAGGGCTTGATCCATCACCGTTATTTATCTCACTGCCCCATCCCAGCTCAGAACCTGGCTATATGCAAATTAGTCTGTCCCTGGCCCAGTGCATCATGGGAACAGGGCAGACCAAACTACCAAGCCAATTCTTCACCAGAAAGGAGACAAGCTACCGGGGACCAGTTTCTGGCATTTCAGCCTCTTCGGCCCGGCTTGCTTGAATCCTGATGGAGCAGTGAGAAAGGGACTCATGTCTGAGTATACCCTGCCACACCTATAGTGGCCAAAAACGATACAGAAAAGGGGGTGGTGATGAACAGAGTGTCTGAATTAAGCAGACCACTCTTACCCAGTCCAAAGATCAGGGCTTGATCCATCACCGTTATTTATCTCACTGCCCCATCCCAGCTCAGAACCTGGCTATATGCAAATTAGTCTGTCCCTGGCCCAGTGCATCATGGGAACAGGGCAGACCAAACTACCAAGCCAATTCTTCACCAGAAAGGAGACAAGCTACCGGGGACCGGTTTCTGGCATTTCAGCCTCTTCGGCCCGGCTTGCTTGAATCCTGATGGAGCAGTGAGAAAGGGACTCATGTCTGAGTACACCCTGCCACACCTATAGTGGCCAAAAACGATACAGAAAAGGGGGTGGTGATGAACAGAGTGTCTGAATTAAGCAGACCACTCTTACCCAGTCCAAAGATCAGGGCTTGATCCATCACCGTTATTTATCTCACTGCCCCATCCCAGCTCAGAACCTGGCTATATGCAAATTAGTCTGTCCCTGGCCCAGTGCATCATGGGAACAGGGCAGACCAAACTACCAAGCCAATTCTTCACCAGAAAGGAGACAAGCTACCGGGGACCGGTTTCTGGCATTTCAGCCTCTTCGGCCCGGCTTGCTTGAATCCTGATGGAGCGGGGGAAATTCAGCGCCTGCAAGGGGGGTGAAAAGGATGGTATTAGCTCCGGTAGTATTCCGGCGCGCGGAGCTCCCTCAAATGGCAGCCATTCCGCAACGCGCCTTAGCCACGCCCCCGAGTGCAGCAAAGTGACTTGCTGCGCTGCGGTACTATTTGATACATAGTGCTAAGTGGACTTCAGAAATGCCTATGGATCCCAGCTGCCTCCTCTGTTCATCATATGTCTCAGACCACTAATGTCCCTGTTAATTGAGAGGGGTCTTTAATACGACTTTGTTGATGGTTGACCCTCAGACTTCTTTCTGTATTATTGTTCCTCCAAAGCACCAGAAGGCTGTGTGATATAGGAGAAAGGCAAAGGATCTAATAGGCAGAAACTTAATGCTACAGTGACTGAGGTTACCTTGCCTGGGTCATACCTTTACCTTAAATGTATGTCCATGAGACAGTCCATTCTCTGTTTTTTGGTTATAAAATGATTCTTCTGCAAGAAAATCAATAATTTGAGAGTTATATTCAGTGACAATTTCAGGATTAAGTTGTGCTGTAGTGTTCCTTCTGGCCAGCTGAGCTCCATCCCATACCTTTCATCCCAGGAACCAGTTCAGGTACTGACGCGAGATTGATAAATTTAAAGATGGATTATGCAAACTTATTATTCAAAGGTCTTCTAAAGGCAGAAGTTTGGCCAGGATTCCTCCTGGTCTCTTGAGTTATGGATAAAGCAAAGGAGACTGCTACATCCTTGTTCAAAGAAATTCACAAGTTTCTCTTATGACACACATAAGAAGGGTACAAGGATGTTTACATATCAAGGAAAATGGCAATTTTCCTCCTGCAGTCTGATTAAAAGGAGATTTCTGATGCCTTTTGGTATAAGTTGACAAACCACTAGTTGTCCCTCTCAATCATGGACCGGGTTACATGCATCATCTTGCCCCGTACGTTTAATGGAAAAACGTCTTGCAGCATGCGCCCCTCACAGTGAGTCCCTATGTTAAGGTAATCAAATTTGACTGTTGGCTCCTCCAGCCTAATTTAATGAATGGGGTGGTGAATGGGTAAAGCTGCCTATCGTAAAAAATATTGTCATCTATACAGCTTTTTTGCTGTATAGTTCGGTCAACACTATATTGGTATTATACATATATTATTAAAGATTTTGTAGACGACATATATTATTAAGGGTTTCCTAGTGAAAGGATCAATTCACTAGAATCATTTACCCCAGTTTAAAAAAACAATGTAAACCTTTCTAATTGATGATACTATTCATTTGTGATTAAATTATTGTGTATGTTTAGAAAAGGGAATTTTGGTTCATACCGAAATGTAAATCCCATAATATCCTATGGGATTTATATTTTCAATGGACAGAATGTCCATCACCGTTGTGACAGAGTACCCCGTCTGCCAAAATTCTAAATCCGGCCCAGAGTCTGGTCCAAACCCACAGAGACATCCATATATTCTTGGTGCATAGGTCCATGGTGCTATGCATAGGGTCTTCAGTGGACCTCCAACAACTCTTGCTGAGAAAATCCGCCCCACATTCTCTTTTGCATGTCGGCACAGCACGGCCGATCTTATGTCACCCAAGTAGCGTCTATGGATGCTCTTATGATAAAAGACACACAAATTCACAGGATGTTCTTTGCCGTTTGTGTCCCATGATGCAGTGGTTGACTCTGGTCTACGGTCTCCATTTCCATTTGCTGTATGTACTACTCAAAAGTTCAACACAAAAAGAAGACTGTTCACATGAGGAACAGGATCAACACTGATTTGCATATGGCTGGGTCCAAATTGGGGTGGCATAATGAGAAAAAGAACGATGGATTAAACCCAGATCTGTGACTGGGTGTGAGTGGTTGAAAAGTTTCAGCAATCCGTCCATCATCTTGTTATGTTTGCTTACTCAAAAGTACCACAGTGCAGCAACCGTATGTTGGAGAAACAAACATTTCTTCAAAATCTCAAATGTGAGTGCAACATTACATTTCTTTCTACCCCGGGTTAGTTAGTGGAGAAAATCAATGCAAAGAAGCTTTATTGTTTTCTGGAATAGACCGGCGAAGTTAAAAGGCCTCCACAGAATAAGATCAGAAGCCACTCGGATTTTGGCCACTGAAAACACCAGAGCAATGAAGGACGTTCACAATATGGCTGGAGCAATCTTTTCGAATCTCTCCACTGAATTTGACACAGAGATCCACTTTATTCTACTGGAGCACCTTAAAGAAATATGCATTGATGGTACAGTCATTGTAGGCCCTCTTGTCTTCCATCATTAGGTGTTTTGGATACAACATACTTTCCTAAGCGGCTGACGCCCCATCATCATCCACTTCAATAATCAGTTGCCAGCTTCCCTGACCAATCAATGCTAAAAAATTAAAAACAATATGTCTGGAAGCCTAAAGTTCGTCTAGAGTTTTTTGCAAAATAGCAAGTAGCACAGCATTAGATCAAAGACAATTGTCATTCAAACTGGCCAGGACTTTCACTAGAAAATGGTCAGTTAGAGCATTGAGCTAAAATTTGTAGAAAATTAGACCAGTATATATATGCTTTTTCTCAATACAAGTCAATGGAGTTCAATCATTTGTCAGAAACTTGTTACTCTCACTGAAAACATATCTACTGTGCAGATGGCCGGACCATCTCCACAAAGAAACGCTGGATGTTCTTGTGGAGGAGAAATCATTCATATATGCAATGCTAGGTTCAGTATTCTGCTGCCAAATGCCAGGTTTGAAATCGGGATTACACTGCTAGGAAATATGCAAAGGTACACCCCTAAGCCCTGTTGCTTTTGGCCGACTAGAAGCATGTAAATTAGCAAGCATACTCAGTGCCACAGGAAGCTTCAAACAACTATAAAATGACATCCATATTTGGTTAAACTTGTTGATACATTCTGGGTTATGTACGCGATTACTAACATTATATTATATAGAAGTGGGAAACATCCTTTACAACGAAACTTTTACAACGCACTACCATTACGACGCAACAACGCAAACCATTACAACGCATAGCGCTGGGGGGCGCTCTAGGATAGGGAATGTATTTAATATACTATCCAACATCTTCCCTGCTATCCACGGGGACTGGAGTTGGAATAGTAAATTAAATAAATCACTATCCAGCGCCTAAAAGCACTATGCGTTGTAATGGTATGCGATGTAAAAACCGCGTTGTAAAGGTAGGCGTTGTAAAAGTATGCGTTGTAACGTCATACATCCTATAGAAGTATATGAATATGATACAGCAAGATTTAGGTTTACACACTAATGACCACACAGTAGTGAATGGGGCCTTAGATTTCAGAGCTGTATGTCAACAAGATTCTAATTCTGGGAAAGACATTCTCTGGCCAAGCAGAATGGGAGACACTCCCTCTACACTTCTGCAAGATAATCTCGTGAGTGTGATACTAGATGTTATGTTAGTTGTTTTTTTAAAGCGCAATCTGTTACCCAAAGGTGTCCTGGTGCTATCTACAAACCTCCCACTGAAGCGTACTTAAGAATCCGGAAACTATACACCAAAAAGCCAGGTTTTTAAAGCTTTCCTGAATGCCAGAAAATCCGTACTATTTCCAAGATGGAATGAGAGGGCATTCCATGCCTTGGCTGCACCATCCCAAAAACTCCTACCTCCCCAGCTGGCTTTTTTTGAAGAAGGGACTGTTACTAACTTTGCTCCCTTGGAACGAAGGGGTCTTTTAGGGACATAGCACTGGAACTGACGCGACAGGTGGTCAGGACCTAAACCCTCAATGGCCTTGTAGACAGTACAAAGTGATTTGAACTGCACCCATTTCTTGATGGGTAGCCAGTGTAGTCTTCTAATATCCCCGGAGACCAAGGCAAATTTAGCAGTCCCGGTGAGCAGTCTAGCGTCCGCATTCTGAAGAATTCTGTAGATCCCTGCCTTACCTTGAAACTGCAAGTTAACACTGTCTGCAGAGCCTGTTTGCAATTGCTGTTTGTCTTTAGGCAAGCTTCAATTTTTCTCCCAACAGAACCGCGTGCCCAGGTTGTGGCCACCTCTATATTGCCAAGTATATGTTAACGTAACATTCTCAGTATACATTTGCCCTCTTCTGCCCTGACAAAATTTGAGTGCAGACAAAACACTACTGGGCATTTGATTTATCACCTGAGTAAGAGTCCTTCACACAAAGAAATTGGTAGGTGGTGTCTGATGTATTTGTTTTATTGTTTGATTCACAATCCATTTCATGAACCAGCCTCTTAGGTGTGAAGTAATGTTTCTCACTATGTGCTCCAATTAGTTCCCACTAGTTAGGCAACATGCTGCTCGTGAAGCCACCAAGAGTCGAGCACAACTAATTATGTGAGGGATCTCTGAGAGCTGCATGTGTGTGCTATCACTCTCCATCTAGTCTTTAGGAAAGACTTGAAGGCTATGAGCCAGATGTATCAAGATACACTTTTGCGATTCTCAAATAGCGATTTTTAAGGAATCGCTATTTGAGAATTGCAAAATGGTATGTATGAAGAAATTCGCTATTATTTAGCGATTTCTTAAAATTCCTTAATTGTGATTAGCAAATTGCTAATCGCAATTAAGGAATAATTTCCCATTCATTTCTATGGCCAGGAGGCCCATAGGAATGAATGGGAAATTATTCTCAATTTGCGATTCGCAATTTGCTAATCGCAAATTGAGAATAATTTCAAGGGTGCAGGAGTGTCCAAAGGACACCCTGTTGCACCCCTGAAATAAGCATGGGTGCACATGTGGGGCACATACATGCCCTAAGGGCATGTATGTGCATCACATGGCACTTTGAAAAATGCAAAAATGAGCATTTTCAAAAGAAATTTGCAAATTACTACACACTTGCGATTACTTAGGGACAATTAGCAACTTTTTTTTGCATCATACATTGCATTTAAGGAATCGCAAATTTTGCGATTCCTTAAATGCAATCGCAAAATAAGGAATCGCAAATTTGCGATTCCTTATTTTGCACTGAAATTTGCTACATATATACCATTTTGCTCAAATGAGTTCGCAAACGCCGAATTCGGCGTTTGGGTTCTTTCCCATGCTTTGCATGTGTTCTGTTCTGTATAGAGAAGTGTTCTTGGTCACAGAATAGTCACACAGCTGATGCCAAGGCTGACAGAGGTTTATTATAAGCAGGAAGTGTTGCTTACCAGCAGGTGTTCAGAGATTCTGGAAAAGACACCTCACCCACAACTTATCGTGGCAACATAGGTGACCAACTCACACCAAAATAGGTAAGTACCGCTCTGGTGGACTCAACCTATGACAGGAGTTCCTACATGAGTATTTTCTGGAAAAAAGCAGGAGTCCAGTTCAATAAAAATATCACAGGGATTTCCCACACAAGTTTAATGTATTCTTTGAGAACCTTGGATATGGTTAAAAAAGGACAGGGTAGTGGTAGACGTGCAATGGTTCTAAACCCCTTATTAAATGAAGCCAACATGTTTTGGCCAGATTCAAAGCCCATCCGGGTCAGCGACCTTCTTCACGGCTCCTATGCTCACTGCCTTATTAAACAAACATCCCATGCACACAAATGAGGCCTTACTCTCTCCTACCTTTATTATTTCTACTTTTAGGAGCACTCCTACTTAGTTTGGATTCAGGATTGCCTCGTCAGTGCAGGGGCACTTCCACTGTAGTCACTCTTTCATCCTGAGGTAAATGCTGATGGTTTTAGCTAGGTCTTTCCCACCTGCTGGTCACCTTTGGGTGATTGTGGGCATTACAAGAATGCAGATTAATCAAACAACATCCTACTGGGGGGGTTAAATAAAATCCTCAGAATTTCTGGAGGAAGTGCTAAATATGGAAGAGAAACCAAACCCTTTGAAGTGCTTTAGTTTACAAATTATTTCAACCTGCCAGAATCCTGAGACTAGTGTAGAATATGTATCCTGTCGGGCAACTCATTTTTTGCAACATGCCAATTTCCACCTTTTGTCACAAACTAGTTAAAACTGGAGAAGTTATGAAATGTTAACTAGTGAATTTCTGCTACTCACATAGCACTTGAAACTGTTTTTTGTAGTAATATGTTTCCCAAAACCTCTCTTCTTCAATCTCTACAGGACTCCTCCAATCAAGATGAAGGTAACAAGACATTGGAAGATAAAGATGTGTGATCAAAAATAAAAAATGGTGGATTCTGTCAGACAAAAGACGAAGGCGTTAGCACAAAGGAATAGAGTTTGCTGGGTTCCTTGCGGAATGTTCTGGAAGGCGGCCAAGAGCACAGAACTCGTTCTCACCCAACGACCAACCCTGTGAAGTCTAAAATAGTTTGTCAACCACTGGGCCGTTGAAGTTACAAGGATTTAAATGTACATTGTGTTTTTTAATGCCTAACTATTTTTATAAGTATGCTTTTCTAGATGCTAAAAACCAACATTTGGAAACCCATGTCTTCTTGGTGTATTGAAAATATGCAAAGCTTTATGAAAGAGTATTTTGATTATTTTGAAATTCATAACAAAACTGTTGATGGAAATTTCCTGTTGTCATTTAGTTTCTGGAGACAACAAGTGTGGAGACCTGGGAGAGGATGAGGAAGAAGGGTGGGACCCTCAACTGCCATTTTTCTGCCATGTTTGGGTCTCTGGCGACCCGGGCGAGGCAGCAGAACAAATGGGAATCAAGCCCCGCCTCTTTTGACATCACAACAGTATGTAACCATAACAATTACTCAGGGCCGGACTGGCCGTTGCGGGCACCGGGCAATCCACCCGCACGGGTGGGGGCCGGTTTCAGCCCTGTAACAAAATTGGCCGAAAATCGGCCCCGGCAAAGAGTTCGGCGGCACCTCCAACCCCCCCCGCCCCCGAGTGGGTAGGGTGGGGCCGGTCGAGCACTCTGCCAAGGCCGGTTGTGGTTCCCAGTCCGGCCCTGCAATTACCCACTGTTGTGAAGTCAGTGCTGTGAACAATCTATTTCGACCCTGTTGTTCACTATGGAGGCTACGTAAGCCATATATAACAACGCTTTTAATGTTTTGGATACCCTATCTTCACACCAGCCGTCCTGCTGCTCATATAACTGTTGGTATGTCATTACAATATTTGAACTGGACTCCGGGCTTTTTAGGTCGATCCTGGGCAGCGCATGCACTGCTGCTAGGCATGCAGTATTGGAGTAGGGAAACATCCTTTACAACGCAACTTTTACCACGCAGTGCCTTTACGACGCAACTTTTACAACGCAAACCATTACAACGCATTGCGCTGGGGGGCGCTCTAGGATAGGGAATACGTTTAATTTACTATCCAACACCTTCCCTAGTGTCCACGGGGACTGGAGTTGGAAAAGTAAATTAAACTATTCACTATCCAGCGCCCCAAAGCACTATGCGTTGTAAAGGTTTTTGTTGTAAAAACCACGTTGTAAAGGCATGCGTGGTAAAAGCATGCGTTGTAATGTCATACATCCATTGGAGTATGGCTTTGAAGCCCCGCCCACTTTCCGCCCATATGTTTAATTGGCTTGTGTCATTGTCCTTCGTAAATGCTGGATTCTGAGTCGTTATTAGGCTTCTTAGTCCCTCCTTGGTACCGCTTGTCTGCATTTGTTACCTTCCATAACGGCTGTACCTTTGACTTCGGTTGTTACACGGAATGTCTTTTTAGTCTGTGAGCACTATTTTCTTCTGTGAGTTTTTCCTTTTGCAGGCACAACATGCTTTCCTGCAACGGCGCTGCTTTGCTTGCACCATTCACGGGACGCTGCTTGTTGCGAGAGCTGTAGAGGAAGCGTACATTACTCCCAGTGATATGGAATAAACACTTAAACAGAACACACATGAATGCAAACCTCTGGAATTGTATTTACATTTGAGTGCCTCGTGCCCCATCCAGTATTGTGCATCTTTCCGGTTCGATGCTCAATTTCACATCCTGCACCTCCCAGTCAAATAAGAAAACACATTATTACAACTAGCTGTGTGGTTTCTTTTACAACTCAGGAGTGGCACAAGCGATGCAACAGCAGACATAACTCCCCTCGACTTTCACTTCTGAGCTGCTGCACCACAAACTGACACCATTTATAAACTGCAAATAAGTAACAGATTTAAAAAAAACAGGGAGAAAAAAAGAGGTCACTTCTAGGAGCAGCCAGAGTGATTTAACAAGCATTTGCAATGCAATAGGTCTCGCATTTACGAGAGTTTAAGCTATTAGCATTGTAAATGACAATGTATTTTATTTATGTTTTAAAAAGCAAAACATAAATAAAAGGTATTGTCATTTACAATGCCAATAGCTCAAACTTGCGTAACTGCGAGACCTATTGCATTGCAAATGGTTTTTTTTTTAGGACTTAGGGCCATATTATCAAGAACAGGCGTTAATATTATTGCCGCTTTATCGGCAGGAAACTGCCGCTAAAGCGGCAATAATGGGCTTGATAATATGTCCTTGTGAATTCCCATAGCAGCCCAGGTTCTGGTGTTAACCTGGGCTGATATGGGAATTCACAAGCCCATTATCGCCGCTTTAGCCGCAGTTTCCTGCCGATAAAGCGGCGATAATTTTATCGCCTGTTCTTGATAATATGCCCCTTAGTGTGCTGGACTCTGTTCTATCTACAAAGCGGATGTATGTAGTCTGGGGCCTCAGCTGAGAGCTGTGTACCTTCAGAGGAGCTTGCCACTTTGGCGGTTCCTCTGAAGGCACTGAAGCTTTGATGTGCAAGTGCCATGTTCAACGCGCCCTCAAAGCATAGTGTTTTGTTTTACACAAACTCCCAAAGCAAACCTTTTTTCTTGTTGGGCAAAAAATAGTGTCCCTGACATGCTAGGAGTTTTGTCCCAGAGTGTGGTGGAGTTGTTTTTGTTTGTCTTGATCGGGACAGTTGGGCTCTCCCTGGCAGTCCCGAACAGGAAAAAAGTATGTCAGCACTTCCGTCTGGGATATTTAAACAAACAGCGATGTCTATGGTGCCATCAGTCTAAGGGTGCTGCCATGGGTGTCTTCATCGGCAAAAAAGGACTATTTGCAAGACTCTAAATAAAGCAAAAAAAACAGTAGTTTGGTACACAGGGGACTCCAGCTCGCTTGCATTAGAGCTCCCTGCCCACCTTAAGCCACCTTGTTTTCAACACTTTGTATGGTTCTGCATTTCAGAATATGTTCTGGGCTTTGGGTTACAGTGTATAGCCAGGCTGCAGTGCTTAATTTTAGCCAGTGGTTTCTGGTGCTCTGCTCCGGCACTTAATTAACACCAGCATTTATCACAATCTGCCACATGGTGGCGATGTTTGCCTAAATTAGAGATGAGCACAACAAACGTTGTTTATTGATTCATTATACATTAAAAATGAGTAATACCTGCTGCCCAAGCTATTCCTATAGCTTTGGGGGCCTGGAATAGTCTGAATTGTCCCACTTGTAGGGTGTGATGGTTAGTAGTTGTGTTGGTTCTGTCATTTGTGGGGGAATGGGTGGTGTGGGTTGCAGTAGCCTCCTTATTTGTTTTACAAGTTAAGCACTGGCAGGCTGCCCCTGTACTCCTGGAACATATTTGATTGTTTCAAATTCTACAAGTTGCTGCATCTTTTTGTCTTCAGTACATGAGTAAATTCGTATAGAGAATGTTTATTTGAGTTTGTGTTGGTGCTTACTCTCTAGACCCACTCCAGAAAATGGAAAGTTGAGAAAAAACTGTGCAAATAAAAGCACTATGTTTTCAGATACCTGTTGTGTCTGTGTTTTTTGGGGGTCAATGAAGAAGTCATGGAACTGGGCAGAGAAAATAATCACAGTGGCGACATAGTGGAGGTGAGCTAATGGAAAGAAGGTTCTGCTGCACACAGGTTACTTGCTCTGCACATATTGGGGATGGAAGACACATTCTGCACATGCACGCATTCACAAAACTACATTTTTGCCTTGTAAAATGAGAGTTGGATGTCCAGTTTTCGGGTATGCTCATTTAGGTACCTCTGCTGTCACTGACCTTCCTCCGGGGCCACACCTACAGCCTCTTTACTGTCAAGAAGATCCTCATTGAAAAGCATTGGGCGTATGATGTTGAATTAGCACCCTGCACCCGGCCGCCCCAATGCCGCTGGTGGTGTATGTTGTGTGCTGCTTTGCAACCTCCCATGCTTAGCCTAACCCCCAGAGCTTGGCCCCTGCAACTGATCTACTTACCTGTAAGCAGTGTGGCTCTAGGCACCCCCTGTCTCCATCGGACAGCACTGGGTCAAACTCTGATTTTGACCTGGTGCAGTTTTGGTACTTGCTGACTTTTGGATCAGAAGACTGAATCTGTAAGTTCGATACTCACCTGTTTCACCGCTTTATTGTTTTCCCCATAGGATAACATTTGACAGTGTCAAAAACTTTTTAAGTGTCGATTTTTTAAAGTGAAAAGTATTTTCAATTAAAAATGTACTTACCTTATTACGAAGACCTGGCTCTTAAAAATCAAGTACAAACAAAGTATAACTTTATAAAATTTGTCTGGATCTCCTTCTTGAGTTGTGTGTCCACTATTGATCATGTGTGTGCAATAAATGTCTTACACTCCTCTGTGTTATTCCTAAGGCTGCTCACCCACGCTACCACTAGTAGAACCCTGTACACTTTTGGAGAACCCCTGGACTCTGTGCACGGTATGACCACCTAGCAATAATACCATATACAGAGCCAGCTTCCCACACTGGTGGTGCAACCGTGGGGTGGAAGACTTTGACATTTGTTGTACCACTTTAGTAATAATTGATTTCACTGAGGAAAATTAATAGAATTCTTTTCAATTTTTATTTTTTTTTCAAATTGTTTAAAAATAATGTTAGGGCCTTGGTTACCTTCCCCACTGTTTTAGAAACATAAAATACTTTTTTTAAAGGAGTTAGGTCTTAGAAATGCTTAGAGCTTTTTTTTTAATTCTCAAATAAGACCCCAGTATTACCACCTAGTGATAATACCACATACAGAGCCAGCTTCCTACATATTGTGAAAATTGTGCCTTTAAAATACTCAGTTTCATCAAATTGTTTAAAAAGAATTCTTGACTGGGAGAACCTGCCCACCACTGAAAGCCTCCTAGAATTTGGACAGGCCCACTTTACTCACTCATTCAATGGAGTTCAGGGCAATAATTATGCCACATCTTAAAAAATCACCTGACACCACTGTGCATATTTTAAAAATCCTAATGGTGTCTAATAGTGAATTTCAATTGTGAGTAGAGATTAATTGGAGTTCTTTGCATACTACATGCCCAATATACGTAGGAACAGTTTAAAAATGAGCCATTAATGCATATATCCTCTATTATCGTTGTTGTGAAACATGCATTTATAGACACATCATTAACTATAATTTCTCCCAGAAAATGAGCAGGTGGACTGAAATGGAAATAAAGCCTTTCCGGGTTTAAAAAGGACAGTCGTTTTTATTATTTTGATAAATTAACCTCAGCATAGAAATCAGTGCTTAGTCTGTAAAAGAAGGAGTGCCGGTGCTGGAAGCTCTTTGGATTGGATTGGATTATGGATTTGTAAAGCGCAACGAATGCCCATGGGCGTCTTGGCGCTAAAAATAGAATACTTGACTGAAGTGCTAAACCGGAGACGACTATCCCAGACTGAATAGCCATGTTTTTATCTCTTGCCGAAAGGAAAGTAGAGAGGGGCAGTTCTTAATTGAAATTGGAAGCAGGTTCCACGCCTTTGCTGCATACAGTAGGAAGCTTCTCCCTCCCCATCTAAGTTGTTTGTATCTGGGGACCTGGATCAGATTGAGGTTACTGGATCTCAGCGATCTGTTTGGCTGATAATTAACCAGATTTTCTTTAGAAAATGTGAGCCTGCGCCATGCAGCGCTTTGTATGCAAGACACAGGGATTTAAATTGTATTCTATTTTTCAGATAGCCAGTGCAGAGCTCTCAAACCCTGGGCTATGGACTCATGTTTAGGTATGTTCAGCACCAGTCGCGCTGCTGCATTTTGTAAGCGTTGGAGTTTCAAGAGGTGTTGGGATTGCATACCCACATACAGCGCATTGCAGTAGTCTAGTCTTGACAACGCCAGCATAGTTACTACTGTTTTGCATGATGTCAGCGGAATGGAAGGTAGCAACTTCCTGATCATCTTCAGGATGAACCATATCGATGATAATAATTTATTGGTTTGTGCTTCATAGGACAATTTGTTGTCGAGGAGTATGCCTAAGTTTTTTACCTTTTGTACTGGCGAAGGGCATTGCCCTAGATTATCTGGCCACCAGTCCTGGGACCAGGATTGCATGTCTGAGCCCAGCAGCATCACTTCGCTTTCATCGCCGTTTAGCTTGAGGCAGTTAGTCTGCATCCAGCACGTGATCTGCAGTGTTTAAACCTGGTTGCTGTCTCTTGAGTGTTATTAGAGATGGAGACCACTATTTGCGTGTCGTCTGCGTATGAAACTGGGAGAAAGCCGCAATTCCGGATGATAGCCGCCAGGGGCGCCACATAAAGGTTAAAAAGAGTGGGGCTTAGTGACGACCCCTGGGGTACCCCACAAGGAGATCTAAAGGCTTTAGATTTGGCTTCTCCCAGTTCCACCGTAAAAGGCCTGTTGGATAGGAAGGATGCTAATAGGGCCAGAGCTGTCCTGTGTAGTCCAGCCTCATTGAGCCGGGTGAGTAGAGTGTCGTGGTTTACCGTGTCAAAGGCCGCCGAGAGATCTAACAAAATCAGGGCGGCCATCCCCCCCGGCATCCAGAACAGTCCTGAGCTCCTCAGTGGCCATCAGCAATGCAGTCTCTGTTCCGTGCCCTTCACGGAAACCGAATTGCGAGTGATCCAATACATTTGCTCTGCCAGGAAATGCGACAGTTGTCTATTCAAAAGCTTCTCTAATACTTTCGAGGCAAAAGGTATCCTCGCAATTAGCACAGGTATGTATGCCATGGCGAGCCTCGTTTTAGTTCTGTACTTAGGCACTCAGCCTGCAAAGGCAGTGTGTGGGTGCCAAGGTACAGGGCTCCTGACGGTGGCACAATAAGTGCTGCAAAGCCAGCAAATTCATAACTGGTGGAGTGATTGGGTCCCAAGGATGGCATTTAAGTTTGGGATTGGTGCTGGGTGTAAAACTAATTAATGAAGTGTCAAAAAGCATATTGTGATGTATTCCTATAGGTTCTGTATCGATCCCCCTATTCCTGACCCTATTCTGGTTAGCAAACTAACAAGTTAACTAGCAGCCATCCCATGAGGCAGAAAACCCCCATGATGCAGGAACCGTTATCTGATAAAGCCACACTACGGCACAGGAACGTGTTATCTGATTAGGTCATAACGCTTGCCATCTAATTAGACAAGCGATATTCCTCCAGCCCCTGATAAGGCATACGGAGTTCTCAAAACAAATCAAACCTATGACAACCTGGGAAAAACCCTGCGGCCATTGTTTTGATTTCACCGAGAACTTCAGCAAAAGAATGTGCTAACGACCTGGTCGTATGACATCTTTATTGACGTATCTGTGTCCATCCTTACGTCAATCTCGGCACCTTAAAGGTATAAATATTACCGATATTGCCCTATGCAAACACACGCGGTGGTGACGAGGACGGAGCAGCCAGACTTGCCGAAGCCCAGAGCAGAGCAGACCCCGCTGGCGCAGCCCCGCCTTCTTGACGCGCTGAGAACGAGCAGCTGCCCATTTCTCCTGCCGAGAAATCCAGCTCCGGCGCTTCCGGGTAGCCCTCGCAGGCAGCCTGGAATATCGAGACCAGAGACGAGAGATACCATCCCTCATCCATCCTAGATTCCAGGTACAGAACTGAATAACCCCTCGCAGAGAATTCTTTAGTCAGTCACTTGGCAAAACAAACTTAACTTAAACTGTAACTTTCTATTCCCGCCCACGTATTAGGCTTAGGTCAGGTACACGGGGTAGGCGTAGCTAGAAACACCAGTTGAGTATGATTAGTCAAATGTATATGTGTATGTAATATATTTTATTCATTTTAAACCGTCATATGGCTTAGAAACCATATCAATGTTTTTACAGTATTATTTTATACTTCTGCTTTTAATGTATGCACTTTACTTAACTATAAGTATTGCCATAATATCGATCCATTTCTCTTGTATGAGAAAAGAGACTGATCAATAAATAACATCTTTTATTGAACACGCCCGTCTCTTCCTTTTCTCTACAATCTGATGAGACTAAGAATGCACGTACTGACTGAGTAAAATAAATTGCCTTTTGTTCACACGACTCTCGAGATACACTCTTGATTAGGGGAGAGCAAAGTTGTCATGTTCTATGGTTGTCAGAAACTAAATCCCTTCTTGTCTATCCAGGGAGGTTCAACTCCTCCTTGCCTATTCGAGAAAGTTTCTAGTGAACTCTGAGCTAGCTGGCAAACCCAAAACTTTAAGTCTAATATCGACAGTAGTAGACCTAGTTAACGTCTGGTCTAGGCCTATACTATTGAAGGTATTATTCCAATGCGCAGAGCCTATTGGGATAATAGGAACTACACTACATGGCGCCCAACTCGTTTGGAAGGGCGATAAAACTAACGTAAGACATTTAGAGTAACTCAGTCGTGCTTTCTCACTCCGACCCCTTTTTCCCATAATACTCCAAAGACGTCTGGAGTGGGTGAAAGGTAATATCCTCCAAAACCTCGCAGGAGGAAACTCCTATGTATGGTACTTGGTTTAGTCAACGTTGAAGGATACACCGTTCCAAAATATTGTGCATCTAATCTTTGTTTCCATAAGAAACCTGATCTGCAAACAAAAGAAATAAGATTCCTGTCGGTAAAATGGTAGACAGTGATGATGAAAGAGAGGCAGTTAGATTAGCAGCTGAAATAGCAGAAGCTGATACTGCACTACAAGAAGCAGACCCGGGTATAATACTCATCCCGGTCATCAAAAGGAAATCTATAACCTTAAAACTTATAGAAAACGGACTGACACCTAGAGGTGGTACAGTCATATTCGTAATTGAGGCACACGAATATCGGCAGACAGAGGTATACTATTCATGGATACATTTTCCAGCAGCAAATGCTGTAACAAAGTACTTCCACTATTACAAAATAGAGGAACCTCCTGAAATGTACACTCCTTTCGAGGAGGTGGAAGTACCACTTAAATTTCAAGAGCATTTGCTCTTATTTAATGGCGCCCTAAAACATAATAATCACATCACCAGGCTCGGTCCTTTAGGTAGACCAGGAGCAACGTGGCCGGTCCTAGCCGGATACACACCACATCCAGACATCAATGGGATGTCTGTAGCAGAGCTGTTAACACAGCTAAAACAATTAATAAAAATACATAGACAATTAGTCCAATATGTGATGCGGACTTCAACAATTCAGCCAGCAATTAAAATTCCACAGCTGACCCCTCACCAGGGGAACACAAATAAAATTACACCACAGAACATACAATCCTGCCTAGGTAAAGTACCGGCTAAACGGGAACAAATACCATTCTGGTTGGCACAGAAAATCACCCAAATAGAGGCGGTGTTTCCAGACACCACCCCGTTAGAAAAACACAGGATTCTGACTATCTGTCTTCCAATGGGAATCGCACCACACATTGAGGACTGTGACACTTGGGGTACAGTCTTTGCTTCCATCTACACAAAAACGCACGGTGTTCCATCCATTTCGGTAATACCAGATGTGCTAAAACAAATTCAAGACGAATACGGTCCAGAACCCGCTTTAACTCTTGGTATGAAATTACTAAAAGACTTCAAGCAGGTCTCGGCTATATTGTTAGCCAACATAAAGGGTGAAGCAGCAAACGTGGCGATCCGCCAGAGGTTAAAGGAGACAGATATAGCAGACCAACCAGCTGAAATTGCCAGAATCATAGAAAAATCCTATGAGGAACTAGGTAGAGATAGTTTAGGTGGAATACCAGTAAAACCACAACTGATTGAAAGTCCTGAAAAAATATTTTTTAATAACAATTCAACATCACAAAAAAAGAGCTGGGATGGAAACAAACAATCCAATCCTAAAGAAAAGAAATTCCAGTCCAGAGGAAGGTCTCCTAGGCGAAGAGAAAAATCTCCGAACCAAAGACACAGGTCACCCCAGAGTGACCCCTCTGGGAAAAGATATAACCTTAGAAATAGGGATAATATAAAGAAGCCTGATAGATATCAAGACATTGATACACGTCCCTCTCAATCTTTTCAGACTTACTCGCAGAAATCGGAAAGAAGAGGACGATCAGAACAAAGAGAAGAGCACGCCAAGTCCAAAGACAAGGAACCTGCTCAGCTAAAAAAGAAATTACAATTTCCAAAAAAGAAGGTAGCCAGTATCAAGGTAGTTAACAATGCCGAGAATACTGAGGACACAACTGAAAAACGGAGAATGGGCTCAGACAATGCTAGACAGCGCAGCAGAAGTGAGCATAGCTCGCAAAGTCCTTATGAATCATCTGGAGACAGTGGACACGAATGAATATCTTCAAGTGGAAACTGCAGACACCAGAGTTAGCAAACCTCACAAAATATATGAAATAACATTACGTATAGAAGGGGATAAGACTAGAAAAATAAGGGGACTATTTTGGGATAATCTCTCCAAGGGCTATGACATCCTTCTAGCTGAAAAAGACTGGCCACCAGAGTTTGTCAGGGAGTGCCCTCATGGCAAAGACGTAATTATGCCTGCCTTCTCAAATCACATCCCAATTCATAAAAAATACACACTTGCCAGAAAGTGGGCAGTAGCTCTAGCTCCTGCTTTATATAAAAATCACGTAGGATGGGATGAGGACTCTCCTCCTCACAAAATCCAGTTAAAATCACAACCTACTGCACAGAGACAGTACCCAATTAAGCAAGAAGCTAAAAAACAGGTAAAAGAAATCCTAGATCAGCTAGAATACCAGGGGGTGATTGAAACTTGCACCTCACAAATGAACAACCCATTGTTTCCGGTCTCCAAACCAGACAATTCATATCGTCTAGTTTTGAATTACCGACACCTTAACTCATGTTGCAAAACTTTTGCGGTGCAAAATTCGCATAGTGCTGCACTAATGAATAACATAGTGCGCAAAAAATACAAAACAACATTAGACATCTCTAATGGATTCTTTTGTCAAAACATAGCACCAGAGAGCAGATATTTGTCTGCATTCTCAATAAATGGCACTCAAAAACAATTCTTTCGGTTAGCCCAGGGGTACAAGAACAGCCCGGGAGTATTCTCAGCGAGAGTAACAGAATTACTACAAACATATGATGACGAAGCATTATCTTATGTCGACGACATATACTTAACAGATGATGACTTGGAGACTCACTTGAAGAGAGTGAACACCATAATACTTGGGTTCGCAGCAGAGGGTTACAAATTCAACTTTAAAAAATCCAGAATTGCCCATCTGACAGTCCTGTTCTTAGGATACGAATTATCAAGTGAAGGCAAAAGCCTGGCTGACAATTTTCTAGAAAAATGTGCCGTACTCCAAGCACCTAGAACACTAAAAAACCTACAGTCAATTCTAGGCTTCCTAAATTTCGGAAGAACATACATTGCAAATTACGCAGAAAGGGTCAAACCCCTTTATGATCTAATAAAACCAGATTTTAAAAGAACCAATTGGACTCAAATACACACAGAAATTCTGAGATCCTTACAAACAGACATGCTAATTAAAACAAAATTAGAAACACGTGATAACACACGCAATCTTGTGATTCGAGTCATCCCAGGGAGAAGCGGATTCACATACCTGACCTCTAATGAGGGAGAAAATGTACCAATTGCATTCAAATCACACTTGTACACAGAAGCTGAACAGAAATTCAGCATTAAAGAAAAAATTGTTCATGCAGTTCAAACCGCAATAGCTAGAGAAAAAGATCAAGCTGACGGTAGACATATCACAGTCAGAACAGCAGAATCAGCCTTTGAGGCATTAACAACACCGTGTAATTTACCAACAACAACATTGAATCCGGAATGGATACAATGGGTGAATTCAATCACAACGGACAAAGTATACTACTACTTTGATCCAGAACTAGAGGAATTAAAAAATCTAGAATATGAAAGAACATTCCCTCTGCCAATCGACATTCTGCCCTTACGACACTACGCTTGTGTAATCTATACAGACGGACAAGCTCAACCCTCCGTTTTGGGGAGAACAAGCATACAACCCCACATGTGAGATTACAAAAGAAGTGTGGCGCGGAGGTAAACTAAGACCTCTATTAACAAAAACACACTAGGTAGAAACTAATTCAGAACAACAGACTGAAATAATGGCATTGAAAATGGCGCTAGATAATGCGGATCGCGAATTCCCGACACTTATAGTGTCTGATTCATATTACTGCGTCAAATCATATAACAACGATTTGCAGACATGGATTCAAAACGGTTACAAAGATGACACAGATGCAACAATAAAGCAGAAACTGCTCTGGGAACAAATAGCTCTTTTACAAAAAGAACTACCAAAGACTCACGTGACACATTCACTGAGTCATCAGCGTGATGGCGTTCACGTTGCAGGGAATTCGTTGGCTGACACAGCCACAGCGGCAGCAACTAAATCGGCTTCCGTAGTTCGAAAAAAGCGTACATTAAAATATATTGACGGTGAAACAGTACTGGCGGTGAAAACGTCATCAAAAGGCGACTGCGCAGCACTACCGATCAACTATCCACTCAATTATACATACATAATCGATGCAAACTCCGTCCCTTTTGCTCGAATCCCTGGAGTGGGGGATAGAGTGATTCCAAACATGGACAGGAGAAACTTGTTAATCGCAGACGCACATATGGGCGAGGGTCTCAGACACCTCAAACTAAAAGATTCTCTGGAAGAATTACAATCAAGGTACTGGTGGCCAGGCATGAGCCTGCATCACACCATGTTTGTAAAAAACTGCCCAAACTGCAACAGAAATCGCAGTGGGGAGAGAAACGGTGTAATACCGTGTCGTTTCACTCCAGAAAGAATCAACAGTAAAAAGCAAGGCTTGCGATTAACATATACAGGCTAGTTTCCACTTATAATGTAGATCACCAGCACTCGGCTGACGTCTGGACTGTTATACAAAGATTTGCGAGTCTAAATGGCATATACGCTAAGAGCATGCTACGTTTGACCATTGTTTTCACTCTAGCACTCCAGCCTGAGGGGAAACATGGCCAAATGAGCATAGCACAGCGGGAATCTTCTCACTTCCTTCCTGAGGAATACGGGATGGTGTAAAGAAAAAACCAAGGCATAAAGCAATCTATAACGGAAAGGATATTAGGTTCGGGAGCTGGGTGGGTCAAACATCTAATAAGTGTCCAACGTAGTCTAAATAACCTGCCAAGAAATTCTCTGAAGGGATTCAGTCCGTACGAATTATTATTTGGAACTAGGATGTTAATCTCTGACCTTGACAGTCAAACTTCAGTGGTGAAGGAAAAAAGCTTTGATATCAAAGACCGTTTGGCTATTTTGCAGGACTTAAATGAAACAAGAAAAGACCTGAGCAACATAAAGTTGAAACAGCAGCCAACAACCACTGAAGAACCACCACCTGTCCCAGCAAGACCTGTCTGGATTCCAAAAGTCGGGGATGTAGTCAGAGAAAAGATCGTGGTAAAGAAGGAATTTGGGCCTTCTTACAGAAAAGCAGTTCCTGTCTTGTCTGTCAACGGGACAAGATCAGTTGTACTACCGCCGCTTGCTGGTAAAAAGGAGAACCGAGTTGTATCCATCGACCTGGTAAAACCACAATCATGTGGCCGATAACAAATAGTAGGCCAAGTGGACTCCCCATAAGTAGCAGAACACCAAGGTTTGCTACCAGTACAGAGGTCCTAACAAAGAGACTAATCACATTCGAAACGCCTACAGAAGAACAACAAGGACTATGCAACAATGCAATGGAACTTAGACCTCTGAAAACCCAAATAAAAACATTTAGCAGAGACACACCAACCTATAATGAAGTAACAAACGACTATGCAAGAAACAGTAATCCTGAAGCAATTGGAACTATTGACAGAACTGCATCCGGCTACTTCATAAACTTCGATGATTCCTCTGAAGGCTTCAGTGAATCAAAGACACAGCCATCATCAAAAACCTTTAAAGATAAAGCTAAAGAACTTTTGAAACAACTGAAAGAAACATATCTGATTTCTCCATGGATCGAATTTTGGGTGGGTTTTGGTGCATTTATCCTCATACTTTGGCTCATCATGATACTAACATTGGGACGCTTCATTGAGGGAAAATATGCTAAAATGGACACAGCAAGTCAGAAAATCAACTTGATCCTCAAACCACACACATCTTCACACGTCGAGAAAAGAGAACTTTCTTCAGTCAACTTCACAGCCAATCCTATACCGGGTGGGGTAGCATGGGACAACACAGACTACTAAATCTATGGTCCGGTTGAAATCCTGAAATATCCACACCAAATTAAGATCTCATTGAGTGACTTTGTAAAACCAAGCTCATTTGCTGATGATTGGGACTTCGAAAGCATTAATAATATGATGTCTGACTTAGTAATGTCTGCTAAATTTACCAAACATGATTATTTGCAGGGTTCTACAAATTATGATAGTATGTATTGCTACAACCACTATGGTAACCATTTTTTACATAGATCTGCACAACCTAGAAATGTTTTAAATTATAATCAATGGGAACATTGTGCAACCCCTCCAAAAGGAAGCTCAAGAACCGTTTACGACAAATATTCATACTTTTCAGGTTTTAACATAAGTAATGCTGAAACATTTTATTTCAAATTGTCAAATAAGACAGGGACAAAGACCATGATAACAAACACGAAATTGATATATTCAGACTCATTCTTTGAACAAATGAATACTTTTGGTTTTGATTATTGGGACAAAAATGTTGAATTGAAAAGTGTTTGGGGCACAAAAGAATGGCAAGTACAGGGTATAGAATCTTTGTTTAGAGCCTGCATGATCCCAGAACAAATTATATTTTTAAATGACACTGTTCAACAAACTACCTGTCTTGGCCTAGCCAAAATCAAAGACTTAAATAAACCGTCTATTCCAAAACCAACAATGAACAGCAATAGCTCTACAGATGAAGAGATAGACGTAAATTATGTATTAAACCAAAACAGAACACATCCAGATTGGAAAAAGTGGTTGATCTGGCCCACAGATACTAATAACTGTCAAAACAGATTCCTGAACAAAACACAGGGGTTCAAAATGACCAGGCCAGACCCTAGATATCCCCAAAGACATCACCCAGGGATAATAACCACCTACAGTGTGGGCAAATTATGCCTTCAATGGCTACAAACTTCCACACTGGCAGAAATTAAGCAACACCTAACTTTACTTACTGATGGTGCTGACTTGCGTGATTTCATTATGGGACCACGCAAACAGCGTCAAAAGCGTTTCATAGCAGCCTCTGTATATGCAGCATACAATGAGGCCTGGAAGGTTACTCAAATTGAGACAGCAGAAAGGATGCGGGAAATTGACCGTATTAATTTGGAAAAATCACTTTTTGTAGTAGACAATGGGTTAATGACTCTGTCCTCCAGAATTTTTTCTTTGGACAGCATTGTGTCTTCAGCAATCGACATATTATCGCAAGACTTGCTGTTGTTACAACACGGTCAGTCACAATTGCGTTCTATTGTACAGCTTGGCTGGACGTTACAAAATCTGCGTTCAGGCTATGTGCCTTGGCGTCTAATCAACACAACGTCACTATTCTATATCTTTAACCTTACTGATAGACAAATCAGTATGGCCCAGAAGGGTGCTGATTATACAATCCTGAGCATTGAGAAACTCGAGAGATTACCTGTGACAATGTCAGAACGACCTGTCAGTGAATGGATAATACATGGGATAATTAATATTCCAATATCAACCTTCAGGTTTCAATACTGCCAAAAATATATACAGGCTGGCATGTATGAAAAATTAGGAAAAGGGTACATTAAAACAACATGGAACTTGCCCTATTCACATGCATGTGTCAGTAATAAAGGACAGAAAGTGTTTCTAAGTGGCAATAATTGTGCGATGTCACTAAGCGGTACACTTCTGTGTAACGGAATTAGTTTGCATGGAGCCTGTGAAGGGAACTCAAATAACCTTTCATGTCACCAGCAAGGCGCACCTGCAACAGAGATTGAACCATTCTTTCAAAGACTCTATAATGGGAGTTACATTCTAATTGTAGATCGCAGATGTTGTAGTCTTATGCCCGGTACTCCTTATCTCGTAACTACGACTGCGAAGGTCAAGTGCTGTGGACACTCATTGTTCCCCAGCTCCTTTCCAGACAGGGAGGCAAGGGCATGGCCCAACTTGAAAATTACTTCTATTCGAATAGATACTTTAAGCAGAATGAAAACAGTGCTTCTTCAGACGCCGACAAGGCTCACGTCATCAAAAGAAACGTATGATCTCCAAGTCGCAAGGACGACTGCAGAGATACATTCATTGTTATCAACTAATTCCCCCATACATTTCGCAGAAATCCTGAATGAAATCTTAAATATTTCTGATACCAGTGGAGTCTCAAAGGTATTTAAGACAGTATTTTCGATGGCATTAACACCATTCAAAGCCATACTGGGTATTTTTCCAGATTTCGTCCATTCGATTTTTGGCGGACTTCCCCTCATTTTAGGACTGATTGCAGGAATCCTATTCCTAGTCCTTATATTTCGTTATGGCAAACCATGTCACAGACAGAACACCTGCGACAAGGGAAGAAACAATCCTAGCCATTGGATACCGGGACCGGATATCAAAAATCCTGTGATTCTCCCGGCTTAGAGACCTGAACATGACTTGGTTTCTATCATTTCGACCAATGTGACAACGATGTGTTTTACCTGTATTAAGGTGCCTGCTATGCGGAGAAGAATGCGTGTTAGACACCTGTCTGACGCTACAATCGGATGCGCCAATGAATGCAGAAACATTGTTGAGTCCAACAAAGGCTCATGCTTTGTGCTGCCCTCAACGGCTACCAATCCTGATGACGGCATTCGTGGAAGCTTCACCACTACGATTAAGGGGTAGTGAAGTTCAAGATGAAAGCAGCATCGATCAGGTACGACCTTCTGTCAGCAATCCAAATCAAAATGTCAATGAAGACAATCATGCGCACGAATGCATGGTTACACCTATTTCCGAGTTAGTGGAACTCTCCCAGGAAGCTGTTGACAACTTTTTCGAAAGCCTAAATGATATGATGTTCTCACCAGAGCAGAAATAGAGACTTTTGAGCAAGCTTGTACACGTCGTTCCCTGAATTTGGCCTTCAACTTTAATAATAAAGTCACATGAACAATTTTCCCTCCAGTTCACGGACAGCAATTTTTTCAGCAGCCCCAAAATATTTTTGCATATTTTTCGGGACACTATCTTCTGCTTAAAGTAAGAACTATTCTTAGAGAACTAAAATTTCTAATTTTAGATAGCTTATAGACATTAGCTGCCCGCTGGTATGTTCATAATTATTTTATGCTGTGATGGAATGGTCTCGAACTTTTTTTCTGTATTAAGAGCCATTTCATGTGTAAATTTTCATATACCAAATTGCAATAATGTATACAAATGCGTGCTTACTTTAGCATTATTCTACAGCTTGAGTGCATACTATACATATGACTGCATTTTTCCGTATATTTGATAATTTCAAAATGCATTTATGTATTTTGGGGTGGTAAGGTATACACAATACTCTATAGTATGTTTTACTATGCATAGATTAGTAAATATGTCCATAGTTAGCGTGGAGTGGGTGTGATGTATTCCTATAGGTTCTGTATCGATCCCCCTATTCCTGACCCTATTCTGGTTAGCAAACTAACAAGTTAACTAGCAGCCATCCCATGAGGCAGAAAACCCCCATGATGCAGGAACCGTTATCTGATAAAGCCACACTACGGCACAGGAACGTGTTATCTGATTAGGTCATAACGCTTGCCATCTAATTAGACAAGCGATATTCCTCCAGCCCCTGATAAGGCATACGGAGTTCTCAAAACAAATCAAACCTATGACAACCTGGGAAAAACCCTGCGGCCATTGTTTTGATTTCACCGAGAACTTCAGCAAAAGAATGTGCTAACGACCTGGTCGTATGACATCTTTATTGACGTATCTATGTCCATCCTTACGTCAATCTCGGCACCTTAAAGGTATAAATATTACCGATATTGCCCTATGCAAACACACGCGGTGGTGACGAGGACGGAGCAGCCAGACTTGCCGAAGCCCAGAGCAGACCCCGCTGGCGCAGCCCCGCCTTCTTGACGCGCTGAGAACAAGCAGCTGCCCATTTCTCCTGCCGAGAAATCCAGCTCCGGCGCTTCCGGGTAGCCCTCGCAGGCAGCCTGGAATATCGAGACCAGAGACGAGAGATACCATCCCTCATCCATCCTAGATTCCAGGTACAGAACTGAATAACCCCTCGCAGAGAATTCTTTAGTCAGTCACTTGGCAAAACAAACTTAACTTAAACTGTAACTTTCTATTCCCGCCCACGTATTAGGCTTAGGTCAGGTACACGGGGTAGGCGTAGCTAGAAACACCAGTTGAGTACGATTAGTCAAATGTATATGTGTATGTAATATATTTTATTCATTTTAAACCGTCATATGGCTTAGAAACCATATCAATGTTTTTACAGTATTATTTTATACTTCTGCTTTTAATATATGCACTTTACTTAACTATAAGTATTGCAATAATATCGATCCATTTCTCTTGTACGAGAAAAGAGACTGATCAATAAATAACATCTTTTATTGAACACGCCCGTCTCTTCCTTTTCTCTACAAACTGGTGAGACTAAGAATGCACGTACTGACTGAGTAAAATAAATTGCCTTTTGTTCACACGACTCTCGAGATACACTCTTGATTAGGGGAGAGCAAAGTTGTCATGTTCTATGGTTGTCAGAAACTAAATCCCTTCTTGTCTATCCAGGGAGGTTCAACTCCTCCTTGCCTATTCGAGAAAGTTTCTAGTGAACTCTGAGCTAGCTGGCAAACCCAAAACTTTAAGTCTAATATCGACAGTAGTAGACCTAGTTAACGTCTGGTCTAGGCCTATACTATTGAAGGTATTATTCCAATGCGCAGAGCCTATTGGGATAATAGGAACTACACTACAATATAATTACTATTCAGGGCAATGTATGTTAACCCCTTCAGTGCTAATGACAAGGGTAACTCGTCATGGAGTTTCCATTGATTTCAATGGAAATTACATGGGAATGTTCGGCATGGCTTAGCATCCAAGTGGGGAATGCATGTCAAGCAATGACTTAGCAGGCCAATAGTAGTTTGCATAGAGAAAAGGAGGACCATTACATGAAAAAATAAGGAAGCAGAGCATGATTATTTCAGCATTAAATAAGTGACAACTTATTTACCAAAGATGCGTAGTGCCCTTGGTCTAAGACCTTGCTCACTCCCAGCAGATCACACGGCTGTTTGTGTTGCTCCTCTGCTTCTTCACCACAACAGTTCTGAATAAAGAGAAAAGAATGTGAACAAGTACACAACATTAACACCATGAGCCAACAGTCACATGTGGTACTTTGCCACTGCTGTTGGTATGAAAGTAGCTTTCACGGCTTTAGGAAACTGGACTGCCATGCGGCCTGCACTGTGACATGTCAGTGCGCCGAATACCAGGGCTGTGTAGTCTGGATTCCACCTCATACCTCTTTAATCACCAACCAGCCACTCTCTGCCCCTTTATCTCATTCTTACTGCTTTCTGGCTTTCTGAAGTTTTTCCGCCTTTCTCTTTCTACTTCTTCCACCTCTGTTTGTTTGTTTTTTGCTTTCTTAAGCTTGAGAGGACTGAGCAAAAATAAGCGCCCGTCCCCAAAACATGAGTGCATGTGGGTCCCACCTCAAATTAAGCAATGACACAAAATGCAAAAAAACATTGCTCCAAATATAAGACTATTACTGACCATTTACAGGGTGCACAAAAAATATGTAACACCTTTGAAGACGTCTCAAGGTAAAATAATTGATTCACTTCCAGGCACAAGTCTAAGCGTTCCAGATTTGGAAAATGTCCTGGAGCAGGAAAGGGGTGTGCCGGCTCTGCCAGTACAAACTGGCAGAGCTGGCTTTGGGACAGGTGCAACTGGCAGAAGGTAAAGGGCACGACAGGCAGGGACAGGCCTTGTGAAGAGGGAGCGCCTGGTTTCAGTGCTTCAGGCTTGTGGGGATTGTTGGGCGCTTTACACACACAAAGCCAAATGGGGGCTCTACAGACTGACTTACTGCAGTCAAGTGTTGGCGAAACTTGGGGAAAAGATGAACCTCCGGTGCCCTCCTTGTCTCGAGCCCTGCCTGGCTGGTAAATGTTATACAAGACAGGGGACCCTAGTTATTTAGGATCATTTGGAAGAATTTACGATATACTAAATAGTATATAGTCTCTGTCCAGTCGGACAGGAATTTATTAATTCGGATTCTTATAATAGTTCATTATTTCACATTAATACAAAAAGTGGGCACAACCTGTGACCCACAGAAAGCAAGACAAAGCAAGTGACAAGAATTCATGTAGAAAACGCATCAGGTGGTCTGCACTATTATTCAGTAATACAGACTAGATTCATTCCTAGCAACCCATTGTTGGCAACATTATTGTAAATTCATGGCAACATATGGTGCTTTAAAGTCGACGACGTTTCGATGCAATTCAGAGATACATGCATCATCTTCAGGACAAAACTATTTAAGTCATGTTTGTCTTAGAATCAATTTACACATGGTACGTAACCTCTCGGTCAGCTAGGGCAGCCCTGGTCAGGCTGCGCTGGGTTGATTTCAAGTGAGCATAAATGGGCTCGTGAGTTTTACATGGCATTTAGGGTCGGTCAGCACAAGGAATTAATTGGTAACTTGCGTGGCGCGTTTTCCAACGTGGTGCTGCCGGTTTTTCAAGGGACCGATTGTTTAGCAGGTCCTGCTCGATGGCTGGCCGACTGGGGTTCTGGCGGTGATGGCTGGTAAATGTGGCAACCCTGGGGGCTGGGTAGGGCAGGCAATATCAGGTGAAGGCTCCAAAGAGCGCTCAAGAACAAACTCTGAGATGGTAGATGAAGCAGCCTGCAGGGGAGGGATCAAGGCACTGGGTAGCAGCAGACTTGGGCTCAGGGGTCCAGCAGGTTATTGAGGCAATGGGGGGGGGGGGTCAGGTAAGTCTATGTCCAGGCGATGGGAAGCAGCAGGCATAGTCCCAGAGGTCCAGCAGGTTAGTGAGGCAATTGGATGGCCAGGTAAGTCTGTGCCCAGGTGATGGACAGGGGGCAGCAGGCATGGGCTCAGGGGTCCAGCAGGTTAGTGAGGCAATGGGAGGGCCAGGTAAGTCTATGTCCAGGTGATGGACAGGGGGCAGCAGGCATGGGCTCAGGGGTCCAGCAGGTGAGTGAGGCAATGGGAGGGCCAGGTAAGTCTATGTCCAGGTGATGGACAGGGGGCAGCAGGCATGGGCTCAGGGGTCCAGCAGGTTAGTGAGGCAATGGGAGGGCCAGGTAAGTCTATGTCCAGGTGATGGACAGGGGGCAGCAGGCATGGGCTCAGGGGTCCAGCAGTCAGTGAGGCAATGGGAGGCCTAGGTAAGTCTATGTCTAGGTGATGGACAGGGGGCATCAGGCATGGGCTCAGGGGTCCAGCAGTCAGTGAGGCAATGGGAGGCCTAGGTAAGTCTATGTCTAGGTGATGGACAGGGGGCAGCAGGCATGGGCTCAGGGGTCCAGCAGTCAGTGAGGCAATGGGAGGCCTAGGTAAGTCTATGTCTAGGTGATGGACAGGGGGCATCAGGCATGGGCTCAGGGGTCCAGCAGTCAGTGAGGCAATTGGAGGGCCAGGTAAGTCTCTGTCCAGGCGATGGACAGCAGGCAGCAGCAGGCATGGGCTCAGGGGTCCAGCAGGTCAGCAAGGCAATGGAAGGCCCAGGTAAGTCTCTGTCCAGGTTACGAACAGCGGGCAGCCGGCATGGGCCTAGGGGTCAAGCAGTCAATGAGGCAATGGAAGGGCCAGGTAAGTCTATGTCCAGGCGATGGACCGTGGGCAGCAGCACGCATGCTGATGCTCTCTCCTGGTTGGACCTGCACCAGCCACCTGCCCGGCTTTAGAGCACAGAGAAGCCTCTGCTTTTAATGACATCACCACAGCCTGGGCAATGCCTCTCGATGAGAAGCTGCCTCTGGTGGGGCAGTGCGCTAATACATCCGCTGCAGGGATTTATGTTTGCTCTCTTGGTCACAGATATGAATCCCGGCATGCACACTCACCCTTTCATCCTACTGGCGTTGATAAAATGAGCATCTCTAAATTGGGTTACAATAAGTACCCGTTATTAGAGTGCAAAAACAACAATGGAAAACATGATTTGGCAGTTCGGGCTGGACTGTTCCCATGAGGCACAGGGTCAAGACTGATTTGCATATGGCCATGTCTGACCTGGGGTGGCTTGGTGAGCAAAATAACGATGGATTAAACCCAGATCTGTGACTGGGGGTGAATGTTTTGCCATTGTGCAACATTCCGTCCATCATCTTGTGTGTTTTGCTGTTCACCCTATGTGGGAAGGGTATGCCCAGACGTGGGTCCCATGCTCACTATGCCACTGGGGTCAGGCTATCCTGGCTGAAGACAGCTGATAGCCAGAAACCGGTCCTGGGATGCTTGATTCCGGTTCAGGGAGGACCTGGCTTGGCAGTTCGGGCTGGACTGTTCCCATGAGGCACAGTGTCAAGGCTGATTTGCATATGGCCATGTCTGAACTGGGGTGGCTTGGTGAGCAAAATAACGATGGATTAAACCCAGATCTGTGACTGGGGGTGAATGTGTTGCCATTGTGCAACATTCCGTCCATCATCTTGTGGGTTTTCCCGTTATTAGAGTGCCAAGATACCTTTCAAGGTGAAAATGTGCTTTACAAATGTGCTTGCTATATAATGATCTTGATAGCTTTGTCTTGGCTGCACTCTGGGGACTAAGGTGTGAACCCTGCTGCTACACTGGGCTCTGTAAATGACCTGGGGTGGCGGAGAAAAGATGCTGCTTTGGGGTGGGGGCCAGCACAGGCACACTTCAGGTTGTGCTTGCTCAGACAGGCTCATTGTCATTAATATATGCATGGCGATGAACCCGCCCCCTTTATCAGTGGTGACACAAGCACTGTTTATGGCTTTTCTTTGTGTGGTTGCCTCTCCCTGGGCCTGCTCTGCAAAGGCTAATTTACCCCAGGTAATGGCACTGCACAGTCAACAATTAAAAAAATTGGCCCAATAAAATATCAGCCTACGGATCGAACAGCAAATCTGGCCCGGGTACTGTGCAACCAGAGCTGCTGGTGTCGGCCACACAACTAACTTTCCAGAGGTGAGAAGACCTCGCCTAAAGCTTGTCTTGCAGGAAGAAACTGTTCCTCTGACCTGAATACCTAGAAGCCAGCCAGCCTGCTGAGAAGGAGAAGGAACCTGCCAACCCTGGCAGGGAGCTGCAGAAGCACTTTGGCCATGGTGGTCTGAGGGTCAACCTGGAAAAGGAACACGGTGGAGTACCAGCGACAATCCCTCAGAGGATGGGGTGCATTCTCACCGAGATCGCAGTTCCAAAGAGTAATCGGAGAAACCGGTTGGTGCCACTGTAACCAAGAACTGCACCTGTGGACTTTGTCCCAAGCTTCGGAACGTGGCTACGGCTTCTCTATACTGGACCCCTAGGCCAGATTGAGGTGAATGGAGGAACATCTAACATGTTTTGGCTCCAAAGGGGCACCAGACAAGGATGCCCTAAGTCCTCCTTGAGTTTTGCCCTGGTCGTGGAGCTGCTCGTGGACTGGCTCAGGCAGGAACCCCTAGTTCGAGGGCTACAGAGGACAGTTGATTGGGAAAACAAAATGTCCTTCTTTGTTGATGACATTTTACTTTGTCTCAGACTGTCTTTACTCTCCATAGAATCACGCATACTCACACTGTTTCATAGATACTCTGGCTATACCATCAGTTGGAACAAGTCACTAATTTACCCTCTTCTTGGAGCTGCACCCAATTTGCCTACTGATTGTGTAGTCCGCAACGTCACAGTAGGGTTGTGGTACCTGGGGATCTATGTCACCACCGACCCTGCCAAGTTTTAAACCAATAACCTGGAGCCGCCACTGATGCGCCTACGGCTTGACATCCAACATTGGAGGGCCTTGCCTCTGTCGCTCCTCAGCAAAGCAATGTTATTTTAAATGATGGTGCTGCCCCACTTTCTCTACGCACTCCACAACACACCCTACCCAATTCCATCATCCTATTTCAGAGTGATAGAGAGTGAAACCTATACTCGACTCTGGGATGGTGGTCCCGCACCTATTTCCATTAAAAAGCTCACGAGAGACTGGTACGACGGGGGAATTGCCTTGCCCTATATACAACAATACTATTGGATGGCACAGCTTACCATTGTCAATCACTGGGTTCATCTTCCTCCAGGGGATCGACCCTACCGTATGGACATTCAGGCCCTGCAACCGAGAACCTACCTCAGAGCCATCGATGGTGGGTCACACCGCAAGTCCTTCCCCTTTCCAACAGCAGTCGGACTCGCCCTTTGGCATGCAGTACTGAATGCACTGGACTGGTGTGACAGAATTACACAAGCCACATCCCTATGGGACACTGCAAAACTGGGAACCTTGGGGACCCAACCAGGTGTCAATAAATGGGACCTCATTGGCCTAATAGGGGAGACCTTTAGGCATGAGAAGGAGTGATCCTATTTGCTGAACTGCAAAGTGAATATCATGTAGCGCCCTCTAAAACCTATCGCTACTTCCAAATTAGACATGCACTACAGAAGGCGTTGCCAAAAGGGGAGGATTGCCCTGAGTCATCACCACTAGAAGATAGATTGTTAACTGTGTACATGCCCGCAAGGAAATCTCCATCACCTATTGAAAGTTAGCTAATAAGTCCCCAGACACAGTAGCGCACCTACAGGAACACTGGGCGAGAGACCTCAGAGGTTTGGAGGATGACGAGTGGCCTGAAGCACCGGCAACTCCCAAGAGGTGGCCATACAGTCTAGGTTTCGCCTAGTGCAACTTACGATTCTACACAGATCCTCCTAAGCATGCACTGCTGTGGTAAAGATGGGAAGGGCGACATTTACCATGTGTCACAGAAATTGTGGTCACACACATGAGGTACATTTTTCCAAATGATTTGGGATTGACCAATCATTCACCAATATTGGGAGTCAGTGACTGTCTGAATAATGTCTGTGTGGTGGGGGACATGGGAGCCTCTGCAAAATGAATATCTAGAAGTCCTCGTGTGCATGGATCAGTTATGGATGAAATTGGCACTGAAGATGGCCAAGTGCAGCCTAGCACGTATATCGAGGGCAGTCCAAGCATCACAGCTGGAGGATTGCAAACGAGACATGGACTGGAGTATGCTTAAAGAGAGGGTGGTCTATGAAAGCAGGGGCTGCCCAAATAAATAGACCAAGATCTGGGAAAAGCGGAACGATCACCGGGGAGGTCTGTGATCATCCATTGAAAATGCCATTGGTGATGCAATGTGCTTGGCTCGTCCAGGATTTGAAGCTGTCTTGTGAGGCTTGGGGTGGGTGTGGGTGGATTGTAGAGTCCCAACGGTTGGAGGGAAACTGATCTTGTCTGACGACGTCCTTGTGCAACTGTGTATTTTAAATTGTGTTGTTATTCATGTGTTTGCATTAAATGCAATAAAAAGATTGCTGGAAAAAACAAAACAACAAAAAACTGCACCCGAGGCAGACCTTGCTGTTGTGATCCAAGTTGTGATGAAGCAGATGTTGCACTGTGCCCAGAGATGTCGCGAGGTGGACAGTGCTGACGCAACCAAGAACTTTGCCGTAGGTGGATGGTGGTGCCACAATCAAGAACTGTGCCCGAGGCAGATTCTGCTACAGCATTTACAGGATGCACCTGCGGCTGCTGTTGAGCTGCTGTGACCCTGGACTTCATGGTGGCTCATCTGCTGCACCTCACCTTGAGACCCAAAAGTAGGTCTGACTTCTGCTATGAGCCTCTGTCCAGTGCTTGAGTCTGTCTGTGAGGACGTCAAAAGCAGCCCCTCTGTTGTATTTTACTGCAGCCTCCTCGGCTCGTGGGCCAAGCCTACAGCCAGTGTGTCCCCTCCCAGAAGTGAGAAAGAACAGAAATGGGTGCTGCAGGGTCCCACCGATCGTTGAAGGAGAACACTCCCTGAGGCCTGGGCTCTAGTGAGAGTTGATGAAAGGGGAAGCCATTGACCTGGACGATACCATTCGAGGTCAGGGGTAACCGGCACCTGAGCCGTGAAACATGCCTAAAAGATGCTCAATAATCTAGGGGACCGCCTAGATGCACTAGAGGGAGGATTCCTGGGAAAGGGTCAAAGAGTCAGGTGAATCCAAGGCGCGGGACCCCAAGTGGCAGTATGATTTTATTGTACCCGCTATCAGTTCCTGTAGAGTATTGCACTTTTCTTTTCTGCAGTAAAGCACTGGGCTAGACAATCGGTTATTGCGCTGATAGGCGATTGTTGAGCTTGAGCGCCCCACACTACCTCCCTGAGAAGCCTGTGACTGCTCACCATCTGTACCAATGAGAGTAGAGTGCTGAAAGGGTTGTACTTGGCTCAGTTTGCAGAGCCATAGCAGGACGGACCCCAGGACATCAGCTGCACCATGGCGGAAGCCCAGTAGCCCCTGCTTGCCTCATGGCTTCCCAAAAGAGGTCTGGCACTGTCATTAATAATGACCACATCTGCTCACATCTGTTGAGTAACAATTTAATAAACAAGCCCTTGGCTCATCAGATCCATCACCGCCCTCTGTGGTACACTTGCCGAACAGCACTTAGACATGCCCAGCCTAGACTACATAATGAAGCACCAAATGCATTCTGTAGAACATCGCCGCTACTTATGCATGAGGCAGAAGAAACATCCAGGTCTCAAACCAGTAGTCAAATGTGTTTACCTCAAAGGCCAGGTTTGGTTGCAACCAAAGTCTGCAAGATGATGGTAGCAGCAGCACTGGTCATAGAAAGAAGCCACAAGACAGTAAATTTGATGGAAGCCCTGGAGAATAACAAAATGTCCATGGACTCCTTTTAGGAGAGCTTCCTGGTTGTATGACGATCCATCGGTAACAATGCAATCGCGGCAGTTAGCATCGCGGCCATTACATCGTAAAGGCAGCTACATCGGCCGTTTTCTTATCGCACGTAGTTGCGCCGCAAATGCGGCCATTTAATTGGATCGTGTGTCACATCGGCGATTTTACATCGCGTGACATGACAACGCGATGTTTGAGGGCACACTTTAATAATCCGATGGGTGTTTCTCGATCATATTGGACGTTTATAGACTGAATGCACTGTTAATATTTACCTTCCGAGACATACTTCTTAATTCTAGTTTGCTGAGATTTCTATAGAAGTCTCCGTTTCAGAAACAAGAGAATACTGGGGAATCGCCGTACTTAATTGTAGCATTGTTTTCACACCTGCATTTTCCTTTACTTGATGTTAATTAAGAAAAGCGCTTAATGTTTATGGACATTATCTCCTATCGACAGCCCCTTCTTTCTTGCATTCTGGTAGCTAATTTCGTGAAAATCAAAGTAACTGTGATGCGTTCGTTTGCAAAGTTCCACTTTGTTTTGCAATTTGGAACTCTGGATTTTTGACCTCCCCTATAGTCTGCTACACAGACTTGCCCTTGCGCTCTTGAAAAGGATCATCTAATGTGTCCTTCAGTGTAGCTCATAGTACTAGGATGTCACTGAGATCAGACCTATTGAATTATGAATAACCAGCTCATTGTATGTTTGTCAGTGGTTTTGCAGCTGAAGAGTCAGTCATGAAAGCTTAGGTGCAGGATATATAATTCCCCAATTCATCTTTTATCGGCCAGGTCATGCTGCACTTTTATTTGACAGCTGTTCGCGCACTTTTGTTTCATTTTAATTAAAAAAAATCACTTTTTGATTAATTTAGTTCACTGCGTTTTGAAGATGCACTCGACCTCAAAATCATACCTCTGGTACAATCTGGCACGTGAGAAATTTAAATTCGTGTTCAAACAATTGAGAAATGGGAAGTTAGTGCCTGATTCAGCCAGCATGGCCTAATGCTATGCATGAATCCTTCATAATATATGTGTCACACTTCAGCTACAGAGCCTGCATTCCTTTCCTGGAAGGGCGTCTGGTGTCTGCTTCAGAGTGGACTACGGTAGCCTCAAGAGGGCTGGAGGCCCTACCGAGGAGTTCTGCCTGGACATGTGGCAGTGACAATAAGTGCTGACACACCGTTTACTTCAAGAACTGGCCGAGAGACGGCCACTCATCTGCATCAGCTAACACGAGTTTCTGAGAGAATGTCAGCAAAATGAGCTGCATTATGTGGTATTAGACAGCCATCCGCCATCATCCACCTCCCATCCATCCATCCCCCAGCCCCCATACATGCATCCATCCATTTTTCATTCATGCATCCATCCACCCATACATCCCCCAGCCCCCATACATGCATCCATCCATTATCCATTATTCATTCATTCATGCATCCATCCACCCATACATCATCCAGCCCCCATACATGCAACCATCCATTATTCATTCATGCATCCATCCACCCCCACCCACCCACCCATCCATCCATCCATCCAGACAACCATCCGCCATTATCCACCTCCCATCCATCCATCCCCCATACATGCATCCATCCATTATTCATGCATGCATCCATCCACCAATCCATCCCACAGCCCCCATACATGCATCCATCCATTATTCATTCATGCATCCATCCACACACCCACCCATCCATCCATCCATCCCCCAGCCACCATACATGCATCCATCCATTATTCATTCATGCATCCATCCACCCATACATCACCCAGCCCCCATACATGCATGCATCCAGTATTCATTCATGCATCCATCCACCCATACACCCACCCATCCATCCATCCATCCGTCCATCCATCCATCCAACTCCCAGCCCCCATACATGCATCCATCCATTATTCATTCATGCATCCATCCACCCATACACCCACCCATCCATCCATCCATCCATCCGTCCATCCGTCCATCCATCCATCCATCCATCCCCCAGCCCCCATACATGCATCCATCCATTATTCATTCATGCATCCATCCACCCAGTCAGCCACCCAGCACTCATACATGCATCATTCATGCATTTTGTAATGGCATGTGACATGTGACAGGCTGTCAATAAAAGCCTCCACAAGACTCCTTAAGATGGTGTTACGCTCATTTTCATGGTGTTACGCTCATTTTCTGAAGCCTCTTTTATTACAATCAGCCGTGTTGAGCGGGTTCTGCGCATGTTTATTGGGTGGGTTAATAATGTGACATGTGACAGACTGCTACGCTCATTTTCTGAAGCCTCTTTTCTGAAGCCTCTTTTATTACAATCAGCCGTGTTGAGCGTGTTCTGCGCATGTTTATTGGGTGGCTTAATAATGTAACATATGACAGACTGCTACGCTCATTTTCTGAAGCCTCTTTTATTACAATCAGCCGTGTTGAGCGGGTTCTGCGACGAAGCTTTTCCGAAGCCCTGTACATCAGCCCTGTCATTAAAAGCCTCCTTGATTACAATCAGCCGTGTTACGATCATTTCCATTAGCCAATTATTAACACAAGACTCGAAGTTAGCCAATATGTAATTAACATCGCATGCGTTGAAATTGCATGCGATGTTAATGACATCGCGCCATCGTTGCATGCGATGTTAACGACGATGCGATGTAAACATCGCGGTGCAATAGCACCGCGATGTTTCGCCCCCGATGCGATGGGTGTTTCCCGAGCTTCCTATACTCTGTAGCAAATCAGCCACATCAGATCATCTCTGAGACCAAAATGACAAAACTTTTCATCATCTTTCCCAAGGGACCCAACTTCACCAGAATCACCTGCGGCAAGGGTGGATGCAAGCAGCTCCTATTATCAAATGGAGCTCCAAAAATCAATATCAGCCAACTTGACATTTGTATATGTCCTGATAGGATTCAGCATGGGGGAGCCTGCAATGCAACCTGGCAGAGAAAAGTGAAATCTCGACCTGTGAGTGGACCATGGGGGAATGCTGAGGAGTCAAACACAACTTCTGCCTGAAGAAAAATGTCCTCTTCTAAAAGGAATATAAGCACCTCACCCCAGACGATGTATAACAGGTGTCTCAGTATGAGGATTTGTAGCACCTTCTATGGCGCGACAATTGTGGAACGAAAAACAAAATATTACAATTTGTATAGACTGTCAGACAATGAACATAGGTATGAGGCCCGGCCAACACACATTCTGTTCACATGCAGGTACAGCTGAGACTCTTGACAGCCATGGTTGGAGTTATCTTGATCCCAAGAGCTGGTACCACCAAATGTCGCTGGGAAACACACATAAAGGGGAGACCGCTTTGTACTACATTGCTGAGTTTCTACCACTTCTTACATATGCCCCAAGATTTCTACCTAAAACTTTCTAGCTGCACGTCAGATGCTTGTGGAGAAATTGATGGAAGGATTGAACTTGCTTTAGGTATACCTCAATCGTGTCATTGATTTCAGGAAGACTTGGAGGATTATGAACCGCACCTCACATTGCAGCTTGACATGATATGTTACGTTATATTTCTCTGATAGAGCAAACAACTGCCGACTACCACATTTCATGGTGGTAGCAGAGAAACCGGACTGTGTCACTTTGTTAGTTACCGGGACTACAGTAATGCACTCTATGCTGGAATCAACACTCAACTAACCAGAAGACTCCAGACCCCGCACTCGCATCACCCCACACTCGCATCACCCCACACTCTCATCACCCCACACCTCCACTGGCTCCCAATCCACAAACAAGCACTCTTCAATCTCCTCACGTGTATCGCCTACTCTGCGCTGAGGCCACAATGGTTCCAATCTCCGACACTGCATTCCTTTTTCACTATAAAGAAAACAAAACAAACTTGTCCTTGCTGGTCAAACCAAGGCTAACCAAAACCACCACAAAGTTACAATACTGTTGAGAGAGGGTGGGGTCTGACCAAAGATTATACCTCTGCATGCCTCCTGTTTGACTTTGGGACTCACTTGGGGACAAGTCATTACATTCCTAGTTTCGGCTAGTCTCCGATTGTGCCCGGGTCATATCTGGAAGTTCAGGCAACCTCGGAACCTCCGGGCGAGCAGTTTCAGTAGTGGTGTTCAGTTCTCTACCTTTACTAGCTTCCTGGTCCTTTGTGGATACTTGACTATTGATGTCTGTCCTTATGTGTTGCTGATTCCTCTTAGGCCCCAGAATCTTTTAAAGAATTAGATGTTCCTCATTGTTAGCTTCTGTCTTCTGTGCACCAACACCATGGTGCCACGCACTTGGTGACTGTCAAAGGGCCAGGTTTCAAAAGTAACTGGAACTTCCTCCTCAGGTGACGGTCCTTCACCAGCACTTATTCGTCGACTTGCCAGGGTCTTCTTTGTCGCCTAGCTCTCACATTCTTTGTGGTTCATCGCTGGAAGGACTTGTTCTCAGCAGGAACGACTGTAGTCCACCATAGGTGGTGAGGGATGGTGTACACTACCTTTCGGCAAAGGCATAATACTCTTGGGGTAGTCAGGCGATACTCTCTTAAAAAAGCATTGTTGGCTCCTTCCATACTCTGTTCTGACGCTCGACCTATGCAGATTACTTGAACGAGAGCTCTTGTGAAGCTTTACGCTTCGCCATTGGCCTGAAGCCAGTGGGAGGAAAATCTTCCTGCAATTGGGTCAACTTGAGAGTAGATGTGCTGAAATATCCTGGCCGTTAAAAGGAGGCCCATTATTGGTGTGCAGCTCTTGGATGGGACCATGGGTTGGCATGATTTTCTCCAGCTTTAGAATCCTCTGCTCTGCTGCTGTTAATGGCACAATCTCTACCTCGGGATATTTGGAGCGGTCGTCAATGACAAACAGCATCTGCGGGCTGTTAGGTAGGCAGCCAAAATCAATGTTCACTAAGTGCCAGCGATGCCATCAATCAATCAATCAGGGTTTGTAAAGCGCAGCTACCCACCCATGAGGGTCTCAAGGCACGGGGGTGGCGGCTCCGTTGAGTGCTGGGGTCACCCAAAGAGCCAGATCTTGAGGTCCTTCCTGAACTGGGGCAATGTAGGAGATTGCCAGAGGGAGAGGGTGTTCTAGGCTTTGGCTGCGAGGTAGGAGAAGGACATTCCTCCTGTTCTTGTCTGCTGATACGTGGGACGTGGCCACTGAGAGCTGGGCTGATCAGAGTTGTGTTTTGGGTGCGTGGAAGGACAGGAGGCTGTTCAGCTATGCAGGTCAGGTGTTGTGAAGGGCCTTGTGTGCATGGGTGAGGAGTTTGAAGGTTATTCTTTCGACTGGGCGCCAGTGGAGATCGCAGAGTGGTTGGGTTCTGTGACTGCGATGGGTGATGTCAATGATCAGTCTGACTGCAGTGTTCTGCACAGTGTGGAGTTTGTGAAGGAGTTTCTTGTTGATTCCGGCATAGAGAGTGTTGCCGTAGTCCAGTCTTCTGCTGAAGAGTGCCATGAATCTCTTCGGTGATGAGAGGTGCTGGGGTTTCTGGACTCCCGATTACTTGGCACAGTTTGCACCTTCTGACTGATTGTTCCACTAGCTCATCCAATCTGGGGAACTGTACTTTGCTCCAGAGCGGGCTCTTAGTCTTTACCTTTCCTTGTTGGGAGCTGTGTGTTCACTGTACCACCCACTGGGTAAGGCTCTGTGGCATCACCACATGGACTTCTGGCATGAGACACCCCTTGGTGGTAACTGTCAGTTCATGGCACACATGGTACAGTGATGTCAACACTTGCTGGGCTTCTTCTGATCCAGCAGGATCCTTTTCGAGACTGCACTGCCACTACTCATAGGTAGTCATCAGTTGGGGTGGCCTCCATATTTTCCGCTAAGGACATTGGCAGCGACCTGGACCATTCCATGATCCTGCAGGTGTATTTTTCTGCATCTAGTACAGCTTCTTCTTCTTCAATGGTAGCAGGTTGGGCATGCCGTTGATAGAGCAAGATTTTGCATATTACGCGACTTGCTTAAAATCAAGAACCTCGAATAACATTATAATCCTATAATTCAACCTGTACGTCTTACTAATTTTCTTTTATCTTTATATTTGAGTGTCGTAGTGACGCTTGCCTATGTGTTTACTAATACAAATAACCCTTGTCCCTAAAATGGCCGCCGCTTGAGGGTTTGCTTCTGCGCATGCGTTAGTCACACTCACGTGACGTGACGTAGTTGCAGTTTTGGTGGGAAAATGTGCGCCTGCGTACTTGCCTCTAAGATGGCTGTCTGTGTCCTAACGTGGTAAAGCTTGCACAGATGCTCTCGTGTTATTGTCTGTTGCACTAATTATAATGCCATAGTATATTTTTCAATTTAAGGAGTATAAAGTAGCTACTCATAGTATACAGTGAATTCATTTATTTCTATGTTATTAATTTGTTTTCGCTTACTTTACATGTACCGCGGTATTGAGGGTCTGAGGGGATGCTCGAGGAGCCATATTGAAATGCTCTTCTGCGCATGACCAACTTCTGCCGGTGGCATTGACAGAGTGCCAACAGAAGGTCCCTGCCAAGATGTGCCTGGGAAGATACACCTTCACCCAGCTGGAGAAGCTGAAATGTGTTACATTAGCAACAAATGTATTTCTTTCTATTGTATTCTGTAGAATAGGTCATGGGAACCCCAAAATCAATAGGCGGTTCCAGAATATGTAAAACTAGGCTTGTAGACGTAAATTGTGATTGGTGTGTTAGCCTATCCTACCTGGGGACCAATCGAAATTGGGGATTCTGACATTTGCAACATTTTGGGGGGTGGTACACTGACCCGAAAACAGTATAACTAGCCTAGGTTTAGCTAGAGAAATTGTCCGACTTGTCTGAATAGCTGACCTGTCACTGACCCAACGCACTCAATAGGTGATTGAATACAGAGCGCTGCGGAGCACTCTGTCCGAAATATACCATAGACTCTGGAGGTTTTACTAAACCTTAAGTGCTGTCGGAGCACTTTGCTGGGGAGTTCGCTAACCCAATCGGGGTTCTGACCGATAGCTGCAGAGAGGGTGGAGCGCAGGCGTTGCTTCCGAACTGCGGGTGCTGGTCGTTCCTTGGTGGTCCTGTCCTGATCCTAATCTGGGGTTCCTGTCCTGTCCTGGGGTGTCCATTCTGCACCTGCTGTCCCATTGATGACTGTCCTTCCTTGGGGTATTTCCTGTCCTTAACTGACCCGTGGCCAGGGTTGGTCTTCACACCATTCTAGGTAAATATAGTGCAGAAAACTCTATGCTGCACCTTCTATTTTCTGTCTTTGCTTCAATAAAGACATACCTTTGCATACGTTAATTTTCCATGCTTTCCGCAATCCACTATATGAAAGGTCGTGCATTATATTTTTCTTAGCATGTTCCTATGTTTCCCTACCTTTTAGAACACATCCTCTTCATACTGTTTAAGAATTATAGATGTGGTTCTATAATTTTCTCCTGTAAACTGATTTTGAAGAATTTGATGCTAGATCTATAGTATGCTCCACTTTTTCCCCTTCCTATAGATGTGTAGGATTTCCAATTTTATTCACACTTGAAGTACTTCCTAAAGTAAATCTAGTTCGTGCCTAAGTTTACCCCATTTTAGAGTTATCCATTTCCAAAGCTGTTTAGCTACATTTCAGTTTGTTTCTATCTTCTCATAGACTCATAAATGGTTGCATTAGCTCTCTTTCTATATGGTCATGTGCTGTTCGTTATTTTGATTATTGACTGCCTCTTGGTGGTAAATTGTATGATCTCCAAAATCTGAATTCTAGATAAACTTTTAAAACTTTCCAGTAGTCTGTGGTCATTTTATGAATACAAAGAAATTATAAAGTTGGTATTGGTATTTTGCCTGCTTTTCTTTTACAGCTAGCTCCCTGATCCATTGTGATCATAGGTACCCGTAACAGTGGATTGGTAAGTCGGGTACACGAGGAATAAATACGAACGGAACCAGGGTTACTGGTAGTAGAGTTGTATGGTCACCCGATCAAGGTATATGATAAATTGGAAATATTATGGGCCTGGTACGTGTATGATGAAATTGTATGGCCGGGTGACCTGCGATCTCTATCAGTAATTTTCTGGTAGCAGAGGATGGTTAGGGACTAGTTTAAGTTAGGTAGGACTAGTTAAGTTAGATAGGTTGGATGCTGCTAACATTTTATTGCTGCTAAAAAGGTAAACAATTTTTGTGACTTGATCAATCACGTGAAATGTTTGCTTTCAAAAATTATGAAATGTTTTAAATTGTTTTTCTTATTGTTATACTGATATATGTATTAACCCATTCGTTAGTAAAGTGTTTTATGTTTGTTGGGAATCCCCGGGGAATTGAATAGCGAGTGGTGATGAGAATCCACTTCGCTTTGAGGTCACTGGCTTAAGGACAGTTAGTGCAGGTTAGGCAGAACTGGAAGCACTAATTAGGGTTTGTTTTTTCTGAATGTATGTTCGAACAATTGATAGCAACGAGTTCGCTGGCAAAACTTCTATTGTGATATAACCTAGTAAGGGTCGCACCGGAAGGAGTAGCAGGTTCGTCGGAGCTTGGGTGATAGCAAAGGGGTTCGCTGGTGAAACTTTAGACTTAGTTTATATCCCGGAAAGAAGTGGATAAGTCTAAGAAGTAGCAGGTTCTCTAATGCTTGAGTGAAGAGTAGGTAGAAGAGATCTATCCGTAGTGTGTGAAAAGTAAATGGAGTAGTTTACTTGCAGTGAAACAAATCTTTACTGTCTAGACACTTGAGTACAGTGGCGAATGTGTATTCGTTGTTAAATAACAAAAGCACTTGCACTTTTAGAGAGAAATTAAGTTTCCGTTACCTTGTGAGGGAGGGAGTCAGTTGCGGAGCTGCTCTGACGTCACTCTGTGCCGCGCTGGGATTGGTAGATGCAGCGGGTGTGTAGCGGAGCTGGAATTGTAAAGGAGGGGTGAGTGCCGAAGCGTGAGAACCTGTCTCACGAAAAGGCCGCGCACCCATTGGTCGAATTTATTTGAATTTGTGCATTCTATTGGTTGCACGAAAATAAAAGACGCATTTGGATTGGAAGTGATTTTGTAAACAAAGTCACACGCAGAAATCGTATGTGGTACTCGTATAGACCGCATACCAGACCCGATCCTCGATACTTAGGGTTTGAGAACGATCAGTGGAAAGGTCATAAAACCGACATTATGTACGGAAATAAGAGAAAACTGTCCCTTGTAAACAAAGTAAAGAATTATTTCAAAAATGACAAACCGATTAAAACCAGAGAAGGTGTTGTCATTCCGCCACCTAATACTCCCGCATCTTTCATGATGTTTGATAAAGGGTACCACTCTTGTGTGTGGTTGGAAAACTGGGCGGAATATACCAAGGATGACGGAATATTGGCTTTTCCGTTGGAGGGTACATTTAATGGCAGGATTCTATTTAATTTGAGAACCCGAATGAATGATTTACATCCCAGACCTAGATTAACGCAGTAGGAAGCATTAGAAGAATGGGAGATCGAGGCTTTTGAAAGGGATAAGCCCCGGATGGATAAAGGGTTGACAAAATTGTATCCGAAGTTAAAACAGGAGACCCGAGATAAAAAGATGAAACAGTGGAGACAGAATATGATTGTAGAAGGACTGTTTCCGATGATGCCAATGGGTGGTCCTCCTACGGGGGAGAAGAAGACAGAAAAGTGCAAACATTGGGTGCCCATTGGGGAGTCGGATGACGAATTATTAGATGACATGTTTATGAGAAGTCCGCCTCCTTATAATGAAGGACACAGACCCTCTAGTGAAGGGGATAATTCTCGAAGACATCCTCCCCAGGAGGGGGCCAGATCTGTAAGTGCAGGAGAGGGTTGTCAGATACCTCCCTATAACGAGGGTTTAGGACCCGTAGGTGCTAGAGATATCTGTCAAAGAACACCATTTAGTGGGGAGTCAAGATACTCAAGAGAAAGAGACTTCAGCTCTAGACTTCCCTACGAAGGTGAGGCAAGAACCTCAACTTCAGGAATCCCGTTCTCAAGACCCCCGTACGAGGAAGAACCAAGATCCATAGGCACAGGAAGTTTGTACCCAAAACCTAATTATGGTGAGGGACCAAGTGAGACACATCCCACGGCCCCGAGTTATGCTCCAACTTTGACCCAACAGGTATTACATGAAAAATCATTAGACAGACTATTGGAGGAAAGGGAGTGCGAGGCTCTAGCTAAGCAGAGAGCCGAGATAATTCAGAAAATCTCCCAGTTAAATACCAGTCCTGAGGCCTTGACAATCCCGGTAACTATTGGACCAGTGGTTCCGCTGTATGGGGATAGACAGGGAAGTCCAAAGACTCCAGTTATTATCCCAGTTATAGCACAGCCGAGACCAGAGCCCTTAATCGTGGACGACCAGACAAGTGAATGCGAGTCTGAGGTCTCGCCAATGGATTTGCCCATCAGCAATGCAGGGAAAAGGTTACAGAAAAGGCATAATCCTTTCAATACGAGGGAGATTCAAATGGAATTAACTTCGGGTACCAAGAGTGTCACGTTGGTGACTACTGAAGAAATTGAAAGATGGAGTCGAGAGTTAGAAAAACAAACTCCTCAGTCGAAACCTTTAGACATCTACAAGCTGAGAGTAGAGATGGAAGAACTGATGGCAGGAAATGTGGGGTTAGACAGATTAAAAACCTATTCCGAGGAAGAGCTGTTGTTCATCTGTAGGAGTTTTACCCGAAATACCAGAGTACTCCATGAGAAACTAACAGACACTGCAGCTAGTATGGGAATAGATATTTTAAAATCGAAGCCATTGCAAAAGCCCTATAGAGCTGATTTCTCAGACAAAGATTTGGAAAATATGAATGTGTCAGGGAAAAAGGCACAGATCAAGGAACTATTGACTGTACTGCAAAAATGGGGAGATGTAGAAAAATGGAAAGCCAGGTGGGCAAAGAAGAAAGATGAGGCTAGATCCAAACAGACTTCTTCCGAGTTCGTTCTAAAAGAAGCTGACAAACCAGAGCAGTTATACCCTATGCGTGAAGTGCCAGGTGGAAAATACGTGCACGTTCCATGGTCCAGACAGGATATTGTGTCCTTTACCAATGACTTTCCTAAATTACGAGAAAAACCTGTGGACTGGTACAGGCAGGTGGAAAGGTTTGTAAAGGTGCAAAAGTGCTTGTGGAAAGACCTGGATGGGTTTTTCGACATAGTGGTTCCTGTGGATTTATGGACCGAATGCAAGGTGGCCATTGATTGGCCCAACAAAGAATATACAAGGGACCCTGTTACTGGTGCTCCCTCGGATGAGGTGATGAGAAAATATGACCAGGTCATGTTACACTTAAAGAAAAAGGTGCCTGCAAAGGAAACCGACTGGACCAAAATAGATAGAACTATGCAGGAAAGGGATGAGACTGTGCACTCCTTCTACGAAAGACTATTACAGGTGTTTAAAACATACAGTGGTATAGATAACATTGAGATGAAGGATATGACCCACTTCATTTACAGGTTTGTAAACGGTTTAAGACCCGAATTTGCCAGTGGATCAAAGACAATAAAATTTGTTGGCAGTCTAAGAAAATGGATGAGGTTTTACGTTATGCAAAGTACTGCGAGGATGAGATGGCAGACAAACGAAAAGCTCTAAAGGAGAAGGTTATGTGGGCACAGGTAAAGTTGGCAGAACAACAGGAAAAGCAACTGAATAAAATGAATAAAAATTCCCAAAATCAAGGCCCTGGGGGTGGAGGGAAGCCCAAGGTAAAAATGAGCAGAGAAGAAGCTAAAAAGAAATTCCCCTGTCACCAGTGCGGAGAAATCTGGCACTGGAGAGACGAATGTCCATATTTACAACATGGTAACACCCAAACCACTGATTTAACTCCACAGACGCAGAATGAGAAACCGAGAAAGACCCAGCATCAGGTAAAGGCAAGTCAATTGCCCCGAGCGCCTAAACCAAATTATAAAGGGAAAACACCACAGGGTGATGATATAGAAATCTGGGGAGGCAATGAGGACAGAAATGCAGCAACTTCGCAATTTTTGTTGAATGACACTTTTCTCTGTGACGATCAATACTGACGGGGCCTGAGGGGGGAGGATGAGGAGTGTGTACTTGGCGCCACCTTGCCGGTAGACCAGTCAGGGCCATACATTGAAGGAAAGGTTGACGGAAATGATGTCACCTTTCTATTGGACACTGGTGCTACCCGTTCTACTGTGAGAACAGCAGACGTTCCAAACCTACCCCTCTCGGGAGAAGCAATCCAAGTAGTGGGTGTGTCTAATCAATTGATTAGTACCCCAGTTACTGAGCCCATGGAGATCACCAATAGGGAACTTCAAAGAAATGCATAGATTTGTAGTGTGTGATACCAGTCCAGTAAACTTACTGGGAGGTGATTTGTTGTGCAAAACGAACTGCACCATCTTTTGCACACCAAAAGGCGTCGAAATTCAAACCTCAGACGAAGATGGCATATACAAATTAATGTTAATTAGACCAGACTCAGAAATTAAACAAATGACTATCCAAGACTTACCCGAAGAACTCCAAAAGACAGTGAAACCAGAAGTATGAAACTTTACTGGAAAAGATGTAGGATTAATGGCACATGTAGACCCAATCAAAATAGCCATGAAAGAAAATGCAGTTTATCCCAATACCAAGCCATACAAAATGAGTGCCGAAGTGAGAGCAGGAGTTGCCATTGAAATAAAAAGACTGCTAGAAGCAAACATCATACAAGAAGTGATGAGTAGCCCATGTAACTCACCGATAATTGGAATCAAGAAACCTAGTGGCAAGTACAGGGTAGTGCAGGACCTGAGAAAGGTAAACAAAATAGTTGTTCCATGTTGCCCTATTGTTCCAAACCCAGCAGTGATCCTGTATCAAATTCCCTGGGATGCTGAGTGGTTCACAGTGATAGACCTATGTCATGCATTCTTCTCGATCCCATTGCATCCAGACAGCAAATTTCTTTTCTCATTTGCTTTTGACAGTCACATGTTCGTTTGGAATCGTGTCCCTCAAGGGTACACGGAAAGTCCCTCTATCTTTAATCAGAATTTGAAAAAGTGCCTTGAATCTTTAGTCTTACCTGGAAAATCTGTTTTGGTGCAATATACAGACGACCTCTTGGTGGCGTCTAAAAGTCAGAGAGACTGTGTTGTTGACACCATCGCCTTACTGAATCACCTAGGTGAAAAAGGACATAAAGTATCTCCTGATAAATTGCAGTTCTGCACAAAGTCAGTAAAATATCTGGGGCACCAGATAGAAAGAGGCATCAGAAAAGTTACCTCGGAGAGAGTCAGAATAATTCGGAACATGCAGTTACCCCGTACCCAGAAAGAAGTCAGAATGTTCCTTGGGGTGGTAGGTTACTGCAGGCAATGGATTGTAGGATTGGCAGTCCTGGCAAAGCCGTTGATAAAAATGACAAAGAAAGGAGCAAAGGACCCAGTGGAATGGGATGATGAAAGCTTGACATCATTTACTAAATTACGAGAATGTCTGTGTACAGCCCCTGCCCTAGGGATGCCTGATTATTCCAAGGAATTTGCACTATTCTGTGACACACGAGATAATTGTGCACTGTCAGTCCTGACTCAGGAGCATGGGTTGACTAGACGTCCAGTGGCATATTTTTCTGCCACTTTGGATCCAGTGGCTGCTGGATTACCCGGATGTCTGAAAGCAGTAGCTGCAACTTGCACGAGTCTAGAACAGAGTGAATCTATTGTAATGGGACATCCTGTAACTGTGTACGTTCCACATGCAGTTGTGATTTTACTGACCAGAACTAAAACTCAGTATCTCATCCCTAGTCGGCTGACTAAATACGAGAGGATTCTCGTGGGTGCAAATGTAATCATTACTTGGTGCAACCTTCTGAATCCAGCCACCTTGCTACCTGATTCAATAACTGCAGAAGCAAAGGGAGAGGTCGAGCATGACTGCATTGACCTGACAGAGTTCAGTACTAAACCACACCCAGACATTAAGGAAGTGCCTTTGCCTGTGGAAGATAAAGAGCTGTTCGTTGATGGCTCATGTATGAGACACAAATTTGTAGGCCTAAGCGCTGCTTAGGCTGTAGTTTCAGTAACAGGCATTGAAGAAGCATCCTGTTTATTTGGAGTGAAGTCTGCACAAGTAGCCGAATTGATTGCATTAGTAAGAGCCTGTAAAATTGGGAAAAACAAAAGAATAACAGTATATACTGACAGTCAATACTGTTTTGGGTTTGTGCATGACTTCGGCCAATTGTGGCTATAGAGAGAGTTCCTGACTTCCTCAGGTACTCCCATTCGAAATGGAAAAGTTGTACAAGATTTACTAGAGGCAATCCAATTACCAAAAGAATTGGCAGTAGTCAAATGTACTGCTCACAAAACTGGCACTGATCATGTGACATTAGGAAATCGATTTGCTGATGAAGTGGCCCAACATTGTGCCAGAAATCGCATGTCTGTAAATGTTAAATTGGGGGGACCTGGAAACAGCTGCCAACTTATGGTGTTTGAGGAAGTGCCTACCTGGGAAGAGTTGAGAGATTGGCAGTATGCAGTGCCATCAAAAGAAAAGGAAAAATGGAGGAAACTTGGTTGTCGCCAGAGAAGTGAGGATGGTGTCATTGTGGGCCCAAATGGTATGCCTGTGTTGCCTAGACATCTGCTTGCTTCAATGGCCAGACTGATACATGGGGATTCACACACTGGTAGGGACGCCATGGTTCTGGTTTTCCAACAAACATGGTATAATCCGAAATTCAGGAAAGTAGCAGAGTCACTCTGTCAGAGGTGCTTAACATGTCAGCAGTTCAATGCTGGGAAAAGAACAGCAGTTGAGTTAGGGAAAATTGGGAAATCAGGGGGTCCCTTTGTGAGAGTACAGATTGACTTCATCACTATGCCTCGTTGTGAGGGAAAGAGATATGTCCTTGTCATTGTCTGCCTGTTTTCAAAATGGGTGGAAGCCTACCCTGCTACAAAAAATGACGCTATAACTGTAGCCAAATTGGTTCTGCGAGAATTAATACCTAGGTTCGGGGTCCCAGTCACCATTGAATCAGATAGAGGCAAACATTTTCAGAATGAAGTAATCGATCAGCTCTGTAAAGCATTCAAGATCACACAAAAGTTGCACTGTGCATATCGTCCAGAGGCTTCTGGAGTGGTGGAACAGATAAATGGCACTCTAAAATCGAGATTAGGAAAGATGTGTGCATCTACTGGCATGAACTGGATAAGTGCTTTACCTCTTGTTCTGATGGGACTCAGAAGTATTCCAGACCGAAACACAGGCCTGAGCCCCCATGAAATCCTGATGGGAAGAGTGATGAGACAAGCATGGGTACCAGGACATAAACTGATAAACATTTCTGATGATTTGGTACTTGAGTACTGCAAGCAACTAGGTGACCAAGTGCGTTCTATCTCTCGCCAGATTGGGGAAGACGCCGTCGCCAATCCAACAACTCCAGTCCATAAATTGGTTCCAGGGGACTGGGTTGTAATCAGGAAGCATACTCGTTCAGATTGCCTTGCACCGATGTGGGGACAACAACGCCAAGTGATATTGGTGACCACGACAGCGGTGAAGTGTGCCGGCGTCCCGAAGCGGATCCATGCCAGCCATACCAAGAAGGTAATAAGAGACGAAAAGAAGACTGACGCTGAAGGTTTTCCAGCTGAGGGGTCTCCAAACGATGGTCCTGAGGTAGTTGATGACGAACAACCGAGCACCAGTCGAGATGAGTGGGTACCCATAATCGATCTGACTGACGATCCCATCAGAACACAAAGTCAAACCTATGCAGACAGAGAGTGGGATAGAGAGGAAGAGATAGGCACAGGCGAAGATCCTCAGATTATTGAGATTCACGTCAAGTCTGAGGAAGAAGAAGAAGGTCAGACAGGGACAGAGCAAGTGATCGACACACCTCCACAAACTCCTGAAATTGAAAAGGGACAGATCAGAACTAGTGTGAAAGTTCGAGCAGAAGAAGATCAAGGGTTCGAAGTGCTTGAACAGGATCCGATAGAACTAGAAGAACGTGTTCAGGATAAAGAAACTGAAACACCCAAAAGACTAATCCAATATACACCTGAACAAGGCCAGCTTAGTAACCAGGCAGAAGAAATAGAGACAAGACCTGGAACTAGTCAGACAGGAAGGGAAGAATTAGAAGTGCCACAAGCAAATGAAAATAAAAGAACATTAGAAGAAAGCCAAAACACAGTGCCAGCTAAAAGACTCAAGAAAAAGAAAAATATCGAACCCAGATATATCAAGAGACTGAGACTAAGACTAAAAACAGTGGAACAAAAACTTGACCAAAGAAGGAAAAGTTCCCGTATAGCAGAGCAAACTGGGGAAGGTTCCAAAAGAAGAAGTGATCGGATAAAGAGACTGAACGAAAAATATCAAGACCCTGAATGGACATATTTGATCTTGGAGGAATTTGAGGATCTTGATATAACTGACGAAAGTGACGAAGAACAGACAGCTGATCATTCTGCCGAAGAAGACTAACCACCCTGAAATTGCGCAGTGTAAGCTACCCGTGCAAAGTTACAAAGAGGGGTTGAAATCTTCTTCTGAACGAAAATGTCTGATTCAAATGTGAATGGAAGGCCTAGACGCAGTTGTTGCAAAACATGCTGCAAAGTATGTATATGTAGTATAGCTATAGTATTAATAATTTGGATAGGACTAACAGTTTTTATTCCTTATGTGGTGAGCAAAAATACTAATATTGACCCTACACAGACTGTGAACACTGACACTGAAGAACTGACAACACGAAGTGTAGAAAGACGTGAAAAAGCACTTAGACAAACAAAGTCAGACTTAGAAGCACCAGATGAGGAAGGACTACATTATCACGGAGTTAAGAACCAAACACATCTAAATTTATTCGCAAACCTGTTAGTGCATTATGTAGAAACTATGGAAATAGAAGACTGCTATGTCTACATGAAGCTACCTACTTCTGTAGCTGAAGGCGTGACTTACCCTTGACCTATGGAATCTCCTGTAATATTCTAGCTAGCTTATTTTACAAAAGAGGACCGTTACAGTACTACTACTCTAACTCAGACGTGATATTTTCTGAACTTCCAATACGTGGAAATCTGAATCCTGTACATACTAAAAGTGACGTTACACGTTATATGGGAGAATACTTTCTGACTATAGGTACCATAGACTTAAATGACGCACACAGGGACAACTTGACCTGTTCATTACATGAACAAGAAAAAATGTTTTTAAACATGGCAGAGAAAAGAAGGGAGAGTTTCCAAAGAAAGGCAAATGATAAAAGACAGAAAACTCCTAAATGGGCTGAAAACATGGAAAGCACCTCGAATGGTGGGGCGGGTCCTGCTTTGTTGCTGGATTTCGAGAGAAAAGGGAAACTCTGTCTTCACCGCGAGAAGACTAGTTATTATAATAACATTTTCATTGGTTCCAGTCAATGTGAACACAATTATAAGGTAATTGGAGGTTGGGGTTTCAAAAATGGGTCAGAACCTGTGTTTCCCGGAATTTATTATATATGTGGAAACAAGGCTTATTTCAAATTGCCGGATCACTGGTATGGAAGCTGCTACTTTGGCATTGTCTTCCCGAGAATATACCATGTGAATGAAATTGCTGGAAGCAATGAAAACACTAATGGCTTAGTGCGTAGTAAAAGAGAAAGCGTAGGTGAAATAATGGATAGTATTTTTAGTGCACTGATACCTGGAGTGGGAGTGGTTCTAAACACACACAGAATTTGCAAATTATCCACAATAGTGGATGTGTTGTCTACTGACACAGCTCATGGATTCCTGCTGGTCAATACCGAAATGGTTGCGATCAGATCAATGGTTTTGCAGAACAGACTTGCTCTTGACACCTTATAAGCAAAGGAGGGCAGAGTCTGCCGGATATTGAAAGCGCAACATTGTTGCACTTACATACCGGACAAAAGTGTACAAATCAAAAAGTACTCAAAGAACATTACTAATTTGGAAAAATAACTCAAACCACTGGAGGTTGATAGTGCCTGGAGGAGACTTACTGATGGTCTCTCCAATGTAGGTCATTGGTTTGCTAATTTAGGTAAAGGTTTATTGTTTAAGGTACTGATGCCAATTGGAGTGATAGGTTTCGTCATATTCCTCATATTTGTCTGTTGCAAATGTCGCAAACACACAAAGAAATACACTGTGAATAGAAGAGGTGTGAAACGGAGTGTGGATGAGCTTGAATTGGAAGAAATGAATAATCAAATTTACAAAAGGGTGAAAAATTCTCACCCTAACAAAGATGTGAAAGAGAAATTGAATCGTCTGTTGGAAGAGATCGGAATGCACAAAGTGTGAGAAAAGTTGGCATCTGGTTCCATTAGTTTGTGATGATAGTAAATATCATCAAAGAGGGGATTGATAGAAGAAGATTTTGCATATTACGCGACTTGCTTAAAATCAAGAACCTCGAATAACATTATAATCCTATAATTCAACCTGTACGTCTTACTAATTTTCTTTTATCTTTATATTTGAGTGTCGTAGTGACGATTGCCTATGTGTTTACTAATACAAATAACCCTTGTCCCTAAAATGGCCGTCGCTTGAGGGTTTGCTTCTGCGCATGCGTTAGTCACACTCACGTGACGTGACGTAGTTGCAGTTTTGGTGGGAAAATGTGCGCCTGCGTACTTGCCTCTAAGATGGCTGTCTGTGTCCTAACATGGTGAAGCTTGCGCAGATGCTCTCGTGTTATTGTCTGTTGCACTAATTATAATGCCATAGTATATTTTTCAATTTAAGGAGTATAAAGTAGCTACTCATAGTATACAGTGAATTCATTTATTTCTATGTTTTTTATTTGTTTTCACTTACTTTACATGTACCGCGGTATTGAGGGTCTGAGGGGATGCTCGAGGAGCCATATTGAAATGCTCTTCTGCGCATGACCAACTTCTGCCGGTGGCATTGACAGAGTGCCAACTGAAGGTCCCTGCCAAGACGTGCCTGGGAAGATGCACCTTTACCCAGCCGGAGAAGCTGAAATGTGTTACATTAGCAACAAATGTATTTCTTTCTATTGTATTCTGTAGAATAGGTCATGGGAACCCCAAAATCAATAGTCGGTTCCAGAATATGTAAAACTAGGCTTGTAGACGTAAATTGTGATTGGTGTGTTAGCCTATCCTACCTGGGGACCAATCGAAATTGGGGATTCTGACACTTGCAACATTTTGGGGGGTGGTACACTGACCCGAAAACAGTATAACTAGCCTGGGTTTAGCTAGAGAAATTGTCCGACTTGTCTGAATAGCTGACCTGTCACTGACCCAACGCACTCAATAGGTGATTGAATACAGAGCGCTGCGGAGCACTCTGTCCGAAATATACCATAGACTCTGGAGGTTTTACTAAACCTTAAGTGCTGGCGGAGCACTTTGCTGGGGAGTTCTCTAACCCAATCGGGGTTCTGACCGATAGCTGCAGAGAGGGTGGAGCGCAGGCGTTGCTTCCGAACTGCGGGTGCTGGTCGTTCCTTGGTGGTCCTGTCCTGATCCTAATCTGGGGTTCCTGTCCTGTCCTGGGGTGTCCGTTCTGCACCTCCTGTCCCATTGATGACTGTCCTTCCTTGGGGTATTTCCTGTCCTTAACTGACCCATGGCCAGGGTTGGTCTTCATACCATTCTAGGTAAATATAGTGCCGAAAACTCTATGCTGCACCGTCTATTTTCTGTCTTTGCTTCAATAAAGACATACCTTTGCATACGTTAATTTTCCATGCTTTCCGCAATCCACTATATGAAAGGTCGTGCATTATATTTTTCTTAGCATGTTCCTATGTTTCCCTACCTTTTAGAACACATCCTCTCCATACTGTTTAAGAATTATAGATGTGGTTCTATAATTTTCTCCTGTAAACTGATTTTGAAGAATTTGATGCTAGATCTATAGTATGCTCCACTTTTTCCCCTTCCTATAGATGTGTAGGATTTCCAATTTTATTCACACTTGAAGTACTTCCTAAAGTAAATCTAGTTTGTGCCTAAGTTTACCCCATTTTAGAGTTATCCATTTCCAAAGCTGTTTAGCTACATTTCAGTTTGTTTCTATCTTCTCATAGACTCATAAATGGTTGCCTTAGCTCTCTTTCTATATGGTCATGTGCTGTTCGTTATTTTGATTATTGACTGCCTCTTGGTGGTAAATTGTATGATCTCCAAAATCTGAATTCTAGATAAACTTTTAAAACTTTCCAGTAGTCTGTGGTCATTTTATGAATACAAAGAAATTATAAAGTTGGTATTGGTATTTTGCCTGCTTTTCTTTTACAGCTAGCTCCCTGATTCATTGTGATCATAGGTACCCGTAACAGTGGATGGGTAAGTCGGGTACACGAGGAATAAATAGGAACGGAACCAGGGTTACTGGTAGTAGAGTTGTATGGTCACCCGATCAAGGTATATGATAAATTGGAAATATTATGGGCCTGGTACGTGTATGATGAAATTGTATGGCCGGGTGACCTGCTATCTCTATCACCGTGATAGATAGTCCACTGGGCCCCGTGTCCCTGGCTTGTACTCCACCGCGAACAGGTACTCTTGTACTTGCAGTATCAAACTTTTCTATGCAAGGGGGTAGTTTTGTGGCCAATCCCTGAAACTGAAGAAAAAGGGGTTTGTGGTCAACATGCACCATGAATTAGGGTCTGTACAGGTATAGATGAAAATGCCTGCACCCCCAGTGAATAGCTATTGCCTCTTTTCTCAATATGGGTGTAACGCTGCTCAGTAGTTTTTTTTTCATTTTATTTTTTTATAGTTTTTATTGAAGAAGACAAGAGAATTTACATGAATCGGGTGTCATACACAGAACACAATATATCAATAGGTGAGCAAGTATACAATGCATAGAAAGCAATTTACCGAAGGATGCAACTGTAGCAACGATACATACATTAAAGTGGAGAGACGATCAGCAATCCGACAAAACAACAGCCTGCAAAGTTAGCCCACCCATGATCCAGGATAATAAAGACAAAATTAGACACCCGACAAATAAGAAAATCGATACAGGATAAGCGACCCATCTCTTGTGAAAGAAGAAAGGAAAGAGAAAAAAAGGCCATAGAACTAAACGAAGGTAAAATAACAAACCCATCCCCATTCCCCCCACCCTACACCTCTGCAATGGCTATGGCCCATCCCCACTAGCAGTGTGCCTGTCGCCCCAGAACTGGACCTAAAAGTAGGAAAAAAGAAAGTGGAGGAGGGAATATCAAACAGGCCCCCGGTCTCCCTTGCCCTCCGCCAGCAGCAACCCATCCCATACATCTCCAGGATAATATAATGCAACAAGTAGAATCCAACGGGGGGGAAGCGTGTAAGAACCACCCCGCTCCCGCGCCATCATGAGGTACAAATCCCGTGTCAAATGAAGTCATTTTTCAAACCCATACGGTAAAAGTCAACCCTGGCCACTACGATTCTTCATGCGAGCCCTGTCCATTCGAACCGCCATCTCAACAGGAGTATCAAAATATAGAAAAATTTCCAAGGCAGCACGGAAGAAGTGATACCAGGATAGCCGTATACAAAATCCAAAAGTCAAACGAAGGTCACTGCCCACCAGAAATAGGTCACCAGAGCGTTTTTGAACCATCTGGGAGAAAAAGGGCGAGGTATCAATCCGACAGTCATTGGAGAACTCACTCTGAAGCATAGGAATATCCACATCCATCTCGGGCGATATCGGCATAGGGCAGAATGCACCTCTGATAGTCTCGGGCTCGCTTGCTGCCGTCTGGGAGTCGAGAAAAAATACAAAGTACGACTTCCGCGCAGGGTCCTCTGTAGCAGTCGGAGCTTGCTCCGCGGGTGAAGCATCTTGTTCCAGAACCAACAAAGGGTCGTAGTCCGGTCTCCGGCAGATGATATCAGCCGTTACAACCATCCTCCGGACGATGGCGGTGACTTGTGAATGGAGCTCCCTAATGGCGGCCATTATAGTATGCAGCAACGGTGTACATTCAACCCGCTCCATCGCCCTTCACGAAGCGACCGAGCAGGTCTCTGAACCCCGGAGGTCGACTACTCCGGGGCACCAGGCACAGGCAATGCCGATGACAACTGTGGACACCTCCAAAATCGTGATCTCAACACGGTCGCCGCCAGCGAGGAGCCAAGCCCAACGACCCCAGGAGCTCAACGGGGCCCCCGGGCAGCGGATCCCCGACCACAGCAATCGATACGTCAAGCCGCCGCAGTTGCGGGATAAAGCTGCCACCGAGCCACCATCCAAAACGGACAAGAAAAACTCCACTTCGGGAGACCGGAAGCCACCCACGTCCTGCAGCCGATGTTGTTCAACTCCAACCCGGCTGGGTTAGAACTCGAGGCCCCAGCTTCAACTCCGGGTTAGGCCGAGAATGGAGCACGGCGTATCTTCGTCATTTGAGCAGCTAGAAATTCCGGGATTGCACCTTTAGAGTCAGGCACACTTCAGCTGCACGGGAGTCCGTGAGAAATCAGGATGATAGTCCGGATTCGTGAGCAACTGGCGGAGGTCGGCGGAGCCGGGAGCTTATGCGGCCATCTTGGTTGCTAGCGTAGCTCCTCCTCTGCTCGGTAGGAGTTAATGCTCTGCGTGCATATGCCACCAGGGCCCGTCCTCCACTCTCCTGCTTTTGGGACAACATTTCACCAAGTCCAGTTGGGCTTGCATCCATGGACAGTTCTGAGTCTTTGCAGGGGTCAAAGTATGCTAGCATTGTGTTTTTGGACTGCGCTTGTTTCGTGTCCTGAAAAGCTCATTCTTGCGCTGACCCCCAGGTGTGGAAGTGATTGTGAGGTCCTGTAGGGAGGCCATCAAATCCAAAAAAACAGACCTCCTTCTTGAGATATTTGCACATTTTGTTTGTGGAGTGTAACCCACTGCCCAGCAGCACTTCAATTCCCCCTTTCGCGACATACACTTTGGCACTATTTGAGAGTTCTTGGTGTCTGATGATGTTTTTGATAACCCCAGCTAGGGAAACAGTTGTGCTGCTCCCAAAAACGTACACTTTGACGCGGCTGACTGGAGCTTTGGTTTCACAGTCAGAGTCTCATACAGTTCCTTTGCCATGATGTTGATAGACACCCATGTATCAATAAGAGCTGTCGTCACTTGTCCTGCTACATGTCTTCAGCATGTGGGAGTAGTTTTAGCTTTGGTGTGGACTGTCTCAACTGCTTAGACGACATGCATTGTGCTGTCTTGGTCATCGTCAACCATGTCGCTGCCTTCCTGTGGTTCGGCCGGGGGGTAGTCAAGTGCATTCCTTGCTTTCGTTTGCGATGCTGGGGCAACCTGACACACCATGGAAGCCTGGGGCTTTTTCCTGTCCCGCTTTCCTGCCGGTGTGCTTCAGGTCACTTGGCTGATGCGATCTTGTTTGATTGGCCGTTGAAGTGCCTCTTCCATGTGGAGCACTCGCACTTTGAACAGTTCTCTAGAGCGACCCCGTGTGATGGATATTCTGCAACATCTTTCCCAGATCCTGCAGGATTTTTTCTCGAAGTTTGGTGGAGGCGCAGCTTTGAATGAACTGGGCTCTTGTTTTGCTTCGTTGTGCTTGTCAGGGGGGTCGCCATGCTGGCTAGTTCATGGAGTCATGTGGAGAACATGTCCACTGACTCATACGGTCCTTGGATGGCCTGATGTTCGGGACACCTCTCATAATTTGTGGTGGCCAAGAGTTCAAAATACGCCCTTAGAAGTGTCTTCAGCGTGGCATATGTGAATGATGAACCTGCTTCGAAAACATTTTTGGACAGTTTGTAACTCTCCTTGCCTGCGAGATGAAGAAACAGTGGCCTCAGTCGTTTTTGATGTCCAGCTGGGCAAAATATATCTCTAGCAGCTCCACCTAGGTGCTTCTCCACTTTGCTGCAAATGCAGCCAGGGCACCAGTCACTGGAAGTGGTTCTAACGGTGAACTGAAGGGCATGGTAAGATTAGCGGGCAGGTGGAGGGCTGAAGAAAGTTGCTTGCAGAATAAATCAACTGTGTGTTACTTGCCAAACAGCACAAGACTTAGGTGTGTCACAGACCACTCTGAATGTCGAGATCAGCTCCTACTTTGCAGTGGTGGACTGGCTGCATTGCAAAGCAGGGCTTGGGCATGGGCGTTTGTGTGTTACTGGTGTGAGTTCTATATCAGCATGTCTGCCGACTTGGATACAAGAAGACTGCCGAGGTAATCAAGCTGGAGCTTGTGCTTCGTGTTGGGAAACTGCTTTTTAGCTAAAAGCTCAGACGTGCTAGCATGGTGATGTAACTTGGTAGATGTGGTACATGGTGATATGAGGAATGTGGTGTCTGCCTGAGGCTTTACTTTTAGCACAAGCAGCCATATCAGTCTTCTATCTTTGCTGCCAGGTTGTACGTGGATCAGGCAACATGGGTTGCAGATAAGAGCAGGCACCATCTGGAATAAAAATCATGGTACATGCAGTCCTCATGTGGTAGCGCTCACCTCTCAAACACAATAAGATGATGTACGGAGCGCTGAAACTTTTCAGACACTCACCCCCAGTCACTATTAGATCTGGGTTAAAACCATCATCATTATTTAACTCACTTCGCCACCCCAGTTTGGACCAAGCCATATGCAAATCAGTTTTGACTGTGCTCCTCATGGGAATAGTCCAGCCCAAACTGCCAAGCCAGGTCATCCCTGGACCGAAAACAAGCATTCTGGGACCGGTTTTGGGGTAATACCCCTCTTCAGCCAGGCTAGCTTGAATCATGTGGCAAAGTGAGCAAAGAACCCACGTCTGGGCACACCCTGCCAACTTAGGGCAAACACAATAAGATGATAGAGAATCAGTATGAGGTAAGTACTGAGAGCCGGGCCGATGATTCTGTCCCTCTAACCTTTCCCTGGAAAGATGCAAGCCATGGGGTTCCTTTCAGAGCAGGACAGGCTGCAATGAACCAAATTTTCACCTCTGTCTCCATTCCAGTCGCAGCACCCTATAGTAGACCTGCCAACTCACACAGTGCCAACGTCCGTCAAGTGATTTCGGGTGGCTGGAAACATGAGTTGGAAACCATTATACAAAGTGGCTTTCTAGCTTCGCTTTCTATTCTGTAAGCAGAAAATGACTATGAAGGAGTGTTAAAAGACCCCAGGACGTCTGCAACAGCCTCAGTGACCCTTTAGTTTATTTTTCAAGTTGGGGGTGGGGGGCAGAGAGCTTCTTTGGTAGTTCTCGGAACGGCAGAAATGTTTGTTGCACTGTTGACAACCATGGTACAGTAATGTCAATTCCTGGTGAATGCTTGCCCTGCTATAATTATACTAATTCTTTATACAGCATGACCATTGTTGGCACAATAGTACCCAGCCCTGAAGTGATGCTGGCACTGGCATAATATTGGTAATTCAGCTCTACCTTGCTACTGGCCTATAACATGACTGTGTCTATCTGTGCACTCCCCAAATCAAGTCAAGTCAAGTCAAAAAGGCTTTATTTCGACATAAAAATATCTTAAAAAGCGTACATACATATAAAATTCATTTTAAGCATTAGGGATAAAACGTATAAAAAAGACTCCTTGCAAGATAGAAATCAGCAATTTTTTTGGGGAGAAATTGTATAAATTACCTAAAAAAGTTATATTCATTTAAGCATACCCAAAAAATAAAAACATGATTAAACAATTTGTCTAAGTCTTTTTGACCGAATCCGCCATGCCCACCCAAGATACTTCGAGGTGGCGCATGCATAGAATGAGCGAGTGTCTGAAAGTAATATCCTTAGTGCCACATCACAATTTCTTGTTCCCAGTGTAAGGCACATGGGTTTTAGCCATTTCGTCCGTGGAACTTTATAGACAGGACACTCGAATAAAAAATGAGGGACAGATTCATAACGCTGTGGGCAGAAAGGGCACCACGGGGCAGTCTGATAGGGAATTTTCCAGTGGCTTGTGAGTTCCATTAAAGGGAGAAGACCTATTCTAAATTTGAAATACAAGGATCTTTCCCATGGGGCTGAGATAATGTCTAAATACAGTTCTCTGATGGGGACATCTTTAAACTCCATAAAATTTCTAGACGATTTACAAATCGTTACAGAAGAGTTTCTTTTATTTGCCACCCATTTCCAGTAGAGTTGTTTTAGCATTAATTTGGGCGGAGCCGTCTGTTGATGCCATGCTTCTTCTAGGCCCAGATTGGCAAGTAATGCTTTAATATCCCTTAACCATTTTATTTTTGTCCAGCCTGTGGATTTAATTATCTCCCGCAGGCCATCCGCATAACTTGAGAGCTCAGGAACTCTCCAGATGCGGGTCCACAGAAGCAAAGGGCGTAACTTAGCTTGGTCTTCAATCGCCCGACAGCCCATGTCCAATTGCAACGGCAGGATGGGGACAGAGGGGCCGAGGGACATCAAACTTCTCAAGAAGGTGTTCTCAGCTCGAGTAAGGTCTTTCATGTTTGACGCCCCCCAGAGTTCCGCCCCATAGAGAGCGGCACTTACTCCTCTGGCCGAGTAAATGTCCATTACTGCTGCTATGGGTTTTGTAGAGGCTGCTCTCTGCTCTTTCAACAGGGCCCCAGTTACTCTTTTCAAACTTAGCAACATTTTGGTCAAGTGGTGGTCCCATTTCATCGAGTCCACCAGCCGGATACCCAGATAATCAAATGTCTTGGTCCTTTCCAGTGCAACAGACCCCAGTGTTGGTGGAGGGCCAAGTTTTTGCGGGGGATTTAGGATAAGATACTTTGTTTTATCTGTGTTAATACAGAGTCCTCTTTGCTTACAAAAGGCATCAAAACCAAAGAGAAGCTGCTGAAGTCCCATCGGGGATTTTGACAAAAGTAAAGTATCGTCCGCAAAAAGCAGGGTAGGAATTAAACGACCTGCCAGACGGGGTGCATCTGCTGGTATCCCGGTCAGGCAGTCCACCACCCCGTTCACGTAGAGCGAGAAGAGTGTTGGTGCAAGTACGCACCCCTGTCTTACACCTCTGTTCACATCTATTCTTGAAGTCTTTTCACCATTCGGCCCCCAGCGAATTTGGGCATAGTTTTTTTCGTGGAACCTCATGATCAGGTGGAGCAGGTAAGATGGCATACCGAGGTCACACAAAACCTTCCATAAATTATTTCTGGGGACCAAATCGAAGGCTGTGCGGAGGTCGATGAAGGCTAGATATAAAGTACCCTTCCCAATCACGACGACCTTCCAATAAATCATAAGTAGCCTTAGTGTTTGTTCAATTGTTCCCGTACCAGCTCGGAACCCAGCCTGGAAATCTGAAAGTATCTTGTTTTCATCTGCCCACTGCTGGACTCTGGCTAAAAGGACCTTGCCTGCTACTTTCTGCGAACAATCGATCAGGCTAATCGGCCTGTAATTCGCCGGGTCTTCTCTTGAGCCTTTCTTGTGCAAAGGAACCACCTCCGCGGCCATCCATGAGGCGGGCAGGGGTGCACCCACCATAGCAGCATTTAAAACTGATGTAATTAGCATACTCCAGTTGCCCAAGTCTATACGAAGCAGGTCACCAGGGAGGCCATCGGGACCAGCCGCTTTGCGCGGAACAAGAGATTTTATTGCACCTTCCGCTTCTTTCCTAGTAAACAGGCTTTCCTCGTAACTCCCATCACCTCGAGAGATCTGAGGTAGAGCGAAGTCCATCACTTCTGCTACAGGTGCTGTGTACAATTTTGAAAAATGTAAATACCATAGATCCTCAGTTATGTTACAAGTGATGACAGTGTCTAGGGGTCTGTTTTTCTTGCGTATTAAGTCCCAAAAGCCTCTTGCATTTTTTCCACCGCTGGCAACACGAAGTTCCTGCCAAAATGCGTCTTCCCAATCTCTCCTTGCTAACTTTAACTCAGCTTTGTAACTCTTGCGTTTAGTGGCTATTAGGGTAGCATCTCCGCTTTTTACAGCCAATATTAGTGCTCTCTTTCCAGCACGACACTTTTTCGAATACCAGCCAAATTTCCCTTGACGCTTATCAGGGTTGTTGTTTCCCTTTTTCATTTTAGCCTTAAATAGGCCCCCAATTGACGTCGAAACCTCGCTAAACATTGCTGAGATATGGTTTGGGCTGACAGGCTCATTTTCCAAAATTGCACAGGCCGCAGAAGCTACAGCACGAATGCAGGAAAGTTTTTCTTCATCAATTGCCACTTTGTCCCACTTTAATCGTCTTAGGCAGTTTGAGGGGACCACCCCTCCCAAAGGCATTGGCTCAGGTACATCAAGGTCTCCACTGGCTAAATGACTCTCCCGCCACCAGCGTGTTAGGGATAGTGAAAGGGCATTATGGTCACTATCCAGGGAGGGTAGAACTATCATGTCCATCATGTGGGCCCACAAAGAAAAATTTAGAAGGATGTAATCTATCCTGGATGAGTGCCCAACCCTATTATATGTATGTTCCCCCGCTAGGTCTGAGCGTGTTCTCCCATTGGCTGCTCTCAGGCCATACTCAAGTGTAAGGGAGTTCAGCTGAATAATTCTGGGCGTCCATCTATTTATGATTGGAAGATCAAGTGACGGGACGCCTCTCCTTGAATCTTCGTCATACAGATCTAGAGATTCATCTGGCAACAGAGGCTCGAAAGTACAATTGAAATCTCCCATGACCATAATTAACGAGTCTCCACTGCACTCACCTAGGGCTATCTCCAAAGCAGAAAGAGTTGGTGACAATGCTCTCCCAGAAGCCCCACGTGTATAGATATTAATAATCTCCAGTTTTTCGGCTTTCCTTGGGCATGTTATAGTTAAGCGCATCAAATCTGGGGATTTTTGGGGATGTTGATATACTCTCCATCCTAAAGAAATATTTACCCAAATTAAGAGACCTCCATAAGGGCGACCTCTACCCGATGCTGGGATGCCTGCCGGGACAAAAAAGGTGGCATAACCCACTCTGTGCCTTGGTTCCACGCACCACGTCTCTTGAAATGCACAGACTGAGTGGGGCTCAATAAGCGCCACCCAGTCCGGGGCATCCAACTTATTATTTAGGCCTGCCACATTCCAGCTGATAGCTTTCAGGATTGCGTGATGCAAAGGTTCAGCGCAACCTACTCCCCTACCCTGTATGCCCAGAGTTTGTGCTCCGTCCCCTAACTCGATAGTCTCAGACCAATCGCCTAAGAAGGAAGGCGTAATTGGGTTGAGCGAGGGTTGGGGTACAGAAGCATTAATCAAGGTTGCCCGCCCAACTATGTGTGGTGTATTAACCCTAAGCAGGGGGGTATTAGTTGCTACTATATCACCAACTTCCCTACCCTGTATGCCCAGAGTTTGTACTCCGTCCCCTAACTCGATAGTCTCAAACCAATCGCCCGAGAAGGAAGGCGTAATTGGGTTGGGCGAGGGTTGGGGGGAAGAAGCATTAATCAAGGTTGACCGCCCAACTATGTGTGGTGTATTAACCCTAAGTAAGGGGGTATTAGTTACTACTATATCACCAAGTCACCAACCCCAACCCTGGGATGGTGCTGCTTGGATAGGTGTCCACGCCCTTGCTCTAGCATCCAGGGTTGGGTTATGCGGGAACCATGCGCCTCTACCCCCGTCTTGCGAGAATTTCTTATGCCCCATTAGGGGAGGGGGGTGATAGAAGTACCCCAAGTCCCTAGTTTGGATGTCGCAGAAGTTATACTGCGACTGCTGACTACAAATCATACCTGCTGCTCTGGGATCGTTAAAATTGATCAGCACGCAGTCCCCCGTTAGATTTTTACGTCTATTTCCAATCCATCCCACACGTCGGACAAAGGCTATTCTACCATCAATGTGCCCTGGGAGGGGTCTATTTGCTTTGAGCCAGGAGAGCGTTTTATGTTTAAGGTCAGAATACAACTCACAAAAACCCTCTTCAAGCTCAGGAACCCCCGTTAGAATTACCACATAGGGCTTGCAACCAGGGGGGAGACTAGCATTAGGGGTTTGCCTTCTTGCCCTATCTTTAACCGGAGATTTAGCTACAATTTTTGCTGGGGGGTTGGATACAACCTTATTAGCGGGAGTGGGAAGGGATGGTGTTATGTCGCCCTTTGGTGTAGTCGATATATTTCCTGCTGCCTTGGCAGTTGGCACTAAGGACTTGGTGTTTGGAACAGAGTTGACCTTAAAAGCCTTAGAAGCCTTAGGGGCTTGGGTGCTAGATTTGTTCCTTGCACGGGCCGAACTAGGCACAGGGTTAAGAGTTAGTGGTACATGTGTGGTTCCACTGTTAGGATGCTGCGATTGGGAAACCATTACCGAAACAGGCGTCTTTTGGCAAGGTACAGACTCAGGATGGACTCTAGAGACAGAGGGAACTATGGAAACAGCACCACTTATTAACCCTCCATTCTCTTCGACCTGTGCCTTGGCGTGAAATTTGACTAGTGATTTTACAGCATAAAAGTTGTCCAGCATTGACTGTTCAAATGTAGCTAATTTACGTGTGAGGCTATCGATCTTATCAACGAGGGGCAGCACCACAGACTTAATTAAGCGCTCGACCTGAGGGAGAATGCTGGTATCTAGAGAAGCCGACGGACCAAGAGTGCCCTCCAACGCAGAAGCTCTGTTATGGGTCGTAAGACATTCTTGATGTTGGACTTGATTTGTGCCGATACCCCCTTTAGGCATAGTATGCCTCTTAACTTTCCTATGTGGTTTTTGGGAGCCCCCCCTGCTGGGGCTTGCAAGTCGCTTTCTCTTTTTTTGTTGGACTAGTCCTAAAGCTGCCTTCCCTACAAGTGTATTTTGCAGAGCCACTACTCTAGGAGTGTTAACTACAGTATGTACAACTGAGGGTGGTGTGTTTGGGGCCTCGCTAGCCTCGCTAGGCATTGTGGGGGGACTAGGAGCTATGAGGGTTGCAGAGTTGGAGTCCAAAGATTGTTCCCCCAACGAGAGATCAGTTGGGGCAGAAGGATTTTGCAGTGTTGGGTCAAGAACTATGCTTGGTGCGGTAGTGGTCACCCTTTCTAAACTTGCCCTAATCCGGCTTAATCTCTCATCAATGAATGAGGAATCAATTATCACCAATGAGGTTGGAGTAGCATGCGCAGGGCTAGGTGCTAGGGCAATGGCGCCTAAAGATGAGCGCTTGTTGGGCGTGCCCACAGAGTCCCAGGATAATCTACGTTCAGCTAGGGTTATCTCCTTTTCTACTATTGAAACAGCTCGAGTTATAAATTGGTCCATAGTACCTATGACAACGTCTCCCGCAGGTTTCTTTATCTTACTTGACCGGGTACCTGAAGCCATTCTCCCGTTAGTTTCGTGTCCACTTTACGGAGCCAAGAGATGTGGCCCGGCCCGGCCTCTTCTGGCCCCTGATGGCCTAAGATGGTCCCGCCCTTGTCCCGGGCTTCTCCCGGCGCACTCCCGCACGCTCCCGCGTAGCGGGGGCAGCTCCCTCCTTTTGAGTCAGCAACTGTTAGTAGGTGGGGTGATAGGCGGGGGGCGTGGCCAGCGGGGAGAGCAGCCCAGGTGTTGCAGGTTGGGCGCGCAGGGGCTCCTGGATGCTGGAGTCCCTGCCTGTGCTCGCAGCCCCGCTGGTCGACTTGCCTTTCCCCGCGCTCCTCCTCAGCAAACAGCAGTCACCAGCAGCAGATGGCGCGCTGCGGGACCCGCGAAGCGGGTCCGGCGAGATGCTGGTCGGGAGGCAATGAAGGTCCGTTTCCCACCAAGGGCAGCAGAGAGTCCACGCTCCTTCGCAATCCGGGTGAGTTTTTAGCAAGGAACAGCTACCAAGGGTCCCACAGGTGCGAGAGTGAAGCCCGGTTTTCACTCTGTTGGCGGGGGGCGTGGCCAGCGGGGAGAGCAGCCCAGGTGTTGCAGGTTGGGCGCGCAGGGGCTCCTGGATGCTGGAGTCCCTGCCTGTGCTCGCAGCCCCGCTGGTCGACTTGCCTTTCCCCGCGCTCCTCCTCAGCAAACAGCAGTCACCAGCAGCAGATGGCGCGCTGCGGGACCCGCGAAGCGGGTCCGGCGAGATGCTGGTCGGGAGGCAATGAAGGTCCGTTTCCCACCAAGGGCAGCAGAGAGTCCACGCTCCTTCGCAATCCGGGTGAGTTTTTAGCAAGGAACAGCTACCAAGGGTCCCACAGGTGCGAGAGTGAAGCCCGGTTTTCACTCTGTTGGCGGGGGGCGTGGCCAGCGGGGAGAGCAGCCCAGGTGTTGCAGGTTGGGCGCGCAGGGGCTCCTGGATGCTGGAGTCCCTGCCTGTGCTCGCAGCCCCGCTGGTCGACTTGCCTTTCCCCGCGCTCCTGCTCAGCAAACAGCAGTCACCAGCAGCAGATGGCGCGCTGCGGGACCCGCGAAGCGGGTCCGGCGAGATGCTGGTCGGGAGGCAATGAAGGTCCGTTTCCCACCAAGGGCAGCAGAGAGTCCACGCTCCTTCGCAATCCGGGTGAGTTTTTAGCAAGGAACAGCTACCAAGGGTCCCACAGGTGCGAGAGTGAAGCCCGGTTTTCACTCTGTTGGCGGGGGGCGTGGCCAGCGGGGAGAGCAGCCCAGGTGTTGCAGGTTGGGCGCGCAGGGGCTCCTGGATGCTGGAGTCCCTGCCTGTGCTCGCAGCCCCGCTGGTCGACTTGCCTTTCCCCGCGCTCCTCCTCAGCAAACAGCAGTCACCAGCAGCAGATGGCGCGCTGCGGGACCCGCGAAGCGGGTCCGGCGAGATGCTGGTCGGGAGGCAATGAAGGTCCGTTTCCCACCAAGGGCAGCAGAGAGTCCACGCTCCTTCGCAATCCGGGTGAGTTTTTAGCAAGGAACAGCTACCAAGGGTCCCACAGGTGCGAGAGTGAAGCCCGGTTTTCACTCTGTTGGCGGGGGGCGTGGCCAGCGGGGAGAGCAGCCCAGGTGTTGCAGGTTGGGCGCGCAGGGGCTCCTGGATGCTGGAGTCCCTGCCTGTGCTCGCAGCCCCGCTGGTCGACTTGCCTTTCCCCGCGCTCCTCCTCAGCAAACAGCAGTCACCAGCAGCAGATGGCGCGCTGCGGGACCCGCGAAGCGGGTCCGGCGAGATGCTGGTCGGGAGGCAATGAAGGTCCGTTTCCCACCAAGGGCAGCAGAGAGTCCACGCTCCTTCGCAATCCGGGTGAGTTTTTAGCAAGGAACAGCTACCAAGGGTCCCCAAATAATCTATGAATGCATTTGCTTACCCATTATCGATGCATTCAATCACTCGTTCCTTCATCCATGCTACGCACTCACTCAGTTATCACGCGGTTACAATAATCCATTCATTCTGATACATTTGCTAATCACGGATGATGCGATTCTAATTAGTATGTAGCCTGGCCAATGCGTATTCTGTTTTCATATTCTGTGCCCCCATGCTTCATCGCTTTTATATATGGTGCAAGGGTTAAAGTGCCAACTAGAGGCGGGTGAGCCACAGAAAGCTTGAACCAGGGTTGAGCTAGATGCCTGGTTTGGCTCAGCTTGAGGACCTATTGAACCCTAGAGCCTAAAACAAGACAGGCTTTCATGTGGCTTCAACCTGTAACTCACTTTCTAACCTAATGTGCCAAGAATTCAAGAAAAAACATTAGCCTTTGATGTGAAACATGAGTGGAAACAGATACCCGCATACATGGCGATGATTTAGAATAGGACAGTGGGAGAGATTGGAAAAAGAATTGTGAGAATGTATTTTCCCCATTGACTTCTATTAAAGCAGAGGCAGATGTAGGTAGGAGACAGATAATTATATATAATGATATTAGGATTTTGGGGCTTTTAAAATCAGTAGTCTTCCTCCTGAATCAGGTCTGTTGGCATGTTTGCACCTGTCGAGAGATTAACTACAGAACCAATTCAAGAAGGAGACTCCCTTTTTTTAAGTCAAAAATGGCTTTAGGCTCTCTCCCACCGGAAAAAGCTTCTCCTTCAATAGAACCCAATGGTAGAAATTAATTCTCTCCTGATTATGTTTTTTAAAATCTTCCACTTTCCTTCTCTAAAATGTTGACATATATGTGAATTACACAAAGTGAAATCAGAAAACACTGAATTTTTCAAAGTTTCCCTAAATGAGCAAATGTCCTGATTTTAGGAAAATATTTTATTTCACCATGCTTTCTTTTTCCTTTTTACACTTTAAGTACAAAGTTCAGGGTGAGAGGTAAACAAGCACCTCTGTGGTGTCTGATTTAAATGGACTATAATGATGCTCGATGTAAGAGTGCACATTTTTTTTTTTGCAGAGTTTTACATAGCGCGAATTAGACCCGAACCGAATCAGGTATCAGAGCGCTTTACATAGCACCAGTTACGTTACATGAGGACAGACACACACATGACAACAGACTTGCCTTTTAGTTCACTAACGGCACTGTTGTCATGTCAGAGGTGGGCATGAACATTTCCAAGTTGTTCATGTTTTTAACACTCTCCCTTTGGATCAGTGTCTCAATGCAGTTGTATTTTCGAAGGTACTAATGTACCTGTGCATCTACGACCTCACCAGCGACTTGATGTGTTTCCAGGTTTCATCCAAGCCTCTAGTGTGGCGTAGCACGATGGATAAGAAATGCATTCGTACAGTTATTCTAAACTTCCAGGCTTGAAATGGAATAAATTCTTATTTCCAAGGTAGATACCGCATTCAATCAATACACCACTCCACATTGCAAGATGGCCGCCAACGTGCATAAGCCTCCGGTTTCAGAGCAACTCTCTTCAAAGACAAGAAAAGGCGTGTACTTCTACTGTCCCACGTCCAGTGCGCAACTTCATAACATGGAGCATAATGTCACATATAAATATATTCACGTCCAGCTATTGTAGGCGGAAACTTACAATACAAAATGTGACAAAAATAAGTGGCATGTACGGTGTCACGTGAGTGACTTAAAGAGACAGGCTCGTACGCCTTATTCACAAGCGGCTCGTTGGTCTAGGGGTATGATTCTCGCTTCGGGTGCGAGAGGTCCCGGGTTCAAATCCCGGACGAGCCCTTATTTTTCTAAAATATAGCAGAATTCTGTTTTGTTTCTAAACATGTCCGTGTAAACTTCTAAGTTACTTACTGATAACTAATTTATATTTTATAAAATAATACCTCATGTAAGACTTTATGAGACCTTCCGCTACCAATGCAAAAAAATATACACATACCTTAGTTGTCACTACCAAATAAACAGCAGACCGATGCTGTGCTATTTTAGTTTTTTTACCCGACACCCATCTATATATATATATTATATATTTGCCTATTTGTATTTTAGATTTTAACTGTAGGGCAATAATGAATTAAAATAATAAAAAGAGGGCTCGTCCGGGATTTGAACCCGGGACCTCTCGCACCCTAAGCGAGAATCATACCCCTAGACCAACGAGCCGCTGTGAAAACGGATCTACAAACATGTTTTATGTTCTGTGAAAAACGAGAGCGGCCAGTGTATCATCCAAAAAGATTTATGAAAATGTGCACATAAAATAGTTTTCGTTCATTGTGGTCGAGAAAACAGTTACTATTACAATTAATACCGTTTATTCTGCTTTTAAGAATGTGACTCGCTTATATTAGTTTACTTGCCGACTTGAACAAGTCTCTACATGACTGTCAGTTGTCCCGGGACGTTTATTAGGTTCCACTCGTTTCCTTTCTTCGTTGTATATTTGTTTTCCTATGATTAAATTGAACTGGGGGAGAGGCGGGTCAACCGAAATACGTAACGTCAGAGGCAAACGCTCCAGCCTCCAAGGGCCGGTGATAGCTAGGCGGCCATCTTGAAACGTCACCTTGTCTTGTCAGGTGAACAGCAGCTCCCTCTATTGTATGACTGAGGCACTGAGAAAATGAATGAATCCGGCTCCTGCCAACAATCACTGGCAAATCCAACATGACTGGCTTTGGCAAGTGTGCAGTATGCTGTGCTGCATGGAGGAAAAATGTGAAAAGGGTGGCAGCAGACCAATTGACGAAGGGGGCTGATGGAAGGCACATCTATGTATGTTTATATTTATGTACTTTTATTATGCATTCTTTTGCAAAACATGAGGATGGCAAAAACTGCTTAAGCTAAACAAGCATTGGCATGGTGACTAAGTCTCACCTACTGTTTTTTAGTCATGCTAGGTTTCGTGACTGAAAGTAAACAAGCATTTACAATGCAACGGCCTCGCCTTTGCAAAAGTTAGAGCTATTGGCATTGTAAATGACAAACTTTATTTATGTGTTGGTTTTGAAAACAGATAAATAAATGGCATTGTTATTTACAATTCTAATGCTTAATCTCTCGCAAATGTGACACCTATTGCATCTGCACACACACACAGAGCCACACACATACACACACAGAGCCACACACACACAGAGCCACACACATACACACACAGAGCCACACACAGAGCATAATTTCAAGAGCCAATGTAGTAAAAAAATTACTTGTGAAGAAGCATCCACACATACATAAATGGTGTTGCATTGTGTCTCCCAGCTCCTCCAGGTCTGCCCTAGTGTGATCTTTGGCATATGTTATATTCCCTGTGCGTTAGATTGTCTGCCAGCGCTGGCAGAGTGTATACCAGTAGTGAACACAGTTAGCGTGCCTGTTTCTGTGCCCTGAAAGGGCGTGTGGCTGCCATCTAGCGCTTGCTTCCTGTCTTGCAGTATAAGAGACGTAGTAGCAATGCTGTCATGGGCTCTGGTGCGTGCAGCGAAAACGGTTTTTGGCTTTACAATTCTGGTCACACTATCCCCCCGTACACAGACTAGACACGTAAATAGAGCCATACTTTTGGTGCATGGACCCTTAACTCCTCTGGGCCTTGGGGCCACTGCTCCTGCTGCACTATTGCAAGCCACCAGTGACCCCGCTGAGCAGCATGCCGCCAAAAAGAAACACACTGTGCTTTTGTTGCTGCTGCCAGCAACTGTCGTTATCGGTGCTAGTATCCACCCCATGTGGAGCTGCTCGCAGGTGGACACGCCCCGCTCGCTCCCCGTGCCCACCCCTATTTTGTATGTGGTGTTGTCAGATTTGGAGTGTGTAGCGGGTCATTGGAAACGTTTCTGGAGGTAGAGAAGCTGTAATTTATTTTCGGAACTGAATGCACCGACGGTTTATTTGAGTGAATTATTCCTCGTCAGGATGGCCACGTACACGGTGACCGTGGCCACAGGGAGCCAGTGGCTTGCAGGCACGGACAACAGTACTTAACTCTGCTTGGATCCCAGGGAAGCAGTGAGAAGCGTCTCCTCGACAAGCCCCTGCACATTGATTTTGAAAGGGCTCGCATCCTTACCGCCGCCTTGGCCGCATTCATCCTGCACAGTGCCCAGGCCGCCCCCTTCGATCTTCTGCCCGTTCACCTCTGCACAGACCTCGGCATGGGAGACAGGAAGTGCGGGAGTGCTCGGTCCGCTGCTCCTCCCTCCACGCGAGCCGATTACATCTAGTTCCGGGAACAGAGGTTCCTAGGAGGAGCTTAGAATCTGAGACAACAATATACATCATTGCAAATCTCAGACCCGGTAGCATTTATTCTTTTAATGCATGTTTATATAGCGCAGACTTTACCCGAAGGTGTAAATCTCAGACCCGGTAGCATTTATTCTTTTTTAATGCATGTTTATATAGCGCGGACTTTACCCGAAGGTGTGAATCTCAGACCCGGTAGCATTTATTCTTTTTTAATGCATGTTTATATAGCGTGGACTTTACCCGAAGGTGTAAATCTCAGACCCGGTAGCATTTATGCTTTTTTAATGCATGTTTATATAGCGCGGACTTTACCCGAAGGTGTCAGAGCGCTGTACAACAGAACCAGTTAAGTTACATGAGAGAAATGTTACAACAAGCATTGGGTGAAAATAACAAGCAAAATGGTGGCAGCAGCTAGGGCAGACACCAACCATGTTTCTCCGAGGCAAAGCAGGAATGCCTCGGAGAAACGCACAGTCATTTTGGGATTCGGGGGCGTGTTTTTCTTTCTCTCCTCTTCCCATTGTCTGGAAGGTAAAATTACAGCCAATGGGAAGAAAAGAGAAAGAAAAGAGAAAGAAAGTTAAAAACACACCCCCGAATCCCAAAAAGACGGGGGTCCGTTTAGAAAGCCAGCCAATGGAGAAGAGGGGTGGGTTCAAGCCCCCACACTGTAAACATAAGATCTCTCCCTGCGACTGCGCAAGCGCAGCCTACGCAGGTCTCGACCTAAAAAAAAGTGCTTTGACACACTCAGCACTGGCCGCTTTTATGGTTGCCAGATGACCGGTTTTCTACAGTCACCATCTGTATTTTAACATCGTGGCTGGGTCGAAAATTAGAAAAATCACCTAAAACTGGTATTTTTAACCGTTATCTGTGCAAACTTCAAACACCAAATATAACATGAAAACACTTTTAAATGTGTCCTAGAGCTGCGTTAATGTTCCCTGACTAATAATTAAAGTATCAAAAATAACAAAGGGAGGGAGTGGAGAGGTTCTTTGATAGAATCTACCTCCTGTATGAATATTCATAAACAATATGATCCTACCCTATATTTTTGTGTTTTGTTTTTATATTTCTTAACCTTTTGTGATTTCAAAAATAGGTGAGTGTTGCTAATCCCGGAAATGTCAGGGAGAGTACTATGTGTTTTTAAAATATCCCTCACACACTATGAATCCCATAGTGTCATGCTTCATCATAGGGGTCCTCCCGTCCCTCTACGGGGCGGGGCGTGCTTCGACCTACGAATACGCGGGAGCACTTGATTTTATGAAAAATAGGCTATGTGTGGTGTGGATGGTGATACATGTTTCGAAAGCAGTCCCCACTGCTTTACTCATCAGGACCTAATATGATCCCTACTACACTCAAAAAACAATAAATTTTATATGTAATATGCCTATCATGCAAAGCAAAAACAGACCGCAAAAATAGGCTGGTCTGTTACCCAGGGGTAGATTCGCCCCTTGATAGAAAAAATGACCAAGATTGGTATACTATTGGGATTGGTGGTCAGGCCCCATGAGCTGGCACAGAAGGAGAAGGATTCCTCAATAATAAGCAATGAAAACTGGATATCCCATTGCCCGTATATACCTCTGTGCTACTCCGTGGCGATGGGATATCCAGTTTTCATTGCTTATTATTGAGGAATCATATAACATTTATTGTTTTTTGAGTGTAGTAGGGATCATATTAGGTCCTGATGAGTAAAGCAGTGGGGACTGCTTACGAAACATGTATCACCATCCACACCACACATAGCCTATTTTTCATAAAATCAAGTGCTCCAGCGTATTCGTAGGTCGAAGCACGCCCCGCCTCGTAGAGGGAGGGGAAGACCCCTATGATGAAGCATGACACTATGGGATTCACAGTGTGTGAGTGGTATTTTAAAAACACATAGTGCTCTCCCTGACATTACCGGGATTAGCAACACTCACCTATTTTTGAAATCACAAAAGGTTACTAAATATAAAAACAAAACACAAAAATATAGGGTAGAATGATATTATTTATAATAATTAAACAAAGGCAGAAAAGTCATGTTACAACGGAATGGATATGAGTCCAATTTAAAATCATATCCAGGCCTTTGCAGACTCATAAAACAACAACAAATGGCTGGTAATGGTCTTGGAAAGGTGGCATCCCTAGCCACGTGATAGCGCTTTTTTTTTTAGAACTTTTTGCCATTCTGCACAGCAGCTGCAGTGCTGCATAACATAGCTAAAAAACATTGACAAGACCAAATAGCTCTCGCTTAGGTGAACCTTTTGGCATTGTCAATACTTTTATTTTCCTGGTGGTAAGGAAGAGAGCAAGCACCAACACGAGATAGTGGGAGGGGGCAGGCAACACCATGGGATGAGTTGGAGGTGATGGAGCACGATTTTTTGAAAATAAAATCTGCTCTATGAAATCCACTCTAATGCATGCATTTTAATAATATGCACAAAACTACTAATATAACACAAGAGTGTATAACACGTAAAATGTGCAAAAGGCACAATAGTTTGATTTTTTAAAGCTAAAATAATGAGAATAATGCTAACTGAGATGTTATTCTGTCTTCCTAACTGCAGAACATACACGACAAAAGGAAAAGCTTTATTCTTTGTGAAAGTAGTATAGGTTTTTTAAAATTATTCTGTTTTGCTAAAATAATGTAGGCTTCAGAATTATTAGATGATGTTCTTTCCGTGCACCTGTCCTTCACATGATACCAATGCTTCCTTAGAGTGCAGATATTTAGCCTGTTTCTAAAAGTCTTTTAGAAATTCTTTGCGTCTAGGCGAGGGTTGTAGATGACATGAATGAAATAATTTCAATGTTTAAATACATTTGTAGCTAGCTTCTTTTCCTCTTCCTCTCTTGGAAGTTATACAACATTTAGACGTAGAGTGTTTGTGAGAAGTTGGCCTGGCATGTGCTGTCAACTATTCTAGTGGGCCCATTGCACCAGTCCAAACGACCCTTATTGATGGTAGGTTTAAAGACAACCTATACAGAAAGCTATCTTAGTGGTAGCTGTGAAGAGCAGCCATCAGGCTAAGTCTTGAAGGAATGTAAAGCAGCATGTTTTACCAGTCTATAATCTCATGAATGACCAAATGAAAGGAGAACCACACCAGGTATATATATATAAAATATATTTATTTATTCTAAACACATCCCTCTAGCCTCTTTATAAGGCTAGAAGCAAAAGTACATTCAGTAAACTTATTTAGCACACAGTGAATTAGCACAATATAAGATTAGCCCTAGGGGCGTCCATATACTAAGAAAGTGGTATAAGAACCACAACTGACATAGATACAAGCCTAGAGCCTTTAGAACCGCTGGGGCCACTAGAAACCACCCATGGTAGTGACACAGGGGACCCGCGGGGGATGCGTGTAGTGTCTAAACACAGCCGCGAATCAGCATTAACTGCTATGGGGAAAGTTGCAGTTGGAACATTACAGATAAAGGACACTTAGAAGAGGACTTGGAGCAAACCCTTTTAGAACTAGGCAGTTCTAGAGTTAATACCCACAGGAGCGCCGGAGTACTCGAGTTACCTCACCCAGGGAAGCCGGGTGCATAGGTGTCTTTTGGTGTCGGGTTTCGTCTGCGTTTTCAATGGCGATCTGCTGCAAAGTGCTGCTGGCGACCAAGTCAAAAGTGTCCGGGTGGATCCAAGGGTGGATCGAAGATCTGAAGAACCAGAAAGCAGAGGGGACAGAGTCTGGGTCACTAGCCAGTGACCAGGAAGGGGATGAGAAGATGCCAACCGATGTCGGGTGATTTCAGGTAAAGAAGGTGAAGCTTGACTCTTCAGCCAGGAGGACCAGGAGGCGTGGACAATGACCAGGAGCTGGATTCAAGCTGACCCACAAAGGATGTCGAGTGCTGCGGTGTCGGTTTCCGGATTGGACCCAACAAACGTTGGTAACAGCAACCCACGCAGAAACCAGAGATTGGCTTCGGTGCAGACCAGCAAGGTCTGAGCGACTCACCCTTTGGAGGGGAGTCAAGGCACATCTGGTGCAACCAGGAAAGCCTGAGAAACAGAAGAGTTAACTTTGTGGGGACCCACCAGTTGAGGGACCAGGGATTGTGAAGGAGCCTCGAGCTGAAATGCTAGAAGTAGGCCCACGGAACACTCGAGGAGTGTAGGCCCACACTCTTTGGTGCAAATGGTGCTCGGGGCTTGGACTACAAGCAGCCCAATGCACAACTTCAGGAAAGCTCGGGAAATTGATGCACTTGAAAAGGTGCACGGTGTCCAGGAGTTCTGGTCCTACATCACTCGGGAGGACTGTGGGTCTCAGCTTTGCTGGAATCTCTTGTCGACCTCTGAGAAGTCTGGAAGTCTGTGTCCTGTGTCGCAAATCTGGCTGGATCCGGTGGGAGCCTTGGAAATGCAGAGGGGAAAGATGCTTCTTTGGTGCCTGTTTGAACAGGGTAGTCACTCCTTGACCCCAAGGGAGATTCTTCCATCTTCTAGTCGAAATAGAATGTCAAAGTTTCAGGATATATGTTGCAGAGTTTCGTCCAGGGTAATCTAAATCCCGAGGACTGGGTTTCTATACTTATACTAAGTTTAGGGGTTGGACTTACTCTAGGGTCCCACCTATGGGAGGACCCAGGGTGGCATAGCTGCCAAGGTTTCGGATTGCTTGTGTGTGACATTTTCATAATTTCAGACTAATTATGAGTGACATTCAACGACTATGAGTGACACTTCCTCATGAGAAAAACCAAGCAATGAAGACAAAGGGAACATGTAAATATCCAAAATTAGACCCATTTGAGCAACCGGAAACTTTAAGAAGTGCCAAATGTATGACACTTAGTCAGAGCGACCCTATCTCACAAGGAAAACCAAGCAATAAAGTGCTTTGAAAAGAACTGAAATAGTAGAAATTTAAAAAAATTGAGCAATGAGAATCTCTAAAATCTCTTGAAACTAAAGCAATACCCCTGTAATGGAAGATCAGTGGCCTACAATATTTTTCTAAGATAACTCTACCGCAGAAAACAATTACAGCACCATCATTCATCAGAATTCAGACACACCATGAGGAAGTTTGCAGAGGGCCTATGCTTAACCTGACAAAACATCTATTGTGAATCGATACTGTGCTACAAAATCTGAGTAAATGTTAGAAAACAGCGCACCTAAAAATATACAACTCTTGATCATACCAGGGCTTGAACATGACAGCTCCAGTGTGACTCTTTCTGCTGTGCCCCCTCTGGAAAACCTGAATGTAAATGTTATTGATAATGGTTTACATTTGGGTTTTCCGTTTTAAATCATTACATTTTACATTTCTTTACGAGCTTTAAGAGACCAACAGCAGCGAGCTATACAGGCTCAGTCATGGCTGTAAAATAAATTACATTTTCAAGTATCTAGTGCCATTTAAATGGCAGAGCTCGGCCTGCCGTGGCACCAGACTGACGAGAGCAGTAAGTGAGAAGAGCTACAGGCTCAGTCAGGCTGAACGTTTAAATGCTATTATTTCAAAAAGTAATTCAGACCTGAGTGGGCCACGGCAGTCTCTTTGAAATGAAGATTGTCTGTGCTGTATCTCTGTGATGAAGACTGTGGGGCGTCCCTTTGGTCCAGCTGCTACAGGCACCAATTAACAGGCGGCACAGGCAGCAATGTGAGCAGTGCACGCACGCTAACCAAAAAAGCATAACTGCCCCTCTTTCGCGCCATGGCCCGCCACCTCACGAGTGACTACTTCAGGTCTCCACGCCCAGTAAATTGTATATTGTTACAGTGACTTGACGCCAAAAATGGGGCATCACATTTTCTGTTGGTTCATGTAATGAAACAGTGCACTTTGGAAGCTCTATTCTTGATCCGTTCAGTTGCACCCACCGATCTCATGCATTCTCAGCTACCATCATAAAAGTACGTGATATTACACCCACAAGTTTTTAATCCATCGTTAAATGTTCGCTGGCATCCATAAATTTATTCTGTCCCACAGCGCGAGGCCCAGCCATGCAGCACTGCAGGTGCGATCATCGGTGTTGCTGGGCAGCCGCGCCCCATGATTCCAGCGCCACACTCTAACCATTGAGCAGCCGGCCTCCACCGCCAACTTAATTACAAAATGTAACTCCCGGCGCATATTGTGTCAGGACGTAACATCGTGTCCCCACACGGCGCCACAGCCAAGTTGCTACACATAACTTAACTGCGGCAGCCAGGCGTCGGGCAGGCCCCGCCTGGCTCTCCATGCATTAGGGCAGACCATTAAATGTAAACATTGTAGCACTGAGACCAGAGCAAGTCGGATCTTTATCTGAGCCTGCTGCCAAGTGAAGTCTGCCTGCTGCGGCCCGGGCCAGGGGCACGGTGGGCACACAGGTGTCAGAGGCGCCAGCGCTCGCGCTAGCATCTGGTGTAGGTTAAGGCAGTCAGTTTCAGAGCTGTCAAAAATGTGCGACAATGCATTTCAGTGCGGTGATGCGGAAACACCGCACTGAAATGCGTTAGCGTCACGCCCGATGCGTGATACTTGACAGGACTGGGGTGGGGTGGTTACACTCCTTTCCCTTTGTCCAGTTTCAGGCCAGAGCAGGGGCTGAGTGCCCATGCAACCGGTTTGAACTGGAGTATGCACAGGGACACAAGTGTGCCCCCAGCACTGTCTGAAAAGAATTCTCTGAATGCACCCACCCAGCCCCAATACACTAAAGCCTCTCTGGGACGTGGTCACACCTCCCTGTGACAGGAAACCTATTGTCCAGGCCTCCCCTGCCAGAGTTTTGTCCAGCAGCAGGAGGTCAGACTTGTGTCTGTGGCTGCAGCATCCATTTTGTGATGCTGGGGCTCTTTTTAACTATTACCGGCCAGGTAAGTGTGTACATGTCATCTCCCTCTAGAAGGGTGGAATTCTACCCTTGCCACCAGGACTGGCGGGGGGTAGGATTCCAAAGTGTTTGACACCAAACACAACATGTTTCCATGCAGCCATTCCAAAGTTAGCATTAACTACGAGGTTATAATGCACTTAAGAGTCTGGCTGCATCACAGAACAGCTACAGAGAAGTGATTCCGAAAGCTGCAGAGGGGTCCTGCTCATGCATGGGCACCCTCTCACACAAAACCAAGCACTCTGCCTTCAGGATGGATAAGGCCTGCCATAGGAGTGACTTATAGGTTTATATGTGTCAGTGATATAAGGTAGATATAGGTAACCTATATCTCAGTAAGGGGTGCATGCACCATTTTACCCAGGCTGCAGTAGCAGACCTGTGGTGCCATTTTGGAAGGCTTCCCAGGGGCGGCATAATACATGCTTCAGCCCCTGGTAGGCCTCTGGTGTACCTGTGCCCTATACTAGGGACTCACAAGGGTAACCCAGTAACCAATCTGGAGTGTACCTAATGTACATGGAATCAATTTCGAGAGGAAGCAGCTAGGCTGGGGTCCTGGTTAGCAGGGCCCCAGCCAGGCTACAGTTAAAAAACAGTGAAACACCAGCAAAAAGTGGGGGTAATCATAGTAAGCAGATCCTACTCTCCTACATTGTTTAGAAAATAGTAGTAAAGTAACTGTCGGTAGATTGTCATACCATCATGAATAACGAATAGAGAGGCTTGCTGAAGAAAAACAATGCAACATTTTAACGGACGAAAGGAAAGAAACGAAAAGAAACAAAAAGAAATAGCAAGGTGAAGGCCTATGTAATGTCTCAATCAGCTACTGCTGTGCATGAGCAGACACATATGAATGTACGAAAACCCACCTTAAATTTCATAAATGCACACATTGTACTCATAGTATGCTCCTCAACCCCCTCTGGAGAACAGACCCATTGCCACCAAAGTGAAGGTTACAATATTTCTGCAAATATCACTTGCTACGAAGCAGCAGGACCTTACGCTGCCCGGGTCTCGTTGTCCCACCATGTATGACAAAAAGCAGTGCCATTAATCTGGGTAATACCAGCTCTTATTTAAGAACCAATTTTTGGCAATAAGTTTGTGGTGTGTGAATATATTAAATACATTCTTGCTGTTGTTAACCTGTCATGCCCAAAATGCTGCAGGCTGTGTTATGTCATGTAACATACTAATCGACCAATCAAAGACATGCAGGATTCTGCATTCTGTACTAGGACTGCTATTGACACGTGACTGGATCGGAAACCTTTATCAATGTCACAAATAGTGTTCTGAAGGGATCAATAATAGCAGACGTGGAGGTGCAAACTGGTAGCAGAGTTGAAAAGGGCCTTGGATAAACCCAGGGGAATAATTGGAAGACATAGAAAGAGCTAAAAACCTCAGGATTCCTATTATGCTAATAATGCACACCAAGAATGCTTGCCTCCACGGTTTTCATAGTTGCCAAGTGTCCTGGGTCCATGTGTGACTGGTTTGTCCAGTACTGTTTTTTCTCCGAATTCTGGAACTTGTAGTCTTATTTAACCCGGTATAGAACCAGGACTAACAGGTGCTTACCTACCTGGCCAAAGCAATATTAGGCACTTCATAGTAAAGTAAGTTTGCATGCAGAGCCGGCCTATGCTTATGTAGCGCCCTGGGCGAAACCACATTTTGTGTTCTCTCACTCGGTGTTAATTATCTGTGTGTTAAAAACTTTAAAGGGGTAAAATGACATGGGGAAAGTTAAGGGACTCTATGAGAAGAAGACCAAAACAAACGAGGACACAGGGACCTTCCTAAAAATATGTTAACCCCTTGTGTGGGGCCGTCCTACGTCAAGGTGGGCGTGTGCTCAGGACGGCGGGGGCCGTTCGAACGCCGCCGATTCCCCAGCACGGCGCGAATTCCCTGCCTGTGCGGAAGAATTAATTAGTGGGCGGAGTTAGGACGGCCCCCCGGCCGTCCTCCGCGCACTTTTGTTTGGAGCTTTGTGTAAGGGAGAATATGGAAGGCAGCTCCTCCGTCCCTCTGAAATACAGCGCCCTGGGCATGGGCCCCGCTCGCCCACGCTAAAGGCCGGCCCTGCCTGCATGACTTTTGTTCTGTGTAGCCCCTTGAATCTTACCAGACTGCAGTGACGGCTGCTCACATTGCTTGGTGTTGGGGAGGGAGTGGAGGGAACACAAAAAAAATGGAATACAAAAAAAAATGTGATTGCACTTACCTGCCACCCCGACGGCCGCCGCCTTGCTCCTCCTCTCTCTTGATCCTCGACTCCAGCTGTACACTGCACAGGCTTCCAGATGCCAATCCAGGCACTTCTCTCATGCTGAGAATACTATTCCCAGAATGAGAGAAGTGCTGGGATTGGTCTGAGCGGCATGGTTGCCTGTGGAGTTACTCCAACCCGCCTGCGCAATACAGCTGGGTTGGAGAAACCTAAGTGCGCATGATGGTTTGGCCTGCCTAAGAAGGCCGGCCAAACAGACATGTACACAGCAACGGCTGGTGCAGGTAAGCGCAGTGGGGCGAGGAGAGGTGGGGGGGTTTCGACAGACGACGGAATAGGATTTATTTATTTTAATTTTCCCTATTCCGTCGTCTGTCGACAACCCCCCACCCGGCCGCGCTAACCTACACCAGCCGCTGTTGCATGTGCACTTAAAAGTGCCAACCACTCCTCCCCCTGCCATGCCTGTCAAGAGAGGAATGCCTGGCCCCGTCAAAGGCTCGCGCTGACAGCTGCTGACACAAGCCAAGAATAAAATGATAATAAAATGCCTTTATTATAATTTTATTTTTCATCTTTTAGTAGGGGAGCTGCTCTCCACCACCATCACGGAGGAGCCGCCCCTGCCGGACAGGACTTGACGTCAAACCATAATCAGTCCTGAAGAAAGCCCAGGACCTGTAGCAGCCATTTTTTGAGGCTGAAACATGTCAACTTATAAAAGAGTGCACAGATAATATCTGTGAACACCCACGTAATTTTAACCACACCAAGGACTTCCAGTTATACATGGAACCCGGGGGGTCCCTCGGGTATGTTTCTCCTAAGAAAACCCTGCCTAATAATATCTAAAGTGCTCCCAGGAATTTGTTTGAGCCCATCCTGGTTTATAAGGACCAGGATAAGACCTGATGAAGCATGCCATTCATAGAGTGGGTGAGGGTCTTAAAAACACTAGACCAGTTCTTTCACTGTTTTGTTTCTCCATCCCTTGCTTAACTGAATTAAAGGATTATGATAGGGAGCCGGTATCCTGTTCCCCATAAAATCTCTCCCTCCCTCCCAAATAAAGAATAGTTTACCCCAGGGCTTTAAGTGGGCCGGGTCTCACAGGTGCTGAGCACCAGCAGTTTTTTGAAGGGGGCCTCGAAACGGGTCTCTATCGGGCTCTGTTTTGTACCCTGGCACAGGCGGTTCGTTTTTTTCCGGACTGCAGTGACAGGAGGCACATAGATGTGCGCGTGCTCACATTGCTCACTTCTCACTAGTGGAGAAGTTAAGGCATGACGTCATGACAGGTGAGCGTTGCAGAGGAAGGGAAATCCTTTAAAGAGAGTCATTTTCTATCTGGATTTCCCTTCTCTTTTTGAAACACAGTAGCAGCAACATTCGTTGTGGTGTCACCAGGGCTTTAAGTGGAAGCTTTTTCAACATTATATACAACAAGCCATAGTTGCTGCTTATTTATCGTATGCAACTAACAACCATTGACAAAGCCAATAGCCCTGACTGGTTGTAGGTATGATGTTACTTGTACCATATATCTGGATGCAATGACAGAAACAGCCAAATACAAGTTGGTGGCATGATATGCTAAGCACACATTTTTAGCCTACGTGTTTTTAAGCCTCGCCCTTAATTACATTGGCCACGCCCCTTTGAGAGACCCCCACCCCCCCCCCAGTTTTTTATCCCACTTAAAGCCCTGGTTTACCCTGGTTACGGTATTTATTTATTTATTTATTTATTCATGCGTTTTTATATAGCGCGGACTTTACCCGAAGGCGTCAGAGCGCTTCACAATAGGAACAGAAAATTACAAGTGAACAAATTACAAAAGCAGACGATAAGTTACATGAGGTAAAAGTGACAATTGTGAGCAAACAAAATACATGAGGTAGCAAACAGTGCATTACAGGAGGAAAGAGTGACAAGTATGTGCCAGGTTAAACATGGCACACATTCTGCAGGCAAACAACTCGAATGTTGCGCACGGAGTAAAACACACGTAATCAGATAGGGTGACCAGATTTTGGGAACCAAAAACCGGGACATTTTGGAAAAATAGAAAAAGGACTACAATTTTTCATCCACGCAATGGCGCAGAATTACAGCTCTCATTGTAGAGTTGGGGAGGGCCCTAGGCCCGCATGGTGGAGAGCAGCAATGATGTGGACACAGACACCAGTTAGGGGTAGTGGGAATGGCCACGAGCACGTGCGCTCGGCCCCTTTTATTGCCAGCATCATGTGACACCATGACGTCTGTGGTGGGTGGGTGTAAAGTGTAATACAAACACTCTTGAACACTAGACCGTGTTCATGCTAGGACTCTACATCCCTCCCATTTTTTAATCGCAAAAACCCACTTACAGAAATCAACCTGTGGGAAAAACAAACTGTATCAGGATGCAGTAAAGTGTTCAACTTCCGCTGAGTCCTTTTATCCGCCACTGCTTGGCATCACAGATAGTGTTCAATCTGCTGCGGGGAACGTCAGTTCACAGTGGCACCGGTTTGGGGGTGCTCGATGGAACCAGTCTATTGACGACTCTGCGACAAGATTGTCCTCACAGTCCTTCTTTTGCTCACTTCCATGGCGACGGGTGCAGTTGGAGTTCTTGTCGTTCGCCGGGGAATAATGCACGATTTCCGGTCTCGGCCTTAGCTTCACTTGTAGTCTGTGTCCTACTTGGCAAAAGGCAGATCCGTTGCAAGGCATGCCTCTCACTAGGATGACCCCTCTCGTCGGTGTTCCCCTGCCACGGGATATCCTTGAGGTCCTCTTTCTCGGATTTGCGCTGGGCTGGATGTGCCACATCAGGTTGCTCCTGCTCCGCCGTCAGTGGGGGTATGTAGCAGACCATGTGCCTCACCTCAGATTCCGCAGCCTCGTCCCGAGGTAGCTGTTGGTTTCTGTCTCTGCTTGCGATGTCTTCGCCCTCCCCGGACCTTTCGGATGGGCGTCGGAGGACCATCTCTCGTCGCGGGGACTGCGTCCCGGAGGCCTCTGCCCCTGAGTCACCACGGCTGGCAGGTGTCCAGTGTCCGTGTGACCCCAAAGGTGGATGTCACAAACGGTCTCGCTTGCTCCTCTCCGCAGATCCTGGGTGTGCGGAAACATCGTCTGTCAGCTGGTCTTCTTTACCACTGGTGTTCTTCCGGCCTCGTGTTCCTCGCACCGTTGTCCTGGCACTTGTCGCCTTCCTTCTCTTCGGGAGTGTGAGTGGTCTTCCTGCACTCCTCTCTCTTTCCTTAGTTGGTTCACCGTGGGGACGTTGCTTCGCACTGACTTCTCCTTCTACTCTTAACTGTGGCAACAGGCCACATGGATATGCTTCCTTCCTTTTCACGGTGGCAGACGTGCCACTCAGATCTCTCCTTTTCTTCCTTCCTTTTCACAGTGGCAAACGTGCCACTCGGATCTCTTCTTTTCTTCCTTCCTTTTCACGGTGGCAGATGTGCCACTCGGATCTCTCCTTTTCTTCTTTCCTTTTCGCGGTGGCAGACGTGCCACTCGGATCTCTCCTTTTCTTCCTTCCTTTTCACAGTGGCAGACGTGCCACTCAGATCTCTTCTTTTCTTCCTTCCTTTTCGCGGTGGCAAGACGTACCACTCGGATCTCTCCTTTTCTTCCTCCTGCATCGCGACATCACTTGGACCGATCTTGTGTCTTCTTTCCTGACCTGGGTCCTCCATGCAGTGTGCGCACTCTGCATGTGTACCCCTGGTCTTGTCCCCGTCGGGGACACTTTCTCCTTCTTCCTCAGCAGCCAGAGTTGGTGTCGCGAACCTTCTTTTCTTGATGCTTTCATTTCTTGATGCTTGTTGGTGACGTTCGGGGGTCCACGTCCGTAGACCTTTTCATGGTTGAACGTCCTGGACCGGTTGGTGGTCCACTTCTGCCGATGCCTGGCAGGTTGCTTTCGGTCGTCCTGTCGGACTTTGCGCTACAACAGTTCCTGGGGACCCGTTGTGGGTCAGCACTTGATGGGCGATCATTCTGCGGATCGGCTCCTGGGAGGCGCCACGTCGTGTGGTCGTGCGTGATGATTGTTCTGCGCGATGGCGCTGCCTGCGCTCTTCTTTCGCTTGCGGTGGCTGTGCGTCGCCACGTGGCGCGTTGTTTGCGCACTTACTGTTCAGGGTTCTGGGACGCCTGTTGCATGACGTTGGGTACTTGCTGCTTTGGCTGTCGTCAGGTACTTGATGCTTTGGACCGTTGGCGGCCACAAGGCGTCGCTGCTCTCTCCGTCCTTTGATCGCAGCAGTCTTTTCCCTGGACGTTCTTCCAGTGCTTGGCAGTCGTTTCCTCCAGACGTCAGTGTTTGGATGCTGAGTGAGACGTTCGCGCCTCTTCCCACGTCGCGTTGGAAGTGGCAGCCGCCGACTCCTGGCTGGTGTGTGTGGGTGTCTTCTGCGCTGTTGCGCACTTTCTTGCTGCGGGAGTTCAGATGTTTTCCCTGGGGGCGCTACTCAGTCTGTTGCCTCTAGATGCTGCTAATTTCTCTTGCGTTGTACAATGCTTGTTTTAGTACTGGTGGATGTAAGTGCACTTTTGCTTTTGGCCACTGGGTGGCAGTGTTGCTGGATTTGTTAGCAGCCTGTCTTGTCTTCCCCTGATGTGCACTCTACTGCCTCAGTGCACAGGGGGTTGGAGCTGCTGCTGTGAATGGGTGAGTCGCTTTTCTTTTCACTTTTGGGGCCAGAGATGCAAGTGTTCTAAATCTTGCCGGGTGCACCGGCACTGTCACTTTCTCCTGTGTGTGAGCGTTCTGGCAGCCAGTGTCCTTGGGGCACAGTTAGTTAATTTCGGCGGCGTTGGCCGCTTATCAGCGCTTCATTGCCCTGCCGGGGAAACAAAGAGGTGGGGGCACACTCCTGTTGCCGGCGCCTGTCCTGCCTTCACTTCTTTCAGCCCTCCCAGCCCGCGGCAGCTTTCTGCAGTCCTCGCGCGGGTGGGGGGGGGGCAACTGTTCTGAGCGCGTCGCTCCGGTCACTCATCTGCCAATGCGGGGGGCGCTTGAGGCAGGCCGCGGGTGAGCTCCGCCGGCTCTGCCTATTTACACGCCGGTAACAATCCGGCCCTGCAGGCTCCACTTTCCGGTCTAACGCCGCAGCAGCTTCACTTTGCACACGCTGCGCGGCGGGGACCTGCCATGCTTGTTGTAGGCCGCGGGTGGGCTCCGTTGGTTCTGCAGTGTGTGTCCTTTGTCGGGGGTGCCGCCGGCAGGCTGCGGGTGGGCTCCGCTGGCACGGCTTGTAGTGTCTTTGTTGGGGAGCCACCGGCGGGCCGCGGGTGGGCTCCGCTGGCCTTTCTTCGATGGGGGGGCTACCGGCGGGCCGCGGGTGGGCTCCGCTGGCCTTTCTTCGCTGGGGGGGGCTACCGGCGGGCCGCGGGTGGGCTCCGCTGGCCCGGATCACGTTGCGAGGGGGGTCGGGAGGCGGGTAGCTACTCCGCTCCCTCCCTGTAGGAGAGTAGGGTCTGCAATCCTATGATCACCCAGATTTTTGCTTTTTGCTGCACTGGTTTACGACTTTCCCTGGCTGTGGGCCTGCTAATCAGACCCACAGCCTAGCTGTTCTCTCTATCCAAATTGTACTCAGGTACTGAATTGGCACTGGGCCCTCTCCAAGTCCCTGTACCCAGGGCTGAGGTGCACCCAGAAGTCTCCCAGGGGCTGAAGCATGTATTGTGCCACCCCTGGATTGACTAACTAAAACTGACACAACTGGCTGCACGACAGCTGGGGCAAGGTGGTGTACTCACCCTTTGCTTTAGATATAGTATACCTATATCTAACCCTAAAATGGACACACAGATCTCCTATCAGTCACTCCTATGGCAGGCCTTAACAATCCTGAAGGCAGAGTGCTTGGAATCGTGTGAGATGGTGCTCTGGCATGAGCTGAGCCTGTCTGCGGCTTTCGGGATCCATCCCTTAGCCGTTTCCATGATATCGCATACCATATACTCTTAAGTGCATTATAATCCTCGCGGTTATGTGCCAACTCTGGTATCGCTTTATCAAAACATGTCGAGTAAGGTGTCATACGAATTGGAATACTAACCCCTCGCCAATTCTGGCGACGGGGTTAGCATTCCACCCTTCTAGAGGGACACGACATGCATGTAACCTATAACCCGGTTAAAAGTCAGACAGAGCCTTAGCATCCACAAAATGGATGCTGCCACCGAGACACAAGTCTGCCCTCCTGCTGCTGGGAGTCCTCCCAGAGCAGGAGATAAGGACAAAGGGTTTCCTGCCAGGGGCGGTGCCAGCACCGTCCCAGACAGGGTTTTGTGTATTGTAAGTAGGCAGGGCTTTAGAGGAAGGTGACTGCACGTGGCACCCCGGTGCTCACTGTGCATAGGCTGGCTGGAACCAGTTCCAGGGTCACTCCAGACCCTGTGCTGGGGAAAAGCCCGCCAAGGAAGTGGGTGTAACCACCCCCCTCCTAGTCCCACCCATAGGGCAGGACTTAGTCGCGTGCCAGCCCCTTTTTACAGGATAAAGGTAGGAACTGGCCCCCTTCCAAATCAGATCATCTTTGAATCCTGAAACTACTTTCTGCGAAAGGAACTCAAGACTTCTTCCTAAGATTTCTCCCTTGTGACTAAGGAGTAGTCACCCTGCATCCGCAGGCACCATCTAAGAACACTGCGGTCTGCTGCAAGTCCTTCCTCCGGAATCCGACTGCCCAGCTCGACGAGAACCGGCTTCCCTGGCACCTCTAACCTCTACCCGCCTCTACAGCCCAGCTGAGAACCGTGGGTGCGACGAGACCTCAAGGGACCGGCCATCTTCAAGACTGCACGACTTCTTTCCAGCAAGCCCGCCGAGTAATCTACTGGTGAGTGCTTTGGGGTCCGAGAAGCCCCGACTCTGAGCAGCTCCAGCTCCGAAGTGCAGCCCCCCAGCATCTCCACGATCTGCGTGGGGCCCTTCTGCTTTCCGCTGCTCACCGCGTTGTTTGGCTACTAGCCCGTTGGCTTGTGGCCTTCCTGACGACGCCCGACGACATTTCTGCTGCTGGTCTGGTTGCTCCAGACTGGCCCTTGCTCCCTTCCAGAAGAGGAGCACCCCGGACCCTCCTGGTCCACTCAAGACGCCATTTTGAGTCCACCGCGTTAGCTTCAATTAGCCAAGGCTTGTTGCCCAATCCTGGGTAACTTCGACGCCGACGACTTCATCCTTCGTGGGACAGCTCGCACCTCCATCCTGGTCGCTGACAACGCCTCCTGGTCCGAGAGACTGCAGAGCCCAGCAGCGCCCACTCACCTGACTGCGGTGACTTCGCCCGGTGCCATCCTGGTGCCCACTTAATCACTGGCTAGTGATTCAAGAACTTGGTCCCCTCTGCTTTCAGGTTTTCTTCTTCCTTGATCCAGGCTTGGATCCATCGAACTTTTCTTCACTGGTCGCCTGCCAGCAACTTCTTCCTTCCAGGCTCCTGGTCCGGCAACGAGATCCCCGACGTCTTTTCAGACCTATGCAGCTGCAGCCCCTGGGCTAGGTAACTTCGGCACTCCGGTGTCCCAGCATAGCCTCACTATCCAAGGGTCAGGATCCACTGTCGTTTTCTCCCTACCAGGTCGGGTTCGCCCGTGAACACTAACTTTGTGAATTCTAGCTTCCATAGACTTTGTCCCGCATCCCGCGTGAGAGTGCACACTCTGCACCCGAGTCCCCTGGGCCTCCTAGTAGTAATCTAACGATTCCCTAGTCCAGTCCTAGCGATTCCAAAGCCTATTAGAACTGTTACTTACCTGCTAGTAATTTGCATTCCACTTTTAGCGTATATGGTTTTTCGTGCCCCTCGGGCATTTGTGTAACGTGCTAACTTAAAAGTATTTTCGGTAGAGTTTTGTTGTGTGCTTAGCTCCCTGTCTCATAAAGAGCCAGGGTAGTCTTGTTATAAATAAATACACTGTTTATTTTCATAACAACTTGTGTGGTGTCCTTTCACTGGGTGTTCAAGGGGTAATGTGATGGTAAAACAGCTGGCTTAACACGCCCTCTAGAGTCTTAGCCTTAGACTGCTCGTATCCATGCTACTAGGATAGCTGGTCTATAAGGTTGACTTACAACCAATCATCAATAAGGGTTGTTTGGACTGATATATAGTGATCACTAGAATAGTGAGCACTGCACATCAGGCCAACTTCTCACACTCCCCCTCGTGGTTTTCGGTGATTGCGGGTCCGGCCGCACTTTTGTTCACGCGGTCATTTATCTCTGTGCCCCGCCGCTTCTAAGCACACACGCGGCGGGGGCAGGGGACGACTCGGGCAGGCCGTGAGTGGGCTCCGCTGGTCCTGCCTATCGCTGGGCATAGTTCATGGCGGGCGTTTCGCCCCTGGCGCTCACCTTCGGCCGGCGGGCCAGATGCTCCGTCGCGGTCGTGGCGGGTGGGCTCCGCCCGGCCCGTGCACCTCTCCGGTGGGGTTTTGCAGCCTCGCGGCCGTCGCAGGTGGGCACTGGGCGGTCCGCTCTGTCTTGGTGGCACTCGTTGGTGGCGGTCGACGCGGGTGGGCTCCGGTCGGCTTGCTGTGGGGCTCCCCGTCGCTGCGGGGCTCCGACGTGCCCACCGGCCTCTCGGCGCGTTGCGCCTCGCTGCAGGGGATGCCCTCTAGGCGGGCAGCTCTCTTCCCCTTTTCCTTGTTTTCGAGCTGTGGGTAGTGGCACGCATGGGCTGCACTACCGGCCTCGTCGCCAGTGTAGAGTTGGGGAGGGCCCTAGGCCCGCATGGTGGAGAGCAGCAATGATGTGGACACAGACACCAGTTAGGGGTAGTGGGAATGGCCACGAGCACGTGCGCTCGGCCCCTTTTATTGCCAGCGTCATGTGACACCATGACGTCTGTGGTGGGTGGCTGTAAAGTGTAATACAAACACTCTTGAACACTAGACCGTGTTCATGCTAGGACTCTACACTCATCAACATAGGACCACAGAAGATGTATTAAGAAAATAAATAAAATGTAATTTCTACAACCAACATTAATTAAATTGCTTACTTATAACAGCTGCTAACTAGCACAACTTTAGAACACCCCAAAAAGTGCCTCTGACTGTTTTCAGTCGACCCCCTCTAAAAACCGGGACATGAGCCAAAATTGCCGAAATCTGCCGGGACAACTGGAGGGAAATCGGGATTGTCCTGGCAAATCCGGGACGCCTGGTCACCCTAAAACAGAGCATTATCTCAATTCCGAGACCCGAAAATCAAATTGATGCACAAATCGCATCCGTGGTAAATACCACACCCTGCGGCTTCGGTAATTATGGGGTGCGCAGTTAACAGCAGGGTTTGCACAGTAGCTGCTACAGAAGGCGGGGGGAGTCATCTCTGTATTGTATTGTACAGTTAAAATGTTTTGGCGGGCTCGTGGTTGTGTGCTACAGTCCACTAGAAAGGCCAGTTCAACGTAAAAGTATTATGTTACTTTGTGGTGCGGTTTTGAATTGACCTCGGTGTAATTTCACGATGTTACAGGTGCGTTTTTGCATTTTGATTTCTTCTTCCCTTCGAATCCAATCAAGAGTTCGCGCGTCTTGACGTCACGTGAGACTCCCCCAAGGCAGGCGCGTCCTTCCCAAACAGAGGGAGGGGCTACAAAATTAACAATTGACCCAGAGCATTGTCACGTACAATGCTGCAACCGGCTATCAGCGTGAGGGCGTGCACGCGCCTCCACCCTGCATTGTGCTATTATCAGCCAGCTGCCCCCCCTCAGGGGTGTGAAGCTTGCATGCCTGCCCCAGGACGGGTTTTAAGGACCCCGTGCATTTCCTGGCGTTACACTGCAACAATAATCCTGTTTACGTAAAACGTGTTCGGGTTGTTCCACCCCCCTAATAAATGCATTTCCTGATAAACAGTTGGTTACTGGTGCTTTCAGTCGAGAATAGTGGGCTGACATTCATTCAAGCCATCCAGCATCGCTTTTTTTGTTTTCCTCAGTGCATTATTCAGTACATTTTGTAATGCGCTGTATTTATAAACAAATTCCCACCTTTTTTGCTAAAGAAACTTCCAAAGTAAGCACCTGGTCCTATGTAAGGCACTTTGTTACAAAAGATAGCGCAAATGTAGTATAACCTTATTGGTTCCAGCCACAACAGCCAAGAATAATCCAGCAGCAAAACTACACTCATCTGAAAATCCAAAATCACATATTAACCTGGCTATTGTCACAGTGCTACTGATTATGAGTATCTTGACCAGACCCATGACGCACAGCTGTGAGGCAGAACCAAGAAAGTTGTTTGGGATTAGAATCCGATAAAAAAGTTGAAATAACATATAACATGGGACATTAAAAACAAGTGCAATATGTTCCTGTAATTTGTGAGATCTTTGGCTTCTAAGTTCGTAAAGTTTTGATTTTGAGGGGTGATTTTGAGTGTTGAAGGCTTTAGCGATGATTAGGATGGATATGAGACATTCTTCAGGCTCTCAATGGTTGAAGGCTGGGTGTCATCCTGATAGGAGGTGCTTTTGAGAGCTGCACGGATATCCGTAAGGTCCATGATTTATTAAGGACCGGTTAGCACTTCAGTTGCGGGGGCTGCTCTGTCTCCGCAGCTGGCATACACCTCCGACGGCCTGACAGAGTAAGGGCCTCGAAGGTTTGGACATTTGTCCGCCCGCTCGATTTAGAGTGGGCGGTCGAATAGCCAGTTTTCACAGCCAGTTTTCACTGTCCATCCCAATACTGGTGGTAAGGGACAGTGATAACTTATTAATGTCCCCATTCCATGGAAGGCAACTCCCATGCTGTGGGGATCATTATTTTTTATTTTATTTAATAAAACTAAATCCCACTTTGGGATTTTGCGTTTGAAAATAAAAAATAAAAATAAAAATCTGATGTGGGTATCCGTCAAAGTTTGAAAAGATTTGCAGGAACCACTGTGATGGGGGTTTCTGCTAATGTAAGAGATGTCCGCTGGGGTGGCAGACATCGCTACATTCAGAAGACGGGAACTCTCAGCTCTAAATTATCCGCCACATTCTATTCACAATATTATGGTACATTGTGACTATTTTACATTGTGTTTGTTGGCTTATTTCTGCTCAAAATGTACTGTGCATGTAGCTCACACTCTACTCACAAGGCTTGAATTATAGTGTCCAGCGTCTGTTCACAAAGTTTTATGTGTACTGCCCAGACTTTGTCGGCAATGAATAGAGTTGTTGTTTGTTATTTATAAAGGGCAACATCCAGTACAGCACATGTACTGCCAAAACCCTGTTCACAATACATGCACTGGTTACACAAGAAATATCTGCTACTGTCCAGGTTCTTCTCACATTACTTAGTAGATGGTCCACATATCACATTCTCATTGCATGGTATTTGCTGTCACTAGAGACCAATATGCCCCCACAATGCATAGTGTAATGTGACCAAGTCCTGTTTGTTATGATTCTTTTCAAGTGTCCTTCCCTGGCTCCCTGTCTTTGTGTAGAGTTATGCTTCTCACAGCTGGTAGCACTGGGGCTGGCTCCAGGCAGGAGTACACACAACATGAGCACAATGAAGTGTGATATTTCTGCACTTGGCTATCATTAACCTCTATGAAGCATCATTTGGATTCAGACAGAGGGCAGGCCGGGCATAGAAACTTCCTCACCTTGAAAAAGACAAACTATAATCCCACACCTCGCCCTTACCATCCACCTAACAGCAAAGCTAATCCGTAGCTCCTTGCTGACAAGGTGCATGGAATTGTCCGAGCGACCACCCTCCAGCCACAGGAAGGCATCAATACTCTTTTACTAATGGGAAGCTATTCTCACCCCTATCTTGTGCTACGCCACAACCAAGGGGTATGAAAATGGATCCCACTTCTCTTCCATAATTGATACCGTGAGCCAAACGTTAAGGGGAACCATCAGAAGGCATCCTCTACAGCATTACTTAATGTCCCTTTCAATGTTTGCATTGCTTACCTGATCTACTCTCTCTACTCTCTCACGTTGCTATCCTTATGAGGTTACTGTTGCCTTCAATACCGCCTAAACCTCTCGACTAGTCCCAGTGTATGTATTCAGCCTTTACTTTATGCTTCCAGTCCTTGAACTGAGCAGCTTTTTTTGTTAAAGCAGTGTGGTCTCGCTGTAATATTTCAGGACTATAGATTGTTCATCTGATTCTAGTGCTTATCAAAAGTACCCAATATAGCATTCTCTTAAATGCAAATAAACTTGTTTCTTCCTACATTTTCTGCATTTTAAGTTTGCATATAATCTCAAAAAGCCTACTCTGTATTTCAAATGAAAATGTACCTTCACTTAAAACTACTGATTGTTGCCTCTCCCTTTTCCTTTCAAAGAAACCTCCACTTAATTTCCATCTTCTGCATGCCTCCTCTCTCTGAGCACAGCTTTCTCATACGTGGTTGACATGCAGAATGCACCATACCAGTCAGACATGCCCTTTCTGAAGGACACAATTAAATCTTCATGATACACGTAGGGATCCCAAAAGCTTGTTATCAATCTCAAAGCTCTCTCAGTTGTGCTGCGGGTGGGTTAGTTACTTCTTTGAGCTTCCCCTCATCCTGTTCACATTGGTGCAAGAAAGATGACTTCAGAAAAGATGTCAACACATAAGTGTTGTCTTCTGCTAGAAGGGAAGTGAAACCTCATTAGCAGTAAGGGGAAGTGAATAGTAATCATGCATGCAAACTATAGACAGTGCAGGGTTTCATGAATCTATCCACTGTACACCACTCTCAAAATCACTGACTTCCACCTGGAGAACAACAAGGACCGCAACACCACCGCCCTGCTGGAAAACCTCGCCAACCTCGGACTCAAGCCACTGGTCAACACCCCCACCCACTACGCCGGCCACAAGCTTGATCCCGTCTTCTCTTCCAGCAAGGACATCACCTTCAGCCACGCCACCGGACTCCACTGGACCGACCACAGCTGCGTCCACTTCAGCTTCAAAAGATCCACGACCCACCACCACCCGCAACAGGTACCCCACAGGAACTGGAGCAAGATCACCGCGGGCCAGCTCACCACCTCCCTCAACCAGAGCCCACCCGCCTACACAACGGACCCCAACGAAGCAGCCCGCAACTTCACACAGTGGCTGACCGCCTGCGCCGACGACCTCGCGCCACTAAAGAACCCGCCCAGCAGACCCAGAAGCAAGAAGGCATCCTGGTTCACCGACGTACTCAAGGACTCCAAGAAGGCCTGCCGCACCCTGAAAAAGCCTGGCGCCTCGACCGGACCACCGACAACATGACCGCCCTCAAACACGCGACCCGCAAGCACCACCAACTGATCCGCACCACCAAGAAGAAATCCCTGAAGGAACGACTGGACAACAACGCCCACGACAGCAAAGAGCTCTTCACCATCGTCAAGGAGTTCTCCAACCCCAGCACCGGCACCAACGACATCACTCCGTCACAAGACCTCTGCGACTCCCTCGCCTCGTTCTTCTACCGCAAGATCGCCGACATCCACAACAGCTTCGGCGCACCACCCACGCACCCAACCGTCGAACCAACGCCCCCCACCGCCACCCTCCGCACCTGGACCACGGTGACCACCGAAGACACAGCCCGCACGATGAACACCATCCACTCCGGATCACCGACCGACCCCTGCCCACACCACGTCTTCAACAAGGCCAACTCCACCATCGCACCCCAACTCCGGAACATCATCAACACCTCATTCAACACCGCCACCTTCCCGGAGAGCTGGAAGCACGCCGAGCTCAGAGCCCTCCTGAAGAAACCTACAGCGGACCCCACCGACCTCAAGAAATTCCGCCCCATCTCGCTCCTCCTTTTTCCTGCTAAAGTCATCGAGAAGATCGTCAACAGACAGCTGACCGCCTTCCTCGAGACGAACGGATCCCTCGACCCCTCGGAGTCCGGATTCAGAGCCAACCACAGCACAGAGACCGCCCTCATCGCAGCCACCGCCGACATCCGGACCCTGCTCGACAAAGGAGAAACAGTGGCCCTCATCCTCCTGGACCTCTCCGCTGCGTTCGACACTGTCTGCCACCGCACCCTAGTCCAGCGCCTCAACAACATCGGTATCCAAGAGAAGGCACTGGAGTGGACCATCTCGTTCCTCGCTGGAAGAACACAAAGAGTCCGCCTCCCCCTGTTTCGCTCCGAGGCCACCGAAGTCATCTGCGGCGTCCCGCAAGGATCTTCACTCAGCCCCACCCTCTTCAACGTCTACATGAGACCTCTTGCAGCCATCGCACGCCAGCACAACCTCAACATCATCTCCTACGCCGACGACACCCAGCTGATCCTCTCCCTCACCAGAGACCCCGACACCGCCAGAACCTGCCTACACGAAGGGATGAAAGACGTCGCAGAGTGGATGAAGGACAGCCGCCTGAAACTGAACACGGACATGACGGAAGTCCTCATCCTGGGATCCTCGCCCTCCGCCTGGGACGACTCCTGGTGGCCCCCAGCCCTGGGCACCGCACCCAAGCCAACCGACCACGCCCGCAACCTGGGCTTCATCCTGGACTCCTCACTCTCGATGACCAGACAAGTCAACGCCGTCTCCTCATCGTGCTTCAACACCCTGCGTATGCTTCGCAAGATCTTCCGCTGGATCCCGACCGAGACCAGGAAGACGGTCACCCAGGCACTCGTGACCAGCCGTCTGGACTACGGAAACGCCCTCTACGCCGGAACCACAGCCAAGCTACAGAAAAGACATCAGCGCATCCAGAACGCCTCCGCCTGACTCATCCTGGATGTCCCCCGACGCAGCCACATCTCCAGCCACCTGAGGAACCTGCACTGGCTCCCCGTCGACAAGAGGATCACGTTCCGGCTCCTCACCCACGCACACAAATCTCTCCATGACCTGGGCTCCAAGTACCTCAACAACCGCCTGACCTTCTACACGCCCACCCGCCAGCTACGGTCCACCAGCCTCGCCCTCGAAGCCGTACCACGCATCCGAAGAGCGACCGCCGGAGGAAGATCCTTCTCTTACCTGGCTGCCAAGACGTGGAACTCCCTCCCTATCCACCTTCGGCTGACCAGGAACCATCTCACCTTCAGAAAACAACTCAAGACCTAGCTGTTCGAGCAGTAGCATACTCCCTCCCCCAAGGGCCTTGAGACCCTCCCGGGTGAGTAGTGCGCTATACAAATGGTATGATTGATTGATTGATTGATTGATTGACTTCTAACACTGCTGAGGAAGTATCTCACTTGTGGACCATCAGACATGATTTGTTATTCCCCACTAGCACTTACCTCAGTATCTCAGAGACGGCTAAAAGGACGGTGCAGAGGCCCTGGGAACTAAGTGAAGTTTATTGTTCAATACACTTGAGTGATATTGTGCATTTAATCAATGCTGTATTAGCCCTACAATACAGAAACTAAAAACAATGTTAGTCAAACACTGCAGAGGAAATACAAATAAAATACAATTAATTGTATACACGTATAGATTAGAATGACTAGATGTTTGATGCTATTTTATTTATTCAAACACATAAAAAGGCGATTAGAGCAATTGCTCTGGGCAGCATTCCCTTCCAACCCAACATTTTTTCCCAACTCTGCCATTTAGACTGCAACCCTCCTTATGCAAATCAGTAGTGACCCTGCTGTTCATCTGGAATGGGCTGTCACATGTCCTGTGCTGACCCTTTGTAATTTTCCCTATGTTAGCGTGAGCATGTGTCAGAATGTCCTCTGCTTTGCAAACGTTGCTATATAAACATATTTTGATTTGTGCCACGCTGTACTTACACACAGAACCTGCTGTTGTTTTTGATTCTGGTGTTTCCTGGGATTTAGTCTGCACACCGTAGACAAGGTCAAACAACAATGCCCCTTGGTATTCTGTTCTGGTCAGGCCCTTGCACCTAGACAAAACACACAAATGCAGCTGTTGTTTGGGAACATGTACTTTGTAATATAGCTATGCACAGAATCGGTAACAAAACACCTGGAGTGGGCTCTTTCCAGGGAACAGATCATGACAGCACCTGAGATGATGAACTTTCATCTGTGCATGATAAGGTACGGGGTTTACTGCTGCCAACACCCAGAGATCTTCTGATATATAATAACTTTGTTTCTTTACAAGGCGAAGTGGGTTAGGCTAGTCTGTCTTATGTAGTGACCATTCCTTTCATGATTTATGGACTACTTACTATGCTGACTGTATTTGTTTTAGGCATTTTCTTACTTATTGTGGCATGTATAATGCATACTAGAGCACGATAGTTAAAATAAAAATGTCAAACCTTTCTCGTGTCTCTGTCAGATCTTATTGTAGACCAGTATGAGTGTGAGAGCGAAAGGGTGTGCCCTGCAACCGCGATTCCGAAGACGGTCGGGAGTGTTGTGTTCTGGGGTGTCTAATCACTTGTTCCTCTGTCAGTGAGTAGGAGGGCAAGTGAGACACTAATGCTAGACGGTCGCTGGCTCATGGGTACTCGGGTGTTAGGATGATTCAGTCCCTGCCTGCTTAGGTTCTATGATCCCAAGCATAGTTATATGATGCTGCAGAATCCCTACGACAGGGCAAGCAAGAGCCCCTCCAGAAGGGAAAGAAACCCTAGACCAGTTTCGGCCTTGCTAGGCAGTGTCTGTACCTGTCCCCTATAATGTCTGTGTGAATTCCAATGTAATTGGAAGCTGCTGGTGTGATCAGAGTAACCAAGCACAGTCACAACTCATCACTTTAAGCAAAATGCCTCTAGTTTTGTCGCCAGTGGCGTAGCTATCATTTACTCAGCAAGTGTAATAGCGCTGGGCCCCAGGGGAGTGAGGGTCAAAGTCAGTGCTTAATTTGAGCCAGTGTTGCAGGTGGGGCCCACTGGCACACATTTTTGTGGACCAGCAATTATTTTTCTTCATCAGACTTTCCCTCAAAACAAAAAATTGAAAAACAAACAAAGGAAAAAGGAGGAGGATGAGAACCAGAAAAACAGAAAAAACATTGCAAACAGAGAAAGGAGTGACATGCAAAAGTGAAACAAGGAGGCAGGAAGTGTCTGGTGGTGGATTAAAGAGTCATGTAGTGGAAGAACATAAGTTACTTACCTGTAAACTGTGGTTCTCCAGTATTGGTATCTTTCATAGATTCACATGCTTGAATATTCCCCGTCGTCAAAGTAGGAGTCCCACGGTACATAAAAAACAGTAATATATACATATATACATGAAAATTATCATAATTACATATATACAAATATAAAATGCAGTAAAATATATAAAGTTTAAAAGTACCATAGAACCAAATAGGCCCATAGAAAGCCTAAGGGAGAACTCACTTTAGTAACATATCAGTGTCATTATGTATTGGTCCACATTCTAGCCAATCAGGCTGTGGCTCCCTCTAGAACCTTCTCCTCAGAAGCCCAAGTCCTCAGATTTTCGTAGCACCAAGTAACCCAAAAGTGCCTGAGGAGAAAAGGAGCCTCTGAGGGGAGGAAGGGAGGGTCGCATGTGAATCTATGAAAGACACCAATACTGGAGAACCACAGTTTACAGGTAAGTAACTTATGTTCTTCTCCAGTATTAGTGGTGTCTTTCATAGATTCACATGCTTGAATAAGAGTAGAAAGCAGTGAATCATCACATAAGTCATAAAGGTAACATAAAAACTCCAAGAATACATTCTCATATCATTTAAAAGGCAATATAGTCAAATTCAATAGAAAATACCTTTATGACTGGAGGTGGGTAGCAACAGAGGCTCCTCTTCACTGGAAAAGATTCCGCAGCACCGTTTGTCCCACTGCCGCATCCGCGGCGTCTGTTGATTGGAGACAATAGTGCTTCGTAAAAGTATGGCTGCTCGACCACGTAGCAGCTCTGCAAATGTGTCGTAGAGGTACCCCCGCAAAGAGGGCAGTAGAGGTTGATACGGCTCTAGTTGAATGAGCCCGTGCTGAAGCAGGAAGGGGCTTGCCCGCCCGTTGATGACAAAAAGTAATTGTGGAGGAAATCCACCTAGTAATAGTCTGTTTGGTAACAGGTTATCCTTTGCAGATCGGACCATAGGCCACGAACAGCTGGTCTGATTTCCTGAATGGTGTAGTACGCTGAATGTAAAACTTAAGACAACGGTTCACATCCAATGAATGTAATGAACGTTCAGCAGGAGTTTGTGGATGAGGAAAGAAAGTCTTTAGAATGACAGGTTCATTGAGATGAAAATCACTTGGAACCTTCGGGATAAATTTTGGATTAGTACGGAGCGTAACCGCCTCATTGGAGAACTGGAGAAAAGGAGGCTGAATCGTGAATGCCTGGATGTCACTAACACGCCTAGATGATGTCAAGGCGAGCAGCAGAGCAACTTTCCATGTGAGGAATTTTAAGGTTGCGGAATGGATGGGTTCGAAAGGAGGTAGGAGGAGTTGAGACAAAACCAGATTTAGTCGCCAAGCAGGTGGAGGGCGACGAATAGGTGGAAACATCCGGAAGAGGCCTTTGAAAAACTGTTGGATCACTCTAGAGGAATACAGTGATGTGGAACCATCATGACGGAAACAGGAAAGTGCTGCCAGAAACACCTTAAGAGTGGAGTTAGAAAGTCCTGATTTTGCAAGGGATAGGAAAAAAGGCAGGATTTGTTCCGGTTTGGCGGTCATTGGATCCAAGGCTTTGGTATGGCACCAAACACAGAAACGCTTCCACTTCAGCTCATAGGTTTTAATGGTGGATGGAGCGCGAGCGTGCGCCAACACTTCCCTGCGATCTGCGTCGATGGTTAGAGGTGCAAATTCATTGTGTTCAGGTTCCAGGCATGGAGCTGGAATAAGCCGGATCTGGGTGGCAAATCTGCCCTTGCTTCATCGTGGGGAGGTGAGGCAGAGGATGAAGCGATATTGGCTCGTTCTGGGAAAACAACAGAAGGTCCGAGAACCATGGGCGTCGCGGCCACTTGGGTGCGATCAGGATGACATGACAGGGTCATCCTGTGCAACAGACGCGGAATCAGAAGAAGCGGAGGGAAAGCGTAGATTAATTCGTTCAACCAGTTGATCGAAAATGCATTTCCGCTCGACTCTCTGTGGGGATGACGACTTGCAAAGCTTTGGCATTTCCTGTTTGCGGCAGTCGCAAAGAGATCCATCTGCGGCTGGCCCCACTGGTGGAAAATGAACTCGAGAGTTGGTTGGTTGAGTTCCCACTCGTGATTGTCCGAGAGAGATCTGCTGAGTGAGTCCGCCAGAACATTGGAAACACCGGGCACATGGATGGCTGTAAGATGAACTTGGTGATGAATCGCCCAGTTCCATATCTCCTGTGCTTGTCGGGAAAGCAGAAGGGACCTCGTGCCGCCCTGCTTGTTGAGGTAATGCATGCTGGTGTTGTTGTCTGTTCTCACCAACAGAGATTGGCCCAGCACTAACCTCTGGAAAGACTTCAGGGCAAGGAAGATCGCAAGAAGCTCCAGGCGGTTTATGTGCCAAGTGCGCTGGACTGCAGTCCACTTTCCTTTTACGGACATTTCTTCGAGGTGCGCTCCCCAACCCTCTAGGGACGCATCAGTTGTAAGTGTCAGAGTCGGAGTCGCGTCTTGAAAAGACCGACCGATGGATATGTTCGGAGGGTGGGACCACCATTTCAGAGCTACTAGAATGCGGGACGTGAGAATGATCCTGTCGTTGAACGATCCTGAAATCTGCTTCTACTGCTTGTCTGGTTCCTCTTGAACGACCCTCATATGTAGCCTGCAGTTGGGGATCAACTGTATGCACGAGGAAACCATGCCCAGGAATGATTTCAACATCCGAACTGAAACGCACAGTTTTGACTGCAGGATTCGTACCATCTTGAGCATGCGGTCCTGCCTTTCCTGGGAGACGAAAACTTTTGCTAGCCGAGAATCTAGCGAGGCTCCTAGAAAATCTCGTCGCTGAGACGGGTAAAAGTGTGACTTCTGGCAATTCATGGAAAGGCCCAAATTTTGAAAAAGAGAGAGACAAACCTGAGTGTGCTAGTTTGCCAGCTGGTGGGTCGGGGCCTTTATAAAACATTCGTCCAGGTATGGATAAAACTGAATGCCTTGCAGGTGCAGAAAAGCAGCTACCGGGGCCATGATCTTGGTAAATACCCTCGGTGCTGAGCGTAGGCCAAACGGCAGAACTCTGAATTGAAAGTGGAGGTGTCAGACTGTAAAACGGAGGTACTTTCTGTGCCTGGGGTGAATTGGCACGTGAAAGTACGCGTTCTGGAGGTCGATCATGGAGAAGAACTCTCCCGGGTTGAGATAATGCAAAATTTGGAGCAAGGTCAACATTTTAAAAGTTTTGGAGGTGATGAATTTGTTCAGGGCCCGTAAATCCAAAATGGGGCGCCACTCCCCCGACTTTTTCTTGACTAAAAAGAAGCTGGAGTAAAAACCCATGCCTCGCTGGCCTTGCGGTACTACCTCGATAGCACCCTTCCTGATCATTAATTTGATTTGAGCCAATAGTTCCTCGAAATGGGGAGGGGGCGGACCAGTAGGAGGGCGATTGGGAGGAAATTTTGTAAATTCCAGGGTATGTCATTTTGAAATCACATCTAGGACCCATTGATCTGAGGTGATGTTCGACCAATTCAAGATGTAGTTGGAGATTCTGATAGAGATCGCAGGTCACCGACCAATATTTTCACCACTTCAGTCTCGGGCCCATATACTTCAATTCACCATCTACATTGATCAGATGACCTTATAATCTACTACCAATAATTGTGAGTCCCTGTTTTCTATTTCCAGTGTACCCGACTTACCATCCACCGATACGGGTACCTATGACCACGATGGGTCAGGGAGCTAGCTGTAAAAGGAAAAGCAGGAAAAATACAAACCCAACATATATAAATTTTACTTTTTTATAAAATGACCACGGACAACTAGAAAGTTTCAAAACTTTATATAGAATTTGTTGTTTTTGTAGATCATTTAGCTTACAGTTTAATGACAGTCAAAGCATAAAAAAAAACCAGTGTAAGGGTAATTATTTAGTTTATCTCAAAGTAGCATGACAGGGAACCCCCTAAGTGGAGCAAATTAGTATCGCAAGAATAGAACACTTATAAATGAGCAAACTTATGCAAAGGTAAATTTAAGCTATTAGGAAATACTTCATGAACATAAATGTAAACCTTTGGAATCCTAAACAAACCTACATTAAAGGCACGCTATATATCAGAGTTATTTAGTCAGTTTTATGAGGGAAATTCAGAGACCATAACAGAAAATTTGCAACTGCAATAAAGAAAATGATTTCTAAAAGGTAGGGTAACATAGGAACACGCTATGAAATTAAATGCAAATGACTTTAATAATAGGCAATAGTTTGCGAAAAAAGCATGGAAAAATTATCATATGCAAAAGGTATGTCTTTATTGAAGCAAACACAGAAAAATAGAAAGGTGCAGTTTTAAGAGTTTCAGAGTGATATTTACCTAGACTGGTGTGAAGACCAACCCTGGCCACGGGTCAGTTAAGGACAGGAAAACCCTCAAGGAAGGATAACCCTCAATGGGACAGCAGGTGCAGAATGGACACCCCAGGACAGGACAGGAAAACCAGATTAGGATCAGGACAGGACCACCAGGACACGACCAGTACCCACAGTTTGGAAGCAACGCCAGCGCTCCACCCTCTCTGCAGCTATCAGTCAGGACCCCGATTGGATCAGCGAATTCCCCAGCAAAGTGCTCCGCTAGCACTTAAGGTTTAGTAAGACCTTCAGAGTCTATGGTCAAATTTCGGACAGAGAGCTCCGCAGCACCTCTGTATCAAGTCACCTATTGAGTATGTTGGGTCAGTGACAGGTCAGCTATTCAGACAAGTCGGACAAATTCCCTAGGTGAACCTAGGCTAGATATACTGTCTTGGGACAGTGTACCACCCCCCAAATGTTGCAAAGTGTCAGAATCCCCAATTTCGATTGGTCCTAAGGTAGGATTTGGTTAACACACCAATCAGAACAGACTATTGCAAGACTTATTTTGCATGTTAAGGTACCGCCTAGCAAGATTGGGGTTCCCATGAGAAGTCGCACGGAATACAATAGGAAAGTATACAAATGTATCGAGTACAGAACATTTTTCAGTTTCATAGCTGGGTGAAGGTGCATCTTCCCAGGCACACATTGGCTGCGTTCCTTCTCTTGGCGCTTTGTCAAAGGCACCTCGCTACTTCTGGTCCTGCGCAGTACCGCGCTCCAAGATGGACTCAAAACCCCCATCACCCCTCCGTGCCGAGGATACATGAAAAGCAAGCGAAAACAAATTAACACATAGAAATAAATGAATGTATTACATCTCATGTCTTTGTACTTCAGATTTCTTATCATAAAAATATACTATACAGTTACGGGTAAGTGCAACAGACAAAATCACAAGAGCAACGGTGCAAGCTTCACCTCGTTACTAGTAAGCGCGGTCATCTTATGGCTATTACGCATGCGCACCCTTTCCCTCCAAATGTGACTGCGTCGTGTCACGTGATTATGCCTAACGCATGCGCAGAATCAAAATGCAAGCAGCGGCCATTTTAAAGTAAGAGAGTTATTCGTATTAGTAAAACACATAGGCAAGCTTCTCTAATATACATGCATATAAAAATAAAAGAGATTAGTAATACATACAATTTGTTTATGGTGTTACAACAGATTCGAGGTTCATGACTCGAGCAAGTCGCGATGCGAAACCTTGCTCTATCAATCCCCTCTTTGATGATATTTACTATCATCACAAAAATAATGGAACCAGAGGCCAACTTTTCTTTCAATCACACTTTGTACATCTCAATCTCTTCCAACAGGCGATTCAGTTTCTCTTTCTCGTTTTTGGTAGGGTGAGAATTTTTCACCCTTTTGTAGATCTGATTATTCATTTCCTCCAATTCCAGCTCATCCGCACTCCGTTTCACTCCTCTCGCATTCAATTGGTACTTCTTGGTGTGTTTGCGACATTTGCAACAGACGAATATGAGAAATATGATAATCCCTATCACTCCAATTGGCATCAGTACCTTAAAAAATAAGCTCTTACCTAAGCTAGCAAACCAATGACCTACATTGGAGAGACCATCAACCAGTCTCTTCCAGGCACTGTCAACCTCGAGTGGCTTAAGTTCCTTTTCCAAATTAGTAATGTTTTTCACATATCTTTTGAGCTGCACACTTTTGTCCGGAATATAAGTGCAACAAAGTTGCGCCTTCAACATCCGGCAGACTCCGCCCTCTTTTGCTAATAAGGCGTCAAGAGCAAGTCTGTTCTGCAAAACCATTGATCTGATCGCAACCATTTCGGTATTGACCAAGAGAAATCCATGAGCTGTGTCAGTAGACAGCACATCCACTATTGTGGACAATTTGCAAATTCTGTGAGTGTTCAGAACCACTCCCACTCCAGGTATCAGTGCACTAAAAATACTACCCATTATTTCACCTATGCTTTCTCTCTTACTACGCACTAAGCCATTAGTGTTTTCATTGCTTCCAGAAATTTCATTCACATGGTATATTTTCGGGAAGACAATGCCAAAGTAGCAGCTTCCATACCAGTGATCCGGTAATTTGAAATAAGCCTTGTCTCCACATATATAATAAATTCCAGGAAACACAGGCTCTGACCCATTTTTGAATCCCCAACCGCCAATTACCTTGTAATTGTGCTCACATTGACTGGAACCAATGAAAATGTTATTATAATAACTAGTCTTCTCGCGGTGAAGACAGAGTTTCCCTTTCTTCTCGAAATCCAGCAACAAAGCAGGTCCAGCCCCGCCATTTGAGGTGCTTTCCATGTTCTCAGCCCATTTAGGAATTTTCTGTCTCTTGTCATTTGCCTTTCTTTGGAAACTCTCCCTTCTTTTCTCTGCCATATTTAAAAATACTTTTTCTTGTTCATGTAATGAACAGGTCAAGTTATCTCTGTGTGCTTCATTTAAGTCTATCGTACCTATAGTCAGAAAATATTCTCCCATATAACGTGTAACGTCACTTTTGGTATGTACAGGATTCAGATTCCCACGTATAGGAAGTTCAGAAAAGATCACGTCATTGTTAGAGTAATAGTACTGTAACGGTCCTCTTTTGTAAAATAAGCTTGCTAAAATGCTACAGGAAATTCCATAGGTCAGGGGCAGGTGATGGTAAGTCACGCCTTCAGCTACAGAAGTAGGTAGCTTCATGCAGACATAGCAGTCTTCTATCTCCATAGTTTCCACATAGTGTACTAGCAAGTTTGCAAACACATTTAACTGAGTCTTGTTCTTAACCCCGTGGTAATGAAGTCCTTCCTCATCTGATGCTCCTAAGTCTCGTTTTGTTTGTCTGAGTGCCTTTTCACGTCTTTCTACACTTCGTGTTGTCAGTTCTTCAATGTCAGTAGTCTGTGTAGGGTCAATATTAGTATTTTTGCTAACCATAAAAGGAATGAAAACTGTTAATCCTATCCAAACTAATATAACTATAACTATACTACATATACATACTTTGCAGCATGTTTTGCAACAACTGCGACTAGGCCTTCCATTCACTCTTGAATCAGACATTTTGGCTCAGAAGAAGTTTTACAACCCCTCTTTGTAACTTTACACAGATAGCTTACTCTGTGCAATTTCAGGTGAGCTCGTCTTCTTCCGCAGACAAATCAGCAATCAGTTCTTCATCACTCTCATCAGAGATGTCAAGATCCTCAAAATTTTCCAAAAACAGATATGTCCATTCAGGATCTTGGTATTTCTCGTTCAGTCTTTTTATTCGATCACTCCTTCTTTTGGAGCTTTCTCCAATTTGCCCCGCAATCCGTGGACTTCTCCTTTTGTCTGCAAGTTTCTCTTGTACTGTTTTTATTCTCAATCTTAGTCTCTTTATATATCTTGGCTCGATATTTTTCTTTTTCTTGAGTCTTTTGGCTGGTACTGTTATTTGACTTTCTTCTAATGTTCTTTTGTTTTCATTAGTTTGTGGCACTTCTTCTGTCTCTTCCCTTCCTGTCTGACTAGTCCCAGGTCTTGTATCTATTTCTTCTGCCTGGTTGCTAAGCTGGCCTGGTTCAGGTGAATTTTGATTTTGGCTTTCAAATGTCTCTGTTTCTGTGTCCTGAACACGCTCTTCTAATTCTATCTGATCCTGTTCAAGCATTTCGATCTCTTGATTTTCTTCTGCTCGAACTTTCCCACTAGTTCTAGTCTGTCCCTTTTCGATTTCCGGAGTCAGTGGAGGAGTGTCAATCACTTGCTCTGTCCCTGTCTGACCTTCCTCTTCGTCCTCAGATTTGATGTGAATCTCAATGATCTGAGGGTCTTCGCCTGTGCCTGACTCGACCTCTCTATTCCACTCTCTATCTGCACAAATTCACTCTCCTGTCCTGATTGGGTCTTCGATGAGATCAATTAAGGGTATCCAATCATCTTGGCTGGTGCTCGGTTGCTCGTCATCAGCTACTTCCGGACCAACGTCTACAGGACCCTCGGCTGGACTGGTACTTGGCTGTGTGTCATCAGCTACTTCAGGACCAACATCTGCAGACCCCTCAGCTGGACAACCTTCAGCTCCAGGCTCCTCGTCTGGTGTCACCTTCTGGGTATGGCTGGCATGGATCCACTTGGGAACGCCTGCACACTTCACTGCTGTCGTGGACACCAGTATTACTTGGCGCTTTTGTCCCCACCTCGGTTCAAGGCAACTCGAACGAGTGTGTTTCTTTATTTTAACCCAGTCACCAGGAACCAATTTGTGAACTGGAGTTGTCGGGTTGGCGACGGCATCTGCCCCAATCTGGCGAGAGATAGAACGCACTTGGTCACCCAGTTGCTTGCAGTACACAAGTACCAAATCATCAGAAATGCTTAACAGTTTGTATCCTGGTACCCATGCTTGTCTCATCACTCTTCCCATCAAGATCTCATGGGGACTCAGGCCTGTTCTCCGGTCTGAAATGCTTCTGAGTCCCATCAGAACAAGAGGTAAGGCATTTACCCAGGTCATGCCAGTAGAGTCACACATTTTTGCTAATCTGTTTTTGATCGTGCCATTTATTTGCTCTACTACTCCAGAAGCCTCTGGACGTTGTGCGCAGTGCAGCTTTTGTGTGATCCCAAATGCTTTACAGAGTTGAGCCAATATTTCATTCTGAAAATGTCCGCCTCTATCTGATTCAATAATGACTGGAACCCCGAACCTAGGTATCAATTCTTTTAATAGTAATTTGGCTACTGTTATAGCATCATTCTGTGGGGTAGGGTAAGCTTCCACCCATTTTGAAAATAGGCAGACAATGACAAGGACATATCTTTTTCCCTCACAACGAGGCATGGTGATAAAGTCAAGCTGTATTCTCACAAAGGGACCCCCTGATTTCCCAATCTTTCCAAGTTCAACTACTGTCTTCTTGCCAGCGTTGAACTGCTGACATGTCAAGCACCTCTGACAAAGGGATTCTGCTACCTTCCTGAACTTCTTGTTGTACCAGGTCTGTTGAAACACCAGAACCATGGCATCCCTACCAATGTGTGATCCTTCATGTATTAATCTGGCCATGGGTGCTAGCAGGTGTCTAGGTAACACAGGCATACCATCTGGGCCCACGATGACACCATCCTCACGTCTTGGTCGACAACCAAGTTCCTTCCACTTCTCTTTCTCTTCCCAGGGCACAGCATGCTGCCATTCTCTCACTTCATCCCAGGTAGGCACTTCTTCAAACACCATAAGTTGGCAGCTGTTTCCAATCCCTCCCAGTCTGATATTTATCGACATGCGTTCCATAGCACATCGTTTTGCCACTCGATCAGCAAAATCATTTCCCAAAGATACAGGGTCAAGGCACTTTTTATGAGCAACACATTTGACCACTGCCAATTCTTTTGGTAATTGGATTGCCTCTCAAAGGTCTTGTACAACTTTTCCGTTTCGAATGGGGGTACCTGATGAAGTCAGGAATTCTCTTTGTAGCCATAACTGGCCAAAATCATGCACAACCCCATAACAGTACTGGCTATCAGTATACACTGTTATTTTTTTGTCTTTACCCAATTTACAAGCTCTTATTAGAGCAATCAATTCGGCTACTTGTGCAGATTTTACTCCAAATAAACAGGATGCTTCTTCAATTTTGTTTAACGTGACCACAGCGTAGGCAGCACTTAGGCCTACAAGTTCGTGTCTCATGCATGAACCATCCACAAACCATTCCTCATCATGTTTAGGCAAAGGTGTTTCTTTAATGTCTGGGCGGGGTTTAGTACTGAATTCTGTCAGATCAATGCAGTCATGCTCATCCTCTCCCTTATTTTCCATTATCATTGAGTCAGGGAGTAGGGTTGCTGGGTTCAAAATATTACACCGAGTAATGACAATGTTTGCAGCACCCATGAGAATTCTCTCATATTTAGTCAGCCGACTAGGGGTGAGATACTGAGTTTTTGTGCGCGTCAATAAAATTACAACTGCATGTGGAACATACACCGTTACAGGATGTCCCATGACAATGGACTCACTCTGTTCTAAACTCGTGCACGTTGCAGCTACTGCTTTCAGACACCCAGGTAATCCAGCAGCCACTAGATCCAAAGTGGCAGAGAAATATGCCACGGGCCTTCTGGTTGAACCATGCTCCTGAGTCAGGACTGACAATGCACAATTATCACGAGTGTCACAAAATAGGCCAAACTCCTTGGAATAGTCAGGCATCCCTAGAGCAGGGGCTGTACACAGACAATCTCGCAACTGTGTGAAGGCTGTTAAGCTTTCATCATCCCATTCCACTGGGTCCTTTGCTCCTTTCTTTGTCATGTTTATCAAAGGCTTTGCTAGGACTGCGAATCCCACAATCCATTGCCTGCAGTAACCTACAACTCCAAGGAACATTCTGATTTCTTTCTGGGTACGGGGTAACTGCATATTTTGAATTATTCTGACTCTCTCTGATGTTACTTTTCTGATGCCTTTTTCTATCTGGTGCCCCAGATACTTTACCGACTTTGAACAGAATTGCAATTTTTCAGGGGCCACTTTATGTCCCTTTTCACTTAGGTGATTCAGTAGGGCAATGGTGCCAATCACGCAATCTCTATGACTTTTGGACGCCACCAATAGGTCGTCAATGTATTGCACCAAAACTGACTTTCCAGGTAAGACTAAAGATTCAAGACATTTTTTCAAGATCTGATTAAAGATAGAGGGGCTTTCTGTGTACCCCTGTGAGGTGCCGGGTTTTTAGGAACCCGGTGGTGCCAGGGGGTAGCACCCGAGGACCTCTGAGTTCTCCCTTGTTCCGGACCACAGAAACACTGAGTCTTCTAGTTACCGTCAAAGATCAAGTTTTATTGGTAGCTACCAAGTAACACGTGTCCCAGAAGTACACCACACGGAGAGTAGGTTCTCGGGAGACTGTTCGTTTTTACAGAACCAGCCGTCTCCTTATATACAAAAATAATAGCTGCAAGCAAGAATTCCTGAGTTTATGATATGGCTATACACATATTTCTACAATAATACAAAGAGCGGAGTCATGTAAGCAAGCCCATATTTTAGATGTCCAGTTTGTTGATAGATTACCCAGTTAGGCCTGGAACTCCCATCAGATATCGATGAAACCTTAATAAAGAAAGGTACAACCCAGTCATAAAACTGGCCATAAACAAGGAATGTGGACAGGTGCATGTTTGCAGAAAGCATGGTCTGTATGTAGTGAATGGTTTGTGGAATGTTATGTATTGATGCTATCGTATTCGGCCACTGGGCGAGGAGCTGCCCAAACAGGTTTGGCCTAAGGCAATGGAGTCAGTTGGGACAGGTCAGGGGGAAGTCACGAAAAGGTGGACGTGTCCCTTTTGATCAAGCTCGACCTTTAATTGACTTAACATGAGGGCAAGATGCAAGATGGATGCCGTTCACAAAATGGAGTTTAAGGGATGGGGACGGAAACTACGATTTTGGGGTGTTGGCAACCCTCGATTGTGAGGCAAATACATAGGAATGATGTCCTAATTATTATCGGTTCATAGATACCAAAATCGTCTTGATGCGTTGAGGTTTTGTGACACGGGTATTGGACCTCGATATCGGGGAAAACACCAGGGTCCGGATTTTTGAGAACCACAGACCCTCCTTTTGCCCTCATATAAGGCAATAACTCATGCTAATCTGAGTCCAAATCGGTATGAAGAAATTCGTGGAGATGTTGCTGTAGCATCATTCTGTTACTCAGCTCGTCCTGTGACACAGGCTTCCGTACACACGAGGTAGCACAGAGGCCACATAGTGCAGGAGCCCACTGTATACATAGGCAGAACATGAACAGAAGTGCCAAGGTCATCCCAATGAAGATCAAAATTTTCCATCCCCAGGCAGTGATCAGCTCCCAGAACCACCCCAGCAGGGACCAATCCCCTTTCTCAACGTGAAGGGAACCAGATATTTCGTGTGGTTTGGAGATGGCCTGGTATACTGTCGGTGCGTTATCAGGGATGAATATGCAACAACTGGATTGGATGACTCTACACACACCACCACGATCGGCGAGTATGATGTCTAAGGCAATTCGGTTCTGAAGGGTCATAAATCGATCCGACTGAAGCTCGGTTGTCAGATTGCCAAGTGCTCCGGCCGTCGTAGTCACGACGGATTCAACTATCCTCGATAACTGGCGAATATTTCTGCTGTTCACCATAGGCCCCCAAAATGGCAGAAAACCCTTTGCGAAGTCTGCGAATTCCTGACCCGCGGTGTCGTCTTTACTCACGACACCCCTAGCTGTCCTTGTCCGATGGTAATCTGCTCTGGCCGTGTAGGTGGGAGGCAGCAGAAATGAGATAAAACATGTACCTGAGAAATCAGGGGGCAACCACGTGTAGGCTTGGTCGTGGCAAACGAAATACGTGCCTTTGGCTGCCAAAAGTATAGGGGAAGTTCGGGAAGGAAATACATATGTTTCCGTGCAAATGCTCTTTCCTAACTGTGCTGTGGGGTCCCTACCAATACCCTGTAAGCATAAGTGACCTCGGTGGGGCACTACCCAAACTGGGCGGGATTTCTTTGCTGCCTGGCTCTTGACCAGGTAAACCCCATGTTTAGTCACGTTCCAACGGGTGTAGGGACTGAGTTCATCTTTGGGCATTGTCAGATATGTGTCGATATCCCTACTCATATTTCTTATCCCTGCAATTAGTGCCTTGTTATTGGAATCGCTCGCAGTGGAACGGGTCGGGTATGGTTCTAGGGCGAATAGGAACATGGTCTGGAAAGCCCACAGAGAACCATAGTAGCTGAATGGCAAAATGAAGTATGGGATCCCCTTATCGGTTGTGTGTGGCATAAGTCCGCATATCCAACAGTTTGATGTGTTCATTACGGACTGGTGTTGGTGTAGGAGCTGAATGAAAGAATTGTTTACAAATTCGAGTCTTCGGGCAGACTCGTGTTCAGGTAGAGGGTGAAAGTAGTGTGGAGAAATAGTGGGAGGAGATGGTGGCTGGGTGTCATTCGAAAAGGTAACTTTAAATACGAATAGAGTATAACCAGTAAAAAACACAAGTATGCTACATAACATTAAAACACATAGTATCAGGAATCTTCTTTTGGACAGTATTGTGCATAACTGTTTTCCGAAGTTCGTGAGTCTGATAGGTCTCTCTACCCTTGGAAACTCCATCCTCTAGTTGCTGCCCGCGGTGGTTGATTGATTCTCCCAGGGAGCGCGCTCTGCTCAGTCCGGGGTAACTCCCGTGGACCAATCAGAACCGTGGACCTAGAACTTCCCAGTTGCACTCCCCAGACTTCAACCGCGACCCTAGCAGCAGAACCGGATGGCGGTTCGAAAAATCAAAAATGAGCTAGTTCCCCTGGGACGAGAGAGCTGAAAAATCAAAAAATAGTTCTTAGGGGAAAAGGGAAATCACATTAGGTCAATCGTTTATTAGTCTCTTTGTTCAGACCGCAGGTCGTACCGTCGTTTACCAGGTATGGTGTGGTCTTCAAACAGCGTCTCAGGTTCGGTAGTGTCCAATTGCATAGACGGCGACACAAGTCCTTGTAAAATATGATCACTCTCCTTTTCGGTACTAGTTTCTTTCAAACGTGCATCGCTGAAAGGGATGAAGCGAGGTACGGATTCGGTCTCGGAGTCGGCAAGTCCTTTGTTGACCCACCGGTCGTATGGAAGGGGTAGAGGGACCCGTTTGCAGTGGGTCCCATGTACCCAGTTCTTCTTGCCTTCCACCCGAACAGCAGATCTCGTTGAAAGCAGCACTAGGTGCGGTCCGGTCCACCTCGGCTGTCCGTTGTTGGTGCGCTGGAAATTTCGCACCAAAATCCACGAGCCGGGCTCGATGAGGTGACCTGGATCGTCAGAGGCTGGTGGAGAGGAACTGTGAACCTGTTGGTGTAAAACACGCAATTTAGTTGTCAATTCGCACAAATAGTCATGTAGTACGGGGTGTTCTATCTCACTTAGTTTCTTGGGTCTTGGCACGCCCCAGACGTTGGCTGGGCGGCCAAACACGATCTCATGGGGGCTAAGTCCTAATCTGGAGTGGACAGTCATCCTGGTTGACAAAAGCGCTAGAGGCAGGGCGTCAGGCCATTTAAGACCTGTACTGGCTTGGATCTTGGCTAGTTTGAGTTTTAGAGTGCCATTGTAGCACTCTACTAATCCAGCTGATTGGGGGTGATTTGCAGCGTGGAATTTTTGGTGGATGCCTAAACACTCACACACTCTCTTCATCACGCATCCTACGAATTCACTTCCGTTATCACTCCAGACAATTCTAGGCATACCGAACCTCGGAAAGAACTCTTTGACAAGTGCTTTGGCAGTTGATAAAGCGGTATTGTCCTTAAGGGGGTACGCTTCCACCAACCTTGAAAAGGCGCAGACAACAACGAGCACATACTTTAGTTTGTTGCACCTCTCCATGTGGATGAAGTCGAGCTGTAAAACCTCGAACGGGTACGTTGGAGGCGCAAAATGACCAGCTGGAGTTGGGGTTCCCCTACCGGGATTGTACTTCAAACACACCATACACTTTTTAACCACATTCTTTGCATATTTTGGGATATTGCTATTCTGCCATACTGGGGCCAATAGTTTACAGATTCCTTTCGAACTGATGTGCGCAATTCCGTGAGCCATCGTTACTACTGCAAGTACGTATGCATTAGGTAATAGCCATCGCTGGTGTTCTGATAGTTCGACCCAACAACCATTCGCATCCAAGCTACCTGTGCTTTCTCTCCATTCATTCACCTCGTTCTCAGTGGCCTCGGCTTGTATCGATTTTACGCTTTCAATGGTGTCCTCACACATTCCCACATCAGCAGTCCATCTAGCGGGACCCATAACATACATCCGACTCATTGTGTTCCTTGCAGTTTCTTTCGCAACCTCATCTGCCAATGCATTTCCGCGGCCAACATCATCCTGAATCTTTTTGTGTGCACTGCATTTTATAATGGCGACTTGTAGGGGCAAGGTGAGTGACTCAAGGAGCTCATTGACTAGCTGGCCATGTTGTATCTTTGCACCATGGGACGTAAGGAACCCACGTTCACGCCACAATCTCCCAAAACTGTGAGCCACACCAAAGGCATATTGGCTGTCAGTGTACACATTCACTCGCTTTCCTTTTGCCAACACACATGCTCTAGTAAGCGCAATCAGCTCTGCAGCTTGTGCAGAATTGTGGGAAATGCGTGCAGTCTCTACAATGGTGTGTAATGTCGTTACGGCGTATGCTGTGGTCGTATCACCATTCGGCAACTTGAAACATGAACCATCAACCCATAAAGTATCATTGCATTCGGGAAGGGGAGTGTCCTGTAAGTCTACTCTCCCTTTTGTCTCTTCTTCTGTCCTGAAACAGCAGTCATGTTTGTCAATCTTGTCTGTCTCTGTCGGGATGGGTAATAACGTAGCGGGGTTGAGTGTATCACACCTCTTTATGTGGATGTGACTTGCTAGCAGGGTAAGTTCGTAACTGGATAGTCGAGCGCTAGTAAGATGTTGTGTCTTGGTCCTATTTAGCAAAATGTCAACTGCATGCGGAACCATAACGATCAGAGTGTTATTCATGACTAATCCAGCAGACTGTCGAATGCAGACAGCTGCTGCGGCGGTTGCTCTTAGACAACTTGGCAGTGCCTTAGCCACTGGATCCAGAGTTGCCGAAAAATACGCGCATGGGCGCTGTTTGTCCCCAAAGTGTTGCGTTAAGACTGATAATGCACAACCTTCCTTTTCGTGGACATACAATGTAAAAGGCTTACTGTAGTTGGGGTTTCCCAACACAGGGGCCGAACACAATGCATCACGCAACTCGTGGAAACTCGTCTGACAATCTTTAGACCAAGGCATAGGATTAGGCGTGTCTTTGCGGAGTAGTGCCAGCAAGGGCTTGGCTAGTAGTGAGAAATTCGGTATCCATTGTCTACAGTACGATGTAATGCCCAAGAAGGCTCAAACCTCTCTCTGTGTCCTTGGGGCACTTAGTTCTGTAATTGCCTGTATTCTTTCTGGTGTCAGTCTCCTTCCCTCCTTCGATAAGATGTGACCTAGGTAGGTTACTTCTTGTCGACAAAATTGCAGCTTTGAAAGGGAGACTTTGTGCTTCATGTCACATAAGTGACGCAATAGTAACAACGTGGCTTGTTTGCAAATCTCCTCAGTGTCTGCGGCGATCAGTAGATCGTCTACGTACTGGATCAAAGTTGACCCATCTGGCAGCACAATTGTGTCTAGTTGTGTTTTCAGTGCCTGACTGAATATAGATGGGCTTTCGCAGTAGCCTTGAGGAGCGCATTTGAAGCGGAAGCTTCGTCCTCCTAAATTGAAGCCGAAAAGGTCTCTACTCTCTTTGGCGATCGGGATGCCGAAGAAAGCGTTCTTCAGGTCAATCACCGAGAACCAGTCTGCTGAAGCTGGAACCATGGTCAATAAAGCAGTAATGTCGGGGACAACTGGAAACTGTGGGATAACTACCTTATTTACCTCTCTGAGGTCAATCACAAACCTATACACAGGGGGCTGTGAAGGATCAGTACGTTTTAAGACCGGTAAAACTGGACTATTACAAACGTTCCCTGTTGTTTCTTCAATAACATCTTTATCGATCAAATCATAAATGATCGTTAACAACGCCTTCTCGCATTCGTTAGATATTTTGTATTGGGGAATACGTGGCAATCCGACGTTGGCTTTCAAAGTTATGACATACGGTGCTATCTCCAAACGACCTACGTCATTGGAACCATTAGCCCACAGTATATCAGGAAGTGATGACAATTCGGTTGGAATACCTTCTTTCGACAAATACATTGGAGAAATGACTTTTTTCCCTAAGGTAAGTTGTACTCCCGAGGGAGAACAGTACAAAGTAGCATACAACCTTTTTAGCAAATCCAATCCTAACAAATTTTCACCGCAACCTGTTGTAAGAATGAGGGATGCTTCTAATTCACAGGGGCCAACAGAAAGGGATATAGGACTAGAGATCGGGTTTCTAACAGGGGCGCCAGAGAAGCCTACTGAGACATTCATTTCGCCAGACAAAGGTGCGCCAGGAAGTTTTGAGTGCATAATAGAACTTTTTGTAGCACCAGTATCCAGCAGAAATGGCTCTGACACTCCTGAGGTAATTACCTCGACATAAGGTCCATCCTGGTCTACTGGAACTGAAACAACTCCCTCTCTTTGTCCATGGCTGTCCTAGCGATCGTTACCCTCATTGTCGTGTTCGGTGTAATAGTCGTCAGCATAGTACTGAGCTGACCTAGACGATGCGTTATTCTGTTGGTCAAAGCTATTCATGGAATTCTGAGGCGGAAAAGAAACTGTGTTCTGGGAGAAATTTCCACGGCCCCTATCTCTGGGGGCATGTTGAACACCTCTCCCTCTTACACCTGAAACACCGTTTAAGCGTCGCGCAAGAGCCGGACAATTACTCTTAAAATGACCCTCTTCCTTGCAATACGCACATTGATTCGGGCCATACGGAACACGCTGGTGGGAAGACTCGTTTCCTTGCGCGTCTCTAGAATACTGCTTATTCTGTTGATAATTGGGCTGGCTAGCCATACGAGGCGGATAGGCCTGTTGGAGAAGAACTTTAGTTTTTAAATCTTTCGTCTTTTTGTCTGCCTTGTCTAGTTCGCCTTTGCGCCTGTTTTCGTAGTACTGAGCTGTTGCTAGAATCTGCGCTGACGTAGAGACAGCCCAAGCACTCTCTGAATCTTTTAGTTTAGCACACAGTTCGGGAAGCAGATTGTGTACAAACTTGTCTACAAACAATCTTTGGCCACCCTCGGTAGCCATATCCTGACCACTATGGTCAGTGAAAGTTTCCTCAAATCTCGTGAAAAAGTCGGACACATTCTCGTCTTTCTTCTGCTTGCACGCGGATAGCTTGTCCCAGTTTACGCGTACCTCAGGCATAATTGTCTTCATGTACGCAATAATTCTACCGGGAAGTTCAGCTATTAACGGCTCAGGCTTGAAACCACCGACTTGTCTAGCATCTGTAGTCGCAATGTTCGCCCACGAGTCACCTAATTCTTGGTCATGATCTGTATGACGTATCTTACTCCATAAAGGATGTGGAACAACGTTCCCAAACAACATGTCTATATCCGCTAAATTCATTATACATGAGCTGGCAGTTTGGGACAACTCCTTATAATACCCAGTCGGGTTTTTACGGGGATCGGGTAGTGTCTGCTTGAGTGCTAAAACTTCGGATCTTTTCCAGGGGACATGTATCCATACACGCTGGAAATGAGGCAGAACCGGTGGAACTGCAGTTGCGTCACCTTCCCTCCAGACCGGAGGAACCTCTCTCATGGGGTACTGTCTCGCTCTTTTCCTGCTGGATGTACCACTGTCAGAGGATGACCCAGAATTACCACCCGTACTTCTATGTGATAATAATATCTCAACTGCTTTTTCAACGTCGGGACCAACTATCATACCCTCCCCAAATTTAAATCGTACACTACACAACTCTTGCTCGTTGGTCTTCTGACCATTATCTACCAAATCCTCACACAGGAAAACACACATCTGCTCAAAGACGTATCTTTGCGTTGGTTCATCCCATTGACGGAAAACGTTCATGACAGACTCTACATCATATCTTGCTGTGTCCATAGCCCAATTTCGTGCTAACTTATTCAATGATTCTCTTTCCTGATAATCGGGCATTTGGCTTCGTAATTGTCTTCGTTCCGTGTTAGGGGTCGTTTTAGGCGACCGAAAAAGTGGTGAAGGAAAGTTAGTAACAATGCTGGCCATTTTATGCCAGACGGAAGGTGAAAGTGGGGGAATAACTGGTGGTAGAACAGAGTCACGCAAAGTAGAAACAGAAATGTTCGTAGAACGAGTATCAGAGAGACTAGAAAGTGTGCTAGGCGAAATTTTAGAAGGAACAGTAGGAGAAGTAGATGTGATCGGTGAGCCTTGAGGAGGCTGCGCCAGAGAAACAGGAGCCAGCTGAAGAGTAGCCGGTGAGTGCGGTAAAGGAGCCTGTATAACAGCTACCAGAGGTGCAACTAAAGGTTGCGGAGGTGCTGTGGCATTTTGTGCATAGGGTGGTGGCGAACTTAGCAAATGAGCCATTAATGGATCTTTTTCACGCTCTTTTACTGTCTCTCGCTGAAGAGATGGCAAAACGGGATAGCATTTATCTATTGCCATTTTACGTTGCCTGTGCAACTGCTCACTTATTCGATCCTCTTCGTTGTCTTTAAATTTTATCGCGGCTTGCATTACTGAAATACCTCTTTCCCTCTTATTCTTCTTTTCTAATTTAATTTCCTTCTGTTTGGCCTCTTTACGCCATAAGCGGAAAGAGTCAAACATCGCCGGTCGGGCTTTCTTCTTGAATAGTTTGACCTCTAGGTTATCTAAAACTTCTGAGTCGAAACTACCATATTGGGGCCATTTTAAAACACCATCCTTGCGGGTGTATTTTATCCATACTTCGTTATATGTTATAGGACCTACGCAGTGCTTTACATAGAGCTCATACGCTGGAGTTCCAATTGGAGGAACTGGACAAGATTCCTCTAATCGGGAGTCCTTACTACAACCAAGACAAAACAAGTTTCCAAGTCTGCTAAAACCAGGCATCTTCGCTCACTAGTCTAGCTTCAAACTTCAAAGGATTATCTGTTACGATATATCTCGTGAATACACGAGTCCTTCGGCTTTGGGGCTTGCAAGTACCAAATCAAAGCGTATCTCAAGGATACCAAAAACTAAGGAGAAACTAAGGACTGGGAGACGCTCCACTTATACTTAACTGAAGTATTTGAAGATCTGTGACGTCGCTAGAAGACTCGTCTATCGTTTCGCTCTACCAAGGATCACTGGGTCCAAAACAAGGCGATAGTCAGGGCAGCAGTCCTTCGTAGCCGTCGGGACGCGGGGAACCTCGCAGCAAAGACGTTCGGAACCACGTCGACATACAGGGGTCGCCGAAGTGGCTGGCCGTCCTCCGGAATTTTCACACGAAGCTCCTCACGAACATCTGGCTTGGACCGTTACCGCTTGATATCGCCCCGAGTTGGGCGCCAACTGAGGTGCCGGGTTTTTAGGAACCCGGTGGTGCCAGGGGGTAGTACCCGAGAACCTCTGAGTTCTCCCTTGTTCCGGACCACAGAAACACTGAGTCTTCTAGTTACCGTCAAAGATCAAGTTTTATTGGTAGCTACCAAGTAACACGTGTCCCAGAAGTACACCACACGGAGAGTAGGTTCTCGGGAGACTGTTCGTTTTTATAGAACCAGCCGTCTCCTTATATACAAAAATAATAGCTGCAAGCAAGAATTCCTGAGTTTATGATATGGCTATACACATATTTCTACAATAATACAAAGAGCGGAGTCATGTAAGCAAGCCCATATTTTAGATGTCCAGTTTGTTGATAGATTACCCAGTTAGGCCTGGAACTCCCATCAGATATCGATGAAACCTTAATAAAGAAAGGTACAACCCAGTCATAAAACTGGCCATAAACAAGGAATGTGGACAGGTGCATGTTTGCAGAAAGCATGGTCTGTATGTAGTGAATGGTTTGTGGAATGTTATGTATTGATGCTATCGTATTCGGCCACTGGGCGAGGAGCTGCCCAAACAGGTTTGGCCTAAGGCAATGGAGTCAGTTGGGACAGGTCAGGGGGAAGTCACGAAAAGGTGGACGTGTCCCTTTTGATCAAGCTCGACCTTTAATTGACTTAACATGAGGGCAAGATGCAAGATGGATGCCGTTCACAAAATGGAGTTTAAGGGATGGGGACGGAAACTACGATTTTGGGGTGTTGGCAACCCTCGATTGTGACGCAAATACATAGGAATGATGTCCTAATTATTATCGGTTCATAGATACCAAAATCGTCTTGGTGCGTTGAGGTTTTGTGACACGGGTATTGGACCTCGATATCGGGAAAACACCAGGGTCCGGATTTTTGAGAACCACACCTGGGGTACCCTATTCCAGACATACACGTGACTGTTGAAAGCAAATGAGAAAAGAAATTTGCTGTCTGGATGCAATGGAATTGAAAAGAATGCGTGACATAGGTCTATCACGGTGAACCACTCGGCATCCCAGGGAATCTGATACAGGATGACTGCTGGGTTTGGGACAATAGGACAACAAGGAACCACAGGGGGAGGAGCCTAGCTCGAGGACGGAATGGCCGCCTTTTAGCTCGGCTCCGTCGGCCCTCCGGCTAACTCCGACTATCCTGCCATATATCCTGCACTGCGACGCTACTTCCATACAGAATTTGAACTTTAAAGACCCACTCTTACTCACCGTCTGGTCCGGAGGTTCCTGTGTGCTGTGGATCCGCAGCTGTGCCCTCGGTGAGATCGGGACCTCCGGGCACTCAAGACCGGGACCTCGCCTGCGGGACCCGACTGGCAGAGAAGAGAATCCTGCGGGACCCGACCGGCGGAGAAGAGATTGCCGGCCCCGGCCGCGAAAGTGAGCCACTGTTGGGAACCATTGTGCGTGTGCCCCGGAGATCCTGAACCGGCCCCGATGACTGGGCCGTGCGGCTGGAGGGGGACGAGAAGTGTTGGGGGCTGACCGTGTGAAGGGGTCCCTTCGCCTTTGTCCTGTCTGGCGGTTCTGAACCCCGCGCCTGGCTCTCGCCTGTGGGGCCTGCCACTGTTCGGAGGGGACCCCCCCCCCATCGGGCGCTCGCCTATCCTGTGCCGGTGAGGCCGTTGTTGGGGGCCTCCGGAGGTCTGTAAAGTCCTACACTTGGGAACTGTTTGGGGGCCCACGGTGGAGTGTGGGGCGGCGAAACTCACAAGATGGCTACCGACGACGTGGGGGGTGCTCTGCTCTGCACCGACGCTCCTTACCGGCCGGATTGTGCGGAGGCCTGGGTGTGTACTCGAGCGCCCACGCCCGGAGATGTCCTGGACGCCTTGATGTCATTGTACGCTGTCTTGGCCCCCGGTGCCTCTACCGACCCCATGCGGCTCGCCGCCATTTTGGGCCGCCGCTCTTTCATGCACCCCTGTCGTCCTGCTGCCGCCATTGCTTCGCCCCCTTCGGCTGCGCCAGGAGTTGCTGTCGTTGTTCTTCGGCCGCTTGATGGGCCGGTGACTTTTGACCCTCTGCTTCCTCGCCGCCTGGATTTCGAGGACTTCCACACGACGTGGAGATCTGCTCCTTCCCGGGTGCCTGGGACTCATGGTGGGCCGCTGTTTGCTCCCGCTTCGTTGGATTCGAACTTTTGTTCTGGAGGGGTACCTTTGTGTTGTCGAATTGCGCACCTGGACTCCGGCTTGCCTTTGCTTGCCCTGTCGTAATTGCTACAATTGACTTGCTTAATTGACTTTTTGTATTCCCTCCGTACGAAGGCTCTACCTGATTTATATCACTGCCGTGACTCTGGACTACGTTACGATTATTTTGTGCTGGGTGGTCCGCTCCACATTATCCTTTATTGGGTTGGTTTCGTGGTCAGGAAGGGTTGGGGGTGAGTTGCACGACATGATAGTTTGCTGATCTACCTGCCTGTTACATTGATGTTTGTGCTCCCGACACGGTGAAACGTTACAATCTCTCCCTCCTCCCCCTCCCTGTGGTTCTTGTTGTATGTGAAGGTGTAGTACTGATTTGATACTTATTCATTAGTTGGTCGGGGGAGGGTCGTGGCCGAATGTGTTTTCTCATATCCTCTGGCTCCTCCCTCACATTTTCTTTTTGTTTTGTACTTCTTCTCCTCCTCTTTTTGTCTTCTTTCTCTACTTTTCCTCTTTTCACTATATTTCGGGTTTCGGATTAGGGCGACAGGCACGCTGTTTGGAGGGTAGGCCGTAGCCTTCTGCAGGGGTGCGGGGTGGGACGGGTGGGTGGGGCCTTTCGGATGTTTTCTTTTGGTTCTATGGCCCTTTTCTATCCCTTTATAGCGGTGCCGCTTCTGTCCTCGCTTCTCGGGCATGGGTGGGTTGGGGTCTGTTGCTATGCCACTTTTCTCGGTTTCGACGCTTTGTCGCGACTGCCATACCCTTCTTTTCGCCAGCTTCCACTTTCTTCTGTACTATCAGCCTGGCCCGGGGCGGCGCCCATCTTGCACGATTGTGTTTCTCTTTTTATTTTTCTTTATTTTGTTCTTCTCCCTTCCTTTCCCCCCCTTTCTGTCCCTTTTTTGGTTTCCTCCCCCTTGTTTCCTCTTATTTTTTCCCCCCTTCCCTTCTTCCCCCCCCCCTTCCCCCCCCCTCCCCCTTTTTCCCAGGCTCGTATTGAGAGAAGTGGGCTTGATTCGCACAGTTCTCTGCTCCCATTGCCTCCGTTAGCGTGTTTTTCGGTGGGGGTCATGATATCTTGGTAGCACTTGTATGCTTCTCCACTATATTTTGCGTTTGTTTTGTGTTACGGTCGTATCGTGCCCTTACATCCTCCTCCCCCTCCTTTCGTTTTGGCATGGGTGTAATCCTGTTTTTGGGGTTTTTCTGTATTTGTGAGTCAGCCATGAGCCTTATCCCCTTATTATAAAATAGACCTCATTGATCCTGATATTGGGCCGTTATTGCCGCTTATCCCATCTTTGGCATTGTTCAATTGTGTATGCTTGCTTGCCAACTGGGCTTGTGTCGCTTATTTTGATTCTTGATCGTCTTTGACTTGTGGCCGGCCGGATTGGTTGTAGGCCCACACATGTTTATCCTAATGATGCAAATAAAGGTCTTCCAAAAAAAAAAAAAAAAAAAAAACAAGGAACCACAATTTTGTTTACCTTTCTCAGGTCCTGCACTACTCTGTACTTGCCACTAGGCTTTTTGATGCCCATAATGGGTGAATTACACGGGCTACTCATTACTTCCTGTATGATGTTTGCTTCTAGCAATTTCTGTATTTCAATGGCAACACCTGCTCTCACTTCGGCACTCATTTTGTAAGGCTTAGTGTTGGGGTACACTGCATTTTCTTTCATTGTTATTTGGATGGGGTCTACGTTTTTCATCAATCCTACATCCTTTCCAGTAAAATCCCACACTTCTGGTTTCACTGTCTGTTGAAGTTCTTCAGGTAAGTCCTGTATAGTCATTCGCTTTATTTCTGAGTCAGGTCTGATTAACATTAATTTGTAGATACCATCTTCATCTGGGGTCTGAATTTCGACGCCCTTTGGTGTGCAAAAGATAGTGCAGTTCATTTTGCACAGCAAATCACGTCCCAGTAAGTTCACAGGACTGGTGTCACAAACGACAAATCTGTGCATTTCTTTAAAATTCCCTATTGAGATCTCCATGGGCTCGGTAACAGGTGTACTAATCAGTTGATTAGATACTCCCACTACTTGGATTGCTTCTCCCGAGAGGGGTAGGTTTGGAACGTCCGCTGTTCTCACAGTAGAACGTGTAGCATCAGTGTCCAACAGAAAGGTGACATCATTTCCATCAACCTTTCCTTCAATGTATGGCCCTGACTGGTCTACTGGCAAGGAGGCGCCAAGTACACACTCCTCGTCCTCCCCTCTCAGGCCCCGTCAGTACTGGTCATCACAGAAAAAAGTGTCATTCAGTAGATACTGCGAAGTTGCTGTATTTCTGTTTTCATCGCCTCCCCAGATCTCTTCGTCTTCACCCTGTGGTGTTTTCCCCTTAAAAATAGGTTTTGGTGCTCGGGGCACTTGAATCGTTTTTACCTGTTGCTGGGTCTTTCTTTGTTTTCATTCTGCGTCTGTGGAATTAAATCAGGTGTTTGGGCATTATCACCTTGTAAATACGGACACTTGTCTCGCCAATGTCCAATTTCCCAGCACTGGTGGCAGGGAAATTTCTTTTTCGATTCCTCTCTGCTCATTTTAGCACGGGGATTTCCTCCACCCCCACCCCCAGGGCTTACGTTCTGAGTATTTTTATTTAATTTACTCAGTTGCTTCTCTTGTTGTTCTGCGAGCTTAACTTGTGCCCACATCACTTTCTCCTTTAAAGCCTTTTTCTTTTCTGCCATCTCGTCCTCGCAGTACTTTGCGTACCGTAGGACCTCATCCATCTTTTTGGATTGCCAACAAATTTTGTTATCTTTTATCCACTGACAAATTTCGGGTCTTAAACCATTTACAAACCTGTAAATAAAATGTGTCATGTCCTTCATCTCGATGTTATCTATACCACTGTATGTTTTGAACACCTGCAACAGCCTCTCGTAAAAGGAGTGCACGGTCTCGTCCCTTTCCTGCGTGGTTCTATCTATCTTGGTGAGGAAAATTGAATTTTGCCCTGTCATGTGTCCCTACGTGTTCCCCATTATATGTTATATGTGCATGATCGATATGCATATTTACCCCTTGACCGAATAAAGACGCAATTATAGTTGTGTCCAACGTTAATATGCCAGTTATCCAGTTCCTCCCGAAGGCAACGTGAATTAGGCTTATAGGCCTATGTTGCCAACGTCTTTACATTGTGCACGTTAAATCATCGAGTTGCACCCGTTTCTAGGCCTCACAGGGCCCGGACACCAGATTCAAGCCTCAAGTCTCCTGAACCACTCCGAGGAGCGATGCAGCCCCTCCCGCATCCCTGACCCTTCACTTACTTCCTGCCAAGCAGCGCGGTGCCCGGCCTGGCCTGCCTGCCTGTCTGCCAAGAATATGTTATGCTTACAGTTATCAGTTCAGCTCCCCGGCTTCACATTCCTAGCTAACGAACCGCATAAACATCTTCATCTATAGTCTAGTCTTCCTGTCTCCATGCAAGAGAATTACTGAATTAGTATCCATAGAAGATTCATAGCACACGTAATACATATAGGAATATATGCATGCACCAGCCTTAGTGACAAGTAGCCTTTGCCCTGATGACTTTTAGATTCAAGCAACATGTACTCCAAACACGAGATATCAGATATGCTATAGGTACATGTCGTCCTGACATCCCAGACTTTAGTCTCCTCTTCTAGTGCTAGAAGTCAGAGCCCCCAGCTCTCCCCAGTTACACGTCATGGCCCGCTTGCGCGCACCAGTAGGTTAAAGGTCCAGCTGCCCAGGTAGCCCCCTCCATGTATCCACCCATTTGTGACACTTCTGTGACGTTTACATCACATGTCTCCGTGCACGCCCTGTGCACGCCTTCTTGTTACGCCCATGTGTTCTTATCTTTTGTTTGTCACTTGTTACGCCTACTGTATGCAATGCAATTGTACTGTTTTACTATATATACTGTATGATGTTAATATGATGGAAGGCTATCATTCCTGTCCCTTCCTGAACCTTTGCAGGTGATGGAACCCGATGGTCCATTGGCTCGAGCCATCTAATTAAAGCCCGTATGACTCAGATACCACGGATTCTGCCTCTTATTTATTGAGCTATCCTTTTCAGTTAATGCATAGAAAAATAGTACCGGTAATTATTTATTTATTTACCACATTGGTCCAATCAGTTTCCTTTGCTGGTACCTTTTGTTTCAAATGTTGAATTACCTGCTCATATTTTTTCATCACTTCAATAGATGGTTCCCCTGTTTTAGAGTCCCTCGGGTATTCCTCACTAGGCCAGGCTATGGCGATCTTGCACTCGGTCCACAGATCTACCGGGACTACAATGTCAAAGAACCCATCCAGGTCCTTCCATAAACATTTCTGCACTTTCACAAATCTTTCCACTTGCCTGTACCAGTCCACAGGCTTTTCTCGTAATTTTGGGAAATCATTAGTAAAGGACACAATATCCTGTCTGGACCACGGAACATGTACATATTTTCCACCTGGCACTTCGCGCATAGGGCATAGCTGTTCGGGCTTTTCAGCTTCCCTTAGAACGAATTCGTGAGTTACCTGCTTAGATCTGGCCTCATCCCTTTTCTTAGCCCATCTAGCTTTCCATCTTTCTACATCTCCCCATTTCTGCAATACGGACAATAGTTCCTTTACCTGTGCCTTTTTCCCTGACACATTCAGGTTTTCCAAGTCTTTGTCTGAGAAATCTGCTCTGTATGGTTTCTGCAAAGGTTTCGATTTTGAAATATCTATTCCCATGCTAGCAGCAGTGTCTGTTAATTTTTCATGAAATACTCGGACATTTCGGGTGAGATTTTTACAAATGAACAGCAACTCTTCTTCAGAGTAAGTATTTAGTCTGTCTAATCCTACATTTCCGGCCAATAGTTCTTCTATTTCTATCCTTAGTTTGCAGAGGTCTAAGGGTTTTGACTGAGGAACTTGTTTTTCTAATTCCCGACTCCATCTTTCGATTTCTTCAGGAGTCACCAACGTGACACTCCTGGTACCCGAAGTCGTTTCCATCTGAATTTCTTTCGTGTTGAAAGGGTTATGTCTTTTCTGCATCCTTTTCCCTGTGCTCCTAATGGGCAGATCCAGTAGTGAGACCTCAGACTCACATTCACTTGTCTGGTCGTCTACAATTAAGGGCTCTGGTCTGGGCGGTGCTATGACAGGGGTAATTACTGGAGTTTTTGGACTCCCTTGACGGTCCCCGTATAATGGAACCACGGGTCCAATAGTTACCGGAATTGTTAAGGACTCAGGACTTGTATTTAACTGAGAGATTTTCTGAATTATTTCAGCTCTCTGCTTTGCTAGAGCCTCTCGTTCCCTGTCCTCTAATATCCTTTCGACTGAACTGTCATGCAAGATCTGTGGGGTCAATATTGGAGCATAACTTGGGGCAGTGGGATGTGTCTCACTCGGTCCCTCACCATAATTTGGTCTCGGGTACAAACTTCCGGTACCTAAGGATCTTAGCTCCTCCCCACCCTGAGGTGGTAAGACTGGCATTCCTGAACTAGAAGGTCTCGCCTCACCTCCATACGGAGGTCGAGAACAAAAATCCCGTTCACGTGAATATCCTGCCTCCCCACTGCCTGACCTCCTGGGGTAAATGTTTCTTGTATCCACAGGTCCCAGACTCTCGGTATAAGGAGGTATTGGGTAACCCCCTCCCACACTCGCGGACCTGGCCTCCTCCTGGGGAGGAGGTCTTCGGGGAATATCTCCTTCACTGGAAGGTCGGTGTCCTTCATTATAAGGAGGCGGACTTCTCATACACATGTCATCTAAAAATTCATCATCTGATTACACAAGTGGCACCCAGTGTTTACAATTTTCTGTCTTTTTCTCCCCCCCAGGAGGACCATCCACTGGCATCATTGGAAACAGTCCCTCTACAATCATATTCTGTCTCCATTGTTTCATCTTTTTGGCTCGGGCTTCCTGCTTCAACTTTGGGTAAAATTTAGTTAACCCTTTATCCATTCGGGGCTTGTCCCTTTCAAAAGCCTCAATCTCCCATTCTTCTAGTGCTTCATACTGCGTTAATCTAGGTCTGGGATGTAAATCATTCATTCGGGTTCTCAGACTAAATAAAATTCTACTGTTAAATGTCCCGTCTAACGGAAAAGCCAATACTCCGTCATCTTTCGTGTATTCCGCCCAATTTTCCAACCATACACATGTGTTGTACCCTTTATCGAACATCATAAAAGATGCAGGAGTATTCGGTGGCGGAATGACAACACCTTCTCTGGTTTTAATCGGCTTGTCCTTTTTGAAGTAATTCTTTACCTTATTTACAAGAGACAATTTTCTCTTATTTCCGTACATAATGTCGTTTTTCACACCTTTCCACTGATCGTTCTCAAATCCCATATGCCGTGGATCAGGTCGAGTATGCGGTCTATATCAATGCCACATACGATTCCTACGAGTAATTTCTGTTTACAAAATCACTGCCAATCTAAGTCCGTCTTTTATTTTCGTGCGACCAATGAGATGTACGAGTTCCAATAATCTCGACCAATGGGTGCGCGGCCTTTTCGCGAGACAGTTCTCACGCTCCGGCGCTCGCCCCTCCTTTACAATTCCAGCTCCACTACCAACCCGCTGTGTCTACCAATCCCAGCGCGGCACGGAGTGACGTCAGAGCAGCTTCTCGACTGACTCCCTCCTTTTACAAGGTAACGGAAACTTTCTTTCTTTCTAAAGTGCTTAGTGCTTGGTTATTTTACAACGAATACACATTCGCCACTGTGCTCAAGTGTCTAGACAGAAAAGAGATTTTATCACTGCAAGTAAACTACTTCCATTTACTTTTCACACACTACGGATAGGTTTCTTCTGCCTACCCTTCACTCTAGCATTAGAGAACCTGCTACTTCCCTAGACTCATCCACTTTCTGGGATATATCCGAGACTAAAGTTTCACCAGCGAACCCCTTTTGCTTTCACCCAAGCTCCGATGAACCCGCTACTCTTCCGATGTGACCCTCACTAGGTTATGCCACAATAGGAATTTTTGCCAATGAACTTCGTTGCTAACATTTATTCAGACATGCATTCAAAAGGAAAACCCTAGTTAGTGCTTCCAGTTCTGCCTAACCTGCACCAACTTTCCTTGAAAGCCAGTGACCTTAAAACGAATGGATTCTGTTCACCACTCGCTATTTCAATTCCCATTTTCAACACAACAAATAACGCTTAACTTACAAATGTGTTAATACATATATCAGTACAATAATAGAAAAATCAATTTAAAACATTTCATAATTTGTCAAAACAAGCATTCCAAGTGAGTGATCAGATCACCTGAAGTACCTATTCTTATAGCAGCAAATAAGGCTTCCTACCTAGCAGCATCCAACTTAGTTACACTAACTAATCCTACCTAACCTTTAACTATTCCCTAACCATCCTCGATGCTACCAGAAAATTACTGATAGAGATCGCAGGTCACCGACCAATATTTTCACCACTTCAGTCTCGGGCCCATATACTTCAATTCACCATCTACATTGATCAGATGACCTTATAATCTACTACGAATAATTGTGAGTCCCTGTTTTCTATTTCCAGTGTACCCGACTTACCATCCACCGATACGGGTACCTATGACCACGATGGGTCAGGGAGCTAGCTGTAAAAGGAAAAGCAGGAAAAATACAAACCCAACATATATAAACTTTGCTTTTTTATAAAATGACCACGGACAACTAGAAAGTTTCAAAACTTTATATAGAATTTGTTGTTTTTGTAAATCATTTAGCTTACAGTTTAATGACAGTCAAAGCATAAAAAAAACCAGTGTAAGGGTAATTATTTAGTTTATCTCAAAGTAGCATGACAGGGAACCCCCTCAGTGGAGCAAATTAGTATCGCAAGAATAGAACACTTATAAATGAGCAAACTTATGCAAAGGTAAATTTAAGCTATTAGGAAATACTTCATGAACATAAATGTAAACCTTTGGAATCCTAAACAAACCTACATTAAAGGCACGCTATATATCAGAGTTATTTAGTCAGTTTTATGAGGGAAATTCAGAGACCATATCAGAAAATTTGCAACTGCAATAAAGAAAATGATTTCTAAAAGGTAGGGTAACATAGGAACACGCTATGAAATTAAATGCAAATGACTTTAATAATAGGCAATAGTTTGCGAAAAAAGCATGGAAAAATTATCATATGCAAAAGGTATGTCTTTATTGAAGCAAAGACAGAAAAATAGAAAGGTGCAGTTTTAAGAGTTTCACAGTGATATTTACCTAGACTGGTGTGAAAACCAACCCTGGCCACGGGTCAGTTAAGGACAGGAAAACCCTCAAGGAAGGATAACCCTCAATGGGACAGCAGGTGCAGAATGGACACCCCAGGACAGGACAGGAAAACCAGATTAGGATCAGGACAGGACCACCAGGACACGACCAGCACCCACAGTTTGGAAGCAACGCCAGCGCTCCACCCTCTCTGCAGCTATCAGTCAGGACCCCGATTGGATCAGCGAATTCCCCAGCAAAGTGCTCCGCTAGCACTTAAGGTTTAGTAAAACCTTCAGAGTCTATGGTCAAATTTCGGACAGAGAGCTCCGCAGCACCTCTGTATCAAGTCACCTATTGAGTATGTTGGGTCAGTGACAGGTTAGCTATTCAGACAAGTCGGACAAATTCCCTAGGTGAACCTAGGCTAGATATACTGTTTTGGGACAGTGTACCACCCCCCAAATGTTGCAAAGTGTCAGAATCCCCAATTTCGATTGGTCCTAAGGTAGGATTTGGTTAACACACCAATCAGAACAGACTATTGCAAGACTTATTTTGCATGTTAAGGTACCGCCTAGCAAGATTGGGGTTCCCATGAGAAGTCGCACGGAATACAATAGGAAAGTATACAAATGTATCGAGTACAGAACATTTTTCAGTTTCATAGCTGGGTGAAGGTGCATCTTCCCAGGCACACATTGGCTGCGTTCCTTCTCTTGGCGCTTTGTCAAAGGCACCTCGCTACTTCTGGTCCTGCGCAGTACCGCGCTCCAAGATGGACTCAAAACCCCCATCACCCCTCCGTGCCGAGGATACATGAAAAGCAAGCGAAAACAAATTAACACATAGAAATAAATGGATGTATTACATCTCATGTCTTTGTACTTCAGATTTCTTATCATAAAAATATACTATGCAGTTACGGGTAAGTGCAACAGACAAAATCACAAGAGCAACGGTGCAAGCTTCACCTCGTTACTAGTAAGCGCGGTCATCTTATGGCTATTACGCATGCGCACCCTTTCCCTCCAAATGTGACTGCGTCGTGTCACGTGATTATGCCTAACGCATGCGCAGAATCAAAATGCAAGCAGCGGCCATTTTAAAGTACGAGAGTTATTCGTATTAGTAAAACACTTAGGCAAGCTTCTCTAATATACATGTATATAAAAATAAAAGAGATTAGTAATACATACAATTTGTTTATGGTGTTACAACAGATTCGAGGTTCATGACTCGAGCAAGTCGCGATGCGAAACCTTGCTCTATCAATTCACCCTCCAATTTTTACAGTCGGTGGAAGGTTGACGCTGGGACTGTCACTGTTTATTTGCATTTGAACCACCTCTGTATGTTGTTTTCCTCTTGTATGGCCTGGAGGAGGTCTGTCGATTTTGGGACTGGTAAGTATTCCTTTGACGGTTGTCATTGTATGAGCGATATTGGTTTGAGCCACGAAAAGTGGAAGAATTGCCGCCTCTACCACGTGCCCCTCGAAATGGCAGTTTTCTATAATGAAGGGTTGCTAAAGCTTTGGCCGTATCTGTATCCTTTTTGATCGATTCGAGGACATCGTCGACATGTTTGCCGAAGAGCGAATCACCGTCGTATGGTAGATCGAGGACTCTAGCATGAATCTCCGGGCGAAATGCTGTAGACTTTAACCAGCCTTGACGCCTCAAAACTGCAGCTCCAGCCAATTGTCTGAACTCCGTAGAGGAAATGTCAAGGGCGAAGTCAATAATCTCTGAAGAGATCTTTTCTCCCTCCTGAATGATGGCTTCCGGAAATTGTGGAATGTATGCTGCAATTTCGGACCACATTTGGCGGTCATACCGTCCAAGAATAGCCAAGGAATTAGCTGCCCTTACAGTAGTGGCTGCCATGGTGGTACATTTTTTCCCTATGGAGTCCAGCTTGTGGCCTTCCTGATCAGGAGGAGATGTGAGACGTGTGGCAGGATTGTGGGACCTTTTTTGAGCTGCCTGAGTAATGACGGACTCCGCCTTAGGCTGAGTCACTAGGCATGCCGAAGAATTCGGTGGCACTTTGTACTTTTTATCCAGCCTTGGTAAGACAGCAAGAATTGAATTTGGTCTCTCCATCAATTTGAGCCCTTCCTCCCAAACATGGTCGATGATCGGAATAGTGTGAGCTTGCCGTTGAGGTAAGTCTTTGAAATCGTATAGAAAGCAATCAGTCTGTTGCACTTCCAAAGTGAGGTGAAACCTCTTCGCAGCGCGGACCATCAAGTTATGGAAACTGCCAATGTCCACAGGGGGTCAAGCTAAAGGCGACGTTGGTGGGGTCGAAGGTGTATGAGCCCTGTAATCGTCCCACTCCTGAAGGCCAGCGTCATCATCATCCTGATCTGGGTTGTGAGGGTCTGGATCCTCATTATCCGTATCCTGCTGGGTACGTACTGGTGACCTGGGAGGAGCTGATGCAGGAATTAGAGGCTGCTTAGGAGGTTGCGGCACTGGAGAAACAGGCCTGGATGGCGGGAATCTTCAATTGTAATCGTCCAGCATGTGCTGCAGATTCATTACCAAAGACAGTGGTATCGGTGTCGTTTGTTCCGCCATAGGTGCCTCTGAAGTGTCCACAGGAAGTAGATCCGTCCCATCTTCGACGTTTTCTTCCTACTCTTCATCATAATCTTGGCACTTGATGTTTAGCTCGGATGGGCTAGACGCTTGGCCGAAGACATTCTCCACCTCTGAACCATCATTGGAGTCCTCTTCCGCAGACTGAAACAATTGGTCAAGAAGAGTAGAACCACTTTTGATAGGACTCAATTGTATAAGAGGCACCTTTTTAAGCGTTGAAGCAATGACCACTGTGAAGGTGGTAGCCGTAGACAAAGGATGGTGCGCCGTAGACGAGCCCGTCGACGTAGTGGTAGTGGTGGAAGATCCAAAAGCCGGTTGAGAAACCGTAACTGGAGACGGACGTGATTTTTCCTTCGTCGACGAAGATTTTTTCGAAGGTTGGTCCGTCGACGGTGTGACAACCGTCGACGAAGTCGCCGTCGACGATGCAATGGTCGTCGACGAGGTGGTCGTCGACGATGAAGGTCCTGTCGATGGACGGCGGCCCGTCGACGCAGCTGTGGTCTTGGTCGACGACGAAGCTGTGGTCTTGGTCTACGACGAAGAGTGCGTCGACGGGTGACGCGTCGACGGTGGTTTCTTCGTCGACGGTGTTGACTTGACAGTTCTCGACGTGATCTTTACCATCGAGGTAATGGGTCTCACCTCATGGGTCGTCGTCGACGAGGTGGTCGTCGTCGACGTAGTCCTTGAAGACATGGAACATGTCGTCGTCGACGTGGAGACAGCATCCACGGATCTCGTCGTCGCAGATGTCGTCGACAGACGCGTCGACGAGCCCGTCGACGAGCCTGTGCCCGTTTTAGAAGAAGAAGGTATGGCTTTAGACAGTGACGCAAGAGAGCCAGGTCCCGTAGGCGTAATAGGAGGTAAATCCTGTGGGGAGACAGCCAAAGAGGTTTCCACAAGTCTACTTTTCTTGAGAAAAGGAGAAGGCACCTCAGTCTCTGACCCACGCTTCTGAGAGGTCTTAGACTGGAAAGAAGAGACGCTCTCAACCTCCGAGAGCACCGTGTCTGTAGATTTCAACTTCTGTAGCCACAGATGGAGATGGGCCTCTCTGTCTCTTAAAGTTTTAGGTGGAAAAGTACGGCAGTACTTACAGTTCTTCACCTCATGGTGCGGGTAGAGACAGTAAATACATTTACTGTGTGGATCTTCATGAAAGAGACGCAATTTTCCACAAGATGGACATGGCCTGAAGAAAGATTTCCTTGAAGAAGACATCTGAGAAGAAAAAACAGCTATGTATGAAGAAAAAACTGAGCAGAGCTCAGGGAGACTCCCTTCACACGACGTGCGGTAGAAAATCTGAGGACTTGGGCTTCTGAGGAGAAGTTTCTAGAGGGAGCTACAGCCTGATTGGCTAGAATGTGGACCAATACATAATGACACTGATATGTTACTAAAGTGAGTTCTCCCTTAGGCTTTCTATGGGCCTATTTGGTTCCATGGTACTTTTAAACTTTATATATTTTACTGCATTTTATATATGTATATATGTAATTATGATAATTTTCATGTATATATGTATACATTACTGCTATTTTATGTACCGTGGGACTCCCACTTCAACGACGGGGAACATTCAAGCATGTGAATCTATGAAAGACACCCCTAATACTGGAAAATCAAGACTACAAAGTGTTGGTATTTGGCATGCAGACAATCAGGGCCGGCACTAGGCATGGGGAGTCTGGGCAGCTGTCCAAAAGCCGCACTCAGCCCACCAACATGGGGTCCACACAAGTGCAAAACAGCCAGGCCAGGGCTCAGCAGTCCTCTTGTGCCCCCTGCTGATCCAATTGAAAGAAAGGTGTCTCGTTGTAATTGCGCCACAGCTAGGAGCCCCATCCCCTGGACCTTGCAGCTATTGTGTAGCGTGGCGGGCCTAGGAGAGGGGGACACGTCCTCTGGTCTGGTCCCAGTTGCAAGTAGACACATTCAGCAGGTGTGTCCTGCAAGCAGGCCGCCTGCCTGTTCAGAGGCACCATGGCACTGTCCAGCAGGGGAGCTCTCTTAAAGTTTTAACCCTCTCAGATGATAAGCATGCCTTCAGGGATTTATGAGCTGTAAAAGAGGTGCCTCTAGGTGGCTGAGAAAAAGAGGCTGCAACCCAGGGGGGTCTGCACAGCATCTTCCGGAGCAGGGTCATCTATTCGGATGCAAACAGCCCTGAATGGGTTCACCTTGTATGCAAATTAGAGAAGCCTCGCACATTCCCTTTCTCCCGGGGCCGAAAAATCCTAGAACGTTGCTGGTTATGATCAAAACGTTGGGCCCTTGCACTTATTCTTTAGCAAACTAAGCATTGGCACAGTACAAGCTGAATTTTAGTATCCAAGGATGGCGCAGGGGGGACAACTTTGTTTTTTCTGAAGTATGGCCTATGGTGCCCGTGCAGCGTCACATGCTGGGCGCCAAACATGCAGTAAAGTTATGCGTGTCATACTTTAGAAATAAATAAACGTAATCATCTCAACTTAAAAGTTTATCGTTTTTCCTAGTTATTATTTGATATAACTATACAGTTAACAGTAAATGGTCCTGAATAAGGTGGAATTTACTCAAATTGTGAGGAAATTAATCCAGTTTACTGAGAGTTACTCCTGCTAGGCAGGGGCGTAGCTTGGTCAGTAAGATTGGGAGTGTGTGAACTTCAGATTTTCCAACAATCAGGCTGGCATTTAATGTTAAAATACATTATACGACAAGCAGGATGCATGAGAGGGTCTTACGGCGCAGCAGAAAGGGAGAGGAATGCGGATTGGTAGGAGTACTACGTGAGAGAAACACAATATTTAATAAAATAATCAACATTTTTCAGTTTCAAAACCGAGATCAGTGTGTGCGTTTTTGTCTGTGTGTGCAGGCAAAAATCCCACGTGAAATCCGACAGACACCCCACTATCAGCGACGGTTCCTCCGTGGGAGTAGAGGAGTGTTGTAAAACAAAGAAGGCTGGGCTGTTCCTCAATGAAATGAATGTACGTGTCACGCTAGTGGGCGATGGATGGTGTAGGGTCACGTGGTTTCCTACAGTTGGGCATCCATTTTGTTGGATTTAATGCCCTCACACACCCTTGCAGGTGTCATGCTTCATCATCTGGGCTGCTCCTCGTTGGGTCGGCGGTGCAATACCCAACGGGCGACACCTCAAAGAGGGGCACTTTGGCGGAGATCTTTTATCCAACTGCCATCAGGTGAAGTGTGGGTGTGGGGCCAGAACAGGGTAGACGTGTTAAGTGTGTTAAAATAAAGCTCGGAGTACCAGGATCAGTTTTATTCTGGGGGTCCCCTGCTTTAATTAAAAAGTTATACAACTCACTGGGACTTGGTGGAATATAATGCTTCCTTTTGCCAGTCTCAGTTCAGTTTGTGCTCTAATTGGTCGGTCGACATGTTTCTCGCGTAAACACATAAACTAGTGACACAGAGCGGCTTTTCACTATGCCGCTGTGTCACCACGCCGCATTGTTCCCAGGGGCGGGCTGTCATCATACCTAAACTGAGCCAATAAGTTTACTTGGTAGAGCAGTCATAATGCGGCGTTAATACGTGGACTGAGAGACGGTACGGCTGTTCAGCATGCCGCCGTGTCAAACAGAGACGGCGAGTAGCAGGCACTGAGGGCGCTTAATGTAATTTATTGTAAACCCACTCCAATAGACCCAGGAGATTCTGCTCGGCATACACAACGACCGTTGCAACAATGGTACCGGCTCCTACTGGAGGTACGGGGGGACTTGACTCCCCGCGAAATGACACACCACCAGCCCATTGGGGCACACCGTTACTAGGTAGCACGCCTGAGCTGACATAAAATGGAGGGCTCTTATACAGCACGCTCATACCAGAAGGAGCGACGGGGCAACAACACCACACGCCAGGATTGATTTACTGTTGTACAAATAATCTGCACTGTAGATTAAGCGGAATGCTCATAATGAATTTTTTTTTTTTTTTAATAGCGCACCTACACCCTAATGAGCAACAAGGTAGTAACACAGAACTGGCAATAATCGAGAACAATTGAGAACTTTGTAGTATATTTAACTTTACTATACAAACTACATTACCAACTGCACAGTTATGAGTGATACATTCCTCACTGCAATTCCTTTTTAACCCCAGCCGCACTGGAGTTCTGAACCCGTTGTACAACACGCCGGGTACTGTTGCGGTCTGTATACTAAACCTAATAGGTGAGTCAAGTGGCTCATCACCTATGTAATTGCTGTTGCCGTTTGTTTTTAACGCATAAATTGCATTTTTACCTTTTCCACAGGGGCATGCCCACTACTTAGCTCACTGTAGAACCCCACAAACACTGGTTCCTTGTTTTTATTCCACAGCTAGGGGCACTCACTCTAGCATGACACTTGATATGTACGTAATAACCCTATGGTTGTTTGGATTATAAACCTGTTGTGATTTACTCCTATGTTTCCTATTTTAGGTAGATGCAGGCAACACAGGTATTTTACATGGAAGACTAATCCCTGTAGAGAACACAAATTACTGATACACATAACATCAGACACTTACATTTGATTACCCTTACGTAGACAGTGATAATCTTATATATAGGTCCTGAAGAATCGCAGCCAAAAGGGCAACGCGAGAAACATGTCGACCGACTAATTAGAGCACAAACTGAACTGAGACTGACAAAAGGAAGCATTATATTCCACCAAATCCGAGTGAGTTGTATAACTTTTTAATTAAAGCAGGGGACCCCAGAGATAAAACTGATATTGGTTCTCCGAGCTTTATTTTACCCTGTTCTGGCCCCACACCCACACTTCACCTGACGGCAGTTGCATAAAAGAGTTCCGCCAAAGTGCCCCTCTTTGAGGTGTCGCCCGTTGGGTATTGCACCGCCGACCCAACGAGGAGCAGCCCAGATGATGAAGCATGACACCTGCAAGGGTGTGTGAGGGCATTACATTCAACAAAATGGATGCCCAACTGTAGGAAACCACGTGACCCTACACCATCCATCACCCACTAGCGTAACACGTACATTCATTTCATTGAGGAACAGCCAGCCTTCTTTGTTTCACTTGTTATTGAAGGGCAACTGCTGTGGCTGGACATTCTACTACTCTGGAGTGGCAAACGCCCTTGGATACCTGAAATTCCCCCCCCCTTTGTTGTAAATCAGTAGAGGAGTTTTACCCTATCCCTGACACTGCTGGGCAGAAAGTGTCAAAAAGGAAATGGTAATAAAATGAATTCATTACAATTTTATTTTTGACACTTTCTGTAAGCAAACGGAGTGCAAGGGCAGGGCGGGCCAGTGCGTCACAGTTGCCATTGATTGGCAACAGTGAGGAGTGGCCACTTAAGTTTGCATTTTGCATGTTGGTTTGGCCGGCTACCTTGCTGCGGCCAAATTGACATGTGCAATGCAAACCTCTCCAACCCGGCTGCCTTGGACAGCTGGGTTGGAGAGCAGCCACAGGCCTACATTGCCTTTTGGAGCTTTGAGCCAGGCTGCTCCCGCCAATCAAGACACTTTATAAGAGCGTCTTGATTGGATGAGATTTAGTTGTGGGCTTCACGCTCGGAGGACGTGCTGCCTGCAGAACAACCAGGAAGTACAGCAGAACGAGCATCAGTGTAAGATAAGTGATTGATTTTTTAAATGTGTATATTTATGTTAATGTGTATATTATGGTGAATTTGTTATGTATATATGTTATGTGTATATTTTTGTGCCTCTCCAGTGTGACTTGCCACCAACCGCCACTGACCCTGCCATCAATACACAATAAGAATGAGATGAAGAGAGGAGGCTGAGACCCTAGCATCAATACACAATAAGAATGAAATGAAGAGAGGGGACTGAGGCCCTGACATTAATACACAATAAGAATGAGATGAAGAGAGGGGTCTGAGACCCTTTTAGTGCTCACTATTTTTATTTATTTTATGGAGTTTGTAGAGCGCGCAGCTACCCCCTAGGGGGTGTCCCGGCGCTAAAAATCCAGGGGTACCCAAGTGAAAAAAAAAAAGGGAAGTGAAAAAGAAAAAAGGAGATGAAGGGGAAACTAGAGTCCAGAGAAGAGCCAGGTTTTAAGTTTGGCTCGGAAGATGGTTTCAGAGGGACAAAACCTCAGCTCAAGCGGAAGGGAATTCCAGAGTCTGGCAGCAATGACACCGAAACCTCTGCCACCGGTTCTGGACAGTCTGAAACGGGGCGGGATCAGGAGGCGTAGGTCATTGGATCTCAGGGATCTGATGGAGCGAGATATCGAGACCCGATTTTGCAGGTAAGTAGGACCGAGGTTGTTGACGGCTCGATAAGTAAGAGTGAGGACCTTAAACTGGATGCGGCTAGCCACAGGGAGCCAGTGGAGTTTCCTCCGATATGCAGAGACAGATTGACGGTACGGGATGTTACCGATCAGTCTGGCTGCAGCATTCTGGACGATCTGCAGCCGACCAATCAGGTACTGGGGGGCCCCTGCATAGAGGCTATTGGCATAGTCCAGGTGGGACGTGATAAGGGCCTGGGTAACTGTGCGGCGGGAATCCATGGGGAGGTACGGAAGGATCTTTCTTATCATGCGTAGTTTCATGAAGCAGGCGGAAGTAACTTTGTTGATCTGAGTTTTGCATGACAAGGAGTCATCAAATTGGAAACCAAGGTTCCGTGCCGAGTGAACCGGGGAAGGGGCAGGATCAAGAGCCGTAGGCCACCACCAAGAGGAGGGGATAGAGGTTTTCTGATTAAAAAACAGAACCTCTGTTTTGTCTGCGTTCAATCTAAGGTGGTTCATAGTCATCCAGCCACTGATGTTAAGGAGGCATTGGCGGAAGTTGAGAAATGCGGAGTCCGAGTGGTCCCGAAAGGAAAACACCAGCTGTGTGTCGTCAGCGTAAGAGACCACCCTGACTCCGTAAGATTCCACCACGTCCGCCAAGGGGGCCAGATAGACGTTGAAGAACAGGGGGCTTAGGGCGGAGCCCTGCGGCACCCCGCAAGACAGAGGTTTTTTCTCTGACTTAAAAGGGCGTAGCAGTACCCTTTGACTTCTGGATGAGAGAAAGGACTCGATCCAGCCGAGGGCAGTGCCACCAATGCCTATCTGCTTGAGACGATCCAGGAGGATGGGGTGCGAAACCGTGTCGAATGCCGCGGACAGGTCGAGGAGAACCAACATGGCCTCCTCGCCCCTGTCCACGCACTCCCGGATGGTCTCAGACACCTCCAGCAGGGCCGTCTCGGTACTGAATCCTGCTCTGAAACCGGATTGGGATCCATGAAGCAGAGAGTGGTGTTCTAGATAGTCCGTAAGTTGGAGCTGTACGGCTTTCTCCAGGACCTTGGCGGGTTTAGGAAGAAGGGAAATGGGACGGTAGTTGGAAAAGACAGCGGGGTCTGCGTCTGCCTTTTTCAAAATGGGAATCACCAATGCCTCCTTCCAGGTGGTTGGGAAGAAGCCATGGTGAAGGGAAGCATTCCAGACGGAAAGGAAAGGGCAGGCCAGTGAGGGCGCCAGTTCTCCCATGATTTTAGCGGGGATCGGATCGGAGGGGGCACCAGATTTACAGCCAATGAGTAGTCTGATAGCCTCGTCCTGGTTGAGTTTATTGAATGCAAGGAAGGATGGAGACTCAGGGGGGCTGATAGGGGGAGATGGAGTAACAGACTCTGTGGGAAAGGAAACACAGAGTTTGTTAATTTTATCCAGAAAGAAATCTGAGAGTCCCTCGCAAAGAACCTGACAGGCGGTATTCTGGGGGGCCCTAGCCGGAGGGTTAATAAAGTCTTTGACGATGTTAAAGAGCGTTTTGGATGAATTTTTGGCTTTATTAATTTGAGCGGCAAAGTGGTCTTTCATCGCGCATTTTTTAAGTTTAAGAAATTGCTTTAGGGCCGTTCTGTAGAGATGTTTGGCTTCAGGATCGTAATTAAGTCTCCACTTGCGTTCTAGAGCCTTACATCTGCTTTTCTCCTCCCGAAGGGGGGTGGAGAACCAGGGAGCCGAGGGTCGCGACCTGGTGGAGGAAATGGTTATCTGGGGGGCAATAGAATCAATTGCTTTGATGAGAGTAGAGTTCAATCTGGAGACATTTTCATCAATGTCCCGGGAGAGGTGCTCCGACTGATAGTGAAATAGTGGATCCAGGGTAGCGCAAGTGACTACCGCCTTGCATCCATTAATATCTGTCTATAAGTTGTGTGTACTGTCTTTTTAATCATTTTTCGTAATAATGACCCTTGCATCATGACACAGTGACACTGAGGAGAGAATAAGTGAGTGAGGCTGAGACCCTTGCATCATGACAAAGTGAAACTGAGGAGAGAAGAAGTGAGTGAGGCTGAGACTGTGGCATCAGGACCCAGTGAGACTGAGGAGAGATGAAGGGAGTGAGGCTGAGACTGCGGCATCAGGACCCAGTGAGACTGAGGAGAGATGAAGGGAGTGAGGCTGAGACTGCGGCATCAGGACCCAGTGAGACTGAGGAGAGATGAAGGGAGTGAGGCTGAGACTCAGGCATCAGGACCCAGTGAGACTGAGGAGAGATGAAGGGAGTGAGGCTGAGACTCAGGCATCAGGACCCAGTGAGACTGAGGAGAGATGAAGGGAGTGAGGCTGAGACTGCGGCATCAGGACCCAGTGAGACTGAGGAGAGATGAAGGGAGTGAGGCTGAGACCCTGGGAGCAGGACACAATGAGACTGAGGAGAGATGAAGTGAGTGAGGCTGAGACTGCGGCATCAGGACCCAGTGAGACTGAGGAGGGATGAAGGGAGTGAGGCGGAGACTGCGGCATCAGGACCCAGTGAGACTGAGGAGAGATGAAGGGAGTGAGGCTGAGACTGCGGCATCAGGACCCAGTGAGACTGAGGAGAGATGAAGGGAGTGAGGCTGAGACCCTGGGAGCAGGACACAATGAGACTGAGGAGAGATGAAGGGAGTGAGGCCGAGACTGCGGCATCAGGACCCAGTGAGACTGAGGAGAGATGAAGTGAGTGAGGCTGAGACTGCAGCATCAGGACCCAGTGAGACTGAGGAGAGATGAAGGGAGTGAGGCTGAGACTGCGCATCAGGCCACATGCCCCCTCCCCTTTAATAAAAAACAACAGCCCTGGTGATTGGGTCCCTATGGCCTAATGAGGCTCGTGGAGAGGGGCCACACAGCCCCCTCCCCTTTAACAAAATATAAAAGACCTTGGGGGGTGGGGTCACCAGGGCCAGACCGTCAGGCCATCGTCCCCGCTGCACACAGCCAAAGACGATGCGCAGTGTGGGGTTTGCTGCGTGTGGGGGATGGTCGCAGGCCCCCCAGCCATCCAGAGTTGGATTCCTGTATCAAAATTAAATATTACTTTAGGTTAAAAAAACAAAAGGTAAAAGTAATGCTATAGTTAGGTGTGATAAAAAGATCTTTTTTTGTGTGAAAAAAACGTAGAAATTCACTGAAAAAAACGAAGACTATACGTTATAGTTAGGTGAATTCGTCAATTACAACATTATTGTTTTAAACTAAAAAAATCACAAAAATGTACTTTTTACTGGTAGCCACACTAACTATAACTTGTGCCCCGATGCACTGCTTATGACCTCACTTAAGACATCACACATGACATGTTCTATTGCTTTATATACAACATCACTGATGACATCCCAAATATATATATATATATATATATATATATATATATATATATATATATATATATATATATATCCACACACAAGTTGCCTGCAGTGAGTCAGCCCACACGAGTGCATGAATTTATCCTCTTTATTTCATGACAAGAACGGCTTTCCAATATCAGCACAAGCGCTTCGCCATCTTAATCCTGCGTTTGCCCAACGCGTTTCATGCTTGGCGGCATTTCATCAGGGGCTCCAGGTAGGTAAGGGAACACAGCCCGCAATGAGCAAGTCACTTTTAAATTCATAAGTCCACGCCCAGGTGGGCGCGGCCGTCACCACGGCCTTCTGGATCTTGAAGTGCTCACAGTATTCTCAAGTGAGTTGCAGCTGTGAAGTTCCCCACAAATTGTCCAAAATTAAAACCACAGTTGGTTGCGATAGTCTCTCGTGATGATGAGGAGGCACACATTGTGTTCTTCCATGGAGGTGCACCCGTCCCACATTAGCGGCGCAATTAAACACCACCACAGGGCTGCACGAGGGTGCAGCAGGGCTGAACTCGCGACTCAGACTGCGCCGCTTAAATCTCCACACACAAGTTGCCTGCAGTGAGTCAGCCCACACGAGTGCATGAATTTATCCTCTTTATTTCATGACAAGAACGGCTTTCCAATATCAGCACAAGCGCTTCGCCATCTTAATCCTGCGTTTGCCCAACGCGTTTCATGCTTGGCGGCATTTCATCAGGGGCTCCAGGTAGGTAAGGGAACACAGCCCGCAATGAGCAAGTCACTTTTAAATTCATAAGTCCACGCCCATGAAACGCGTTGGGCAAACGCAGGATTAAGATGGCGAAGCGCTTGTGCTGATATTGGAAAGCCGTTCTTGTCATGAAATAAAGAGGATAAATTCATGCACTCGTGTGGGCTGACTCACTGCAGGCAACTTGTGTGTGGAGATTTAAGCGGCGCAGTCTGAGTCGCGAGTTCAGCCCTGCTGCACCCTCGTGCAGCCCTGTGGTGGTGTTTAATTGCGCCGCTAATGTGGGACGGGTGCACCTCCATGGAAGAACACAATGTGTGCCTCCTCATCATCACGAGAGACTATCGCAACCAACTGTGGTTTTAATTTTGGACAATTTGTGGGGAACTTCACAGCTGCAACTCACTTGAGAATACTGTGAGCACTTCAAGATCCAGAAGGCCGTGGTGACGGCCGCGCCCACCTGGGCGTGGACTTATGAATTTAAAAGTGACTTGCTCATTGCGGGCTGTGTTCCCTTACCTACCTGGAGCCCCTGATGAAATGCCGCCAAGCATGAAACGCGTTGGGCAAACGCAGGATTAAGATGGCGAAGCGCTTGTGCTGATATTGGAAAGCCGTTCTTGTCATGAAATAAAGAGGATAAATTCATGCACTCGTGTGGGCTGACTCACTGCAGGCAACTTGTGTGTGGAGATTTAAGCGGCGCAGTCTGAGTCGCGAGTTCAGCCCTGCTGCACCCTCGTGCAGCCCTGTGGTGGTGTTTAATTGCGCCGCTAATGTGGGACGGGTGCACCTCCATGGAAGAACACAATGTGTGCCTCCTCATCATCACGAGAGACTATCGCAACCAACTGTGGTTTTAATTTTGGACAATTTGTGGGGAACTTCACAGCTGCAACTCACTTGAGAATACTGTGAGCACTTCAAGATCCAGAAGGCTGTGGTGACGGCCGCGCCCACCTGGGCGTGGACTTATGAATTTAAAAGTGACTTGCTCATTGCGGGCTGTGTTCCCTTACCTACCTGGAGCCCCTGATGAAATGCCGCCAAGCATGAAACGCGTTGGGCAAACGCAGGATTAAGATGGCGAAGCGCTTGTGCTGATATTGGAAAGCCGTTCTTGTCATGAAATAAAGAGGATAAATTCATGCACTCGTGTGGGCTGACTCACTGCAGGCAACTTGTGTGTGGATATATATATATATATATATAATTTAAATTACATTTATATAACTAATGAAGAGTAAAATGTCTTTCAAATTACGGCGTACAGTTGCTACACATAAAGCGCTGCCATACATGACAACATATAGATCATTAAAATGTGAGTTTTTGATAAAATTGCAAGAATGTCTTTCCCCCCCGCCTTTTATCGAAGCAGGGCAATTTCAGGCAGGAGATTGTACCTAAAAATAAAGCCATGTGGGTTTTTTTTGCTTAAAAAATCGGGTCCGGTGGCATGTATGCACCAGGTTGTCCATGTGGTGATATTCACGCTATGTAAATAAATATTAGTTTAATACATCGCACGACTCTGGCTGTATATTTCAACTGTCGTGTTCTGGAATTAATACTGAGGTAATATATAGCTCACAATAACCTTGTGTGAGCACAAAAAACACCCTGCATGGGCTTTCCCAGCTTCCGTGGGCATGAAAGTATGTTGTTTATGCACAGAGTTTGTACCTGGTGCTCAAAATGTGCATATCAGCGTCTTTTAGGGTTCATATGTGATTGTTAAAGGCGCTTGTCTTGAGCCCAGTTGAGCCTTCCTGCTCCCGCCTGAGTCAACAACAACACGTGAATCATCACTGTGTGCGCGAGACTTGGAGTCAGAATGCGCAGCTGCTGGGGAAAGTGTTGTTTACGTCAGGTTGTTCGAGATTTGTCTTATGCAACAATTTAAGGTTGTGCAATAAGGGGGTGGGGACGAGTACGTCCCAGTGCCAAAGGCGCTCGTGCGCCAAATAACTGTATTTGCTGGCTGACAGATTTTGTAGTTTTCAAGAAATATAATGAACAAGCATTGGCAATGCCAATAGGTCTGGCTTTAATGGACTACTGTATGACAAAAGATTTGTATTTGTGCGAAGCAAAGAAAAGTAGATTGATATTGGTGTAGATTGAAAGGTCAGGTGACAGTTGTGCTGTCGAGTTAGGCATAAACATTCATGTAGGATGAGGGCCTTCCTCCCATCTGCGCTGCTGCCAGAGCAAAACACAATCGATTATCTAGTCATCTAAGATATTTAATAGCATTGCAATAAACAAAATGATCACAACTGCATGGAGGGCAAGTACTTTTTTTGAGGAAGCCCACAGCTTCTACCCAATCAAAACATGTACTCCTGGTTCCCAACATTTGGGCGGAGCCAAAGCCCCCTGTGATGGATTCCCTCCCGAGACCGAGGAGTACCCCAACAAACCCAACATGGCGGCCGGTATGTCCCCGGCCGGAAGCAAACTATACGCTCTAACAGGCCAGGCAGGAACAGGCGGGCTGCCAACAGCGAACCAGGAGGATGGAGCCGGGAGTGGCAAAAAGATGCCGAAAGCAGGAATTCAGGGAGAGACAGGATCGAAGACAGGTGGAGAGCAAGATACCGGAGACGAGAAGGAAGAGAATCGCACACCCTAGGAAGGAACAGAGAAGCCGCCAGAGACCAGAGAATCATCCCAGGACGAGGTAAACCACCCGAGAAGAGACTGCTCAAGGAGCAACGCCCGTGAGTCCAGGACTCCAACGCGAGATGCGGAGGCTGGGACTCCCCTCCCCACGGCCCAGGAGGGTCGTGGGTTCAGGCAAGTGCCCCGAGCACAGTTTTATTCATTAAGAGGTTGGTGGGCCGGGTTTCGGGTCACACCATCCTAAATTACTGATATCCCTTTTGCACTCAGGCACGTCACGAGTAGAGAGCACAGGTGACGGGAACACTCTTCCCCTAAGACAGTGCTAGACCAGTGGCCTGACTATATTTTTATTTCTCTTTGTTCCTTTCCAGTTCCCTCCTGAGGAGAAGAACGAGTTCCCCACATTATTGCCGTCGAAGAAGAGCCAAAGCTGGGACGAAGCCCAACCACGATGAGAGTTCCCTGTGAACGCGGACTCCTTTGTTATTCCACATCTATGACTTCAGTTTATCCCTAATCCTATTCTGTGACTGTCCTGAGCCTCACGAAGGCGGTCGCTCCCCCACGCTGCTCCTGACCTCGAGCTGGTATCGTAGCGCTGATCAAACCATAATTTCTTTAAAAAAAACATCTGGGAACTGCTAGCATCTCGCGCTTTTAAGGACTAAGTTGTAATTTGTATTTAGGAGCGCTGTGCCGCCAGACAGCGCCTCGTGTGCCTATCACAGTCCAGTGCTGCTGTACTTTGCCTGTCTGCGTAATTGTGCACTTTATATTGACTCATCTCGCATTGTGTGCTGCATCGCCCTACCTGTACCCCAATAGCGCCCTGATTTGCCTTAAGGCTCGCCGACATTTTGTTTGTTGTTTGTTTGACTCCCAGCCCGGCTAGCGGCCCCGCCCCAGCCTCCCAGCTGACCCTCCCTCCCACTACGAGCGAAGCACTGTGACTGTCCTGAGCCTCACGAAGGCGGTCGCTCCCCCACGCTGCTCCTGACCTCGAGCTGGTATCGTAGCGCTGATCAAACCATAATTTCTTTAAAACTAACATCTGGGAACTGCTAGCATCTCGCGCTTTTAAGGACTAATTTGTAATTTGTATTTAGGAGCGCTGTGCCGCCAGACAGCGCCTCGTGTGCCTATCACAGTCCAGTGCTGCTGTACTTTGCCTGTCTGCGTAATTGTGCACTTTATATTGACTCATCTTGCATTGTGTGCTGCATCGCCCTACCTGTACCCCAATAGCGCCCTGATTTGCCTTAAGGCTCGCCGACATTTTGTTTGTTGTTTGTTTGACTCCCAGCCCGGCTAGTGGCCCCGCCCCAGCCTCCCAGCTGACCCTCCCTCGCCCCTCCCCTACCCACCATCCTCTTATGACAGATGTATCCAAGCGCAGCGGTCACGCGCAGCGGACGCGCCCCTTGTGCGCCGAAGGTGCGCCAAAGGTAAGCCCGTCTACGCCCGTCCGCGCCTGGACCGCGCTCAGCGCCCGTCCCCCTGCTGTATGCCGCTCCCAACCCCCCAGAGTAACTTATAATGCCGCTACTCTCCTCGCCCTCAACGCCGGACGCACCCCACTTTGCTGCGAAGCTACCCCAGGACGTACCCACGGCCCATTCTCCTGCCTCTCCTGTAAGTTCAACTGCTTCAGGACCCTCACCAAACACACTTCCTCCACACACAGCTCCGAACCCAACGACTCGAAATGCATCCTACTGAACACCCGCTCGGTCCACAGACATGCAACCGAACTCTGGGACCTAATCGACACTGCGTCACCTGACATCGCCTTCCTTACTGAAACATGGATGAATGCATCTTCTGCCCCCGACATCGCCATAGCCATACCGGACACTTACAAGATCATTCGAAAAGACCGCACCGATCAAACTGGAGGAGGCATCGCCATCGTCCATAGAAACACCATCAAAATTACAACCAGCTCTGACGTCAATCTTGCAACCGCCGAACACCTCCACTTTCAGATCGACACCGACCCCAGGACCACACTTAGAGGAACCCTCATTTACAGGCCCCCAGGCACCCGATCTCAATTCAGCGATGACATCACTGACTTCGTCAGCCCGCACGCCCTCGCCTCCGAGAACTACATTCTTCTAGGAGACCTCAACTGCCACCTTGACAACATTCTCGACAACAACACCACCACCCTTCTGGACAACCTGTCCAATCTCGGACTCAAACAACTTGTTGACACCCCCACTCACATAGCCGGACACACGCTCGACCCTATCTTCACCTCCAGCAAGCACATCTCCTTCGATCACACTACAGCTCTCCACTGGACGGATCACAGCTGTGTTCACTTCAGCTACAAAACAACCCTGACCCACAACCGTCCACAACCCATTCCCCGAAGAAAATGGAACAAAATCACCACGATCAACTCCTTACATCACTCAGCCAAAACACTCCCACCCTAGCAACGGACCCAGACCTAGCGGCCACCAACCTCAGGCAATGGATTACCCACAGTGCGGACGAACTAGCACCCCTGAAAAAACACCAGTCGAAATCATCCAGCAAAAAAGCTCCCTGGTTCAATGATGACCTTAAAAAATCCAAGAAGACATGCCGCACCCTGGAGAAGAATTGGAGAAAAGAACCAACCTCAGACAACATGGCCTCCCTCAAGACAGCCACCCGCAAACACCACCAACTGATTCGATCCGCCAAGAAATCAGCATTTAAAGACCGTCTCGACAACAATTCTCATAACAGCAAGGAACTCTTCAATATCGTCAAAGCATTCACCAACCCTCCCGCAGCATCCAACGACATCACTAACTCCCAAGACCTCTGCGATGCGCTATCCTCCTTCTTCTACAACAAAATTGCCGACATCCACAACAGCTTCAAGAATACTCCCAATGACCAACTCACCCCACCCCCCTCAGATCCCACCCCTCCAACTAACTACCTCAACTCCTGGAACCCAATCACCATTGAAGACACCATTCGCCTCATGAACTCAATCCACTCTGGCTCACCTTCTGACCCCTGTCCCCACTACATCTTCAACAAAGCTGACTCCATCATCGCTCCCCAACTCCGCGATGTCATCAACTGCTCCTTCAACTCCGCCACCTTTCCAGAAATATGGAAACACGCCGATCTCAGCGCCCTTCTGAAAAAACCAACAGCAGACCCCCTCAGATCTGAAAAACTACCGACCCATTTCCCTCCTCCCTTTCCCGGCCAAAGTCATAGAGAAAGCCGTCAATAGCCAACTCGCAGCCTTCCTTGAATCCAACAACTCCCTGGATCCCTCACAGAACGGCTTTCGAGCCAAACACAGCACCGAAACCGTCCTCATTGCGGCGACCGACGACATCCGAGCACTCCTGGACAACGGTGAAACAGTGGCCCTCATTCTACTCGACCTCTCCGCTGCCTTCGACACTGTCTGTCACAACACCCTCATACAACGCCTCCACAACATCGGCATACAAGGAAAAGCCTTGGACTGGATCATCTCGTTCCTTGCCGGGAGAACCCAGAGAGTCCGACTCCCCCCTTTCTACTCAGAGCCCACCGAAGTCATCTGCGGCGTACCTCAAGGCTCCTCACTCAGTCCCACCCTCTTCAACGTCTACATGAGTCCCCTCGCCTCCATCACACGTCAACACAACCTCAACATCATCTCCTACGCCGACGACACCCAACTAATCCTTTCCCTCACCAAAGACCCCAACACCGCCAAAAACAACCTTCACGAAGGTATGAAAGAAGTAGCCAAATGGATGAAACAGAGCCGCTTAAAACTCAACTCAGACAAAACGGAGGTGCTCATCCTAGGATCCCCCCCTCAGCTTGGGACGACTCCTGGTGGCCTTCCGCTTTGGGATCTGCGCCCACACCCACAGACCATGCACGTAACCTTGGCTTCATTCTAGACTCCTCCCTCTCAATGTCCAGACAAGTCAACGCCGTATCGTCCTCCTGCTTCAACGTCCTTCGCATTCTCAAAAAGATCTTCCGCTGGATCCCCCTCGAAACAAGAAAGACTGTCACCCATGCACTGGTCACGAGTCGACTGGACTATGGCAACACACTCTACGCCGGAATTACAACAAAATTGCAGAAAAAGCTCCAGCGCATCCAAAACGCATCAGCGAGACTCATATTAGACATCCCGCGCCAAGAGCACATCACCGGTCACTTAAAAAACCTCCACTGGCTTCCCGTCAACAAAAGAATTACTTTCCGCCTTCTTACCCACGCACACAAGGCCCTTTATAATCTAGGACCCGAATGCCTCAACACCCGACTGTCCTTCTACTATCCCACCCGCCAACTAAGATCATCCAACCAAGCCCTCGCCGCAGTCCCGCGCATCCGAAAAACCACCATGGGTGGCAGATCCTTCTCCTTCCTGGCTGCCAAGACCTGGAACTCACTCCCCACCCACCTCCGCCTTACTCAGAATCACATCTCCTTCAGAAAAGAACTGAAAACATGGCTATTCGATAAACAATAAACCCCTCCCTCCAGCGCCTTGAGACCCTCTGGGTGAGTAGTGCGCTTTATAAATGCATGAACTTGAACTTGAACTATTCTCCTGAGCCCCAGAACTGAAAGGCCCTTACCCAGGAAGCGCTGGAACAGGCATCCGGTAGAAAATAAGAGGCCACAATAAATAACTATACTACCATCAGCGACTCCTGTGCCACTACATACGGGAGGGGTGGGACATCTGGCGTGGCCATGCGAGCACACCCCTCTCCTGGTGATTCTCACACAATTGTCTGGCGATAGCCGCGCTGTCAAGCCAGACCATAAAAAGGGGCCCTTGTTGTCAGTGAAGTCTTCTTCATCTAACAAAAGGCTGGGAGCTAGTCATGCCAATCTCGTTATTCCTTAACGTGTAGCGGGTAGAAAGGTACTACCCTTGCATCTTTCACATATCTGCCCAAGGCACCAAGCACATCAGTGGCACCCCTAAAGGCTGCGGAAGTGTGGATTAAGAGAGTCTCTCTCACTAGTATGTAAGGGTGTGCATGGGGGTCCTCGCTTCTGCCCCCAACATCTCATACAGTGTATAATATCAGTAGGTTCTGTCGAGGGATGCGCAATTTCTTGAAAAGTTAAATTTATCCTGATAAACTGGGAAAACCAATCAATGGTGCAATATCAATAATGAAAAAATGGAAGAATGAGACTGACACAAAATTACAGAAGACACAGGGCTGTTATACAAGATATACAATTACATAAATAAGTGCCGTACACAAGGTGCATTACATAACACATAATCCGATAAACAAGACACTCAACATGGGCACAATAAACAGGAAAAATAAATCAGTTGGGCATCCGATCATCACTGGTTGAAATGTTCAAACATATATCCTTATTCCTTAGGTGTGGGTAAGACATTAGGACGGAACACCCATTCTTATAGTTGACATTGAACGAAGAATGTGTATATACAACACAGCATAATGGGTCTTCTTCAGGACTAGGGACATTCGAAACAGCCTGGTTTCAATAGGTACTGCATACAACTTGGTGCAGGTAAGTATGGATCAAAAATATCCAGGACTATATAAAGAAGGGGTTCCTCAATGTGGACCTTATTTATATTAACTCGTATGCATCGAGAAATCTAAAGGTGCCTACTTATGCGCACCCTTTGTTTCTTAGCATCAGAAAACCAGACGGATTCTTCAATGAGAAAGGAGAGGGAACTAATCCAACCTGCCTCACAGTACATCTGCAACAGACTGTGACACCCCCTGACAGCACAAATCCTCTTGGCCCACATGCAGGAATGCCCTAGCTGAGGCCCACTCTGCCTGCCTCTGTGCCAAGGACTCACCATACCCTGGCTTTAAAAGGGAATGACAGTGCAGCCAATTCTCCTAACCTACCGCCACCAGAATGCCTACCACCGCCCTCTTCCCGTTTTGGATTCTACATTGGAGCACTGGCCTCAGAACGCGTTTCTTTATGTCAAACTGTTGTGGTCCAGTAGTGGTCGCTTGTTTGCGAGTTAGTAGTGTGCAAATGACTTTGATCTGGAGTAGTACTTCACAAGTTAGTCCTCCATGAAAGATGTAAATTACCTCTCTCTAATATCATAATTCCTCCTCAGTGCCTCCTTATGAATTTAATTTTTTAATTGTCCTTGCTCTAAAGCTGACCCGTGTCCCTCTCCTTATCAGCTACCAGATTACAGCTTTATATGATGGCTTTGGTTATTTCAGAACTCAACCAATCCCCACTGGTTCCTTTGGGAGACTTAATGTCTCATTAGTGATGTTACTTGCTAGTATATTTTGTGATTTTTTTTCTAAATCAGTGTCCATGTAAGTAGTAAATGCCCTCCCACAGCACACCTAGAACACACCCCTGCACATAGGAGAGGGCAACTGCCCCCTTGCGAGGTCATGGAGAGACTTACAGCTGGTGACAACACAGCCTCAACATTGTATCCTACGCCGACAACACCCAGCTCATCCTCTCCCTCACCAAAGACCCCGCCACTGCCAAACTCAACTTCCAGAAAGGAATGCAAGACTTTGCAGTCTGGATGACCAACAGCTGCCTGAAGCTCAACGCCGAGAAGACAGAAGTCCTCGGTACCACCCCTTCTTCATGGGACAGCACCTGGTGGCCGACCGCACTCCGAAGCCCACCTACCCCCTCAGACCATGCCAAGAACCTCGGTATCGTGCTCGACTCATCACTCACCATGAATTGACAGGTCAACGCCATCTCCTCCAGCTGCTTCAACAACCTTCCCATCCTCCGCAAGACCTTCAAGTGGATCCCCCCTAAGTCAAGGAAGACAGTCACCCACACACTTCTCACTAGCAGACTGGACTATGGAAACGCACACTACGCCGGCATCAACAAGTCCCTGATCCGAAAACTCCAGACAATACAGAACACCGCAGCCAGACTCGTCCTCGGCATCCCCAAACGCAAACACATCAGTCAACACCTACAAAGTCTCCACTGGCTCCCCGTGGAGAAAAGAGTAACTTTCAAAATCCTCACTCAAGCCTACAAATGCCTACACAACAACGGACCCAAATATCTCAATGAATCAACTTCCACGTACCTAAAAGAAACCTCCCATTCCAACCTTGCACTAGCCAAAACCCCGCACATGCACAGAGCCAGAGCAGACGGAAGATCCTTCTCTCACATTGCAGCCAAGACCTGGAACGAGCTACCGGCAGACATCAGACACGCCCCCTTACTGAACACCTTCAGGAAGACCCTCAAGACCTGGCTCTTCGGCTAAACAGATCTGCGGACCCCCCCACCTCAGCGCCTTGAGACCCACACGGGTGAGTAGCACGCTTACAATCCCCTGATTGATTGATTGATGATAGTATTTGCTATTTTGTGGTACAGTTTTTTTACCTGCACACAAAAGGCACAATTTTGACTCTAGATCCATTGAAATTCTCTCACATAGATACTTCAAACTCTACACAGAAAAGAGCACAGAAATTAGGACTCAAAACAAGAAAGATTCAAAAGACGACTCATCTTGAAAGGAGTTTTGACTTCAGTTGAATAACTGGACAAGAAATGAGCCTCAGCATCACACTGAAGACCAACCTTGAAAAGAAGTTGGCTTCAAGAAGAAAAGACAATCAAAGGAGGTTAGAGGTCCAGGCGAGCCTTGGGCTTAGAGTCTCGAGCTCCTGAAAGCAAATGTCCTTGAAAAGAGGTTTCAACAAGGGGCAAAGCTTCAAGGGTGTTGTTTGGGGCTGATAGACCCCCCTAATAAACGTTTCTGTAGCACATAGTTGGATACATGTTCTCTCAGTAGGGTATGGTGAGGTCTCTGTTGGATTTCACCAGGGTTGTTAAATACACACACACTGCTGAAAATGCACTTGGTTCAGTACAAAAACTCTCTCTCTCTCTCTCACTCTCTCTCTCCTCTATCTATATATGTATTCACTGAAAAAACAAAGATTAAAGCAACATTACAGGTAGGTGAAACATTCAGTGACAACGTACAGTTTTAAACTAAAAAAAGACTGAAAGTACATTAATCTCAAGTAACAATACCCTAATGTACCTATAACTTTCGACCCCGCCATGCACAGTGTTGCTAGTTCAGTTGCCATCAGTAATGCCATCAACAATGTCACTAAACATCATTAGTGTTGTAAGATGTGAGATCATTAGCAATGTTGGCCCTAGAGTGGGTCCCTCTGGGATCCACCCACAAACGCTCTGAGGACAGAGTATCCATACCCGGCCCCCGCTTTTCCACCTGTTGTCTCCATTTCGGGACTTAGCAAGGAAGCGGCATGGTGATGGATGCCAGCAAAGAGATGTCTGAGACAAAGGTGCGAGTGTTGGAAAGGAGAGCGCCACCCACATGGGGGAATGTACTTACTGCGGGCACTCGAATCCCCACCACACACACCGTGTCTTTCAGCTTATGGTAGCAAAGCAGGCCTCTTTTATAATTGGATTCCGGCAGCACTGTTTAGTCGGAAAGGCATTTGAAGAAGGAATCACTCCGAAATGCATCATGCCATTTCCAATCAAATCTGCTGGTCAGAAACGATCCTGAGTTTGTGCCCGGTTCTTCCTGTTGTGTCAGGGGCCTTGTACGTGATATATATTTATTTATTTTAGGACAGGGGACTTAGGGCCAGATGTAAGAAGCCGTTTGCTGTTCGCAAACGCCGGAATTCGCAAACGGTGTTTTGGTATGTATGAGCCAAATCGCAAAATAAGGAATCGCAAAAATTGAGATTCCTTATTTTGCTCAAGCATTTTATTTTTGCGAATCCTCATTAAGAAATCGCAAATTACCACCAACTCGAAGTTGGTGGTAATTTGCGAATTCTTTCACAAATGCACTTTTTTGCATTTGTGAAGGCGGCATGTGGGGCACATACATGCCCTTAGGGCATGTATGTGCGCCATATGCACACACATGTACATTTCAGGGTTGCATCAGGGTGTCCTTATGACACCCTTGCACCCTTGAAATTATTCTCAATTTGCGATTCTCAAATTGCGAATCGCAAATTGAAAATAACTTCACATTCATTCCTATGGGCCTCCTGGCCCATAGAAATGAATGGGAAATTATTCCTTAATTGCAATTTCGCAAATTGCGAATTCGCAAATGAGGAATAATAATAAATCGCTAATAATTGCGATTTTTTTAGATACATACCATTTTGCAATTCTCAAATAGCGATTCTCAAAAAATCGCTATTTGAGAAACGCAAATAGGTATTTTGATACATCTGCCCCATCGTCCCTCAAGTTCTGTAATGGCGTCGTAACATTTTCTTTCATGTTGCTGCTAGCCAATTAGAGTGCTCAGCCCTGTGGGACCATCCCTCCCACAGGAGCAAGCACAAGGTAAGCAAACAAGCCCCCCTAGGCCAATCAGAACGCTCATTTTTTAAAATGTTGAGCTCGCTGGACTCGTGCAAGAGATCCTGAAATCCAACCATCCAGATATATAAATATAAATGTACCTTAATTTCCCAAGAAATACTGAATGGATTTACACCAAATCACATAAAGAACACTTTCTAGGTCAAGATTCAACCGTATACATACCCTCATGGGTGATTAGTGCTCTTATAAATTGACATAACATACCAATATCTAGCTTCCTGACAAAATTTGCGTGATTCCGTTCAGCAGTTTAAGCAGTATCGCATTCCAAAACAAAGTTCATGGAAAATGCATGGAGATTTTACGTTTTGAGACTCTCTCTTTTCCTCGGCCTACACTTGACAGAAAATCACATAACTTTTTACTAACCAAAAAAGAGCACTTCCTTGGAAAGATTCGTAAAGATTCATCAATCGGCGACAAAGTTATTAGCAAACCCAAAAAGCCGTTTCCTATAGAAACACAGACCTAACTTAACTACACAGTGGCAACTGCCACTGAGATTTTGTGTGTGTGTCAGTGGCGGCTGCTTTGGAAATGCTCAAATAGTAGTGGGGCGACGCTCCTTTGCCTTAGCAGAGGAGCCACCGGGGCGGGAGGGATATGTGTGTGATTGTGTGTGTGTGTTCGTGTGCCTATTCCATCTGATATGAAAGTCTTTGAGAATGTGAGAATTTTTGTTGTTTTACAAAATATTTAGTTTCCTGCCATTTTGTACTACCAATCCACACTCCTCTCCGTCTCCACTGCTCCTTAAGCCCCCTCCTGACCTGCTGGTCACATAATGTACTTTAAATGGCTACTCCAGTGTGATTGTTGGGAAATCTGAAGGTCACACCCCCGAATCTTTCTGATCAAGATACGCCCCTGGTTTCAACTCAATCCACCAATCACCCTTGAAAAGAATGGAGGCGAAATGAGAAAAATCCTGGAATGGAGCTGTTACTTTGTAGTATGCGGAGTGGGGGAGCATTTATCTCTCCACCATTTGTTGCTGATAATTTGCAATTCGGTATCAGACAGCAAAAAATACATATTGACCCAGGCATGACATCTATGGCATGTATGCAGGGCAAGCATGGGAAACAAGAACTAACTTTTGGATAGGCTATTTCACATGAAATTAGGACTTTTTTTGTACCTCTAAAAAGGAAACAAGTACCCTCAGACTTGCCTGTACCACTTTACAGAGCCGTCAGAGATGCTCTGGACCGGAGTCGAACCAGAAGAACAAAGTGATGCAAGGGTTAAATATCTGGCTTGGCCTTCAGTTGAAGAAGGGTTTGATTCAAGTCCAGTAAAATCATCACCTGATGAGACACCGCCATAAAATGTTATTATGTAGAGGACAGCTTCCCATCATCAGGTGACCATGCCGATAGAAAAGGAGGAATAAACTTCCTCATAGAAATTCCCACTAGCGTTGAAGAAACCTCAGTATTTACCAATGCTTGAGACTGTTTTGAAACCCTCAATAGAGAATTTTTGTAAACGCTCTGAAGGCTAGGCCAGTAACTGCTGTAGTTGAGAAGAAATATAGGGGCAGATTTACAAGCAACTTGCGCCACCAGTACATCACTTTTGTGACGCACTTGCAGCGCATTTTTCTGCCCCATATTTACAAGGATAGGAAAGGCCACCCTGCGTGGCTTTTCCTGTACTTGTAAATACAGACAATTTACACGCAGCACTTTGCATGAAAGAAAGGGGCGTTCCATGGGTGTTGCTGTGGATGTTCCCACGCAACACCCATGGAACCAGACAACTTACAAATTTACAAGAAATCGTAAATCTGGAAATGCGTCTGAGGCGTAGGGAGGCGCAACGAGGAGAAATGTAACCATTGCTCCTCATTGTTTTCCTCTTTCTATTCGAGTTGCATTCTGTAGCGCAAATAGAAAGAGGAAATCACCTCTTGTGATTGTTTATGTGCAGGAAGGTGTGCCTTCCGGTACATAAACAATCCTTTAAATCAATGACGGTTTACAAGTTCTAAGTGTGCGAAGGCAGCACACATAGAAGTTGTAAAACGCCATTTCTGATTGTTTGTGTGCAGGAAGGGAACTCTTCCTGCACATAGACAATCATCCCCGTGACGCAGGCACCCGTGCACCATGGTGCAAGGGTGCCTGCGCCGGCGCAGGGCAGCAGTTTGTGCGCCAGCGCAGGGGGAAGCACGGAGATGCGACATATTGTTGTGAATATGTTGCATCCCTGTGCTTAGAAACTAACGCCGCGCGGCACAGCAAAATGACTTGCTGCATCGAGCTGCGTTAGTTTATTGTAAATCTGCCCCATAATTTGCATGCCAGGACTCGAACTGCATCATGGGACATGTATCGCCAGACCCCAGGGTAGTTCATACGACTAAGACAACTGCTTTCCCTCAGGGGCCAGGAGGCAATCCTCCATCAGATGAGGAAAGCAAGAGAGACCCTGGAAACAGGGTGGCATCTGGGACAGCTCTGAACTACAGAACATCCAATCCATAGGCTTCACTCAGCACATATGGGTATGGTTAGTGTTTATATTTTTGTAAAGTGCCACGTTCACCTAACTATTGGTTTCTTGGCGCTAACATGCAGTCTGTTGCCAAGTGAGTTATGTTTCTTTCATTAAATAAAATCCTTTTAAGGGCCTTTATGAAGAGAGACAGAGAGGGTTGCTTATGGAAAGCGGGTTGGAGCAAATTCCAGGACTTAGCAGCAGCCACCGAAAAAGCTCCAACAATGAAGATAGTGGGATGTATTTTCGGCATTTGGAGATGGTGCAATTATTCAGATCTTAAGTGTCTAGGCAGCTTATTCCATTCAAATATATTGGTCATCAATTCTGGTGAACTGGAGTAAACTATGACCATGGCTTTAAGCAGGACTCTGTGCACTGGTAGATAATCAAGGCTCCTCCTGGCCTCTATTACAGTCACATTTGTTTAGTCCACACAGCAGGCGTCTCCCAGCATTCTGCACTAGTTGAAGTTGAGCAGTCTGTGTTTTTGGAACAATTAGGAGGAAAGAGTTTACATAGTCACTCCTGGATAAAATGAGTGAACTGACCATGGGACCTCTAAAACTCCTGTCAAGGAAAGATAAAATGGACTAGCATTTCCAATTGAAAATACGGGTCTTAGATTTATTCGCAACCTGATGGCAATAAATAGACCAGAATCAAGAAGGAAGCCCAGCCTGCGAACTGCTTTAGCAGGGGCAGAGAAGATTCCATGATTAAAGGTATGTTGACATTTTCGCTCCTAGTTCTTTGAGAGGTTAGCACAAACTCAGTTTTACTATTATTGAGCTTTAAGTACTGAACAGACATCCACCATTTAGTTACATTTATACTTTCATCCAGAGAAGAAAAAGTTCCAGTATTTAATAGAGGGTTTAGAGACACCCCATTGATAAGTTGGGTGTCCTCCGCATACATAAAGAATTTTGAGCTAACACATGTAACAGTTGTGCTAAAGGATGCCTATATATTGAAAAGAAGTGGAGAAAAGGATAGACATCCGAAGAACACCACACGTAGTCAGTGTGGGGGCAGAAAATAGGAGGCCAACACAACAGTGTGTTTCTTATTGATTTTAAGCATGCGATAGCCGTGCCCTTGATACCACTGTCAGTTAGTCTGGATAACAAGACGAGGTTGATGGTATCGAACGCAGCCGAGAGGTCCAGAAGAATCAAAGCTCCTGGACTTTTGGCATCCACAATTCTGCACAAACCATCCAAGACTGCGACAACGACCTGCACAGTGCTCAGGCCCCGTCGAAAACCGGTTTGAAAAATCTCAAGTAGATCATTAGATTCCAAAAAATGCTGAAGTTGAGTAAGCACAAACCTTTGTAAAAGATTTGAAGCATAAGGAAACAGCCACAGCCCGTGCAGGTAAGAATGGTGGAACCAGGTTGGGGCAGACAGACGAGCACGAGGGAAAATTAAATAAATAATTGATTTTCCATCATTGTTGTATATCGAGATAACCCCCACCCAGCCCTACCTCCCCACCACTCTCACCTGCATGGGCCACGCCTGTAAGGAAATAAAGAAATTGCTATAACATTACTGGGGTCAGCTGGGTCCAAAGACGGTTTTTCAATAGTGGTTTCATTATTGCTTCATTCCAGATGTCTGGGACCAGTCCTGTTTAAAAGAGCTATTAAAGCTAGATAGAATTTCTTGCCTCAATAATAGAGTCAGTTTCTGCACATGTTTAGCAGGGCAGAGGTCTAGTGGTGAGCCAGAAGAAACTTTACTGTACCAGACATAAGACTGAACTTGTCCAGGAAGATGTTAGGGTCTTTGGACACATTTGATCATCACACCCTGACTTCTGGTCCATCAAAGGATTACCCATTATAGCTTATACACCCTGTTCCGGAGTATCATTCACTCCTGTGGGCTGCTACATTCCTGCTGTAGGGTGGATCCCTCAAACCTACTACACTGGGTATTTGGGTGGACCCTCCAACCTACTACCCTAGGTAACTGTGGTTATCCTTGGTTTTTAACTCACTTCTCTTTCAAATGTGGTTTTCTGTGGATACATCTCTACCGCTGCACATACCTCTCCCCTGTCCCCTTCCCTGAAATCACACATTATCCTTCCCTCTACTGGCTGATAGCCTAAATGCATTACTTTCTCAGAAGCACTCTAGGCACTATGCCAGCACCAGTCATGAGCTGGCTAGCAACACTCCAAGGCAGACTTCAGAGCCCATGTAACAAAGTTTAATGTATAATGCCTACTGCCTTAGTGCTGTACTGAGTGGGTCCTTTGAGCAGTTTCTTATCTGATGGTTTAAAGGTTGATCCTCTGCCTTTCCAGGGTCATCCCCTTATTACATCTCTGAGGCTGCTTATCTGTGCTTCCAGAGGTTAGGTTTGTTATTCCTCAGTTGGCTTCAATATAGTTTTACTGGTTGCAGGTCATGTCTCCAGACATTGAGCATCTTTTGCTCCTGAGTAGACCCCAAATAGATTATGCTTAAACATTCCTTCAGGGGTTTAAACTTCTATATCACTTTGTTGGACTTCACAGAGATGTTGCTCCCTCTTACATTATTCATGAGCCTATTCCGCCCCTCTCCACCCACAGATCCTACTGCCCTCCACCCTGCCTGTCTGGTCTCTGTAATACCACCCACAAAGAAAGGCTGGGCGAGTGCCTCCCCTGTTTTAAAACACAGCTCTTGCATCACGTCTGAAAGCATAATGCCCATTCTTGGGACGATCTCTGCTCTGCATCAAAACAGCCTTTTCAAACCTTGAGTTCTGCAAGAAGCTGAAAACATGGCTCTTCACCTAGACTTCAGACACCAACAGCACAGTTCTCTCTTTCTTAGTTCTGGGATACAATCTGGGGTGAATTGTGTGCTCTACAAATTAACCTGGCATAATATATTATCAAAGCATAGGGTTTTATGGTGGGAAGTAGGGAAAGATCCCACACAGTTCAAGACCTGCTTTCGAGCGTTTTATTGATTCAATGTAAGTAAGTGGCACAGCTTAGACAGTCCGCAAATATAAAGTATTACGAAGATGTCTTGTTTCAAAGGTTTCCATATTGATCTGTTGAGTGTTTCACTCTACTCCTTTCTTCTTCACAGACACTGCACCTCCTTGGACGTGAGCCCCTTAGAGGAACAGAAAATAAGCGCTCACAGGCTAGTATTCTGGGTTATGGTTAGATATTAGCTTCCTTCTTCTGTTTGGTTTATACTTCTTCTTATTTTACTACTAGCAGCCCGTCCCGACGTTGTCCGGGTATGAATTGCTGCCGGCCAGTAGTAGATTGTTTTGTAGGATTTCGTTTTGATAGCATTTCTTATCTGTGACAGGCCTGTGAAGCGCTCCGATTCACAGTGCACTGCTGATGCACTTAAGAGTGCGCGTTCAGTAGTGTGTGAACTCGAGTTTCCCTACTTTATTTTTCCTTGCAATATTATATAGCGCAAACTTGACAACATGGCATGAGCACAATTTACATTACAGAAGAACACATTAATTTGTGGTAGGCACGGGGAGACAAAGCGATTTGCCTGGAATCACAGGATGTTGAGCTGATGCCGAGATTCGAACGTAGTTCCCCAGCTCTAACGGTCACAATTCTAGAACTTGTGGCGGGAGGTGTGTCTAAAAGTGTATGTCGGTGCTGGCCATCAATGAGAGAGACCTGTGCATTTTTCAAATCGGTGGTGAAAAAATATGAGTATGTTGCTGGAGATGTGGGCCACCGTGCTACCGTGCCACCAATGTACTTACCGGGGGAGGGTTAACACCCATTATTCCGCAACTTTCTTTCCGCATACCATCTCTCCGCATACTTTCATTACGAAAGTACCATGACTCCGCAATGCCATTATAACGCATGGCATTACATTTTATATGCTTTTACCACGCATACATTTACAACGAAATTCGTTGTAAATGCATGAATGGTAACAGCATGGTTTTTTTATGTTTGGATAAGGTAAGTATGGGGATAGGGGTATATGTTTTGGGGTACTGAGGTATATGTTTTGGGGTGTTTGGGTATTTTAAGGGTTCAGATATAGTTTTGGGTTATGGGGTACAGGAGTTGTTTTAGGGTTTAGGGATAGGTATGGGTTTTGGGGTACAGGGGGTATTAGGGTTCAGGGCTAGGTTTGGGTTTTGGAGTATAGGGAATTTTTAGGGTTCAGGTTTGGGTTTTGGGGTACAGAGGTATTTTAAGGGTTCAGAGCTAGGTTTGAGTTTTGGGGTACAGGGGTATTTTTAGGGTTCAGGGCTAGGTTTGGGTTTTGGGGTACAGGGGTATTTTTAGGGTTCAGGGTTAGGTTTGGGTTTTGGGGTACAGGGGTATTTTAGGGTTCAGGGGTAGGTTTGGGTTTTGGGGTACAGGGTTATTTTTTATGGTTCAGGGCTAGGTTTGGGGTACAGGGGTATTTTTAGGGTTCAGGGGTAGGTTTGGGTTTTGGGGTACAGGGGTATTTTAAGGGTTCAGGGCTAGGTTTGGGTTTTGGGGTACAGGGGTATTTTAGGGTTATGGGGTAGGTGTGGGTTTTGGAGTACAGGGGTATTTTTAGGGTTCAGGGCTAGGTTTGGGTTTTGGGGTACAGGGGTATTTTTAGGGCTCAGGGGTAGGTTTGGGTTTTGAGGTACAGGGGTATTTATAGGGTTCATGGCTAGGTTTGGGTTTTGGGGTACAGGGGTATTTTTAGGGTTTAGGGATAGGTTTGGGTTTTGGGGTACAGGGTATATTTGTAGGGTTAAGATGGGTTAGTGTTTAAGGGTGTTGGGGTATTTTAAAGAGTAAGGGTGGGTTATGATTATGGGGTGCAGGGGTATTTAAAGGGAGCAGGGTGGACACCCGCAGCTGGAATGTACAGAACCTGGGAAGAAAAAACAATGAAATATTGGGCACAACGCTCACTTTTTTTTCCGTATTCCCGTGCCCTGCACACGCCCACGCCCCCAGCACACGCCCACAGCACACGATATGAGACATGGCATGAAGGGAGGAACGTACCACACGCCCCCAGCGTTTGTCACGCCCCCAGCACACGCCCACAGCACAATGCAGACACGCCCACAAGGGACTACTTTGCTGGCACGGTTCTTTTACCTTTTAAATGTATATGGTGGGCGTCTGCATAGCCTATGTCCTTCTGCTGCAACTGCCCTTTCCAACGCTGTATTGGGTGTTGTGATTGGTGCTGTGGTTCCTGAGATTACCCGCCTCAAAGGTTTGGGCTCTCTCTTTATTATATTAGTATAGATTTCTCCTTTCTGTCTTGACACTTCCTAGGTTACTTCATCTTATGTCTAAGGAAAAAGATTTCAAAAGTCTTCTCCTCTTTAGGAAAAAACAAAATAATAAAAAAAAAAATGACAAAGAAAACTCAAGGCTTCTTTAAATCTGGCTATATTTTGTTAAGCTCTGTGTTCCTCTCGTTTCAGGTCAGAACAAATTCTTTTCAGGTGGACCACATAAGCTGAAAGAAAATAAAATGAATACCAATTAACCTCTGAATGAGAAGAAACCACTTGCCTATGGGTTTACTCACCTGTGTATGTCAAACTTCTCAAAAAGCATGTTGGGAGCAATGCATCCCTTTAGTTCTGTGAGCAGATGAGAGATGCTGCAACTGATCGCAAAGCCTCTCTTCAATGACAGATCCCATCATCATAGCACCCTGGGTTCCCGGCAGCTCTGAGTCCTGCAAAGCATTCTGTGCCCTACATCCCGCATTATCTCTCCTGTCCTGGGATTCCACTCTCTGAGACTCCTCCTCTGTTTCATCTTCTTCTGGGTTTAAATCTTGGAGAAGAACCAAGAGCTTATTTCTGTGTCTTTTCTTCCTGTGTCTGAATTCCTTGTCCTTCCTCTCCCATAAGCTTTTTGTTTTCTTTTTCAGGGTGAAAAGTGTTGAGCGAAAGGGATGGCCCAAGAGTAGTGGTAGGAATGTCTCTCGTCAAAAGTTCTGTCTTGTTACTATGGTATAACTTTATATTTCATGAAGTCCGTCTTCAATGGTTATTAAAAGGGTCTGATCCTTGGCTAGCTCTATAACGGTTGATATTCTCCTTTTAGTTGTTTGTCTGCACACAGCAAGCTTTGGATACTTGACCTGTTTTGGGCTAATGTCATTCTTGAGTAAACTCCTTGTAGTATACTCTGATTGCTTAATTTGTGACATGAGGGCTTGGGCTTTGGCCTCCGACATGTACATTCCATTTAGAATTCAGTGGTAGCTTAACCAAACTCGGGGGGAGGCTTTTGGCTTATCTTGATAAACAAAGGACTTGATTGGAATCAGTGTAAGAGTGAGGGACTGCCACACAGACCGCAGAGAAAAAGTCATCCACTATGTCCTTGACAAAGACGGACCTCGTAGAGAGTCTCCACACTTTCAAATTGGAGCTCAGAGAGGAACTGAAAAGACTTGAAGTAGACTCGCAAAAAGACCTTGTTGCAAAAATTCAAGAACTTAGATCTGATGCTGGGTCTGTGGGACAGAGCCGGCTGGACATGGAGACTAAGATGGCAATGCTATAAAACAGGTAGGGAAGTGGCTCCCGGAAAGGGGAGGCCATGGATCAGCAGGGGCAGGATGCGCTTGTCAAAACTGAAGACCTTGAAAACTGTTGCCGCTTGGAAAACTTGAAAATCTGGGGGCTTGGAGAAGAGGTTGAGGACTGAACTCTGGAAGCCTTCAGTGTGGGCATGTTCTCTTCTCTGTTGGGGTGGGTGGTGCAGCTTGACAGGGTTTATTGTGTAGGTCAAAAGATCTCCAGCCCCACAGAAACCAGCAGACACATCAGCCAAATATTATTACTAATCAGAGAAAGAAGTACCGAAGAAGGCACACACCAAAGGTGAGGTGTACTTCCAAGAATGCACCTGCACCATTTATCCGAGCATCTCCCAAGCTACCTTTCCATGCGAGCTAGACTCTAGGCCTATCACCAGGAATCTGAGAGATGACAAGTTCCGATACAGATTGACTCACCTCTTTGAAAACTATTTCATGTGAAGGGCAAACTGCTCGGCACCTTGGCCTTTCTCTCCCTTAGGATGACTCTTTCATTTTTTGCTTTCCAACCCCATACTCCTATAACACTTTGCAAAATGTCCCTTACTGCCTACTCCGCACCCAGTCTCAGCTTGCAGACACAGTTTATCATGGGTTCAACTCTTTTTGCTACTTTCATAACCTCATGTAACTCTGGTTCATCATTAAGTCATAACTCCTCGCGAACTTCCTCAGAACTACAACATACCAAAAATTGATGTCTGCGCCTCACATCAATCAGGGGGCCAAACTTACATGTTGCTTCTAATTTACGTAGTGCAGTGACATATTCCTCCACAGTATATCGCATGCCTTAGTGTGCATGCGACCACTGGCTAAGTTTTTTCCTAGCAACCTAGTCCTGAAGAAAGCCATTGTGACTCAGCAGACACGTATATTAGGCTGAAACATGTCATCCTAGGATGTGGGAGACCATTAGAATCTCACACCACATTCACGGTCACCAATTTTAACCATACCCAAGGTATCCACGATTTAAACATCCTTTAGGGACAGGTCACCTTGAGGCAGTTTTAACTCACTCACAACTCAAAAATTCACGAAAAAACCCACTCCGCTGTAATTCAGGTGTTGCAGCACACTCAAAATGCATTAGGCAACTTGGGTGGGAACCCAATGAGGAAGCATGCCACTAACTAGGTTAGTGGGTGAACGCTCTTTTAAAAAACCTACAGTTTGTTTTGTTCTCTTGAGACAGGAGTGAATGGCATTCTTGATCCTACATATAAGTGGTAGCAGGTTCGTTTTCATTCAATTGTTATGCTCTAAACTCACACCAACTAAACTCTGCCGAAGGTTTTTTTTTTAACATAATGCTAAAGGTAATGCCGGCAAGAGTTCTCTTTTCCTTAAATTCCAGTCACTATTGTGCCTTCCAGTGTCCTACTTTTCAAAACATCCTCCTCTTTCCAAATGTCTCTATCTCAAGTAAAGATGTCTCCAACCGAGTGCCAATAGGTGTGCCTGTCGCCGAGAATTAGTATTGTATCTTCCTTTCCCCTCTCTTTGCAAACACCACACCATATAGTAATTCCAAATCCACCAACAAAAACGTTGCAATCCAATTCCAAATGGCCGAGAAGCACACCACATATTGTCCTTCTGTTAAGCTCTCCACTTCACAGCGACGTGACCCAAATCAAGATGGGCACTATGTAAATTTTGCACAGTGATGCACATGCAGGAATCTCAGAGCACGTGCAACCGTTCAACGTATCTACTCCTTGCTACGCGGCTCGCGCAGGACGCATGCCAGTGTGCTACAACTCCCCAAACACCTAAACAGCAGTAAAACTCTGCAAAATACGTCCAAAATCCTTCCGCGCTCTTCATGAAATGCTGACTCCAACCAAAAGTGCTGAATCAAAACCACAAAAGTATACCATAAACAGTCATCCATACAATCCGATTCGTGTTGAGGAGTCTTTAATATCAAGCAGCGCAAAGTATCCCATCATGCTCGTCATCAAAATGTGAAGTTGTCCACAAGAAATGACAACTCAAGAGAGAGGTAAGAGGTTCTTCGTTGAGCATATGGTTTATTCTCCATGACGCCCCATCCGCAGCCTCCTACTGTCACCCATGGAATATCTTGGGCAGCTACATCAACACCTTCCAAATGTTATATCACTGGCCAAGAGAGCACAAGATACCACAGAGTGCAGTGAGATTTGCGCCCTGGGACACTGGTGGTGAATAACAGTACCCACTTACTATACTATCCAGTAACCACTGAGTATTCGGAGACATAAGAAAATAACTCACACAGTCTGCATCCATTAAGGTTTTAACTCAATAGCTATTTTTTGGATTACATAAAAATACAAAATGCTTATTTTATATGAGGAAACCACCAGGAAACCAAAGTTGAACAATAATATAATAGGAGCAACATGTTTTGTTAGCAATCAAAATTGGTGTAAGTGCTACAGATGATTAAAGACGTTGCAGTCTAAGTCAAAGCCTTGATTTAGAGTTGGATGGTTAATGGAAATCTCATGATTTGCAGAGGAAGAGCTAAATCATAATCTGTTGGCCAAGTTTTCCTCCCAGAGTGTTCATTATGTGTATGAAATCCTACCTGGATATTTCTGTGCACCTAGCAGTTAATATTGTGGCAGGAAACTGACTTGCAGCTTCTTTAAAGTCACAGGGGCCTTTGAGAGTCAGGCTGTATCTCAAGATGAAAGATTCACCCCAGCTGAGTGACATGTTTCTAATAATTCAACACTGATACACCTCATTAGATGTGCATATCTGCAAGTAGTTCTCCATGTTTGTACAAGTCTACACCACATGCCTCTCATCACTTACACAGAAATCTCTCCTCAACCGTCTGCACATCTCACTGCTGCCTGCTTTGGTCTGTGCACTCTCATCTCCTCCGGGGCCAGTGCAGGACCAAAATAGCTTTGTGGCCACTTGATACATTCAGAATCACTTTGGTCAGCACTTCAGATGCTAGGCTTGCAAAGCTGGCTTTCTTAACCTTGTTAACCTTGAACCCAACATCACTCACTCAAAATGTATAATCGTACAGTGCATGGAAAAGAAAGAGCCATGCTTAGCTAACATAATTTAATAAATCCATTTACAGATTAATTGTAACTAAACTTTACAGATTAATTGTAACTAAACTGCTATCAATTGGTCTCTACAATATCCACGTAGTATGTGGCAAAATGTTGTACTTTTTATTTTTGTATTCATTAAAATATTTTAAGCACTCAATAGGTACCAGAGCGTTTTACAAGTAACAGTTAAAAATCATCAACAGGACATCCATTTGGCATGTAAATTGAATGTAGAAGCACACATTTGACGTACAAGTGCAAATTCAATTTTGAAGTGCATGAAATTTGAATTTGTACTCACCACTGGAATTACTCATACCAAAGTGTAATATGAAATTGTACATGAGTTAATCTGCCTGGGGAGGGGTGTCAGCATTCCTGGTTAGGAATGCCTTTTGCGTTTGGGAGCAGCCACAAACTCACACACTTTTCCATGACCCATTGTCGCCATAATATCAAAAGATATAGGGGCATATGGATGAAAAACCCGTTTTGCGAGTCCTTAATAGCGATTTTATGCGAATCGCTATTAAGGACTCACAAAATGGAATGTATGTAGAAATCCCAATATTAATTGCGATTCCTTAATATTCCTTAATTGTCAATTGCAAATTGCGATTCGCAATTAAGGAATACTTTCATTCCCATGGGCCTAGAGGCCTAGAGGCCCATAAGAATGAATGGAAAGACATTTGCAATTTGCGAGTACCCATTAGGTACTCACAAATTGCAAATGCAATTTCAAGGGTGCAAGGATGTCAAAAGGACACCCTGATGCACACCTGAAATATGTATGTGTGCACATGGGGCACACATACATGTCCTAAGGGCAGGTATGTGTCCACATGGCACTTTGAAAAATGCTAAAAAGTGCATTTTTCAAAGCAATCGCAAATTACCACCAACTTGAAGTTGGTGGTAATTTGCGATTTCTTAAGCCAAAATCGCACAACTTGTGTGCTTCCTGCATCGCATTTAAGGAATCACAATTTGCGATTCCTTAATTGCAATTGCAAAATAGGGAATCGCAAATTTTGAGATTCCTTTTTTTGCGATGGCCTTTTGGGATGATACATCCCAAAAAGCCTTTTACCATTTGCAAACAGGCTGATTCTGAGAATCTAGGGAAACATTTAATTTAAGGAGAAATGAAAAAAAAAAACTAAAAGTGCAATGGCACTAATGTAAATTAATTTTCGCAAAGCAAAATTGAACATTCCTCTTATTTCTTCCTACATTATATAATTCCCCTCTTGCATATCACCCCTTCTTTGTTTGTCTTACCAGCTATATATCAATTACACCTAAATCATTTTTTCTCATTTTGATCTTTCTCGCCTCGTCTTAAGGCAAACCCAGCCATTGTCTCACTGCTATTTGCCACCATGTGGGTCTACCATTGCTCATCAAAACTGAACTGCAGTTAAACCAATCAAACGGAGCTGATGTTCTTCCTTAAACGGCACCCACACCCACACCCACACCCTTACCCATCCGAATCCACTTCCCACCTGACCCATTGACGTTCTCTCCAACCTACCCATGCATTTGGAATCTTTCGTCAACACCACAGCCACCGCAGCATTTTATCAATTTATATATGAAAGATAAGAATCTTTATTCCATTGCATTCAACCAAAGCACTGTCCAACTCATAGGACCTTAGTAAGGTAGACTAAAGTAATACTTACAAGCGGCCTCCCCAGTACTCTTTCTTCCCACAGGATAAGGTTCTTAACGTCACTATCAGAACCCTCTACAACCTCTACTTATTAATATTAAGTAGGTTATCTCCCTACCTAGAACAATACCCTCTACAATCTGCTGATACTGGGATTCAAAGCTACTCATCAGTACCTTTCCTACTCCCTAAAATACTACACTCCCTAACATGCTGCACTCCCGCCCCCAACCTATGACCAACCAATCAAAATCTCCTAACATCATACACCTGCATCCTCTACATATAGATTCCAAAAACGTCACCTCCCAGGCTCCCTCTCCCCCATTGACTCAAGCGTAAAACTCACCCTGAGACCACGGAGAGCCCTAAACTTCATCTCTTGATAATAGATGGAAGGAAGTACACATTTTTTTACCCAATTGTATTGAGTTTTAACAATATCACATCACAGTTTCATGAGTATCGCATCAGAATTAATGTGACATTAACATAATCTACATATCCATCCTTTGATCCATAGTAATGTTGAAATACAATATAAATGACAGGAGTTATTGGTCTCCTTTTTCTTGTTTCTGCAAATTAACAATAAAGTAATAATCAACAATTGGTCATGTTGTGACATCTCGACTATATCCATTTCTCTAAATAATTAAGATGTTTCTCAGGCATTTCGGGCTAGACTAGTGCGCTCCAAATCTTGGAAGTGGCCAATAAGCAGGAGGCATACTTCGCGGTAATAACGTGCACAAGTTCAGAACCTCATGGTCAGAGACATATGCACCAGTGTCCGCAGAAGGCCTGGTGGGGGGAAGCAGAGAAGGGAGGGAAGAAACCCCCACATTCCACTTTTAGCCCATAGAGGGTAACACAGCTATCATTTTCAGGAATTTATCAAAGTATCCCATCTTTGTAAGTCTGTAAGTTTTGCAGTAATACTGCACAGTCTGCTGCTATGGGAAGCCTGTGAAGACCACTGTATGCATCGTAATGCCACAGACTCAGCCTTAACCCACTTAAGTGTCACTGCACACCAGTGTACAATACTTGCCAGTGTCTGAGCCTTCCAGTGCACTATTACAAGAGATTTGTAACGCGCATGGCTGCCCCAGCAGCGGGGCATCCCAGCGCAACCCAAGAACATGTGACTATAGAAGCTGAAGAGGAATTACGCCGGGTATTGTTATAAGAGATTTGTAACACACATGGCTGGCCCAGCAACAAGGCAATAAGTCTGCAAACTATAAGCAGTGCTAAGTCAATAAATCTATTTATTGCCTTCGCGGTCTTTGAGTGCTTATACAGTCCCTGTAATGCACCCTCCATCGTCCATATATTGGTGTGACCAGTCAGTTCCCCCTGTGCGTTGAAAACATCACCCCAGACAGCGACGACCAGTGGCAGTTCCGAAACATGCGAGCCATATCCGCCCATGGTCTAGGACAGCTAGGACAATTGGAGAGCACCCTAATCATCCGGTCTAGTATTGCTGGCGTGAGGTAGGCTCAATGCAGGATGTTTTGCTGTATATATTGAAACTTAGCGTTTTGCGATAGTTTCCTTGGGTACTGTAGTGCCCTCTCCCACCCCATTTTGGCCAGTTCCCTGCAAACGTCCCTCTCTAGTTCGGCTTGTGGTATTTGACTAGGTTCTGGAGCCACAAGGGAATGTTCACCTTTCTTGAATCTAGGTAAATCTTTTATGATAAGTTACTGTGCTACAAGGAGAAGAGAACCACTTCCCTCTTCTAGTTCGGCAAAAGCCACAGGATTGCTAAATGCTCCTTAGCACACGTTTTCTGTTAAAGTTTCTACAGTATACAAGTGTTTCCACCATACATCATTCATACATTCACAAGAAATTTCAATTCCTCTTAATCAGGGTTGTTGTTGGTGTTGTTTATTTCTGGAGACGTCACAGCCGACACGTGTTTCGTCGTTAAGGGAATGTAAACCACGACTTTCTCTAGGCTGTTAGATAAAGAAATTTTATATCGTGACATACTGTTTGTAGTCATTACATTTTGTACAATACATTTTGTCGTTCGTGTTAGTGTGAACAGGTGGTGATTAAGGTTATACATCTTATACTTGATTACATTTTATAATCAGTGATAGCATGCATAGCTGTGAGTCATTATAAGTTTGTTGTCAATGATTGCAATCGGTTTACTCACGTTATCACCTCAGATGACGTGAGTAAACCGATTGCAATCATTGACAACAAACTTATAATGACTCACAGCTATGCATGCTATCACTGATTATAAAATAATAATGTAAAAACAAATGTAACTTAGAAATAGTAGTGACTTGAATTAAAGTCTCCTTCCGTATTTCTCCCTCAGAAAGAACAACATTTCGGAGAATAGGTATTCAATGCATGACTCACAGCTATGCATGCTATCACTGATTATAATAAACGATAATGTCACACTTCTGAACAAAAAATCACCTTGCCCGGCCACAACCTGATGCACTGTGACAAATGAAATCACGGTTTCTCCATTATTTCTGAATGGGTCCATAGACCTCTCAAGTTGTAGAATCATTCCATGTACGCCAAATGGCAAAACACTAACTAATTATGCACATTTACCTGGCGATTGTAAAATGTAATCAAGTATAAGATGTATAACCTTAATCACCACCTGTTCACACTAACATGAACGACAAAATGTATTGTACAAAATGTAATGACTACAAACAGTATGTCACAATATAAAATTTCTTTATCTAACAGCCTAGAGAAAGTAATGGGTTACATTCCCTTAACGACGAAACACGTGTCGGCTGTGACATCTCCAGAAATAAACAACACCAACAACAACCCTGATTAAGAGGAATTGAAATTTCTTGTGAATGTATGAATGATGTATGGTGGAAACACTTGTATACTGTAGAGACTTTAACAGAAAACGTGTGCTAAGGAGCATTTAGCAAACGTCCCTCTCCCAATGTCTATGGGTTGCGGCCAACGGGTCGTGCGTGGTGTAGGGTAATGCTTGAAGAAACCACGTGATTAGTCGACGACCCCCACCTATTATGTGGAGTATGTGTACCAGCGGGTGATGGTCTGGCTCTGCATCCGTGATGTGTCATAGTCAGGCCATCGGCTAACAGGCGACATTGAGCAAGGAAATGACCCCTTCAGCGTGTTTTCCTACTGCAGCCTATCGAAGGGCAGAACAACTTGGTCATGAAATAAGGCACCCAGCATGCCCAGTCCCACCAACCTCCATAACTCTAAGCCTTAAAAAGCAAAATTGATCCCGCACCGAGTAAAAAAATCTCTATAGTATGTATAGATGTCCTAGTACATCAGGTCACCACAAAGAACACGGTATATCAATAAACAGCTTCCCAAATAAACAAGGTAAACAGTCGCAAAACTTGATTGTAGATAATTTATTCTTGTTATTCAGAGACACTTTATTCCTTTAAAACATCACAGAATTGCTTGCCGCCAACGCGTTTCATCACTCATGGGACTTCTTCAGGGCTTAAGCCGAGTATTTTGAGGGAGGTTCATGCCATACGTGAAAAACAACAGCAATGATGAAACCATATATTGATCGCACAATTATCGTAATCCGTATCCTTCACAGTGTAACGGCTCGATATTAAAACAAGATGTTTTCCAAACGTCTGTAAACGGCAGTTCGCCAATGATAAGGTAATCAAATTATTTGCAAAACGATTAAGCATACAGTATTATCACCGTTATATTTTATGCAGGGAATATCCCTCCTAGTCGAGTCCTATCAGGGTAGGTAGATGACTGTGGTAAGGTCAATTGGTTGTGGGCAGAGTATGTAGCCCTCCGAATTCAAACAGTCATCCAATTTCGTACCTCTAAGCCTTCCTGTCCTAACCTGTCCTACCCTGTCAGTGAACAATGCGATGTCAGTGAACAATGCGATGGAGCTTAAGGGGATTTCTGGAGAATATTGCGGATGGAAGGCATAAGGCATAGACCACGGTGAAAGCTACCACATGGTACCTTCAGTAGACTATTCGACTTTGGTGCTGTTCTGACTTTTGGAAGCGTGGCCTGCTGAACCTCCAGCTGCTCCAGCTAAGCGGTGGGGAGCCCTTGTTCCTCTGTAAAACGTCCTGCTAGCAGTGTGCCGGTCACTGACGCTGTGCTGCCAGATAATAGTGTTCAAAATTAGAGGCTCCTAAGCCCCCTTTGTTCACTGGGAGTTGTAACTTGCAAAATGGAACTCTCCGCCTAACTCGGTTCCAAATGAAGGTCCATAGGGCTGAGTGCAGTGTTAAATATAGATTTTGGGAGATACTCTGGGAGATTGTGAAAGTAGTACAGTAGGCTGTGGAGCATGACCATCTTGGATAGCGACACTCTATGCCACACCATGAGTGGTAATGTGCTCCAGAACACCATTTGGGGTCGCAGAGAGACAATAGCCTTAGTGAGATTGCCATCTATGAGATGCTGTGTCTCATGATAGATATAAATGCCAAGTTATTGGAATGTGCAGGGCTCTCACTAAAAAGGGGTGAGTGTCTACAACTATGTGTTGTTGACAACAATTAGAGTGAAGTGGGTAGAGACACAATTTAGCCCAATTCACACCCAAACCAGAGGCAGCTTGAAAGCCGTACAGGATGCTCCATATGCTCGGTGTGCCTTCTCAGATGTCACGGATATAAATTAGGACGCTCTCAACATATAGCGGGACTACGTGGAGATCAGCATTTAGTGGAATGCCCTAATCCTGCCCTTCTTGCCACAGTTGTTGTGCAAGAGGCTCCATCGCCAAGGCAAAAAGCAGAGAAGACAACAGGCAGACCTGCTGTGTTCCTCTGCTTATCTAGAATGAGGGGAAGATTCAGTGACCAATCATAACCCTAGCCATGGGCTCCACGTATAGGAGGCAGATGAGTTTATGTAGCCTCCCCGAGATGCCCATAGTGGTTAGGGTTAAGAATTAGTAATGCCAATCCACTGTGCGGAATGCTTTCTCCAGATCCAGTACCATGCATGCTGCATATGACCACTGGATCGGAGAGAGCTCCATCACCCTGTAAAAGCGACAGGTGTTAAGGGTGGTAGACCTGCCGGGCACAAAAGCATTCTGGTCAGATTGTACCAGGCATGTTATGTGTTCGAATAGTCGGCCCGCTATAATCTTGCTCAAGACATAGTAGTCCGACACAAGCATGGACAGTGGTCGATATGAAGAGAGCTCCAAGGGATCCTTCCCTGGCTTCAGGAGTGACACCAGTAGTGACTCCCAGAGTTATGGTGGGAGTCGGCCTACTGACAGGGAGGTTTGGCATAGCTCTAACAACTTTGGAGGAAACTGGTGCTCGTATGCCTTATAATATTCGATGGGGAGTCCATCGAGCCTGCAGGTTTTATTACTGGCTGCACTCCGTATTGCCCCTCTCACTTCTTGTGGTGTAATGGGCGCATTAAGCTCCTCCCTATCCAGGGGGTCGGTAGTGATTAATGTAGCCAAGGTAAGAAGTTGTTGAATGTCAGCCCAGTAGTCAATGAAAGGAGGATCATATAAGGCTGGATAGTGAGTGGGATATGCTTTATGTATGTCCACTTGGTTGGTAGCCATGAGTGTCGGGGTGATTCTGATCATAGTGATAGGTGTAGGTGGGGTAGCACTGCACAGGATCATTGCTAAGAGATGGGCTGACTTGTCACCTTGGCTTGATACGCCCGAAAGTCTAAGCGGTGTAGTTGTTCTATCAGTTGAACATGTCGCTCTAGGAACTCTGTTAATTCTCTCTGTTTCACACAGTTAAACTGAGCCGCTGCTTCTAGTACAACCAAAGAATTTTCAATATGTATCAAATCTTTCTGCAGGTCTGCCCTGACACCCACCACTGCACGGATACAATGTCCTCTAAATACAACTCTAGAGGCCTTCCAGCCTATCAGTTTAGAAGAGTCAGTGCCCCAGTTATCAGTCACTCTGGAGCAGTGCCTCACCAGGTAGAAACCGTCGGCCGTGGTGCACCCCACTCCAACTGTATCTGCAATGGAATGTGATCAATGAATGCCTTTCCTAGATATTCCACTTCCAGGGCCTGCAGACTACTGGCCGGGACACCCAGAGTATGCGGTCCAGTCTCACATGTAAATCATGTGCGGACAAATAAAAGTACTCCTTCTTGTTGGGGTGCAGCGAGCACCAGCAGTCTAGTAAAGACCAATGTGCAATCCATTGGGACAGGTAAGCAGCGGCTTTCACCAAGGGATAGGTTGGTAATGGTGGGTGGGAGCAGTCCAACTGTGTGTCTATGATACAGTACGTCCCCACCCAATATCCACAGCTTGTGGGTCCATCGTGTAAGTATAGTGGACAGGCGGGAGAAAAAGGCTGGTTGCGCTACATGCAGTGCATATATACTCCCTAGCAGGACAGATCTAGCATCTAATAGACCCTCCACAATCAATCAATCAATCAATCAATCAATCAGGGAATCGTAAGCTCGTTACTCACACATGGGGGTCTCAAGGAGCTGGGCTCCACCAGTACATAACATCCTTCCTGGTCCAACTCTACCACCGTACTACGGAAGGGAACTCCTTGACAGACCAAGACCAGGACTACCCGGGTGAACCCAGAGCACGTAGTGCAATAACATTGCCCTCGCCTTTTGTAGTTGAATGTCTTTCCCCCTACAATGTGTGTCTCTTGCAGCAGTGTAATCTAGGCATTACATTGAATATACTGCTGTACTGCATGTTGTTTATGAGACGTGCCCATAGCATGGAAATTCCATGTCAAGATACATACTCTATCCATTTAAGTACTATAGTAAGTGGGCATGCACACTAATGGGTACATACCAGGTGTTTTTCCACATGTATTCAGATTTAGAGCATTCCTTCTGGTGGAGATAACACAGCATTTCACTACATGACTCAATAAACTGTAAATCCAGATTGCACAACTCGCCTCCCAGAGCGGTCACTAAACACATGATCGCTCAAACATTGAATTAACTATCTCATAGATAGGGGGCTCCTAACTGTGCATCAGCGTGCACCATTATCGCCCAGGAGCAAGGCGCAGGGGTTAGACCAGTGTGTAAAGAGGCATCTCCATCCCCGTACAGGCAGCAAGTATCTTTAAGGACCCACTATCTCAGAAGACTCGGTTTCTTCTTAGTGAATATCAGAATTTACAATATGCTTGATGGGGGGGATTCCATTCCCTCCCCCTCCCACAGATCTTCAGCCTCGGTCGTGTGGTAGCTGTTCCTGGAACAAATTATGAATACATCTTCTGCAATGCATAATCAAATATCGTCTGCTGTTTGCGGCATTACTGTTGGAAGCACTACTATTTGTGGAATGGCAGGAGTCATTGTGTGACACTTCTCCGTTTTGGGACTCTGGAGGCTGAAAACGCAGTTACGGCCAAAGCATGTTATGTTATGTTAGGGTGATTTATTATGCGCACAGATACTCCAGCGAAGGAGCGTCCCGGCGCATGACTTCAGTCGTGAGAGCATGACCCTGCTCCTCTCTTGCCTGTTCTGCTTCGAGGTTTCTTGGATCATGGCGCTACCAACACTCTGAGCCCTAAAATCCCCACAACGGTGAGCCCGTGCTGCATGTGATCTAGGCACCGATGATGTCGGGACGGACGAGTCGTACAGTCTTTGTTCCACCCATTCCCAGGTGTCTGCTGGTTTGGTAAGAAATAACTCGTACTTCTAACCATCACTTTCAGCTTGGCCGGGAAGAGAACTGAATAATGCAGTCCTGTCTGCCGCAGTCTGCACTTAACTCCCAGGAATGAGGACCGGTGGCATTGTACTGTGAGTTTATAATCTGGGAAAATTAATACTCGAGCATTTTCATAGCGGTGGGGCCCAGTGTAGTGGGTCACCTGCAGGATTGCCTCCTTATCCCTGTAATTCATTATTCTTACTAATACAGGACTGGGGTTAGCTCCCACTGGTGGACGTCGCACCTGGACCCAATAGGCACACTCCACCAGGACATGAGGGGACAGCTTGTCCGGGGTCACCAACTGCAGCAGCCATGTTTGAAAGAAGTTCACAGGGTTACGTTATTATTGACTTATAAAGCACACGGCTACTGGATTGAGTATCCTGGCGCTACGGCTACTGTGGGGGGCTAACAGAGCACTAGAGTTGCTAATATTGCACTATTGCTGGAATAGCCAGGTTTTCAGTAATTTCCTAAAAGATCTTCACCTTCAGCCCCTTCCGGAAAACCCGCTATGTGGAGGTTGTTTTGGTGCGAATGCCCCTCTGAATCTTCAGCTCTGAGTTCCAGTTCTTGGACCTTGGTCCTGAGGGTGCGGACCTTTCCTTCCAATTCATATAGTGATGGCTGAATCTCCGATATAGTGGTTTCGGTGTGCGTTACGCAGTCCGTTAACATACCTAGGTCCCCCGCCACTGTGTCAACTCTGGTACAGAGTTCCTGTCTGGATTCTGATATGGCCTCAAGTATTTTATCTAGCTTTGGGTCAGAGGGGCCCGTTTCTGAGTGATCCCATCCTGGGTCGCAGCTAGTGTGATCCATATTATCAGAGTTGGGGCGCACCAAGATTGGGGGCCCGCTCCTCCCCTGCTTCTACTTGTTATCCTTCTCCATCAGTCCAGTACGACTCATGACCACCATTCTGTATCAGGAGTCACGCTGGAGTTTATGAGTGGCAATCACGAACCTGCCAGACCCCCAGCACTGTCTCAGGTTAGTTTATGGGGCAGCACAAGCAGGTCTAGAGAGGAAACTGGGGGATAGAGGGGACGATAACTGCCAGGAAGTCTATTTCAAAGAGGTACTATGGCAATGCCAGACCTGTAGGGAGGCAGTTCTATGATTTCACAAGTCCCGAATCTCCCCACCAGTACCAGTATCCCTATGCGGTTGGGTGCTCCACTGTAATACAGGCAGGCTGTTACATAGGACCCGCCTCACCCCTGTTAGTCCAGGTGTCAGGGGGGACACGAGCAGTCCAGCAGCTCCACCAGTTCTGTTTTTGGCTCAAACTAGCTGCAAGTGGGCTCCTCCCCCCCATCCTTCCCTCCACAACAGTGCTTCCGGCTCCATTAGGCTGCAAGTGCACACAGCTACACTGTCCTTGCATACATGGCTGTCAATGCACATCAGGACCCCCAAAGCAGCAGCCATCAATATCAAGCAATCTCTCAGTTAGTCTATGAGTACATGCCTTTGAGCCCCTCCTCCCCCAACCAATTTGGGTTCCTGTTCAGGCAGTGATAGATGGTTTGGCCTACAACGCAGGCCCCCACGATGCGTAGGCGAACCTCTGCAATGTTATTGTAAGGAAGGGAGGAGGGGGAAACAGAACCTGTCCGGCTGTGGGAATGGCGCCACCTGGCTGCAGCAGGAACCAGACAATCACCCAGGCCCTTACTCCCTGCACTCACTGCACTAGCTTTGGTGAATTACGCCCTGTGCGTGGGTGGGAATACGAGTCAGGCCCGCGGGCCTCTTCCCGATTGGCGCTGCTACACTTGAGCAAGTCAGGGGTGCGGTGCACAGGCAAACCGCCATCACTTCGTTAGCCTACTCAACTGCTCCAATCAGTGGGATGTCTTCTCCGTGCTTGGCCTCCACGCTCCGGGTGTCAGGCCACGTGGGGGCACCCCCTGTTCTGGAGATAGGTCGTGAGGTGGGTCCAGTAGGCCGAATAGGCCTCAATGTTGTGGGCGACTCCCATGCAGGCATAGGGCTCTGCAATAAAGGATAAATGACGCTGCACCTTTCCCACAACCCAGTACTGCCTAAACTGGGGCTCCTGGGGGGGTGGGGGGGGCATGAGTTTTGGGGGCAGCAGCTGGCTCCCCGAACCTCCCTCTTATTCCCGTGGTCGACGTGACAGCATAAATCGTCAGTCCCCCCTCAAACTCGCAGCCGCATGAATTGTCTGCAACCCCCCTCCACCCCCCCTCCCATGCTTCAATTAGGCCGCGGGTGTCAATCACAGGGGCCACCACGGGTGGCCTAAGACCTAGCTATGCCACTGCTCCTGAGGCAGGGATGGCAGTGGGTGTTTACAGATCGAAAGCCCCCTGATGGAGCTCACCTAAAACCAATCCACCATCTTGAAGCAGCTGGCCAAACTGAAAGGATGCACACTGTGACACTGGAACCAAGCTATACCTAGCTGTCGAGACCTAACTAGGGAAAAACCAGTCCCGGGTTGCCTGTGGTCCAGTTCAGGGAGGCCTTAACTTTGCAGTTCGGATTGGACTGGGGCAGGGTCAAGACTGATTTTCATATGGCTGGGCACAAACTGAGGTGGCATGGTCTGCAAAATAATGATTGACTGGGATGCGGCCCCGAGTGATTACCAGTGGCCGAGATTAATTCAAGCTTTCCATGCATCACTTTTTTGTAAAGGTTAGTGTGTCGCGGTAAGTGGTATAGGTATGCCCAGACCTGGGTCCTGTGCACACTGTGTCATGAAAACCAAGCTAGGGCCTAGAGAGATTCGCAATTTGAGAATCGCAAAATGCAATGTACGAAGTATTTTCTAAAAATGTTGCGAATCCTACATATTCCTTATTTGCGAATTGCAAATTGAGATTCTCAAATAAGGGAAACCTTCCCATTCATTCCTTTGGGCTAGGAGGCCCATAGGAATGAATGGGAAGACATTCTCAATTTGCGATTACCAATTAGAGAATCGCAAATTGAGAATGCAATTGTAAGGTTGCCAAAAGGACACCCTGTTGCACCCCTGAAATGTGCATGTGTGCACATTTTGTGCACATACATGCCCTGGGGGCATGTATGTGCGACATATGGCACTTTTACAAAATCAAAAAGTGCTTTTTTAAAGAAAATCCCAAATTACCACCAAATTGAAGTTTGTGGTAGTTTGCAATTCCTTAAGGCCAGATAGCACATTTCTGGTGCTTCTAGAATTGCATTTAAGGAATCGCAATTTGGCAATTCCTTAATTGCATTTGCAAAATAGAGAATCGCAAATTTAGCAATTCTCTATTTTGCGATGGCCTTTTGGGATGATACATCCCAAAAGGCTTTCACCAATCGGCAAACGGGCCGATTCTGAGAATCTGCCCGTTTGCAAATGGGAAAAAGGCTTGATACATATGGCCCTAAATGATTAAAAACACTGGCACATTCTGGACGATTGGAGAAAATATGAGATAAGATTCACAATTATTTTTGTGGAAGTGCACATGTGGATTGAGCAATCAGTTGGTATCAGTTCTCCTTTGGCAGAGCAAGAGGTAATGAGGTCAAAAATTCACAAAAAGCAGGAAGAGTCTTTTGTGGTAAACAGCATCAGCCTGTCCTCGGTGCATGGAGTGAATGCATTTTGCTGGCAAAGGCAGCAATGCTTTTTAACCATTGCAGGTTAGACTAAGTCGTACAGGAGCTCACAACTAATGAAGTCCATATCAGCCTCATGCAGAACAAACAATCATCAGTACTAGTGAAGAAAAACATGACCAACGTGCTTGCCAGACTGCTGCCATGTCAAAGGGCTGCAGATGTACCCAATTGTGTGGTGGTTGAAAAACCAGGAACACCTCTGACTACAACACCAATGGACAATCTTAAAAGTTACTTTGATGTCTCCCAGGTGTGTAAATCCATGTACATGGTTTGTAACATGCATTAAAATGCTCATGGTTTTGCTATGAACTTCGGGGGCCAGTTCGCACACCTGTGCTAAAAAAAAAAAATCAGAAGTCTACCACGATTTGCATCGATTTTTTTTTTTTTTACTTGTTTTTATTGGCATTTCGTTACCTGAACAGTACAGATCATGTAAGTAACCACATAAGCAAGAAAACGCAGGATAAATTCAAGGAGAAAGGAAAACAAGCGCAAGCATGTGAGTCACCATCATGGGGATCATTGGATTGGGTCTGCAGAGTCCGTACAGCAGTGTTGCCAAGTAACTGGGGGGATAGAACTCGGGGAGGGAGCATCTGGGCGTTTGCACGGGCATATCAAGAAGAGTTGGGGGTCGGGCGTTAGAGGGGACAATGACTCGCGCTTACAGTGAGGCAGCTGCCAAAGGGCGGGGAGTGTCATGTCCGCTTGGGCATCGGTCCCACGATTTGCATAGATTACCATTTTTGGGGGATTAACAACAATTTCCAGAAGTACTTATGAAAAATAACCTAGGCCATAGTTTACATGGGTATTTCCCCTGCCTTGCAGTTGCTCCTACTAAGAATACAATTGAGTAGGTGTGGCAGAAACCCACATTAGCACATCAAGGGCTTGGTGTACTGCAGTTTTGTAATCAAATGGCCTGTGAGTAGATAAATTACAGGTTTTGTGGTTGCAAATCCTCATGCCATGTTGTACAAAGGGCACGCTTTGAGTCTGGAATGTCTTTCTGACTTCAATGTGCACTTTGAGATCACTGTGATTCGCCAGGAGGGAAGGGAGACCAAAGGGCGCCCCTCTCCTTACGAATCAGTGACATGTAGCAATGCTTTGACACCACAATAGTGGTCACAAAGCATTGATGCAATATCAACTCTTCAAAAATGGTGGTGTTGATATACAAAGTTAATGCCCCTACAAGAGACTGGGGATCCAAAAGCGGGCATTCTGCAGGTTGGAGCGGATGCATGGAAATCTGCAGTACGAGGGCACTGCACATCCCTCCCACCACAAAACTAGAGCCTTTTCGCAGCCTCCTTTGTACAACAGACTCCAAATATTTTCACTACCAGGAACGAGTAGTGGAAAAATAAATTCGCCTACACGCAATAAAATAAGGCGGTGTTCTGCTAGCCTTTTATGCCACTAAATTTAGGTATGTAAATCAAGTGTGAAAAAACATTTGTGAATTATTGTTAGGACTTTCTTAGTGTGCACTACTTTACTTATAGACATCTTTTATCCGATCCCTGGAAATACCCATGTGAAGTCCACACTCTTAAACATATTTTCTATGGCACCGTGTATCTTTTGGCATTGATGCCCCTGGGTCCTGGTTATCAAGAACTGTTGTACCCACAGATGTCATTTTTTGCTCATCCAAGGTAAACTTAGATGTGGTAAACACTTTTAGACCCTCACATTTTATTTTTGTACAAGCAGAAGAACTCTTGGCCTTGGCGTAGAGGAGAAGTTTAAAACCTATATCTTTCTATTCTAAGGCCAAAAGGGTTCTGGCCGAGAGATCGGGCGAGAAGGTTCAAGGGCGGATGAAATGAAAAGACATTTGCATAGTGCGCGCATTCTCCAAGGAGTGTCCCTGCGCACTGAACGTAGGACAGCCTGCCAGCTGCAACAAAAAAAACACATTTGCAATGCAATAGGTCTCGCAAATATGCGGGTTTGAGCTATTGGAATTATAAATGACAATGCCTTTTATTTATGGTTTAAAAAACGAAAACCAAAAAAAGGCATTGTCATTTAGACAGCGATGGAGAAGCGTGGCTCAATGGTTAGAGCGGCAGACCCTGATGCAGAGGTCTGGCCCGGGACCAGGGTTCAATTCCCGCCTCGGCGGCTCTTGGACTCAATTTCCCCGGACCTGATAATTCTCGCCTCGGTGCCTAGTCTAATCATGGGTCCCACTCTGTGACTCTGGGCAATAGCTTGCTTAGACTCCACAACGGCCCCAGCAGCGCTTGGATGCCTGGCTTCACCTTGGGGGTGCCCAGGAGTGGACATTTCACAGGAAAGCCAGGATGGGTTCCACAGCGGTATGAATACAGCGCTACGAGGCCTCCGGGTAGAAGTGCGCTATATAAATACAATACATTTACATTTACATTTACATTGTCAATAGCTCAAACTAGTGTAAATGCTAGACCTATTGCATTGCAAATGCTTGTTTGTCAATGTGGCTCTGCGGCCCAAAGGAGAGATGTACACTGGGAGTTGGTGGTTTCATCTTCTTAAAGGGAGCAGAGTTCTTGGTTTGTGTTTCACCTGTTTCCGTGTGAGCGCTGTTTCCAAATGTGGTGTATTTTGTGCACCGGAAGTCAGGCACATCCTGGTATGCTGAGGTGAGAAACTCCAGAGATTGACACAAGGGTGGGGGGACAGACTAGGCAATATAGATTACAGGAATATAGAGCAGGAGAGCATGCTGAGGGGTTAGAGAAGGACAGATGTTTGCCTGTCTTCTCCATGCAGACAGATCTAGAGCTCCAATTTGGGCAGTTAGGTCTTCTACAGGAGACTTGTTGAATGGCCCAGCAGATATTAACAGGGCCTTTGTGGAATACTGCAAAAAGTTGTACACAGCGCAGGAGGCTTTTAATAGGGATTCTCAGCTCTTGTATGTGGATACAACAAATTAAAGCGTTCCTTCTTTGAGGAGCCAATAACAGTTGGTACGGTCATGGAGACAATTGACCAAATAGCCCATAACAAATTCCCTGATATGGGCGGACTTCCTTTGAAGCTCTATGCAACGTACAAGGTAAAACTAGCCCAAAAAATTCCTACAGATGTAGACAACAGCCAAAGAAGCAGGGACGATGCCCAAAAAAATAGCTATAATAGTGTTCCTTCCTAAACCAGTACAGGATCCCCTGGATGTGAAGTCCTATACACAAACCCCTATTGCGCCTTAGCCTTGATTATAAAATAGGTGGGAAAGTGCTATCCAACAGACTCTCCGCAACTGTGAACTCCTCTGTACACATCGACCAAAATGGTTTCATACCAGGAAGAAATACATTCCTGAATTTGCTGTGGATATGTTGGCTGATCGAGGACTCTCCAAAGGAGGGAACTCCACCCATAGCAATGTCACTTGATATTGAGAAAGCATTTCACACTCTATGGTGGCTCTACCTGATGCAGGTGCTAAAGAGGATGGGTCTGTAATCTGAATTCAGGAGCTGGGTTGAATAGTTTTACATGGAGCCTGGGGCCAGAGTCCTTTTGGGCAGTGTCATCTCTGTCAAGTTCTTTCTTGTTGCCAATCATATTTGCACTGGACATGGAGCCAGTAGCAGGGCTCTTTAAACAGAGGGGACCTGACTGGGGCATAGAGGGGCAGACACCTGGGAGGTCAACCCCCTATATCTGGATGACACTCCTGTATATCTAAGAGATGCCCAACAAGATATCTCCTCGGTACTAAAGGTCCTCGAGGACTTTGGAGCGTCATCGGTATGAAAGCTGAACTGAAGCATAAATCCTGTTTACACCCTCTTAGACGGGTGATTGATATAAAACAAAGGAGCTTACAAAGCTCAAGACTAAAGTGGAGCTTTGATACTTTTAAGTATCTGGGTTTGAACAGGTATCATGAAGACTAGGATCGTATATAAGCTAACCTGGGCAAGGTGGTAGCTAATACAATGCACTCACTGGAGTCCTGAAAGGCAACACCTGTATCACCAATATTCAAGTCTTTTGGCTGGGATCAGTCAGAAGCCTCACACCTGGATGAAATTGCAGTGGAGGGGAAACAAAGGTACACACCTTGTTAGCACTTCACACGTACTTGAGAGAGGCATGCTTTTGACTTCGTATGGTCCCTGTGTACAATAGATACATGCACTGTAAGAATGACAGTTATGTTGGTCTTTCTCAGTATTTACACAAAATAAAATGCATTTATACAGCGCTTGCTAACCCTGACAAGGCGTTGAAATAATGTAAATCCAACTATTTTTTCTTTTATATCGCTACTCATCCCAATGCAGGGTGACAGAGTGCTTTACATCACACGTACACATTACATATACAATGAATCATATACGTTTTTATATCAATGTACATATGCTACAGTGGGGGTACAAGGGGCAGAAGTCACATTTCATCCTTTATAGCTCACTGTGCTATATTAGAAGGTGTACAGTGCAACTGCAAGTAACATACGGATCTATGTGCTCAAAGCAGCAACCCACTTACCCACCCACATAAAATGTAATTTGCATGCTACATGATGTGCTTTGAAGGAGACACATTAACCCTCTATGGTACTTTCAGTGAAAACTGGGACTAGATAATACACAGATCTTTCCAGCAAGTGCCTTAACCTCCAGTTATCTTAGCATTATTATTCACACCGAATTACTGGGAACACACAGATCTCTGCAGCAGGTGCATTAACCCCATAAGATATTTTCAAATTCAAGCTTTGCAACCAATTAAGCAGAACAGATTTAATTTCAGTTTTCTACTTGTTGCCACTTTCTTTGTGGCCGAGTTTTAACAAAATAAATGTATACGTTGAGGCCCAGACATAGCATCAGGGTTGTGTCACTTTTCTAGCAGAACCCTGACGCGACATCTATTTTGGGGTTTACAGAACGGAGCACATTGCCCTGCCTTGCTTTACCTTACATCAGGTAGACATTCCATGGGTGGTACGTGGGCGTTCCCGTGCATCCATCTAAGTATTTTGCTGCAAACCCATATTTACAAAGACTTGCAAACATAGGTTTGCACCAAACTGGTGAGTTTATATGAGGCCGGCATAACAAGGAGAAATATCTTCCTTTCTCCTTGTTATTTCCTCTGTGCATGTATACTGCATTCTGCAGCCCACAAACAAACAGGAGATAGCCTCACAGGATAGCTTATGAGTGACTTTGGGGAAAAAAACAATGTGCAAGGCAGCACATTGTGCAGCCTTGCATTACGGTGCATTAGGTAGGCATTACATGGGTGGTGGATTGGCGCTACCATACCTCCACCCATGTATTTTGTGTACACATAACATACACAGTGGCTTTGTAAAAAAAAAAGAAAAACACCGAACACAAAGCACCACATTGCACTGCCTTGCATTAGCATGTGTAAGGTAGACATAACATGGGTGTTGCATTAGTGTTCCTGAACATCCAGCCATGTATTTTGTGTACAAATAATATACACAATCTTTTAAAGGCAGGCACACTACCATTCCTTGGATAAGCTCTCGAGTTCCACTTCCCTGTAAAAGGATCGAGGTTATTCCCTACTTATGTAAGGCGGCCTTACAGCTAGACCCTGCAAGTGTAGAAGTTCCATGATGGCTTAAGAAAGTCAAAAGTGTCCCTGTGCTGTAGCATCTCAGTCAGAGCAAGCCCAGTATTGGCGGCCCAGTATTCAGTCTTACCCGCTCTCGCTGGAGTGCAGTGTCCTGTCACACTTCTGCAGCCCGGCAGTGAGCAGTAGACTGGATGCTATGGTAGAGGCATGAGGAGTCCACACACTCCCTGAATCTGGCAGGAGGTCTCAGGTCCTCCTGAATGGTTGGGTAGTTGAAATGTTGCTATTCCTTCGAAGGTAAAGGCTTGCATCTCCTTCAAAGCTGCATGTTGCTCCAAGGAAACAGCACCTCTCACTTCACCATGGCCCCCCTCCTGGCATACGGGATTTGTGACCGCGCACACAGGAAAACGGCCCCTTCATGTCACAGTACTACACAGGGCGACCGCCCTTTCCTCGATCGAGCAATGCACCAGGGCTTTGTTTCATGGTCTGCCGGGGGAAAACGAGTTCCAATCTCCTAAAATGAGCTCGTTTAATCCTTGGGTAAAGGAAGCCTTACACTGACAAAAGGCAACATTGTTTTATGTGTAGCTTACAAAAGTGGTAGTCTTCTGCCTAAATAAGAAGGGTTTGCATGTATACTCGTAATGTGCTCCAATGTACTCTTGATAGACCCGCTACACATATATGTGAGAGCCTAAGATCTGATATCACTTCTTGTGATGCCACTTTCTGTAAAGTCATGGCTTGTGATGCTACTTCTAGTGATACCAATTCCTGTGATACCACATGTGATGTCACGCGTTGTGGTCACTTGCATACTGCCTAACTAAGTTAGTCCCACCCAACTTCATTTTACGACTTGTGCCCTGGAAATAGGTAATTGTGGAAACAGAAGCGTGGTGGTCGCAGCCTGATCAAGGTGTGAAGAGGCCCATGCAAGGAGCCTGAGATACATTTCTTGAGGCACTGAGGCCACGTTTGTAGTCAGCCTCCCCGAGCATTCTGACAAAGCAGGTACGGTATCGACAACAAATGAGAGTGTACTGTGACTACGGGATGCGACAGATGCACTCTGCCAACCCGCAGCCATGCTTTACACATACATCAGAATTGATTGGGGGTGTTGAGCTGGGGGGGGGTTTGCAGGGAACAGCGGAAGTGGGCATTAAGGATTACAAGAATGCATTGGTGTAGCAAGACACCCCGTGCCCCACTTGAGGGATGGCAGACTGGATATTGGCACAACTACATGGGTCCACACATTGCTTAATGTTATAACTGTTTTTATATGGTTAACTACTACAAACTACAATTATTTACCACAATTACACCTAGAGGAAGCAGCGTGCAACACATAATACTGCTGCAGAATGTAAACTTAGTTCATATGTCAGTGATTGTTAACCCTGTTGATGTGCCGCCTTATTGGTGGTGAATACCATATACTTGTTTTGGAAAAATCAGTAAAGAAATACTGGGAAAACAACATGTGGTTCATATACGATAATGAAGTAAAATTTCAATCTGAAAAGTGTGAGTTTTAACTACAATAAGCAATAATTAGTCTATAGGCTGCAGCCACACTGAATGTAGCGCATCTCTATTGAAAGCCTGAACCCTGGGGAGAACCTCTCTTGGAACTCAATGCCATCTAATCCATTTTATTCCTCTTATTGGGGAGCTGGGCGCCTCTTTGCTGCACATAGAGTTTCATATGGGGTAGTAAGCACCATGCAAATACTATAAAACCTTAACTTTCCACTTAACAAAACAATACATGCTTTTTTATTTAATATATGCTGTTTGTTAAATGTACCTAGTAGCAAAATTGTAATTCTAGTTGGTCTTTTTTTGTTTTGAGATTTAGTCCTACTCGGTTTGTTTTTAGAAAGGCTCCTTATGAAGTTTCTGGTTGACTTTTTGTGTGCGATTTATATACATTAGAAGGCAGCATTACTGACTATGAGATCTTTATTATTTTTTTTTTAAAATATACAGGTAGCAATGCTCTTTGGTGTAAAATTCGATCCAAGGTAAAATTCAGTTCATGAATTGTCAATTCAAATCCAGTTTATCCACCTCGATCGAGTTGTGTGATCTTAGACAAATCAATGCAACACTTTAGAGGACTTTGAAGCGATTACAATAGGAGTGCACTAATTTAGAATATACACACTCATACAAGCTTTGAGAGACTAACATGTTGCTTCACATAGTTTTGCACATCTCACAGGTGTATGACCTTATAAAGGAACTACAATGTGACTTACAATATCCTGTACAGCAGGGAGTACTTTATCCCATATGTTACAAATTGAGCACTGAGCAGGAACACTATATTACTCCTCATTGTCACATAAATAATCTTCTTGTGAGGACTTTTACAATCACTGAAGAGTATGACAGGAAAAGACTCAATGTAGGCTAAGCTACATGAACTGACTCAATTGCTACTGTTGGGATGGGAACGTCCCCTGCATGGTATACAGTCTTGTTCAACTGCCCTGTGTGCACAACTATAAGTATTTGGAATCATGGTGTCGGATTTTGGCCCCAGCCTCATGCTAATATAGTGTATGCGTGAAAGCCTCGGCTTGTCCGTTGACATGAGAGAGGTCCTAGAACATTTCCTGGCCCTAGAGGGGCGCACTACGAGTGCCCTCATTTGTTTGACAGTGGACTACTGCCCCATCTTGGATTTAGCAGCTAGAGCGCTGGAGTTTTGACCAGACTTTTTTTTATCTGTACCAGTGGAGGACTACTGGCTCCCTAGTCTAAAGTTGCACTTCTATGTGTTAATGTGGCTGTTAACACTAATTCCAGAGCATGTTATTAGTGTGTGCATGTGTGTAGCCTGTGTAGTCCATGGATTCTCTATACACGTTATGTAAGCCTGTGGGGTCCATTTTTGGCCTACTCATGTGCACAAGATGGAGATGAGGTTGTTTTCCCAGACAACTGAAGTGTTTTGCTGACATTCATAAAGCTCTAGGAAACAGACCTAGCTACTAAAGAGGGAAGAGAGGGTCCCCTTTAGGATTTGGTTTGATTATTTTGCTGAAATCGGCTGCTGGTTAGTCTTACTGAGCACTGCCATTTGGTAGATGGCGGGGTTGAGGTTTGGCACTGCAGATCATGTTTGTCAGAATATGAAGGATCTGTCTTGATTTTTCTTCAGAGCACCTGAGCAAGACTTCAAAATACCAGGCCATACGTGAACACTGTTCAAAATAGGACTCTGCACACTTTAGAATACCAAAATACAACGTGAATAAAGCTCAAACGCTCATTTTTCAAAGTAAAGGTGAATATCTATTGCTGCATGTTCCCATTTATCAAATAGCAATTATACACACGTAAAATAAATGCATGTAGTGAATGTATATGCACAAGAATAAATGCAAAGAAAGATAACTGCATGTACACAAGAATAAGTAATTCGAACTTGAAATACTTCACCGGCTGTCTATTTGGCATCATCCTCACCAGCACGACTGGAGAAATTGCCGACAGTATCTGGCAGGAGGCCTCAACCGGGAACACAAATAAGGGCCTGGGCAGCGAGTCCGCTTCACATGAAAGTTCCTGGCAAAGCGCCAAAGGCTCTCTGTCCTTATAGTCTTTACTAACACGGAGAGAGACTTCTAGATGCCCCCTCTCTTCAACTGCGCTGTAGGTGCTAGCTACAATCTCTTCCTCTAGGTCCCTCAACAGAGCTGGACAGGCTCCCATGAGAGTTCTGAGGCAGAATTCTTCACATTCTCATCCTTGGACATTGTACGCATCCCACACTATATGTTCTAGCAGCTTTTCTCTCTCGCTCTCGAAGTGAGAAACATGAACAACCTGTGTACATGAGTAAACCAGACATGCCTGCATTCGCAGCTGAAAGGCATGGTAAGACAGACACAAGATGAAACCATGCTCACAAAATATAGTTAAAGCAAAATGGAGTCAATGGTCAATACATGATCTCACAATGCATACCTGCCTGTAGCATTAAAGAGTCCTCTTGGTGAGATTAGCCTTCTGTCTCTTTACTGATCACTGTTGAGTGTGGCTGTTTATAGCCAGATGTGGAATGCTCACACCTGAAGTACCGGGTTATTTAGAACCCAGTGGTGCCAGGAGACACACCCAAAGACTTCGAGTTCTCCTGCCTCAGACTACAGAAACGCAGAGACTTCTTGGTGACGTCAAAGATCAAATTTATTGGCTGCAGCCAGTAACAGGTATCCTAGAAGTACAACACGGTGTATATTCTCAGGAGACTGCTCAATCTTACAAAGCCAGTCAAACCTTTTTATACAAAATATTATGCTTCAGGCAAACATTCCTCATTTACAGTAAACCAATTCCATGTGTACAATAAAAGCATTACATGACAAACCCACATTTCATCGTCCAGCCCACCATCAATTACCCGGAAAGGCCCAACACTTTTCATCAGATAAATCGGCTGGACCCCTGATAAAATCGGGCACCTCCTCATCGTAAAGCAGGTCATAAAGAACGGATCAGAGACAGGTGTGTGTGAGATTAGACATAGTTGTGTGCAATGAAGGGTTTATGGTATGCTGTGCCTTGATCCCTAATCTCGATCGGCCACTGGGAAAGGAACTGGCTGAACAGGTTTGGCTTCGGGCAGTGGAGTCAGCTTGCCCAGGTCACACAGAAGTCAGCTGAAAGTGTACGTGTCCCTAAGACTCGTTCGGCCTTAGTCATCGGCCTATGTGAGGGCAACCACAAAATGGCTGCCGTACACAAAATGGAACCCAAGGGTTCAGACCGGAGTCTCTGATTTCATGGTGCTCACGTCGCTCGATCATTCTGAAAATACTAGTATATAGTATACTCGTTATTCTCGGTCTGCTGATACCAAAATCGTCATGCTATGATGATGTTTATGACACGGGTCCAGAATCCACAGAACCACAGACCCTCCTTTTGCCCTTACATAGGCAATAACCTATACTCACGCTAATCTGAGTCTAGGTCTATATTGATAAAATCATTGAGAAGTTGCTGTAGCATCATCCTATTACTTAGCTCGTCTCTCGATACAGGTTTCCTTACACAGGATGTAGCACAGAGGCCACATATAGCAGGAGCACACTGTACGCAAAGACAGAACAGGAAAAGAATGGCTAAGATCACCCCAATGATCATCTGAATCTTCCATCCCCAGGTGGATATCAGTTCCCAGAACCATCCCATCAACGACCAAACTCCTTTATCCACATGTATAGATTCGGAGATTTTATGCAGTTTGGAAATGGCCTGTACACTGTCGGAGCATTGTCTGGAATGAAAACACAGCAACTTGATTGAATCACTTTACATACCCCACCTCGATCTGCAAGTATGACGTCTAACGCGACCATGTTCTGAAGAGTCATGAGACGATCCGACTGGAGCTCAGCAGTCAAATTACTAAGGGCACCGGCAGTTTCAACTACGGTGGACTCCACCACTCTCGTCAATTGCCGTATGTTCCTACTGTTAACCATAGGTCCCCAAAACGGCAGAAAACCCTTCAAGAAGTCTCCCAATTCTTGTCCGGCAGTATCTTCCGTACTGAAGACACCTCTAACTACCCTTGTCTTGTGGTAATCTGCCGCAGCTGTGTAGGTGGGAGGCAACAGGAACGATACAAAACATGTGCCCGAGAAATCGGGGGGCAACCATGTGTATGCTCTATCGTACGAGATGAAATAGGTACCCTTAGCTGCTAGGAACGAAGGGGAAGTCTGAGACGCAAAGACATATGTCTCCTTGCAGATACTCTTCCCTAGCTGAGCTCTCGGATTCTTGCCATTACCCTGCAGACAGTAGTGACCCTGATGGGGTACAACCCAAATCGGGGAGGATCTTTTTGCTCGCTGGTTCTCACTCTGACTAACTCCATATCCAGTCACGTTCCATCCAATGTACGCTAGTGTACGGGAGAAGTGTGGCGCCGCGGCCAGGGCGACTGACGCTGGAATCTGGGGATCAGGGTTCGATCCCCGGCTCCGGCGGCAGATTAGCCCAGCACCATGTGACTCTGGGCAATAGCTCGCTTAATCTTCCCGACGGCCCCCAGCGCCTAGAGACCCTTACGGGTGATTGTGCGCTTTACAAAATGTGGATTATTATTATTAGTGTCTCATCTTTCGGGATAGTCTCATAGGAAGTAGCTCCTCTAATCATGTCTACTATACCCTTAACTAGAGCACTATTCTTTGGATTATCTTTTGCAGAACGTAGGGGGTGGACTTCACGAGCGTAGATGAACATTGTTCTGTATGCCCATATAGAACCATTGTAGCTTAATGGTAGGACCAGATAAGGGATACCTTTATCAGTAGTATGAGGCATAAGACCACACACCCAACAGTTAGTCGTGTTCACTACTAATTGGTGTTGGTGCAAAAGCTGAATGAAGGAGTTATTGACAAACTCTAATCTTCTAACGGACTCATGTTCAGGTAGAGGGTGAAAAGAATGCGAGGAAACAGTAGAAGGAGGTATGGGCTGTATAGTGGGTGCAAATATCATTAGAAAATAAAATAAAACATATCCTATTAAAAACATCATTACACTAAGCAACATGAAAATGCAGAATATCAGAAAACGTTTCCTGGTCATCATTATACACATTTTGGCTTTAAAGTTCATCTCTTTGGCAGGTCTCTCCATCTCGAAAAACTCCATCCTCTAACCTTGCTGCTCGGGGAGGTAGGGTGTTCCGTGCTAAGGAATGCGCCTGTCAGTCCAAGGGAAACACCCAAGAACCAACCAGAACCGTCGACCTTGTGTCTTCGGCTTGCACTCGAAAGACTTGTCGCCCGCGACCCTACAGCTGAACCCGGATGGTGGTTCGAAAAACAAAAATCAAAAAAGTTTCTCAGATGAGAGAGCTGCACTTTCAAAAATAGCAAAGAAAGGAATTTTTATTTGTCCATAGTTCTCGGCCTCAGATTATAACGGCTTTTCCCTGGTAATGTCTGATCACGAAACAATAGGTCAGGTTCGGTAGTGTCCAGTCGAACTGACAGTGGCACGGCTGCTTGCAGAAAATCGTCGCTTTCACGCTCAGAATTTGTCCCTTTTACACGTGCATCGCTGAAAGGCAGAAAACGAGGCACAGTCTCAGTTTCAGAATCTGCAATGCCCTCCTGGACCCACCGGTCGTACGGCAGAGGCAAAGGGTCCCTCTTACAGTGTACGCCGCGGATCCAGTTCTTTTTTCCTTGCACTCGTACAGCAGTTCTTGTGGACAACAGAACTAAATAGGGGCCGTTCCAGCGGGGCTGATCATTCTTTGTCCGTTGAAAATTCTTTACTAGGACCCATGAGCCAGGATCGATGATGTGTCCTGGATCTGCAGAAACCTGAGGCAGAGTATCGTGAACCTGTTGGTGTAAAACACGCAATTTAGCCGTCAAATCATATAAGTAATCAAGCAGTACAGGGTGTTCAATCTCGCTGAATTTTGTCGGCCTTGGCACTCCCCATATGTTGGCGGGCGGCCAAACACAATCTCATACGGACTAAGTCCCACTCGTGAATGCACAGTCATTCTTGTCGATAAAGGTGCTAATGGCAACGCATCAGACCATTTAAGACCAGAGCTTGCTTGTATCTTGGCCAGTTTAAGCTTTAGGGTGCCATTGTAGCACTCTACTAGTCCAGCTGATTGGGGGTGATTTGCAGCGTGAAACTTTTGGCGTATACCTAGCCCTTCACATACTCTCTTCATCACTTGACCCACAAATTCACTCCCATTATCACTCCAGACCATTCTCGGCAAACCAAATCTAGGAAAAAACTCTTTGACAAGGGCTTTAGCTGTGGATAAGGCAGTATTATCTTTCAGGGGATATGCTTCTACCCACCTCGAAAAGGCACAAACTACAACGAGTACGTATTTCAACTTGTTGCACCTCTCCATGTGGATGAAATCTAGCTGCAAAACTTCGAACGGATACGTGGTAGGCGCAAAATGACCAGCTGGAGTTCCCCTACCAGGGTTGTATTTCAGACAGACCATACAAATCTGGACCATATTCTCGGCACACTTAGGAATTCCAGCATTTTGCCATACTGGGGCCAACAATTTACAAATCCCTTTCACACTGATATGAGCCATTCCATGGGCCATTGTAACCACTGCAAGCACGTACGCATCGGGTAGCAGCCATCGCTGATGCTCTGACAATTCAACCCAACAACCATTTGAGTCTAATTTACCCGTACTCTCTTTCCAAGTTTTTAAGTTTTCAAGTTTAAGTTTATTATGTTTTGGCTCTCAAAAGAGGGCCACATAAATCAATCACATAATTATACACTGTTACATACAAGCAATAATAATAACAATAAGAAAAAAGACCGAATAAAGGATCACATCTCCAACTCTGGCCGGACAATCGTCAAACAACATCTCTAGGTATCATTAATAAATAACTAAAAATCCTTTAAAAAAGTTAAAAATTTTAAAACAAAACATTTCATTAGGTGGACAATAGAGGGCATGGAAGAAAGTATTTACATTAAGAATTCCTAATTGTAGACAAATGGATTTTAGCCATTTAAAGCGCAATGGACGTAATGCAGGACAAATAAACAAAACATGATTTCGGTCCTGCACTGCCTTATTACAAAGGTTACATACTGGAGATGTCCCATACCATTTTGCTAAGAGTGAATTTAAAGGAAGCAAATCATGTCTTAATAGGTACCATAACCTACGGACTCTATGCGGGATATTCCATGAAACATACTGCTGGGCCTGCTTTACGGAGTACGTGCTTAAGAGTAACTCACCACCCTTCTTTTCATGTAGAGCAGTCCTATCCAGTTTAAAACAGAGTTTCCAAGATGCGTATTTCAGCTGAGACTTTAGCTGAGAAGGAGAAAGTAGGAACAAAGTACTTGTATCCAGCTCTAACATTGTTACCACTTTTCTAATTTTTTTTTACTAGTGATGAAAACTCGTTTAGATTGCCCAGTAGTTCATTTTTAATATATGCTCGTAGGGAACCCGATTTACCTCTGGCCAAACAGGCCACCCATCTTACCAGGGCAATCAACCCCTGTACCCAGCAGCTCCGGAGGCCAAATTCCAGCCTGCATGCAGACACGGAGCAAGCTGTATTAAGGGAAGAAATTCTTCTTAATATCTTTCCTTCCATTAGTTGCAAAAAACCCCAATGCCTTAACTCCACCAGTTCGATTCCATATAGCAGAGTTGCAGGGATTTTTGCTCTATATACTTCCAAAAAGCGAGCAAAGTGTCTCTTTCCTGTAGCAGAATACAAGGAACATAACCCTGTACCATGAGCCAATGCTTTAGGCGAATTATGCTCAATGTGGGGTTTCTCACTTAGATTTGCCGAAATTATTTTACCTAAAAAGGTGTAAGTTTTAACTACCTCTAGTATCTGGCCTCCTATAGCCCATCCGAAGTTTTCAGACCTACATTTTTTCCTTCCAAAGATGCACATGATTTTGCTTTTAGAAGTATTGATCTTCATAAAATGTGCTTCTGCAAATAAATGTAATGCTTGCAGGCGGTTAGACAAGCCCTTCGGAGTTAGGTCTAAAATGAGGATATCATCCGCGTACATTAAGACCGAAATGGATGAACCTCCAATTACCGGGGCTAACCCACCACATGCAGCAATGGAAACAGGTAGGTCCGCTGTATATAATGAAAACAACATGGGGGCCAATATACACCCCTGTTTTAGTCCGTTCAAGGATAAAATAGTCTGTGAAAGACCCCTTTCTCCGCCTTGTAGCACCTTACACCAGGTATTCGAGTGGAGGGATTTTACTAGTTCCACTAGCTGTGGTGGCATACCCAGTACAGCAAGCTTTCTCCACAGCGTTGGACGGTCCACCTTGTCAAACGCTGTGGAGAAGTCTATGAATGCCGCATATACTCCACCTCCTCGCACTCTTACATACTTGTCCACAATCACATGAAGAGCTGTTAAATTGTCAAGTGTACCACGCTCTTTACGGAACCCAGTTTGTTCTAAAGGTAGGATTCCATTTGCTTCCACCCAATCAGTGATTAATATTAATAGGCACTTAGCAAAACCTTTACCGATAGAATCCAATAGAGCTATTAAGCGGTAGTTCATGGGTTTATCCCGCTCTCCCTTCTTAAATATGGGAATTAATATACTTCCCCGCCAAGATGTAGGAACTGATCTCATTAAAAAACAGTCTTTAAACAAAGGAAAAAGAATCCTACTCCATAAGGTAACATCCTGCTTCAGTACTGAAATGGGCAACTCGTCCGGGCCCATTGCTCCGGAGGAGCGCATACTCTTAATCACTGAAGCAATGAATTTCTCAGATGGAGGCTCCATATTATACACCCTGTCCAAAACAAGGTCACAATCCTCACCCTCTGCGCCATTAGACGCATACAAATTCGATATAAATGAAATCCAGACATCTTCAGGAATAGAGATAGGAATAGGCGTAATTCTAGCACCACAGCCCTTACCAATTATGGTCCAGAATTCTCTAGATTTACCATAGACGGAAGCCTCCCTTAAACTAATCCAGAGTGAGTCTTCTTTTTCTTTTTTTAGTTTTGTTCTCAGTCTGGTCCTCCTTCTTTTTAGTAAGGATAACTTATTAGCATTTTCCCTAGTTCTAAAAAGAAACTGTTGCCTCACTAGTTTATTAATTTCTTTATTTAAGGGCACCAATAAACTAGGAACAAAATTCTCTTTCATAGTGTATCTTGGCTTCTTTGCAATCGCAGTAAGCTTCTTCATAAAATTTTCGAAATGAAAAAATTCCATACCCTGCCATTCTTTTAATTCAAGTAAGGTTTGTGCAAGAATATTTTGCACATCTTTCATAGTGGTAGGGTTCCAGAAGCATCTGCCAGACTTACTATGGAAAGAGACTCCTCTATTACTTAAAGACCAGGGATCAGTGACCGGAGGTTGTAATGAAACAGTTTTACTGATTACGTTATGGTCACTCATGGGGGTTTGAGAGATCATTATATCCTGAATAAAGGAGAAGGTATCATAGTCCGTAATGACATAATCAAGGATGGATTCACCTTTAGGAGAACTATGAGTGAATTTAGCGGGTGTATCAGATGGCATTCTACCATTTACAATTAACCCCTCTAGATTGCTAAGTTCCTCTAACTCTCTTTCCACACACTTAACTCTTTCTCGGTAGCTTCAGCTTGAATAGACTTCACACTCTCTATAGTATCTTCACACATTCCAACGTCACCAATCCATCTTGCAGGGCCCGCAACATACATTCGACTCATCACATCTCTTGCTGTTTCTTTCGCAACTTCATCAGCAAACGCATTACCGCGACCAACGTCGTCAGTAACCTTCTTATGTGCACTACATTTCACAATCGCAACTTGCAACGGCAAAGTAAGTGACTCCAGAAGCTCATTCACCAATTGACCATGCTGTATCTTCGCTCCATGAGACGTAAGGAACCCACGTTCCTTCCACAAACGTCCAAAACTATGAGCCACACCAAACGCATACTGGCTGTCAGTATAGATGGTCACTTTCATTCCTTTTGATAATACACACGCTCTCGTAAGTGCAATCAACTCTGCTGCTTGAGCTGAATTGTGTGGGATGCGTGCAGCTTCAACAATCGTATGCAAAGTCGTAACAGCATATACTGCAGTCGTATCACTATTCGGAAGCTTGAAGCATGAACCATCCACCCATAAGGTACCATCACACTTCACAAGAGGAGTATCCCTAAGATCTACTCTCCCTTTTGTTTCCTCTTCTGTCCTAAAAAGGCAATCATGCTGTTCAGACGCATCTGTCTCCACTGGAATTGGCAACAATGTAGCCGGATTCAACGTATTGCATCTCTTTATGTGCACATGACTCGCTAAAAGTGTCAACTCATAACCTGACAATCGAGCACTAGTTAAGTGCTGTGTCTTGATCCTGTTTAGTAAAGTGTCCACTGCATGTGGAACCATTACAATCAATGTATTATTCATCACCAAACCAGCAGACTGTCGAATAGAAACAGCTGCTGCCGCCGTCGCTCTCAAGCAACTCGGCAACGCTCTAGCCACCGGATCCAAAGTTGACGAAAAATACGCGCATTGACGCTGCTTGTCCCCAAAAGACTGTGTCAGCACTGATAACGCACAACCTTCTTTCTCATGGACATATAGTATGAAGGGCTTACTGTAGTCGGGGGTACCCAACACAGGAGCCGAACACAATGCATCACGCAATTCAGAAAAACTTTTCTGACAATGATCGGACCACGGGAGGAGATTTGGTGTATCTTTACAAGTTAATGCCACCAAAGGTTTGGCCAGTAGGGAAAAATTTGGTATCCATTGTCTGCAATATGATGTAATACCCAAGAAAGCACGCACTTCTCTCTGTGTAACTGGCACACTCAACTTTGCAATCGCCTGAATTCTTTCTGGGGTCAGTCTTCTTCCCTCCTTCGATAAGAGATGACCTAAGTAGGTCACTTCTTGTCGACAATATTGTAATTTCGAAAGAGACACTTTATGATGCAAATCAGACAAATGACGCAACAACGACAAGGTGGCTTCTTTACAAATCTCCTCAGTATCTGCGGCGACTAGCAAATCGTCGACGTACTGGATAAGAGTAGCACCATCAGGTAAAACAATCGTATCAAGCTGTGTTTTCAGAGCCTGACTATATATTGATGGACTCTCACAATAGCCTTGAGGAGCGCGTTTGAACCGGAAGCTTCGGCCTCCTAAACAGAATCCAAAAATATCCCTGCTCCCCTCGGCAATCGGGATGCTGAAGAAAGCATTCTTCAAGTCAATCACCGAGAACCAAGTGGCTGAAGCTGGAATCATAGTTAGTAAGGCAGTGATATCAGGAACAACTGGAAACTGTGGCACTACAATCTTATTTACCTCTCTAAGATCAATCACAAACCTGTAAATAGGTGGCTGAGAAGAGTCAGTTCGTTTTAAGACAGGCAAAACAGGGCTATTGCAAACATTACCTCTTGTTTCTTCAATCACATCCTTTTCAATCAAATCATGAATGATCGCTAGTAACGCTTTTTTACCTTCACTAGAAATCTTGTATTGGGGAATGCGTGGCATTTTAACATTGGCTTTCAACGTCACAACATATGGCGGTATTTCAAAAAGACCCACGTCATTGGGACCAGTAGCCCAAAGAATATCAGGAAGAGACGACAATTCTGTCGGAAGTTTATCCTTTGACAAATACATTGGGGAGACCACTTTGTTACCCAGTGTAAGTTGCACTCCCGAGGGAGAACAATACAACGTCGCATACAATCTTTTCAACAGATCCAATCCCAACAGGTTCTCACCACAACCTGTCGTCAGAATAAGGGGTGCTTCGAATTCACAAGGTCCAACAGAAAGGGACATAGGACTAGAAATCGGGTTCCTAACCGGGGCGCCAGAAAAACCTACTGAAACATTCGTCTCGCCAGACAAAGGTGCGCCAGGGAGTTTAGAGTGCATAACAGAACTCTTCGTAGCACCAGTATCCAACAGAAAAGGTTCTGACATCCCTGATGTAATCACCTTAACATAAGGTCCACTCTGATCTACTGGAACTGAAACAACTCCCTCTCTTTGTCTATGGCTGTCCTAGCAATCATCACCTTCCATATTCTCACCTTCTGCATAGTAGTCATCAGCATAGTACTGAGTCGTCCTGCCAGACGTGTTATTCTGCTGATCAAAACTATTCATTGAATTTTGAGGAGGAAAGGAACGTGCGTTCTGGGGGAATCCTCCACGTCCTCTACCTCTAGGTGCTTGTGGAACACCTCGACCTCTTGCGCTAGAAACACCATTCATACGCTGTGACAAAACAGGGCAGCTACTTTTAAAACGACCCTCTTATTTACAATATGCACATTGATTAGGGCCTACAGGAAAACGTGGTTGAGAAAACTCGAACCTTTGCGAGTTTCTCTGAAACTGCTGAGGTTGCTGATAATCACGCTGGTTACTACGGGGCGGATACGCCTGCTGTAAAAGAACTTTCGTCTTCAATTCTTTAGTTTTCTTGTCTGCTCTATCCTTCTCATCCTTATCTCTATTTTCGTAGTACTGTGCAGTAGCCAATATCTGTGCTGAAGAGGAAACAGCCCACGAACTCTCTGAATCTTTCAATTTCCTACACAACTCGGGAAGCAAATTGTGCACAAATTTGTCAACGAACAACCGTTGACCACCTTCTGTACTCCTGTCTTGACCACTGTGGTCGATAAACGTCTCTTCAAACCTAGTGAAGAAATCAGACACAGTTTCCTCTTTCTTCTGCTTACATGCAGACAATTTATCCCAATTTACACGCATCGCAGGCATTAAAGTCTTCATGTAAGTAACGATCTTACTAGGGAGTTCTGCTACTAAAGGCTCAGGTTTAGCGCCACCAATTTGTCGGCCATCTGCAGCAGCGATATTAACCCATGAATCACCTAACTCCTGCGCATGATCCGTGTGACGAATCAATCCCCACAAAGGCTGTGGAACAATATTCCCAAACAACATGTCTAGATCAGCTAAATTCATAATGCATGAATCTGCAGTCTGCGATAATTCCTTGTAATACCCTGTAGGATTTGTGCGGGGGTCAGGCAAGGTCTGTTTAAGAGCCAAGACTTCTGCTCGCTTCCACGGAACATGTACCCAAACACGCTGAAAATGTGGCGGAATGATTGGATTAGCGTTTGGGTCCCCTTCTCTCCAAACTGGGGGAACTTCTCTCATTGGATATTGTTTCACTTTCCTCTTAACAGAAAGATCAGGCTCAAACAACGGTTGAGAAACAGCCTCACTCCTAAACGACAACAATGTCGCAACTGCTCTCTCAACATCAGAACGCACAATCGTTCCTTTTGCAAATTCGAACCGTACACGGCACAACTCAGGCGGATTAGATTCCAAATCATTATCTTCCAATTCTTCACAAAGAAAAACACACATTTTCTCAAAAACATATCTCTGCTTCGGTGCTTCCCACTGTCGGAAGACATCTATAACAGACTCTAGCTCATATCTTGCAGAATCGGTAACCCATTTATGCGCCAAATGATCCAATACTCCCTTCTCTCTAGAGTCAGGCAGTTGGCTACGTAACTGTTTACGCTCTGAAACAGGGGTCATAGTTAATGACCCAAAGAAAGGAGAGAAAAGACTAGTAACAGTATCAGTCATTCTCTGTTGAACAGAAGGAGAAGTCGACAGAACAGGAGATAAAGCGGATTGAGAAGAAGCCAATGTAGGAGCAGTAGCAGAGGAAGCAGCAAGAACAGGTGGAAAAGTCGTAGGGATTGAGACGGAGTAGGTAGCAAGGTCAGCGGCCCTTGAGAAGGTGGCGCCAGAAGAGTAGGTGCCAACTGAAGAGGAGCTGGCGGCTGTGGAAGAACTTGGGGCAAAACAATTGGAGGTTGCACAACTAAGGGTTGCGGAGGTGCTGTAGCACTCTGCGCATAGGGGGTGGCGACCTTAATAAATGAGACATTAAAGGATCTTTCTCGAGTTCCTTTGCTGCATCTTGCTGGAGAGGTGGCAAAACTGGATAACATTTATCAATCGCCATTTTACGTTGCCTGTGCAACTGTTCACTTGCTTGTTCTTCTTCATTATCTTTATACTGCATAGCAGCTTGCATTATCGAGATGCCTTTTTCTCTTTTATTTCTCTTTGCTAATTTAATTTCTTTCTGTTTGGCTTCCTTTCGCCATAGGCGGAAAGAGTCAAACATCGCCGGCCGGGCTTTCTTTTTAAAAAGTCTAACCTCTAGATTATCTAAAATCTCGGTGTGTAGCTACCATATTGGGGCCACTTTAAAACACCGTCCTTCCTGGTGTATCGGATCCATACTTCATTATATGTGATGGGGCCCACGCCATGCTTCACATAAAGCTCATAGGTTGGAGTTCCAATCGGAGGAACCGGACACGAGTCCTCCAATCGGGAATCCCTATTTCGACCACAACAAAACAAATTTCCAAGTCTGCTAAGACCAGGCATTTTCGCTCTCTAGTCTAGCTTCAAACTTCACAGGATTATCGAATACGATAGTCTCGTGAATACACGAGTCCCTCGGCTTTGGTACTTGCAAGTTCCAAATCAAAGATCCCAAGGGGATACCCAAAACAAAGAACCAAAACTAAGGACTGGGAGAAGCTCCACTCATACTTAACTGAGGTATCGATGGCGTCACCAGAAGACTCGTCTATCGTCTCGCTCTACAAATCATCAAAGGTCCAAGACAGGGTGATAGTCAGGGCAGCAGTCCTTCGTAGCCGTCGGAAAGCGGGGAACCTCGCAGCAAAGACTTTTGGACCACGACGACATACAGGGGTCGATGAAGTGGCTGGCCTTCCTCCAGAATTTTCACACAAAGCGCCTCACGAACCTCAGGCTTGGACCGGTACCGCTGAAATCGCCCCACGTTGGGCGCCAAATGAAGTACCGGGTTATTTAGAACCCAGCGGTGCCAGGGGACACACCCAAAGACTTTGAGTTCTCCTGCCTCAGACTACAGAAACGCAGAGACTTCTTGGTGACGTCAAAGATCAAATTTATTGGCTGCAGCCAGTAACAGGTATCCTAGAAGTACAACACGGTGTATATTCTCAGGAGACTGCTCAATCTTACAAAGCCAGTCAGCCCTTTTTATACAAAATATTATGCTTCAGGCAAACATTCCTCATATACAGTAAACCAATTCCATGTGTACAATAAAAGCATTACATGACAAACCCACATTTCATAGTCCAGCCCACCATCAATTACCCGGCAAGGCCCAACACTTTTCATCAGATAAATCTGCTGGACCCCTAATAAAATCGGGCACCTCCTCATCGTAAAACAGGTCATAAAGAACGGATCAGAGACAGGTGTGTGTGAGATTAGACATAGTTGTGTGCAATGAAGGGTTTATGGTATGCTGTGCCTTGATCCCTAATCTCGATCGGCCACTGGGAAAGGAACTGGCTGAACAGGTTTGGCTTCGGGCAGTGGAGTCAGCTTGCCCAGGTCACACAGAAGTCAGCTGAAAGTGTACGTGTCCCTAAGACTCGTTCGGCCTTAGTCATCGGCCTATGTTAGGGCAACCACAAAATGGCTGCCATACACAAAATGGAACCCAAGGGTTCAGACCGGAGTCTCTGATTTCATGGTGCTCACGTCGCTCGATCATGCTGAAAATACTAGTATATAGTATACTCGTTATTCTCGGTCTGCTGATACCAAAATTGTCATGCTATGATGATGTTTATGACACGGGTCCAGAATCCACAGAACCACACACCTTTGTGCATCTGTTGTTGGAGCTACAAACAGGAGATGTCTCTGCTGTGTGGATCGTCACTCTACACAAAGTCTGTGTCTGGAAGACGGCCTGGAACAGACACATGAAAAAAGAAACAACCAAAACCGGTTCTGAAAGTGCAGCCAGAGAATATATATGGGTGGACGTGGATGTGACAATTTCGAAAAAATACCAGATATAAAGCGCTTTGTGTTATTAGGTAGGCAGATACTGTCTTCGTAAGGGTACTATGCTGATGAAGGTTCAGAAATGTGATGGTAAGAAAATGGTCCTTGCAGCTAGTAGAAGAGTTCACCTAGATAACTTCAGTGTCCTTTTTAGATGACTACCTGAGTAAACTATAAGTTATTTGGTAGGAAGTAAATAATATTGGGAAAACTGAATAACACCCAGTGGGGAACCAACGATAACAAGAGTTTAAAGTAAATGTTGGTACTTTTGAGTGAATCTCAACCGTTCCCGTCGCTGATTCAATTCAGGAAGGATCTCAAGGCTTGGCTCTTCAACTGATCCCATACACCTTGAGACCGTCATGGGTGAGTAGTAACACTATCTAAACCCCAGATTGATTGATTTTTTAGTAGAGGCCGATAAAACTTATGGTAATGTAAAATGTAACTAAATAAAAATGAAAGTACTTAAGTAATGTAACTGACTGGGTTTAGCTTGTGATATATAACACTGAAAAATAAATCAATACAAATTTCTTGGGATTAACATTACTGCAGATGAACAAGAAAGCCACAGCTAAAATACAGGAGCAGTGCCAGGAATATAAGAGCCAAAAATGTAAACGTTGAGCAGATCATTGCAGTTATTGATAGGTAGAGTAGCAGTACTAAGGAGGTTGACGCTGAAAGTGCTCAAACTCTCAGAACACCCCAGGCTATTTTATTTATGTATTGCTTTCTTGAACTCGTTCCTTTTGCAAACAGAACATGCTGAGAATCATCTCAAACGCCTCTGAGGGATCAAAGAAAAATTGATAGCAGAAGGAAATCTATGGTCTAAGGAGGAGAACACATTTTCAAGGATGTTGATGATGGAGGTCCTGTGTAATCCCAGACTGCGGTTGTTATGTTCCAAGTAGGTCGTAAGTTAACGACAAACTCCATAATTCTGGTTGAGGATGGAAGACCTGCATTTTTGGGTCACCACTGTGTTTTAATAGTGAAGTAATCATTGCATGTTGAGTAGTCATGGGACTTAACCTTGTTGAAGGCCAGCATTGACAACATTGTTCTTAATTGGGGTGAGAGCTGATTCACAGAGGGTAATTATCTTGCCAGCGCAGGTTTAATGAGATTGTGCTGCAGACTTTATGGACTTAATGATCTTGCATATTTCATTCTCTTAAATATGGAGAATTCAATTAATTGGCAAATGAAGATGCTGCTCAGGGAGAAGCATAAGGAGATAGAAAGAGGGAGATAAGTTTATTAAGATGAATACTGTTGTGGCATGGAAGTGGGTCATGAGAGTGTCCTGAAAAAGCTGAGATGAGGCTACTGAGACACTAACACAATACATATAATAGATACACCCATATGATTCTCAAATCATCAATAATTCACTCATCTCGTTTTCTTACAAGACACAACCAGGAAGAAAAAGGAAAACATCAAGCAAGTAAATCATTAAATATGAAAAATAACACTGTCATGTTTGTCATGGCACTTTATTATGAGATTCATGACTTCACATTTAGACAGCAAAAACAATTCTAATACCAATTGTTCATCATTGAGCACAAGACAGATTTCTACATTTTCATATCAGCTTTTTTTAGAACTACCAAAGCCGGTGGCAGCAACATCTTTTGTGCTCTACTGATTACAACTTCATGCTACTACTTGAAGAAGAGCCGAAAATGGTATTCTAGATAACATGGCGTAAGAAACAACTCAAAGCAATGAAAAACGTCCCTCCAATATAGAAATGTCTCTGCGATGCCATAACCGTATAGCATATAACTTACCGTCCAAACAAATTAATGAGACACACCCAATGTAGGTTAGGGTCATACACACAAAGCTTAGCCATATGAACCAGAGTCCAGTATAATATATATTTTTTTATAGGTCAATATCTAGATTCAACATAGCAAAAATCCTCTTATTTTTAAGACAATTCAAACCTATAAACAGCATATTACACCTAGAGTTCAGCATCAATTGTATTTACCATCTAAACTATCTTACCAATATTATGTTATGTCATAACATCTTTACTATAGAGAATGTTATATGAAATAAAATGAAATACCAGCATTTGTAAAGAGCACAGCTACCTCCGGAGAGCTGTCCAGGCACCAGGGGCCATCAGGAAGATTAAGTAAGCTATTGCCCAGAGTCACATGGTGCTGGGCTAACCTGCCGCCGGCGATCGAACCGTGAACCCCGTGGTCCAGAGTCAGGCACCCTGGCCGCTGCGCCACACCTCTTCCACTATATGCTAATCATAAGTCAACAACTTGAAATTCCAGTAAAGCAGGCTCAGCCTTCCTTCCATCTTTCATAGACAGATAATCTTAGTTCCAATTAAATTTGGTAACAGTAAAATGTGTTGGTAAAGTAACTAGAATTGAGAGAGAAGTGTTGCATGAAATATTACATATAAACAAATTGTTACTTTGCCTTTTTTTATATCTATGCTGCAGTTTTAAAAACGCAATGCATGCTGGGAGACTATAGGCTGAATCTACCCTTCATAATGCCACCTTTCCGGGCTCTACTTCCTTTCCGCTGCTGTTGTGCAAATGAATGGGTCCTCAGGACGGGTGCCAACTTTTATGGGATCCTGGAGCTTTGGGACCCTGCAGTATTTCAAGTTTGGTGACTTCTTAAGCAGGTGTAGATTATTGAAAAAAGGGACGTTTCACTTTCTTCATTGTGGCCTGACCCATCTCCACCTGCAAGCGCTGAACAAAAAGACACTAACTTCAGGCAAGCTTCTTTTTTCAGATCATGGGTGACCATTTGGTTGTTATCAGCCAATTATGATGCACATTTAGTTTAATTGCCTCGTATAACAATTTAGAAACAGGATTTACCAGATTCCATTGTTAAAATCCCTTCTCTGAACAAAGTTAGGTACTCTAGTTATCAATATGCTATCTGCAAAGAAGGCTAGAGAGAGCACAAGTTGGAGATAGGAATACGTACTCATCAGGCAAAGAGGACTGAGGCTAATTCTTAACAAATAATACGCCGCAAGACCCAGGTATGAATATTCAAATTACTAAATGTGTACCTGACAAAAAAAAATAATATGTCAAAAACAGTCCAGTTAGAACATTTGCTGCTGAAATATAGTCTAATGATCCAAAACAGCAGAATGTGCTAGCTAGCGCTGATTAGACAAAATATATACTACATAGATTGTTAGTCTTCCAATGTGGAGTTAGTATTTTGCAGAACTTAATTATCAACAAAGAGACATTTCGCACTTAAACAAAATACAAGATACAGAATGTTTCGCTATCTTTCTGTGAATCCTCAAAAGGTTAGCAAATTGGGCTACGAACGCTGAATGTTGTAAGCATTGGTGACTCTGTGAAAAGAGAAGGATTACGTGGAAAAAATGGCACAGACTTGAGTTTAAATCCCATTTTAAAAACGTGTGTGTTGCTAGGCAAAGCACTTAATGTTGCTATGCCTTGGTTTGCTTTCCACTGTACTTTGTAAAAATCTATTTGTTATTTAATGTTTCAGAAAGAAAGTCTGCAGAGACAAGAAAATTGAAGACTAGAAGCGATCAGGGAAAGCAAAGAGAGATGAAATAAAACAGGAGAGGATAAAAGAAAGGAGATGCGACAAGAATGCAACAAAAGGGAGAAAAAAGAGGGAAAGATGAAGCAAGAAAATTGAATGATTTTGTAGAAACATGAACAAAAGTTGAAAGAAATGATGATTTCGTAGAAAGATATAGAAGAGCAAAGGCAGCGCAAGAGAGAAATCAAAGAAAGCTGTATTGCTTCACAACTTCATTTATATCAGAAATGTATCTTTTCCACAACTTCCAATTGGATTTTAGAGCTGGCTGCAGGACATTGACAGCCATACTGCAAATACCTGATAGTGTGCATTTATCCTAGGTAAACGAGATGTATCAGGTGTGTTGGATAAAGTCAAGTCACCACAATCTCCTAAACAGAGGACATGGGAATGACCTGAACTCCCATCAGTTGTGTTTTATCTTGCTTGGAGAACTGACACCAGCCAACAAGAATAAACAAGATTCTGTTAGAACCATCCTTTTTAGGTCTCGCCTGTCGATGCGCATGCGCATCGAGCTTGCGAGCCTATTGCGGCTTAAACAACCTTTAACTAAGAAGCAAGGAATCGTGGCGATTCCTTGCAGTGCCCGTGACTTTTAAGCTCAATGCGCATGTGCATTGAGCTTAAAAGCGCGTGCACATCAGTTCCCTCAGCCGCAATCGCCGTCTGTTCCCTCACCCGCATTCCTCCGACACCTTTTGAAGTGAAGCTTATCTTCACTTCAAAGGCCCCGGCTTCTTCACACCCACATGCCGCTCTCCCCGCTCCGCCCCCTCCCCTGCCCGCCGTGTGCATTTCTCCTACACCCCCTCCCCACAGCAATGCCCTCCGTCTGTTTTACAATTTGAAGAGGTAATCGGAGTGCCTCCTCACATTTCACTTCACTGCCTCCCAACCTCCCTTCCAAACTCTCCAAGTTTCTGCCTCTTTCACTCTCTCTTCCAACTCTCTCCCCCCTCTCCATTTACTTACACAAATCTCGCAGATACCCCAAGCAGCAGTGCCCGCACTACCAATCCTTCTGTTATGCCACATCTCTCAGCTTACAGATTCCTTCGCTCTTTCTTTTACTCTCCACGTTTCTGCCTCTTTCACTCTCTCTTCCAACTCTCTCCCCCCTCTCCATTTACTTACACAAATCTCGCAGATACCCCAAGCAGCAGTGCCCGCACTACCAATCCTTCTGTTATGCCACATCTCTCAGCTTACAGATTCCTTCGCTCTTTCTTTTACTCTCCACGTTTCTGCCTCTTTCACTCTCTCTTCCAACTCTCTCCCCCCTCTCCATTTACTTACACAAATCTCGCAGATACCCCAAGCAGCAGTGCCCGCACTACCAATCCTTCTGTTATGCCACATCTCTCAGCTTACATATTCCTTCGCTCTTTCTTTTACTCTCCACGTTTCTGCCTCTTTCACTCTCTCTTCCAACTCTCTCCCCCCTCTCCATTTACTTACACAAATCTCGCAGAAACCCTAAGCAGCAGTGCCCGCACTACCAATCCTTCTGTTATGCCACATCTCTCAGCTTACATATTCCTTCGCTCTTTCTTTTACTCTCCACGTTTCTGCCTCTTTCACTCTCTCTTCCAACTCTCTCCCCCCTCTCCATTTACTTACACAAATCTCGCAGATACCCCAAGCAGCAGTGCCCGCACTACCAATCCTTCTGTTATGCCACATCTCTCAGCTTACAGATTCCTTCGCTCTTTCTTTTACTCTCCACGTTTCTGCCTCTTTCACTCTCTCTTCCAACTCTCTCCCCCTCTCCATTTACTTACACAAATCTCGCAGATACCCAAGCAGCAGTGCCCGCACTACCAATCCTTCTGTTATGCCACATCTCTCAGCTTACATATTCCTTCGCTCTTTCTTTTACTCTCCACGTTTCTGCCTCTTTCACTCTCTCTTCCAACTCTCTCCCCCCTCTCCATTTACTTACACAAATCTCGCAGATACCCCAAGCAGCAGTGCCCGCACTACCAATCCTTCTGTTATGCCACATCTCTCAGCTTACAGATTCACACTTTCTTTTCCTCTCAACGATTCTGCCTCTTTCACTCTCTCTTACAACTCTCTCCCCCCTCTCCATTTACTTACACAAATCTCGCAGATACCCCAAGCAGCAGTGCCCGCACTACCAATCCTTCTGTTATGCCACATCTCTCAGTTTACAGATTCCTTCTCACTTTCATTTACTCTCCACGTTTCTGCCTCTTTCACTCTCTCTTCCAACTCTCCCCCCCTCTCCATTTACTTACACAAATCTCGCAGATACCCCAAGCAGCAGTGCCCGCACTACCAATCCTTCTGTTATGCCACATCTCTCAGCTTACAGATTCCTTCGCTCTTTCTTTTACTCTCCACGTTTCTGCCTCTTTCACTCTCTCTTCCAACTCTCTCCCCCTCTCCATTTACTTACACAAATCTCGCAGATACCCCAAGCAGCAGTGCCCGCACTACCAATCCTTCTGTTATGCCACATCTCTCAGCTTACATATTCCTTCGCTCTTTCTTTTACTCTCCACGTTTCTGCCTCTTTCACTCTCTCTTCCAACTCTCTCCCCCTCTCCATTTACTTACACAAATCTCGCAGAAACCCTAAGCAGCAGTACCCGCACTACCAATCCTTCTGTTATGCCACATCTCTCAGCTTACATATTCCTTCGCTCTTTCTTTTACTCTCCACGTTTCTGCCTCTTTCACTCTCTCTTCCAACTCTCTCCCCCCTCTCCATTTACTTACACAAATCTCGCAGATACCCCAAGCAGCAGTGCCCGCACTACCAATCCTTCTGTTATGCCACATCTCTCAGCTTACATATTCCTTCGCTCTTTCTTTTACTCTCCACGTTTCTGCCTCTTTCACTCTCTCTTCCAACTCTCTCCCCCCTCTCCATTTACTTACACAAATCTCGCAGATACCCCAAGCAGCAGTGCCCGCACTACCAATCCTTCTGTTATGCCACATCTCTCAGTTTACAGATTCGCACTTTCTTTTCCTCTCAACGATTCTGCCTCTTTCACTCTCTCTTACAACTCTCTCCCCCCTCTCCATTTACTTACACAAATCTCGCAGATACCCCAAGCAGCAGTGCCCGCACTACCAATCCTTCTGTTATGCCACATCTCTCAGTTTACAGATTCCTTTGCACTTTCATTTACTCTCCACGTTTCTGCCTCTTTCACTCTCTCTTCCAACTCTCTCCCCCCTCTCCATTTACTTACACAAATCTCGCAGATACCCCAAGCAGCAGTGCCCGCACTACCAATCCTTCTGTTATGCCACATCTCTCAGCTTACATATTCCTTCGCTCTTTCTTTTACTCTCCACGTTTCTGCCTCTTTCACTCTCTCTTCCAACTCTCTCCCCCCTCTCCATTTACTTACACAAATCTCGCAGATACCCCAAGCAGCAGTGCCCGCACTACCAATCCTTCTGTTATGCCACATCTCCCAGCTTACAGATTCGCACTTTCTTTTCCTCTCAACGTTTCTGCCTCTTTCACTCTCTCTTACAACTCTCTCCTCCCTCTCCATTTACTTACACAAATCTCGCAGATACCACAAGCAGCAGTGCCCGCACTACCAAGCCTTCTGTTATGCCACATCTCTCAGCTTACATATTCCTTCGCTCTTTCTTTTACTCTCCACGTTTCTGCCTCTTTCACTCTCTCTTCCAACTCTCTCCCCCCTCTCCATTTACTTACACAAATCTCGCAGATACCCCAAGCAGCAGTGCCCGCACTACCAATCCTTCTGTTATGCCACATCTCTCAGCTTACAGATTCCTTCGCTCTTTCTTTTACTCTCCACGTTTCTGCCTCTTTCACTCTCTCTTCCAACTCTCTCCCCCCTCTCCATTTACTTACACAAATCTCCCAGATACCCCAAGCAGCAGTGCCCGCACTACCAATCCTTCTGTTATGCCACATCTCTCAGCTTACATATTCCTTCGCTCTTTCTTTTACTCTCCACGTTTCTGCCTCTTTCACTCTCTCTTCCAACTCTCTCCCCCCTCTCCATTTACTTACACAAATCTCGCAGATACCCCAAGCAGCAGTGCCCGCACTACCAATCCTTCTGTTATGCCACATCTCTCAGCTTACAGATTCCTTCGCTCTTTCTTTTACTCTCCACGTTTCTGCCTCTTTCACTCTCTCTTCCAACTCTCTCCCCCTCTCCATTTACTTACACAAATCTCGCAGATACCCCAAGCAGCAGTGCCCGCACTACCAATCCTTCTGTTATGCCACATCTCCCAGCTTACAGATTCGCACTTTCTTTTCCTCTCAACGTTTCTGCCTCTTTCACTCTCTCTTACAACTCTCTCCCCCCTCTCCATTTACTTACACAAATCTCGCAGATACCCCAAGCAGCAGTGCCCGCACTACCAATCCTTCTGTTATGCCACATCTCTCAGCTTACAGATTCCTTCGCTCTTTCTTTTACTCTCCACGTTTCTGCCTCTTTCACTCTCTCTTCCAACTCTCTCCCCCCTCTCCATTTACTTAAACAAATCTCGCAGGTACCCCAAGCAGCAGTGCCCGCACTACCAATCCTTCTGTTATGCCACATCTCTCAGCTTACAGATTCCTTCGCTCTTTCTTTTACTCTCCACGTTTCTGCCTCTTTCACTCTCTCTTCCAACTCTCTCCCCCCTCTCCATTTACTTACACAAATCTCGCAGATACCCCAAGCAGCAGTGCCCGCACTACCAATCCTTCTGTTATGCCACATCTCTCAGCTTACAGATTCCTTCGCTCTTTCTTTTACTCTCCACGTTTCTGCCTCTTTCACTCTCTCTTCCAACTCTCTCCCCCCTCTCCATTTACTTACACAAATCTCGCAGAAACCCTAAGCAGCAGTGCCCGCACTACCAATCCTTCTGTTATGCCACATCTCTCAGCTTACATATTCCTTCGCTCTTTCTTTTACTCTCCACGTTTCTGCCTCTTTCACTCTCTCTTCCAACTCTCTCCCCCCTCTCCATTTACTTACACAAATCTCGCAGATACCCCAAGCAGCAGTGCCCGCACTACCAATCCTTCTGTTATGCCACATCTCTCAGCTTACAGATTCCTTCGCTCTTTCTTTTACTCTCCACGTTTCTGCCTCTTTCACTCTCTCTTCCAACTCTCTCCCCCCTCTCCATTTACTTACACAAATCTCGCAGATACCCCAAGCAGCAGTGCCCGCACTACCAATCCTTCTGTTATGCCACATCTCTCAGCTTACATATTCCTTCGCTCTTTCTGTTACTCTCCACGTTTCTGCCTCTTTCACTCTCTCTTCCAACTCTCTCCCCCCTCTCCATTTACTTACACAAATCTCGCAGATACCCCAAGCAGCAGTGCCCGCACTACCAATCCTTCTGTTATGCCACATCTCTCAGCTTACAGATTCGCACTTTCTTTTCCTCTCAACGATTCTGCCTCTTTCACTCTCTCTTACAACTCTCTCCCCCCTCTCCATTTACTTACACAAATCTCGCAGATACCCCAAGCAGCAGTGCCCGCACTACCAATCCTTCTGTTATGCCACATCTCTCAGTTTACAGATTCCTTCGCACTTTCATTTACTCTCCACGTTTCTGCCTCTTTCACTCTCTCTTCCAACTCTCTCCCCCCTCTCCATTTACTTACACAAATCTCGCAGATACCCCAAGCAGCAGTGCCCGCACTACCAATCCTTCTGTTATGCCACATCTCTCAGCTTACAGATTCCTTTGCTCTTTCTTTTACTCTCCACGTTTCTGCCTCTTTCACTCTCTCTTCCAACTCTCTCCCCCCTCTCCATTTACTTACACAAATCTCGCAGATACCCCAAGCAGCAGTGCCCGCACTACCAATCCTTCTGTTATGCCACATCTCTCAGCTTACATATTCCTTCGCTCTTTCTTTTACTCTCCACGTTTCTGCCTCTTTCACTCTCTCTTCCAACTCTCTCCCCCCTCTCCATTTACTTACACAAATCTCGCAGAAACCCTAAGCAGCAGTGCCCGCACTACCAATCCTTCTGTTATGCCACATCTCTCAGCTTACATATTCCTTCGCTCTTTCTTTTACTCTCCACGTTTCTGCCTCTTTCACTCTCTCTTCCAACTCTCTCCCCCCTCTCCATTTACTTACACAAATCTCGCAGATACCCCAAGCAGCAGTGCCCGCACTACCAATCCTTCTGTTATGCCACATCTCTCAGCTTACAGATTCCTTCGCTCTTTCTTTTACTCTCCACGTTTCTGCCTCTTTCACTCTCTCTTCCAACTCTCTCCCCCCTCTCCATTTACTTACACAAATCTCGCAGATACCCCAAGCAGCAGTGCCCGCACTACCAATCCTTCTGTTATGCCACATCTCTCAGCTTACATATTCCTTCGCTCTTTCTTTTACTCACCACGTTTCTGCCTCTTTCACTTTCTCTTCCAACTCTCTCCCCCCTCTCCATTTACTTACACAAATCTCGCAGATACCCCAAGCAGCAGTGCCCGCACTACCAATCCTTCTGTTATGCCACATCTCTCAGCTTACAGATTCGCACTTTCTTTTCCTCTCAACGATTCTGCCTCTTTCACTCTCTCTTACAACTCTCTCCCCCCTCTCCATTTACTTACACATATCTCGCAGATACCCCAAGCAGCAGTGCCCGCACTACCAATCCTTCTGTTATGCCACATCTCTCAGTTTACAGATTCCTTTGCACTTTCATTTACTCTCCACGTTTCTGCCTCTTTCACTTTCTCTTCCAACTCTCCCCCCCCTCTCCATTTACTTACACAAATCTCGCAGATACCCCAAGCAGCAGTGCCCGCACTACCAATCCTTCTGTTATGCCACATCTCTCAGCTTACATATTCCTTCGCTCTTTCTTTTACTCTCCACGTTTCTGCCTCTTTCACTCTCTCTTCCAACTCTCTCCCCCCTCTCAATTTACTTACACAAATCTCGCAGATACCCCAAGCAGCAGTGCCCGCACTACCAATCCTTCTGTTATGCCACATCTCCCAGCTTACAGATTCGCACTTTCTTTTCCTCTCAACGTTTCTGCCTCTTTCACACTCTCTTACAACTCTCTCCCCCCTCTCCATTTACTTACACAAATCTCGCAGATACCACAAGCAGCAGTGCCCGCACTACCAAGCCTTCTGTTATGCCACATCTCTCAGCTTACATATTCCTTCGCTCTTTCTTTTACTCTCCACGTTTCTGCCTCTTTCACTCTCTCTTCCAACTCTCTCCCCCCTCTCCATTTACTTACACAAATCTCGCAGATACCCCAAGCAGCAGTGCCCGCACTACCAATCCTTCTGTTATGCCACATCTCTCAGCTTACAGATTCCTTCGCTCTTTCTTTTACTCTCCACGTTTCTGCCTCTTTCACTCTCTCTTCCAACTCTCTCCCCCTCTCCATTTACTTACACAAATCTCGCAGATACCCCAAGCAGCAGTGCCCGCACTACCAATCCTTCTGTTATGCCACATCTCTCAGCTTACAGATTCCTTCGCTCTTTCTTTTACTCTCCACGTTTCTGCCTCTTTCACTCTCTCTTCCAACTCTCTCCCCCCTCTCCATTTACTTACACAAATCTCGCAGATACCCCAAGCAGCAGTGCCCGCACTACCAATCCTTCTGTTATGCCACATCTCTCAGCTTACATATTCCTTCGCTCTTTCTTTTACTCTCCACGTTTCTGCCTCTTTCACTCTCTCTTCCAACTCTCTCCCCCCTCTCCATTTACTTACACAAATCTCGCAGATACCCCAAGCAGCAGTGCCCGCACTACCAATCCTTCTGTTATGCCACATCTCTCAGCTTACAGATTCCTTCGCTCTTTCTTTTACTCTCCACGTTTCTGCCTCTTTCACTCTCTCTTTCAACTCTCTCCCCCCTCTCCATTTACTTACACAAATCTCGCAGATACCCCAAGCAGCAGTGCCCGCACTACCAATCCTTCTGTTATGCCACATCTCCCAGCTTACAGATTCGCACTTTCTTTTCCTCTCAACGTTTCTGCCTCTTTCACTCTCTCTTACAACTCTCTCCCCCCTCTCCATTTACTTACACAAATCTCGCAGAAACCCTAAGCAGCAGTGCCCGCACTACCAAGCCTTCTGTTATGCCACATCTCTCAGCTTACATATTCCTTCGCTCTTTCTTTTACTCTCCACGTTTCTGCCTCTTTCACTCTCTCTTCCAACTCTCTCCCCCCTCTCCATTTACTTACACAAATCTCGCAGATACCCCAAGCAGCAGTGCCCGCACTACCAATCCTTCTGTTATGCCACATCTCTCAGCTTACAGATTCCTTCGCTCTTTCTTTTACTCTCCACGTTTCTGCCTCTTTCACTCTCTCTTCCAACTCTCTCCCCCCTCTCCATTTACTTACACAAATCTCGCAGATACCCCAAGCAGCAGTGCCCGCACTACCAATCCTTCTGTTATGCCACATCTCTCAGCTTACATATTCCTTCGCTCTTTCTTTTACTCTCCACGTTTCTGCCTCTTTCACTCTCTCTTCCAACTCTCTCCCCCCTCTCCATTTACTTACACAAATCTCGCAGATACCCCAAGCAGCAGTGCCCGCACTACCAATCCTTCTGTTATGCCACATCTCTCAGCTTACAGATTCGCACTTTCTTTTCCTCTCAACGTTTCTGCCTCTTTCACTCTCTCTTCCAACTCTCTCCCCCCTCTCCATTTACTTACACAAATCTCGCAGATACCCCAAGCAGCAGTGCCCGCACTACCAATCTTTCTGTTATGCCACATCTCTCAGCTTACAGATTCCTTCGCTCTTTCTTTTACTCTGCACGTTTCTGCCTCTTTCACTCTCTCTTCCAACTCTCTCCCCCCTCTCCATTTACTTACACAAATCTCGCAGATACCCCAAGCAGCAGTGCCCGCACTACCAATCCTTCTGTTATGCCACATCTCTCAGCTTACATATTCCTTCGCTCTTTCTTTTACTCTCCACGTTTCTGCCTCTTTCACTCTCTCTTCCAACTCTCTCCCCCCTCTCCATTTACTTACACAAATCTCGCAGATACCCCAAGCAGCAGTGCCCGCACTACCAATCCTTCTGTTATGCCACATCTCTCAGCTTACAGATTCCTTCTCTCTTTCTTTTACTCTCCACGTTTCTGCCTCTTTCACTCTCTCTTCCAACTCTCTCCCCCCTCTCCATTTACTTACACAAATCTCTCAGATACCCCAAGCAGCAGTGCCCGCACTACCAATCCTTCTGTTATGCCACATCTCCCAGCTTACAGATTCTCACTTTCTTTTCCTCTCAACGTTTCTGCCTCTTTCACTCTCTCTTACAACTCTCTCCCCCCTCTCCATTTACTTACACAAATCTCGCAGATACCCCAAGCAGCAGTGCCCGCACTACCAATCCTTCTGTTATGCCACATCTCTCAGCTTACAGATTCGCACTTTCTTTTCCTCTCAACGATTCTGCCTCTTTCACTCTCTCTTACAACTCTCTCCCCCCTCTCCATTTACTTACACAAATCTCGCAGATACCCCAAGCAGCAGTGCCCGCACTACCAATCCTTCACACACGCAACGCCACTCACACACGCAACGCCACTCACACACGCAACGCCACTCACACACGCTACGCCACTCACATACGCAACGCCACTCACACACGCAACGCCACTCACACACGCAACGCCACTCACACACGCCACTCATCCACGCAACGCCACTCATCCACGCAACGCCACTCATCCACGCAACGCCACTCTTCCATTTGCAAAAAGAAAAATGTCTAACTATCCTATTGCGAGACCTATTGCATTTCCAATGCTTGTTAAATCAAGGTGCTCCCCAGGGATCCATTCTATCCTTACACAGTCTACAGTATTTACATTGCCTCCATTTGCACTGTTCTTAGCTACATACCCATCTCTTGACACTTACATGCGGATGATAATCAGCTGTATCTGAACCCCCCCCCCCCCAGATGGCATCTCACCCTTGACTGAGTCTCAAAGAGACCCAATCCTGGATGATCTTTCAGCACCTTAAACTGAATACTCTAAAACCAGAGGGTCTCTTGATAGCGCACTCTCACACCTTTATCCTGCCTTGACTCTGTTAAGCATCCTGGATTGCAAACCATAAGTCCTCGATTGCACAAGATCCCTTGGCTTCAAACTCACATTAACACACAAGGTTTAAGTACCCAGCACCAGCTCCGACTTGTGTGTGGGAATAACTTCTATATCCTAGAATCGGATTTCAAAACATGATCTGCATCCTATGTCTTCTTGACCACAGGATCTTCTTACTTTCTGCTATTCCTTAGACTCACCTAGAACCTCTAAAAGCTGCCTTACAAACTGCATTAAGGTATCTGTCAGGAGCAAAACATACCAAAGATATTACTACTGTGTTCTACATGTTGAAGTGTGGGCTATTTTCAAATTGGGCTATTTGTGGTGCAAAGCTCAGCACTGTGGCACACCAAAACATCTTTTGGGAAAAAAACTGACGCAATCTGGAGTCTTTCGCTCCTTGTTAGAGGTCAGACTCCCGCTATCTGGAAATACATTTTACAAGGAAACACTGAACACTTTCCCACTTTCTCAGTAAGTACTGTAAAAATATGGACCTCCTTTCCCCTGGGATCAGGACTCATCCAGTTTATGAATTGTTCAGAAAATCATTGAAATGTCCCTGATGCCGATATCACCTCCATAATTGATTTATTTGGCTCTGTAGGACATGCGAGCGGTCTCCCATATTCACTGTAGTGTGTATAATTATGCCGTCACTGTAATTAGGCTAATAAAAGGATGACTTTTTACCCAATGTCACCCTACATTCCTAGAAGAGCTTCGTTGTAAAACTAGCAACAAAGTCTACGCCTAAACGCTCGTTGGCATCCATGTGTGTGGGTCACACTATTTAAAACTGCTGATAAATAAATGATGTTTCTTTATGGTAAACCAACAGAATAGAATAAAGTATGGGAATAAGGGTCAGCTTTATGCATGGGGGAGGAGAGGACAGTGTGGAACAGAAAGAGAGCAAGACCCGTGATGGGATTAAATCAGTGGCTGTATTTTAGGGGCAGATATATGGAACCTAGTGATAGAGAAGCAGAAGGGATGAAGAAAGAGAGATACAAATACAAATCACTTTTAGCGGATGCAGGAGTCACAGCGCCCCCAGATGAATCACCTCACACATCAACCGGACAATGATAAAACCTTTCCCACTTCCCTTCTTGTGCAATCCCTCTTTCTCGCATCACATCCTGATTTACCTACACCGACCATGGCCGGAAACTACAGGCCACTCGCTGCGCATGCGCACAGTATTTTAAACACCTTCGTCTGTCTCCTGTGCAGGGGAGCCGCCGCTGTACCCCATCGGAGTCGAAACCAACCTTCCCAGCCAATGAGGAGGGAGGACTGATAGACATGGAAGAAAAACACCCCTGAGTGAACACGATTGACTGCGAGTCTGTCCAATCCCCTTGCGGAGCAGATGTTGCTCGGTTCCATCAATGGGAAGAGGCGGGGGGCGGGACGCCGTGGATCGGCACGGGAGCCTGGCGTTAGTAGGGACTGGGGAGCGGGCCGAGAGGAGAGGATGGCGGTTGGCGTTGTGCTCGCGCCTCGCTGGAGGTTCTTGGGGATTGTGTGCCTCGCGCTGGGGTTCGGTGAGTGTTCTTTGAATATTCTCATGGGCTCGCGGGAGATGCGTTCTACGTGGGCCGGTGACGTCTGTGCCCGAGCAGAAGCGTTGGGGCGCGAGAGGGGAGGGAGAAAGAGATACTGGATGGGAAGGGAGGCGAAGGAGGGAGCGAGGAACAGGGAAGGGCGAGGGCAGACGGGACATGAGGGGAAAGGAGAGCAGGAAGTAATAGTGAGCGAGAAGAAACCGGGATTGAAAGAGCTGGAGGCAGATAGACTGGAGGCGTAGCCAGTACAAGTGCAGAGAATACAAGTACTGTATTGACAAGTGGGAACTGAACGTGAGGGCGGATGGTAGTGTATTGGACAGAGGTGTTGCTGGTGGTGAATTGGGGAGAGGATTTTTTGGGAGTATATTGGGCAGAGGGTGTTGCTGTGAGTATATTGGGCAGAGGGGGTGCTGTGAGTATATTGGGCAGAGGGGCATGCTGTGAGTATATTGGGCAGAGGGGGTGCTGTGAGTATATTGGGCAGAGGGGGTGCTGTGAGTATATTGGGCAGAGGGGGTGCTGTGAGTATATTGGGCAGAGGGGGTGCTGTGAGTATATTGGGCAGAGGGGGTGCTGTGAGTATATTGGGCAGAGGGGGTGCTGTGAGTATATTGGGCAGAGGGGGTGCTGTGAGTATATTGGGCAGAGGGGGTGCTGTGAGTATATGGGAGTATATTGGGGAGATTAAGGGGTTTGCTGGGAATATATTAGGGAGATGGGGGGATTTGCTGGGAGTACATTAGGGAGATGGGGGGATTTGCTGGGAGTATATTAGGGAGATGGGGGATTTGCTGGGAGTATATTGGGGAGATGGGGGATTTGCTGGGAGTACATTAGGGAGATGGGGGGATTTGCTGGGAGTATATTGGGGAGATGGGGGATTTGCTGGGAGTATATTGGGGAGATGGGGGATTTGCTGGGAGTATATTGGGGAGATGGGGGATTTGCTGGGAGTATATTGGGGAGATGGGGGATTTGCTGGGAGTATATTAGGGAGATGGGGGGATTTGCTGGGAGTATATTAGGGAGATGGGGGGATTTGCTGGGAGTATATTAGGGAGATGGGGGATTTGCTGGGAGTATATTAGGGAGATGGGGGATTTGCTGGGAGTATATTGGGGAGATGGGGGATTTGCTGGGAGTATATTAGGGAGATGGGGGATTTGCTGGGAGTATATTGGGGAGATGGGGGATTTGCTGGGAGTATATTGGGGAGATGGGGGATTTGCTGGGAGTATATTGGGGAGATGGGGGGGGGGTTGCTGGGAGTATATTGGGGGGGTTTGCTGGGAGTATATTGGGGAGATGGTGGGGTTTGCTGGGAGTATATTGGGGAGATGGGGGTTTGCTGAGAGTATATTGCGGAGATGAGCGGGGTTGCTGGGAGTATATTGGGGAGATGGGGGGGGGGGGGTTTGCTGGGAGTATATTGGGGAGATGGGGGGATTTGCTGGGAGTATATTAGGGAGATGGGGGATTTGCTGGGAGTATATTGGGGAGATGGGGGATTTGCTGGGAGTATATTGGGGAGATGGGGGATTTGCTGGGAGTATATTGGGGAGATGGGGGGTTTGCTGGGAGTATATTGGGGGGGTTTGCTGGGAGTATATTGGGGAGATGGTGGGGTTTGCTGGGAGTATATTGGGGAGATGGGGGGTTTGCTGGGAGTATATTGCGGAGTTGAGCGGGGTTGCTGGGAGTATATTGGGGAGATGGGGGGGGGGGTTTGCTGGGAGTATATTGGGGGGGGTTGCTGGGAGTATATTGGGGGGGGTTGCTGGGAGAATATTTGGTTGCTGGGAGTATATCGGGGAGAGGGGTTTGCTGGGAGTATATTGGGCCGATCGTGGTTGCAGGGAGTATATGGGGAAGAGAGGGGTGAATTGGGCAGACAGTGGTACTGGAAGTGCATTGGGCCCTTCAGGCAGGTAGTACTTTCGTCAATAAGACAGGGCGTGTATGCCATGGAGTAGGTGATGGGAGCCACTTGGTTAGAAGTTTAGAATCCTAGTGTGGTGATGCAGTCCGATGGAACAGTGACAAGTACAGTGCCCAAGAGGAGTACACGTTTTAGCATACTGATTTCAAGCACGTATGTTCTTGATTGCCCCGCGTCATTAGTGATAGTTCTTTCTATGGTCTGCTCTGATACTGCTTCAGTGGAGAAGAGACCATTGTTTGAGAGTAAGTGGAGGTTGGGCACGTCATGGAAAGAGGCCCCAGAACTCAGTGCATATCGGGAAGAGGCTGGTCATAGCTCTTGAAAAAAGAAAAGACAGAGCCGGGGTCTGGTCGGAGGCGGGGTGTAACAGAAGCAGACTAAATGGGTCATTTATTTGTAGTTTTCTAAAGCGCAAACCTGGTCCAACCAGGTGTGAATCGTTTCACGATTTGCAGTGCTGAACAAAAGGAGCAGAACAAAAGTCCATGCCAAACAAAAGGAGGACAATTAAAGGTAAAGGTAAAAAAAAAATGGCCAAGGACTGAAGATTTGTTTTGCCCAAGATGTTGAGACTGCGTCCTTCCTGTTAAATAACCGCCCATGACTCAATAACTTGATGGACTGGTGGTCCTTTGATCTTGTGAAAGCCAATCTGCCTCGACTTAAAATAACCTCACTTTCACAATTCTAGCAATCCTTTTTCATGCCTTTGGCAATTCCATCTCCCCTTACACTTCCTTCTTCTCTCACTGTCCTTTCTTCAAACTCCTAGTCTGCCGTAAATTAGAAAGACACAGTTTAAAACAACTTTTCTACCAGAAGACCTATAGGTTTCATGCAGAAATATAAACAGAGGTCCCAATTGACTCTTGGCGCAAACATTGCCAAATGTGGGTGTAATTGTTAGTTCTGATTCACATGATCAGGGATGGTTTGCTCCAGAAGAGTCTGGAAGATTTAGATAGTAACTAGGCTGTTTCCAGGGAAGGATTGACTTTGAGAATGTGATGGACAATATACATAACTGTGGGTAATCCCATACCTTCACAGTGATGTTTATTTCCTCTTGGCTTGTCGACACGTTTTGCCTTAAAAGGCAGACATAATTGTGCAAATTGGGTGTGAAAGAGCCTCATATTTCATCGGCTGTTTGAGGAATAGATTTCTCCACCAAAATAAGGCCTCACTGCTGAAGTTTTAGAGAGAGGTTTAGATTGTGTTTATTCAGAATACATGCTTGGCAAACGGAAGTGTGACTATTTCTGCAGGAATATTTACAACAATTCACCATTGTAATATATTTCCATAAGCACTCCTAAGAATTTGTATGAACCTCTGAAAAGTCAGGCATCTACCTTGACCAGAATGGATTTCAGACTTTTAAAGCTGCGTTTGTGAATCGAATCTTCCCCTGAATACTTAACAGAACTCTGAGCACGTTTGAGCTAATTTGTGATGCTATGTCCGTGCTTAATGCTTTTAGGAGGCAGTAAATTAACTTTTATGATTTCTCCACGAGTTTCTGGCTTTTTAACTGAAAGCAGAATCTCAGTACAGCTGCTGCCTCGGCCGCCCTCTGACATTGGCAGCAGCCTGGCAGTCACATTGCACAAGTCCTTCATGACTCATAGTGAGGAGACTTTGTCCCTGAATAAGGCTGATATGGAAGTAATTTGCTGCAAATTCCTGGTCGCCATGTGCCTTGTGCAGACAAAACTCCTATGGCGGATCACGTTGCACCTTTTGCCCAGCACGCAAATTTAGTGTTTTGGTTCAGGAGTTCATACATGTACCGAGCTCACTGGTTAATAGGAATCCACCAGCCTGGAGTGTGTGTATGCTCTTGCAAGTAGCCAAGGTAAATGTTAGAAATACTGTAGCTTAGGTATCTGCATAGATAAAGCGAGTGCTACCTACTATATGGCCATAAAATGCTGCTTGGCACCATGTGGAAATCTGTAGACCATTTTTGTTTTGCAACTAAAGCAAGTTCCTTAGACTTTCAGGTCTAGACATTACCCAGCTGTTGTACAGTGGCTTGATGACATGAGGACCTGTTATAGATACAAAACCTAGTTTGCAAGAGGGCGTAGTTAAAGAATATAACAACAGATGTATGGCTTTTTTTGTCCACTTTGACAGCTGGCATTAGACCAAAAGACTTGTCCGTAGTAATTTGTATGTACTATCTGAACCTGTTTCTTACCTTGCATTATTTCTTATGTATGCAATGGGTAACAAGGATTGTTTAGAATTCATTTGGCATATTTATTTCATCGTGAAACAAAAACACAAAAGTGCAGAGTAATTCTTTTCTCAAACGGAGCACAGTAAATGTTATAAACTTTGGTCATTTGTACAGTTGGTTTTCCCTCGGTGAATGCCTGTTTTGGATTTGAATCAGGATTTACCTGTAAGTCAAAAACTGACAAATGTTTTGATAGCTAAATTCAAGGTGTTATAATTCTAAAGCAGGTGGGAGATGCCTATATGGGAACTACTTCACCATCGTCTCCTGTAGCTTGTGCACGAGATCTTCCAGTGGTGATATGCACTTTGGATGAAAGCACTTTATACATCTCAGTAAATAAGTAAGCTTTGGTAATTGGGAAGACTTCCGCTTTATGCAGATCTACGGTGGTTCATAAAGCATATGGCTCATTAAGCATGGTACTACTTTCCCTTGATCAGTGCATAGTTTCTGATCACCATCATCCTGGTTGGTCTCCTTGGCGTTTCTTCGAAATGGCCGCTACCTACAGGCCTGCTTTTGCTTTATTTACTCCCACTACAATTTGCCTGCCATTGCTCTCATTCACTAACTCAAGTGTCCCTGAGCAAGCTGTTCCAGATGTTTCCTGACAGTATGTCAGTTCATTCACACCTACTGTTTGGCTTCTGAGCCTTTGGTTCCCTTCATGTTAATTGTCCATTTCTCTGTGCAAATGTGGTGTTCTACAAAGAGGTTGTATTTGTTTGTCAAAGCCAGGGTTAATTGTTTCTTCACTTCCAAGTTTCCTACTGAAATCGATATTAGTCTTCTCTTCGGCCATTTATGCAGCATGTATATAAATATGTAAGCAACTACTTGGAAACCATTTGTTTATATCTTGGGTACAATTAAAAGACTTATACCCAACATCGGTAAATAACATCTTTGTCCAGTTTGCCATGGCAGGGTGAATTGTTAGAGAGGATGGATACTCTCCTAGTAAGATCCTATTGAAATATACCTGCAGTTTCTTGAGTTGGGTATATAGATAATTCCAGATCACAAGTGATGACTGCTCCAGTACTGGACGTTGATTTGAGGGAAAGATACTTTATTAACCTTGTTCAAACCCAGACAAATGAATGATTTCTACTTTTATTGCGGTTCCTTGTTTATTCTTCACATTCTAACCGATAAATCTGTATTGGCAAAATTTTGCTATTGATTCCCCAATAAATCCAGAAGTTTAATTTACATGGGAAGAATTAAAGATTTGAGTTGAAGTAATGACTTTTTTTGCAAATCTATTTAAGATAACGCTCAGCATACATTGCAGGACGAAATAGAAACACTATTGTGTGCATAATGTAAAACTTCACTAAACCACATGTTTTGAACAATTATCACTGGAATCGAAACATCATTGACACTGATACTACATAGAGAGGTGTATAAAGTTATTGTAGTAGTGTACTTGTCAAAATTGAACTTGCATATCCCTGGATCCATCTTCTAAACTGCCCCCCCCCCTCCAATATGTGTCCTGTTTCCTGGGGCAGCCACAACTCTGATTATATCACCACCTCTGACACCAGTCAAGGTTTTATTCCCAATCTCTGACACTTGGGGGAGCGTTTGCACACCACCTTGCGATATTGCGTTTTGCAACCCCAGATGCCATTGCCAGCCATCTTTTCTGCTATTTAGGCCAGTCCTCCTCGCCTTCCACCATCAATAGTAACCATTTAGCATCAAGGGGTACTTGCTAGGACATGACCCTTACATCACACCAAACACCTGACCTAAGAATTCCTGAATCAGCGGGCAGTCCCACAGGATATGAAAGATGGTATTCTCCCAGCTTCAGCCTCTAATGCTTGGAGTTGTGGTCAACAGCTTATATATAGAACAGCCAATGAAATTTCATCACCGCAAAAAAAAGTAGAATGAATTAAAGTGGTGCTACTTAAATGAGCATTAAAGGTCATTTCTGTCAAGTGCAGATCAAAATTAGCCTCTAATGGCATTTCAAAGCATGTAGGATTCTTTCTAAACGGAGATCAAATAGATATGTTGTTGACTGTGTGTGTGTTCGTGTATTCTGAAGATTTAGCTTGTGTCAAATGTGACTTTTTGACAACATAAAAAAAAACTGCGGAGAAATAGCCTTTGTGTTGGATCCCCATCAGGCTTGCCTATGTTTTTGGAGAAGCGAACAGGACTATTCAACAAACTTGTTATCAACTGGCTGTACAAAGATTGGCTGGACGTTTATCCTCTGAGCAGAGGTGCCAGACCTGGTGTGTCTAATTTACATGCCTGAGCGATTTCTCACCTGCAGTCGAATCTGTTGCCTTGATCAAGCAATTACAGTAAATCTTAGCCCAGTCTGAAACATCGTGAGTGCGAAGTGGATTGTAACCAGAGCGCACTATCTCCACACTTCTACTGTAAGAACGGTACTTTGTGTCCATTGCATAGACATAGTGCCTTCAGTGGATACTGAAATGGCTTCTTTGTTTCCAGACTAATCTTGAATTCGGTCTGTTTCCCTTCTCTTCTGTTGCAAAACACAGAGCCCTTCGCTGAAAGTAACAATGTAAGGACTGGAATGTAACAGATGTAACTAAATGCTCGACTCCTCGTGGTCATTAAAGAGTTTTTATTGTACATTGTTGCACGATAACCTGTCTGCATGCCTTCGGATTTGGGGGATTTTTTTTGTCAAAATAGAATTAAAAGATTAAAAAAACTGGATGCTCGTTTTCCACTGGAGGCATTTAAATGTTGATTTTAGTTAGCAGAACCCAGTAGGTTGAGTTAAAACGGGAATGCCTCTTTACAAGTGTTTGACCCGCGAAGGCATTTAAATGCTGCTCTGAATAGATGAGTATTTTGGAGGGGCTTTATTTGTGCATCATTTTTAGGTCTCGCCTGGCGAAAGCAGCGCATGCGTTTCTCTTGCCGTGAGGAGCACCTTTTGTAATAGATTCAGCCAAAGCTAAATGCATTCGCGCCTGCATGGACAAACATGGCTGCTCTTGTCATTTGTCCATAGCAGACAGCATGCGCGTGTCCGTAGGGACTGTGGACAGTCACACTCCATTTTGTTGCTAAAGCAACGAAAATGCTCCTTTCCTCATAGCTCCGAACCAGCGTGCACCCTGCAGTTCCCCCGGGGCACAAACAGGCATCCACTTCTGTATCACCAAGGAGACAGTCCCGAGGATCTGTCGTGCTTTTCCGGAAGTGTGCAGCATGCGGGACGACGGGGCATTACTAACTGCATGAAGTTCATGAAAGCGAACAGGCTATTGCCCACCGTGACCTGAAAAAGCCCTCCGCTTCCGCCGCAAAATGAGATTCAGGACGCAGTGCTGCGAAGCTGCTACAACATCCAACTGCTCGGTGAGGCACGCAAATGTAGGTATGTCTGCTCAATTGCTGTTGGCTGACTTTTGCTTTTTTTTTAAAGCAAGCCCATATATGTATCTTATCATATTATTGTCACAGAGCTGGTGTTAGCAACTTTGTAGCTTTACGTTCCTTATTAATGCATGTGGCAGGATAGCTATCTCTTAAGTTCCTCAGCTCTTAGTGAGAACTTTAACAACAGTTTCCCCATGTTACCATGCTCTCAATTACGACGTAGAGAGCAGAGTCATTCTTTTAATTAGACTCTTGTCTGTAATTCCTGGGACAGCGCTTTAACTTGGATTACACAGCTGTCTGTTACATCGCTTGAACCATCGCCATGTGTAGTTTGGGTGTTTTTTGCGACAGAGCTTTCTTTCGTCAAGGCCTTAGACAGCACAACAACGCCTCAGATTAGACATTTCCCAGTAGGGAGATCGGAAGCTCTCCATCAGTCATGTATATTTCAGCAGAGCCTAAGATAGTCTTGATTTACACAACGTTGGTAATAAGTTTGACAGCAGAGTAGTATTCCCTCACTTGAGTACCCCCTGCAGTACCATACATTTCCATTCTGTTATTGCATTGTTAGAAAGACCTTGCACAGAAGAGGTAATCCTTAGGGTACACACTTGTAACCCCAAGCTATCTTTGTATGCAGGCTTTTAAAAAAAAATACTTTTTATTGTGATTATAATTAAAGCACAAGTTGATCAGATAGTACATGCAAACATTATATCCAGACATTATCAGTTGTTTGGCAATAGTCGTAATGACAGTACACACATTGTTACAGAGGATAGTATTCCATCCATGAAATTCATAACTCCCCGCCATTGTCATCTTCAGACTCCCCCTCCGCCTGTGCCCTTGGTGGCTCACCGATGCACCCCCTGAATTTATTCCAGGCCCCCCAGACCCTGCTCCACTTCTGAGGACAGCCCTGATTAACAAACAATGCTTTTTCGGCCACCATGCAGCGACTAGATTTGTATGCAGGCTTGAGCATATTTTCCAGCATCTTACAAAGCCCTCCGGTGGGAGGCAGTAGATGTATCTCTTATTCTACAAAGATGTTCGTAATGCTCTGAGATACAATAACTTTAACCAGGTTGGCGCAGATATTGGTAATGCTTTAAAATCAGTGAACGTAGCTTTTGGCTTACTTTGCAATGTCATCATCTGAAAGATCAATTTGACATTTTTCAAATGCTGCCAAAAGCTAGACCTGTTGATTTCATCAGTGCATGTATTGATATATTTCTTCTTTGTTAATTAATTTACCAAGGGATTTTATGTTTTTCCACTTAGTCTCTTCTCGGTTGATTTGCCAGGTGAAATGGAGGGCGTGTACTGAGATAAACATTGGCTTGCATAGATTCCGCAAGAAGGTGTGGCTAGTCTGTGTCCTGTACATCTGAGACTAATGTTGTGCTGCAGGACAGTATTGGACTGCTTGTCAGTGCTGGGATGCTGCTGTTCAGTGCTGTGGTGCAGCTCATCTGTATCTAGGAGCTGCGCGTCCGTGTTGGTTGCATCAGTAAGCGTTGCACTCTAGGACCACCTCTGATCTGCTCTAATCTCGACTCTCCTTGCCCTGAATACACACAGTGAAGTGAAAATTATGATGCTGAAAATTATCTCCATGGGGGATTCAATGTCACTAAACATTTAATCCCACGGGCCCTTGAGATTGTGATCTCTGCATTGCTTGATCATAAATAGACCAGTTAATTCCATCCCTGAGGACGCCCTGCAGCCGCATGAGACTGAACGAACAGGCAGAGAGCTTTATTCTGCTTGGGATGTTTGCTAGTACATGTCGCTGCAGTTAAGGATGCCGGGGCATTTGAAGAGCCGTGTTCAGCCACAATCCTGGAATTGCATCAGTGGTTGGGGGTTCAGGACTGCAGGGCAGTGACGGAGCTTTGCTGGTGTGAGCATGGAACATTGAGGGTGTCGCAGGACAGGAGTGGAGCAGATTGGAAAACAGTTCAGATCTTAGTTCTGGAGTTGCATAGGCTCAGTGTCCTCATTTAGGTGCAGTGGCAGAACTGGCTTCGGGGTGACAGTACTCAAATAGTGAATCGTGACTGGGAACTCTGCCTGGGTTTGGACAGCCCAGCTGTCAAACCTTTTGATTACAAAACATTTAGACTGAGCTTTGGGTCCACCCCTTTCAACCATCTGCTTTCACTTGACGTTTAATAAAAAAATTCTATTTTGAAAAAGCTCTGCCTACTTCCCATGGACCTTCCGGACGATTCCCACAGGGCAAGGTGTCAAAATGGACTGTTCTCCCCATTCGAAATCCGTTACCTCCCCACCTTGGTGCAGACAGAATCGGTTGGTTTTATTTGTGCGGTGTGTCATGCTTAAGAGGATTTCCTCTGCCCTATCTATCATAATGTGAGTTTTTTTCTGCTTAAACGTTATCAGGTGTGAGTGAAATCCCAGTCACATTGTGTTGTGCATGGCTACGGTGAAGATTGCCTTTTCTTGTTTTTTTCGCCCTGCGCCAAGCTGGAGTGAGCAATGTCTTTATCCGGTTGTCATTGCTTTGGTGCCAGGCTGAATTGAGGGATGTTTTTCCCTGTATTGTATACCTGTCGTTGTGACTCTGTTTCCTTGCTTGGATGGAGAGTGGAACGTCTCTTCTGGATTTGCCGTCTAGTGCCTCGCTTCATGTTACTGCATAGAGTACAAATGTGTATATTCTGATCTCAGTACACAGTCTTCGGCTGGAATGATTGGTTTCTAGACCTGTTCTATTGCCTGTGCTAGTCAGCCATGCAGGATGTTTTCTCCTGCCTCATTGGTTTTAATTCTTATTGCCTTTCTTTCCCACTTCCTTGTCTAATGGATGTATTCAGGCTGGCGTTCTTGCCCTGGGTCAGGCTGGAGGAAAGGCGGGCTCTACTGGTGTCCTTGCAGTTTACTAGGCTGGTGTGAGGAATTGATCTATCTATATCTAATTTTCCTTCACTAGTCTGGTAGTTAACTAGTCTCCTTGCACGTCTCTTTGCCAGGCTCATGTGAGAGGTGTAAATTCTCTTGGTACTGCCTCGTGCTGGGTGTATGAGCCATGTCTTTTGTATCTTTGCTCTCACTAGACTTACATGAGGCAGTGCAATGCCTCTGTTCTTGGGAAATATAGGAATGTCTCCACCTTCATTCATGTGACTAAGTCTGGCAAGAGTGAGGGATAACTTTAAGCTCTGTGATTTAGAGACTGCCTGGCAAAAACCTCACACACGCACTGCAACACACACCTATTCATTTACTTACCGGGTATAGACTCCCTGACACCAAGTGATTTCACCTTCAGGCTTTTCCCTGATAGCAAGATGATAATTGTGTAACTAATGGGATCTGATTTGTGTTACATTTCTAATGTTTCAAACAATGTAGTCTCCTTGACAAAGTGGTAGGAACTTAATAGCCATGTTAACAAATTCATACTCAATTTTTTTTTGAACATACATGCTATAATCCATGCATTTGTCAAGCTCGGAGCAGCATGTTTACAACAGGTCAGCCAATGATGAGTGCATTTCAAGTGTAACTGGAGAAGTTGAGCATCTTTGTAATGGTTTTACAGTGGTCTGATCTGGCTGGGAAATCTGCCAAAACATTAAGAGTAGTTGTACTTTGGTCCAACTAAAAAAACACAATTGACTACTACTGTGAATTTTGTGCGATTCTCCTCTGTTCAGGAAAGGGGATGGACGCATTGTAGAAAAGAAAGTCCGGTTGCACTCTGTTATTGCAACACTTGTGACTGCTGCACTTCTCACTTTAGCTTCGGATCATAGCCACTACTTCCTCAGTACTTTCTGACCCAGCTTTTTGTTACATCTTAATTTCAAGTATGTGTTTTTTTAGGTCTCGGCTACACCACGCAAGCGCTGGTTCCTCTAGGCATTTTGTTTACAGCTAGTGGGCTTGGAGGCCGCCCATTACTTACCATTAGTTGGCTTCATCACCCATCTTAATTGCTTGCACCCTGTTGGTCAGCTCTGCCATCGGCACTTTCCTCTTCTTGCCTTTGACACTCCCCTGGAGAATGGCCCGAGTACTTGCGTCCTCACACTGCGCATACTTTTGGGAGATATTTTTTCTTCTGCTTGACCCACTCGACAGAGTGAATCTTTCGTAGTTGACTCTGCCCTGTTCGTCTGCTCCCTTCTCCCTCCCATTGTCACGTTTGCTTCTTTCTTCCCACCCATTTTCCATGTTGCCCCTCACTCCTGTTTTTGTGTTGGCTCCCCACCCAACATAATGAAAACAAGCATTAAAATGCAATAGGTCTTGCCTTCTATTATGTTAGTCATTTGCCTAGCTATACAATACCATTAGCAAAGCAAATGACTAACTTAATCAAAGGCGAGACCTATTGCATTTTCAAGGTTTTCCTTCTTGTCTGTTCTATCCCCACAGTATGCTTGGGCAGTGAGCATCATTTCGGGTTTTTTCTGATATCCTGTGAAGTCTGAGGTGCACGCAGAGCTGGTAGCCAGAGAGAGCAAGCAAGTGAATGGATGATATACTAGGCTCATTATTGTGTACCAGACGATACCATAGAAGTCCATACCCTGGCAGTGCCTCTTGAAGTGACTAGCTGGTGTCCAACCGCAAGATGATAGCAGCCAGAAGCGCATCAACACACATCTCCGCTTTGGAAAACCAGTTCTGCCACAACCAATATGGCAAGGAACCAAAGCATCTTTCTCATGCAGCTAAGTCTTGGGGCCTGCGAACGCCGATTTTATAAAACTTAATTTGTCATTTCTCTGTAACTTGGGATAGATGTTGACTCCCAGTTGTATGAATACATCAACACTAGACATGCGTCCCATGCCCTTGCAGTTCATATTTGTTTGATACTAAACATCCATTGCACGTTTTATTCTCTGCATCTGTGGGGGTTCAAATTCTTCCCCACATGTAAAGATCACTCATTACACGCTGATCTTCCTTCAGCATGCATGCAGTCTAAAGTCCTGCTCTTTTGCTAGGTCTAGCCTGACAGCACAGCTGTTGCCAAACTTATGTGAGCAACAGAAAATACATTTAAGAAGCACTGCCTTGGAAGGGGAAGCCTAGGAAGCAAAAAAAAGAAGCTATCTGGAACTGTGCTTTCCAAAAGCAAAGTAAGAAACACAGAACCCTGTAGGTTCCTAACTGAGCCTTCTTTGTTCCAGTCTCCTTCTTGCCCCGTCCCATCTTTCATTTCACCAACATGAAACTGCAAGATGAAAACCTTAAGCAAATGCCTGATGGCAGAAATAATGTCTGCTGTACAGGGTGTGAGGCACCTCAAGCGGTCCCAGCTCTGTGCGCTTCTATGTTGGGTCAGAGGAGGAGCAGAAGTAGCTCTGCATCCCACATGTTGTGGTTGCTGATTTACAGCATCTGCCTGACACACTTCTTTTGTACAATACACTCTCAGCCCCCCCCATCTTCCTCACCACCACCAACGGCTGGGGTTCCGTGGTAAACGGCAGGTGGCTGTGGTGTTCAAAGGAGAACCACTCCTTTCACTTATAGCGTCGATACCTATCCCCATGTAGTTCAGTGCAAGGTTTGTCTTCTGCGGTCTCTCAGTTCATTTGATTAAATAGAAACTATGCAGGACTGCGGAAGGTGCAGCGGCTACTGGATTTGGAGACTTTAGGGTGTCCACTTCACCCCAATTATGGCTGATTGAGACCTCTGCAAAAAAGAAATGTGTCCTGTACCACTGACTAAGCAAGAGTAACTTGCCTCCTGGTGTATGTGTACACGGCAATCCCCGGAGTGAGAAATTTAGATTCTCAGGAAGTGCAGTATATGACCAAACAGGGCCGATAACTATGCCAAAAACAGACTGCAGTTGCTAGCATTATCTGCTGTGTAATTGTTAAAGATTGCCTTAGGCACTCCACAAGGCTGTGTAAAACTTGTATTGCTTCATGATCATATGGCCATTTGCTTCTGATTTTAGAAGTTAACATGCCATAACATCTGCTATTCTGAGAACTAGCTGCAGTAAGCCTTGGAGCACTTGATGAAGGGATTACACCTCAAAATACCACATGTAGAGATTTATCTGATTTAAAAAAAAAAAAAAAAAAAAATTCTCCTCCTTCACAACACCACAAGCTGTTTTGGATTTGATGGAAATTAAAGATGAAAAGAAATACGCTGGTCTATTCAAAACCCCTTATATTGTATTGAATATACCCCAGCATGAGGCACTTGAGTTGTGTGGTAAATAGAACTTCTAAGTAGCATCAAAACAAAATCTGTCCTTTCCGGCAAATAGCTGATTCCCGTGCAGCCAGCCAAACTTATTTGAAGTTTAATATTGTATTTCTTTAGCAAACAAACCTGTTAATTTTGTGGCAGATTTGTGTGACCTATCAAAAGCTACTGCTATATCTGTAAAAAAAAAAAATATTATCATATACTGCATCTTAGATCTGGATAGTTCGTGTAGGTCTTGAAGTAAGGGATAATTAGGGAGTAAGGGATAATTAGGGAAGTTGTGCAAGGGGAGAGGTAGAATGTGATATGGCCGTGTTCTGCTATCCGAATTTAACTAGGAACCCTGGGTCGATAGGTCTTCGTTACCTGCTGAGAAGTGTAAAGGGGAGAAATAACTCATTTTATGTAATTCAACAGTCCGTAGTAACTATAGCTCAAAAGGATCACAGACTCCGAAATTCCAATATAGGTCTTATTAAAAAGCCGAAAACAACTGAATTTACAAGCACCTCAAGATGAGGTTGTAAAAATGCATAGGAACTAATACAAAACCATATCTATTGATCTGATGAATCATAAAGAGAATAAAAAGTTCTAAAAACAGAACACAAGCAAGGACTGCACCAATATCTAAGTACAACTTCATCTGTGGCTGGAAAGTGAAAAGCATTAGACTATCCCTACTTCCCAGGAAAGATCTGTTAAAGGTGTCCGCTCGTGAAAACTTCCTAAGAAGTACATTCACTGTGTAAATCTAGTAGCCAAAGCTACAGAGCTCATGCTAAGATGCTCTTTTCCAGATCGATCCTCTAATACCTTCTCCTACCTCATCCTTTCTCCTTCTACCTCTGACACTCTCTGCCTCTCCTCCCTCGGGCCACTGTCCCTGATACAAAATGCACAGATTTAAAAACATGCCCACAGATCACCTCATTCTAACAGACACCTCTCCTAGGTAGTTTTCCACCGTCTTCCTCACATTCTCCAAGTTGCTTCCCAGGCCTCCTCAGTGAGAAAGAACACCGGCTCCCAATTATCGACTTTGTTTCTTTTCTCCTCCATGCTTGACTCCTAAAACAAAAGGTGTTAGTTGTAACTAACAGAGGCAGCTTCTTCTTTCACCTGCAACTGAAAACGTGAGAACAGAACATCCTTACATGCACATGAAATTCGTTGAATACCTCCAAATGCGAGAGCTTACCAGGGAAATTACATTTTCAGGCCTACACAAACCGGCCAACATAAGAACAATCAAATAGGCCTTTCATATATACAATGTGAACATTTCATTTAGGCCTTTACACATCAATTTATACACATATATCCTAATAATTCTTGCTTTGCAAACATCTACAATTATTACATGTTAAGCACATCTAATCCCCTACTCGTGCAATCTTCATCATGGTGCACGTGTAAATCAAAATGCATTACATTACAGTTGAGCTTTTTGTTCGGCAAATGCAATATACTAAAGGTTACTCTTTCCAAACATAGATGCTATTTCATTTTTCTTGCATGGCACAATACTTTTTCCATTGTTTTAACATCACATCATTATTTACACATGCTTTCTACTAACCACATGTTAATACAACACAGGAATATATGCGGATGCAGACTATTCATGATTTATGATGCAGCCCTACCATTTTTAGAACACCATTGCGCTTCATCAATTGCATCTGAAGAGACTTTCCATAGACTGAAACGTGCCTGCCCTGCTTTCTGATTCCCCAGAATGATAGTGTTTGGTTAATGGTACAGCTCTCTAGAAAGCCCAAGAATTGGCCAATTCCCACCCTTTACCCCAGAAATGTAAATTTAATATCATAAACTGTTAAAAATCTTATCTGCATTTGTGCAATTGACTACTAGGTATTTCTGACTTTATAATCCGGGTCAGCCACATCGGCATGTATAATTACAGGGAAATCAGTCACACCATGACCTGGGAGCATTCTTCTTTTTTTCATTATAAGACCCCTCCCTCTTATCTATTTGTGTTAATTGCGTTAGTGCTCCCCTAACATTGCCTGGGGCTGAAGAACGCTGATCGTGTCAATCCAATGAGACTAATTCTGACTGCCAAACAGAATGAACAGCATGATCATTACCTGGTTGTTTTCTCTTTGAAGAAAAGCTGTGTAATGTGTTTTTATATTTGCAAATTTTTTCAGTAAGTCTAGAAATATGACAAACGTTCTAGCCTTGTTCAGCAGAGATAAGCATGATCAAATTTGCTCTTATAGAGTACCGGACATAGTAGCCAACTTACTAAATTTGTCCATCTTCTGGTGTGTCTCAAATCTACTTTGAAAGCTAAAGTTTAATGATGTGCAAATCTTAAATCATGCATTCTTTTTTGCTTCTACTGGTACAGACCTTTATCTAGCACCAATCCACCTTCGTTCCTTACAGGATCACATGCTGCTTCAGCAGGTATAGTAATTGAGAAGTCATGGGTGAGCATTGGTAGTATATTGGAGTTTTTTGGGGATGAGAACAGGAACCCTATTAAGGTAATTCCTACTTATGTCTTGCATACTCCAATGTTTGGAGACTGTTAGGAAAAAGAAATTAAATTGATTGGGCAGGGTTTTAGATGAACACATTTAGGAATCACTCGGACAAATGCATTGAAGCTTGATTGAGGGAACCATGTCCAAAGCATGCCTGCAGAACAGTCCCTGTAGCTGCCCTGCTTGTATATTTAATAGCCACTTGTCCAGATATGCAGTGCTATAAAGCTCATGGCAGTGGTCAATGCAGAAAGGTAGCCATTTTCCAATAATGGCTTTCAAAATAGCCCTAACCGCTTTTGTGGCAACAAGATGACCAAGTATTCTCGAGGTTGAGCCATAAAGTTTGGCACATTTTGAGTTTGGATTAGTCTTCCTTACATAGTCTTGCGTTATATAGTCTTTAGCAAACTGAAATTCATCTTGAGGCATGGGCTGGTGAAGTTGAGAGGCAGACATATAATTCTCAGTTTAACTTGACACTAAAGAAGATATTTACTTTGTTGTCCTGCCATTCTGTTTGCATAGTATTTGAATGTACTAAGTGTTTAGGCCCACATTCAAAGCAAGGCTGCCTTTCTTACTAAAAAAATACATATATACATAAATTACCTAAAAACACTATATAACCTAGAATAAATACGGTGTTAAAAGCTATCCAATAACCATACCATTTAAAATAGATTAAAAAGGGCCCCTTTTCGTATAACCCAATGGCTTTTTCTGTTCCCCAAAGTGTGGCAAGCCCTTTCCCTAGAAGTAAGCGTCAGGGGCCCAAGTCAGGACCACTACAGTCCATCATCTGGGCCAGTTTCGCTCCATGGTTCCAGCTTTTCTGTAACAGTAACCCGGTCCATTTTGTTGCTTGCCTGGACAGATTACATAGGTGACACAAATAGTGTACGTTCAGCTTATTTAGCTGTTCTCGATTTAAACAACTTATGAAGGGTACTCCTTCTTATGCAACTGTAGAAGGGACGGTCTAGTAGAAAATGTTTCAAGTCTTCCTGGGCACCACAGATGCTGTTAACATAAATTGCTATTTTTGTCTGTTCAGAGCTTTATTCTGCAATAAACAACCACCTCTTTACAGTGCAAAAAGCCTCCTTTCTCTGGTTTACCAGCAGAATTAAATACTGCTGTGCACTTGGCAAAGGAATAAACGGCCCCTGTGTGTAGTATAGGAAATGGTGTCCAGTGCGCCCACCCTGTTCCATTGCCAGATGCATGAATTGCTTACCAGCTGTAGAGTTTATTTGTCTCTTTGAGGCCAATTGAAGAATTTTTGGGGCTTGGGTTAAAACAAAGTTAAGTCTTACTTTCTTGAAGCCAGAGATTTGCAAACAAAGATTTGCTGTTCATCTTGAAATATTCGTCCACAGCTTTTAACACCAGGTTATTTTGACATGATTTTAATCTTTTTGAGTTGTATTTCATGAAGGCCATCTGACATTTGTCTTCTATGGAAGTACAGCCCACATCTGATTCCAAAATGGCAGTGGGACCTTCTTTTGGAAGTTGAGAATTAACTTCCCAAATTTTCTTTCAAAGCGTCCTACAATGTTTGTGCTCTTATCCAAGCCCCAGAGTTCTGCAACATGACTTCTACTTTTGCTGAGAAGACCTATTGATGTGGTGGGGTAAAAGATGACTGTGTTTTCTAACCATTCTTGTGATGGCATTTGCTGAGGCTTGTTCTTTTTTCAAGTGTGGTTTGGATATGTGTGGTCAAGTTTGAGTTTCTATTTATCTCCACCCCCCAGATATTTAAAGTATTCTCCTGCTTCTAGGATTGAACTGTTTATTCCGGAAAACATTTTTCTTCTTTCTGTTGACCTTCAATGTCATGATTTTGGTTTTCCAAGTATTAGTTTTTAGTTGATTTATTGTACACTATGCTTTCATGGCTGCCAGTTGCGCATGCAGGCCCTTGCTGTTATAGGGACCCAGATTGAATCATTGGCATATAATTAGGCAAGAATTTTCAAGCCATTTATTTTGGGTATATCCTCTGTATCCATCCTTACAACTTCAGAGAAGTTATTCATGTACAGAGAGAACACTAGCAGGTCTAACAAGCATCTTTGTTTTACTGCGTTCTTGATTTGAATTTTTTTTTTTTTACTGATGAGCTCTTGTTGGGTTAGTCTCACTTGAGAGGAAGTATCCATCAACAACTTTTAGACTGGGGACAAAAGAGCCTTATCGATTCTCATTGAACTTAACTTTTGCCAGAGGAGTTGTCTTTAGAGTAGGTCAAATGCTGAGGTAAACTTTGACATTAGAGGCTTTCAAAGCAGTATTAACAGCTTTTATTCCACCTTATGTGGCAACAAGATGAGTCTTTTCGAGGTAGAACCCTAAAGCTTGGCAGATGTTGAAAATGGGATTAGTCTTCCTTGTCTGGTCTTGCATTATGTAGTGATTGGCAAACTGACATTCATCTTGAGGCTTGGGCAAGTGAACTGGAGAGTCAAGGGTATATTTCTCGGCAATTTAACTTACCACTAAAGACGATGTTTACTTTGTTGTCTTGCCATTTCTAGTTGCATAGAGAAAACCCGTGACCTTGCTGCCTGTCCCATGGAGGCATTGGGAATGAATTTCTGGAGGCATTAATGATCTCTTTATCATTCAGTGCTTTTTCCCAAAATGGCCTCCAGTCTTCATCCCTAAAGAATCTTTACTGTTCCGCGTCTGCGAATGGAGAGGTTTGGCACAACCGTTTGTCTTACCCAGTAAGGCGTGGATGTAATTGATCATGACTTGATTGCACACTGATGTTAGGTAGAACTCTTTATGGTGGACAATTGTTACTTGGGTCTCTTTGGACTTGCCATTTCCTTTCAAAGACACCAGACGCATTAAAGTTTTTTTTATTTTTATAAAATCTTTATTTCTTAATGACAATCTCTTCACTACCACTGTAGACTTCCTAACATGACGATGGCCTTGTTGTTGGAATTTTTACTTGTTGTCCAAGCGCTGCCGGGTTTGTAGTCTGTGTAGTACCAACTTTACAGATCAGGCATCTGCACTAGTTCTTCAAGGGAAAAAAGACTAAGTGTCTTTCTATTTAGTAACACATGAAGCACATTAATATACTTTATATCAGCGCAATCACTACAGTTACTGAAGTTTCTGGCCATTGTCAAGTTTCCTGCTCTCACACAATCTCTATAATGCTGATGCCTGCGTTTCCCTGAATTTTTTTTCTTGGTGGTTTTTACCATCAAACCTAATCCCATTTGCCCTTTTCCTACTTATTTTTAATGTGATCTTCCAGTTCAGGTTCTCTCCTCAGCAGCACATCATCAATTTGACTTTTTTAGTTCTTTTCATTATTTTTTTTTTTTTTCAATTAGAGTTTTTGACACCCCAAATATTTACAGTGAAAAAGATCACATTTTCAAAGTCATTTGTTTAAGAAGAAACATCATTTCTGCCAGGAGCTGATATTACAGATGCTCTTCCAAAAATGCTCTCCCTTTCAGGAGGCTTTAAAAACTGATTGCTTTGGGTTTTTGTTCTTTAGGTGAGCAGTTGAATCCTGCTTGAAGTCTTTTTGCCAGTGAATGAGCAGTTGTGTGGGATCTGGTCTGTTTCTCCATTTCAGTCTAAGCTTATGGGCCTTTTGGCATTATTGAAATAGTCCTGAGACGTCCCACTAAGCACATCAAGGATAGTGCTTGTACAAAGAACACTACTTTCAGGTCAAAGCTAGTACAGCACTAGTAGGGAACATGGCTGACGCCTGAAAGCATTTTCTTAATGTTTAAGTTGAGGGTCCATGGTTGAGGGTGCAGTTCCCGATAAAGGAAAAAATAGAAACATTTGAAAAATATTTTCACTTGGGACATATGTACTAGTGATGCAGTGGATGAACCAGTCCTATGGGTACGCAGATGCTGGAAGTCTTTTGGGTTTTAAAATGTTTAAACCGGGAAGAAGATCTGTTGGTGCATAAGAAGGATGAGGAATAACCATGAACTTGTGAATTAAGGATTCACAAAGGTTTCATATCCAAGTCGCTATGTAGGAGTGTGCAAGGATGCTCTTTTGCTTGTTTTTAGGCAGTTGGGCACCTTGTAAACCTAATATATGTGACATCATTTTTTTTTGTAAATATTTTTATCGATTTTCAACACACAATACCCACATTTTTATGGCACATTATCGATGGGGGGCACATTCCGTGGTACATTTGTATTATAATTAATTTTTTTCTGTTGAGCTTGTGTTCCCATCATAATCACTATCGCATTAGCCTTCCCAACCTCCCCAACTTCTGTCAATGACTTCACTGTTACACGCGTTCAATAACATCACGCTACATTGCACTGTCCAAGCTTGGCGCCCCCTTATTAATTTGCATCTCCCTCCCTCTCCTTGCCCTATCCACTGGTGTGCTCCAGTTAATCAAACAAGGATTATCAATCACCACCATTGTGCAAGGGTGCGCGGTTCTCCTACTTTATTAGCGCTGCGCTCCGACTCATGTCATTCCTGACCCCGCTTCCATACTAATATATGTGACCTCATGTGATATTTGCTTAAATGTTGTAGCAAAGTTGGGTAGTGACCACTCCAATTAGAGACTGGATGCCTAAAAAGGGGCTAATGGCTTTGGATCGGTTACCCTGTGTTGTGATTTACTACTTGCACCAGAAACATGTAGAAGACTTTGGCTTGTTTTTTCCCTCCTCCCTTCAATTCTTTTTTACATTTGAGTAAAGGATGTAGGATGGGCTTAAGAAACCTTTGATCCTATTATCTTTTCTATAGCTATACAGTTGGTACCTTTTATGATGAGAATTAGAGACTGCAGGTAAAAGCAGTTTTAAAAAAAATGTTTTTATTGTTTTATAAGCATAAATACAAGAAACGGACCTACTTCATTTTGTGGGATACATCGACTATATAGCCTGAACTCACAATGTTTAAAGACCAAACAATCTGGGCACTATTCACTTGCAGCGTAGTTTGATATCATTTGCTGTTTTCCACCTTCAATACCCCACTCTATTTCCACAGCCTGCAATCATAGGAAAGCGTGCTTAGAAACCAGGCCCACCCCACCCCACCTGCATGTTCCACCCAGTGTTCACCCCAGTCAGTCCTGGGTCGCCTTAATGTCTGGGGTATCCCCGAGTTTTAGAGATAAACCAAGAGCAGTCATGGGGTACTGACTTCATCTTTGTTGGTCAGTTTATCCAAGGTGTCCTTGCACTAACATTTAAAAAAAAAAAAAAAAATTCTCCTCTTTGTTGCCTGTGTAGTTAACACTGTAGCTACAGCTTTCACCCATCTACACAGCTCCTTATTCCACCTATCGAGGGGAGGGGGGGCATTATCCTTTCAGCCCATAGCTGTATTTCTTGGCCAGCAACAAAGCAAAATGTTCAAACCAGGGCAACGTCTTATGAGGTTTAGTTCTGGGACGGTGACACGAAAGGGAGTCTCTCGGGTTTGGCACCAGCTCCAGTTATCTTTTCACCAGTCTGGTATACCTCACCAATATGATGCCAATGATGGGTAAGACCAGGCCATGTGTAAGAACCTTCCCCCCACTAGTTCAGCACCTTGGACATTTATCTGAGAACCCCAGAAACATCCTTTGCGATCTGTTGGGCATCCGGTAAAAGCAGGGCAGTATGTTAAATTGCCCCTGCTTAAACCTTGCACTACGGGCTGCAGTCTAAGCAGACTTCAGATACTTACCAAATATCTGCTGCCTCTCATCTTCTTTAACTTTCTGGCACTGTGAATAAATTCCAGTCTATTTTTGTAGTATTGAATCAGTAGTTATTGCCAAAACATACTTGGAGTTATTCAAGGGCCCCTGTGCAATATCAGCACAGAGAAGGTACCAGCTCGTCAAATTGAAGTTGCCCGAAAACGCTAGAGGCACTGTGCTGCAGTTTTTTTCCCCCTGGATGCAGGCCTTGACTTGTGTAGCATAAACTGGAAAAGTTAACTAGACATGCACACTATAAGAAGGATATTAAAGTCCACAGAGCGCACCAGAAAGGAGCAATGTGACTTAAATGTATATGCAAGTAGGTTTTCATAAATTTCCTTAAGGCAAGACTGTCCGACCCATGCCAAGCAGGGTTCAGACCGGGCTACAATATTGAGGTGGTTGTGCTTTCTGGTTTGGGTGATGAGTACAGACTTGTGGACAGTGGTGCTGTTGGATCTTTGTCACTACAACATGCTTATAAAAACTCAACCATTTGGTGTTCTCCACACGTTTTAAAATGGATCTAACCTATTCCGGCTTATAGAACTCAGTCTGTCAGTGCCTCCTTTTTATGTTCATCTCAAAACCATCAAGCTGTGGAGTTCCACAAGGGTCAATAGACTCACTGCTGCCATTCAATTTGTCCATGTGTCTCTTGATGAACGTTGCCCATCTGCATGGGGCTGATCAAAATATTCACTTCAGTATAAACAGAGTGAGCTGAATAAACCATCAAAAACATAAGATCTGACTGCCCTCAGTTACCTATCCAGTGAGCAACTCTGTCAGGTCGGCTGTAGTAAGCTTCCACCCAAAATCAGCAAATGCCCTATGAAATCTAAGTAGCTACTTTGTCTCTTCCCGTTCTCTGAATTCCCAGGTAAATAAGGTGCCTAATAGCTGCTTTGCTGAGCTCATAGCCTTAAAAAAAAGCCTAATGTTTCTGGATCCTCCCCTCCACATTCCTGTAATAGTGCACTAAGATCCTAGGAATTTGACCTTCCTGGCCTCTCTAACTCGTCCATCTACTGAAGAACTGGGTTTTAGAACCCAGCGGCGCCAGGGACACGCCCAAAGTCTTCGGATTCACCTGTCTTGGTATACAGAGACACGGAATACTTCTGGATGGCGTCAAAGATCAAATTTATTAGCTGCAGCTAGTAACAGTAATCCCAGCAATACAACACGGTGTACAACTCAGGAGACTGCTCAATTTTCGTAGAGCAAGACATCACTTTTTATCCACATTTTACTCATTACAAATGCACACCCACTGCGACAAATACTGACGAATGAAATACATTTTCCCACACATTATCACATCGTAAAAGCTCAATTTACATTGTACCAACCCACAAGTTAATTATTAGGAATGTCCCAAATTCGATTTCCACAAGCCGGACAAAACCATAATTGAAAGCACTACCCATGTAATGAAAAGTCATAAGAAAAGGAAACAGTTCAGATGCTGAATAGGATAAGATATGTACAAGGGAACTAAACATTGAAACCTGAACATTGATTGGCAATCTCAGACAACGATCAGCCAGGGAAATTGGCTTCGCAAAGGGTCAGTTTTAGGTGACGGGGTCAGCGTCCTGCAGTTCACTCACAAGTCAGAAAAGGTCTAGTTAATGCGTACATGAACAACGAAGCCCATGCAACTTTGTTCGTTCGGTTACCTCCACGGGCCTACGTGAGGGCAACACAAAATGGCGTCACGAACAACTCAAACAAAATGGAGTCTGGTTCGAGAATCCCAGAACCTCACTCCTGTTAGTCCAGAAGCAGCAGCCTCTGTGATCTCTGGCTGCTCTTGTTGTAATCCTAATACACCTGTTCTGAGGTCAATCTACAGGACCCACACGCAAGATTGATCTTCATGCTATTACTATGGATCCCTAAGACCAGATCAGTCAGTCACACAGGACAACATAGTTTTTCTGTCACAGAAGTTAATCAACAGAATTCGAGGCCCTTCACCCAAGGTGTGAACATCTGTTTTAAGAAAAATGGTGAAATCTTGACTTTTCAGTTAGTATTCGTATCTTTAAATCAGTCTCCAGTGGATTTTGGTGGTTGTTCGGACTGTGCCATGAAGCTTGTGTACAAGCATTTAATACATCAAGTTAACATATCCTTCCAAAGATACAAATGTGTAGTGGCTTGTCCATGACATAGGGAATTTCAAAATAAGAGCTATTTCTAAAATTCTTAAATACTTCAAGGGTATGGTGGCCCTGTGGACATGACCAATTATATCAATATGCCCAGAACATTATTTTCCAGCATTTGGGTACCCAAGTCCTAAGTAAAATGTTTAGTGGTTGGGTGATTTACTGCAGGCAGTAGCACAGCAGTTATGAAATAGTGGGGTGTGTATGTATATAGCAGTGATGAATCTCAAATTATTTACATTAATTTAAAATGATTATGTTACTGCTTTAAAGTGTGGCTTTTGGTCATACAGTGAAATTCTAATGTTACCCTGGGCTGCACTGATGTTTCAGTGGTAGCAGGGCTCAGCATGTCGGCAAACGTCAGCCTTTTGTTGACTGGGGTCCTTAACCTCCATCAATACCAAAATGCTTCTCATCTGTGTGGGTAGGTGTGCATTTTAAATCTTCTGGATTGTATTGGGCTTCAATGGATCAACCTAAGAACACCTTTTGGTAAAGATTGGCTGGTTTGGAGTAGACTGACATTCTCTTAACGTTTTTCCAGTAGGTGAAAGAGACAAACTTTGGTGTTTGGTGGAATCTCAAGGGTGGTGGTTTCCTTGGGTGCATTACCATGCCATAAGTTTAACATTGTTTTGGTTCTGTTGGGAATGACTGTTTCCCACTTATTTATTGTGAACAACCACTTCTCTGTAGGGTGTGCATGCGGGAAAGAACCAATCCTAACAAGTACTGTGATGAAGTGAGGTCTGCTGAGATCATTAATGGCAGACCTCGGGCTTGGCCTGATTGCAGCTGCCAGGTGTTTGTGACCTCTATGTATATTATTTATTGTCCCAATATTCTCACCCACTTTACAAAAAGGTGATGGGGTTGATTAGTACTGGAGTAGGCCTTGGGTTCCGATTGTTTCTGGTATTCTTGTCCCAAAACTCAATGGAATTAATAAGGACTGTGGCACACCGCGTGTAGTTGTTGACTTTGCACCAGTTGAGTGATTGGTATTCTAGGATCATGTGTCCAGAATTCACTTTTGCTGTGCTCCAGCTCCTTCTTATGGTGTTTGCTGTTGGCATTCGCTAGCACTAGTCGATGCCAAATGCTGTATTGATGGCATGGCACATCCATGCACTTGTCAGACCATCATGCATTTCAAATCTTCTTCCTACCTTGTGTCTTTTACAAAGGTTTATTGCCTATGTCTAATGTGGATGTAGACACACCTAGGCTATTACATACTGTGATTCCTCAGCACAGTGAATGTGCTTGAGTTTTTGTTTGTTTCATAAAGCCAAAACGCACGCATTCTTCGAAAGGAGGCAGACCAGGCACATTTTTGGTTTGTGTGGAATATATATCGAAGTACAGCCAGTGCATGAGAAGTGTTGTGCACCTAGTGAAACTAAACCCAGTACACGCTGCATATCGTAAATGGAGCGCTCTAGCTCTGGGTGACGTATCCATGAAGTCTGACTCTTCCCCCATACCAGTGAAGCCTCCAGCCAGCTGCCCATCTATTCTTGCTGACATATTTATTTCTTCAAGAGCCCTGGACCTGCAGGAGTTTCGCCTAGTCATAGAAATCTAAAATGCGAGAGCATGTGAAGTATTGGCCCCATGTAGGTTGTCTATTTCTTCATCACGAGGCGCAGCTCAAGCCTGGGCTTGCCATTTCAGTACTATGTAATTAACTTTACTTGCTGTTCACCTTCTTTCTGAGAAGCTGGAACATACTTTGACTAACTTTAGAGAAGACCAGTTACTGAGTCTCCCATCTATTCAATCTAAGATTGTCTAGATTTCGCTTTCTAGTTAAAACCTAACCCGCAGCACTCTTCTGATCCCTCTGTAATACTTATCAGCACATGCAGGAATGTGTACTCAGTCACAATGCAGTTCTCTATGCTGATTTACACGTCAGACACTGGATGGGCCAAAAGGGTGAAGTATTCTTTCAGTAACCAAGAGTTCAAGTACGAAATGGGCATTAACACAACTGTTTTCTACATCTAGAAATGTTTTCCCTCCACATTGACTAAATCAACCAGTTTAGTAAATGTTTCTTTGTGCCAGGTTAACTGCATATTTGTGAGTCGGTGTTCATGAGGTAAATGCGTGCTCATGTGTAAGCAAGTGGGCTGTCTGATTGGCTGTTCGTTGTAATTAAGGCTCTGTTTCCCGTTTTTAGGTCTCGCCTGTCGATGCGCATGCGCGTCGAGCTTGCGAGCCTATTGCGGCTTAAACAACGTTTAACTAACAAGCAAGGAATCGTGGCGATTCCTTGCAGTGCCCGTGACTTTTAAGCTCAATGCGCATGTGCATTGAGCTTAAAAGCTCGTGCACATCAGTTCCCTCAGCCGCACTCCAGGCCCCTGCTGTTTTCACACCCTCTCCCCGCTCCGCTCCGCCCCCTCCCCTGCCCGCCGTGTCGCATTTCTCCTCCCCCCTCCCCTTACCTGCCTTTCCCTCCGTCTTGTTTTTTATTTTACCCGCTCCGCCCCCTCCCCTGCCCGCCACCCCCTGCAGCATCAAAGGCTTTCACGGCCGGCCAGCCGTGCTTTCAGTTTCACGGCCGGCCTGCCGTGTGAAGTGCTGCTGTGTCGCATTTCTCCTCCCCCCTCCCCACAGCAATGCCCTCCGTCTTGTTTCTCTCTCTCTCTCTCTTCAGCTCGTCGTGAACTAGAGGGGGCCAAGAAAATGGGTTAATTTGCTTCCCGAAAACACAGTGCCTGTGAACCGCACTCTCAAAAATTCTTTCTGCTGAACTCTTTTTCAGTCTCTGTTTTCACCTTAACGTCCACAATGAGGCTCTCCTCCTTTCAACTAAAACGGGACTTTATCGGGAAAGGCATAATTGCCTTTCATTTAGGGGACACTACCGTGTTTCATCTTTTAGTGTAAGGTCATGTGCTGCTGTGTAATGTTTTCGCTGACTCACTTCAGGCGGCTTCTCCCTCTCTCCCGCCCCCTCCTGACCTTTGACCTGGTGTCTTAGTCATCACCTTGATGCTTCTGTGGGGATGTTTTTTGTTCTTCATCAAGCCGCGGTAATTTACAGCTCTAGCAGGCCGGCTTTCAGTGCTGCTAAAGCTCTAATGCTGTCATCATGTTATTAGCGTTGGAGTGGTTGTGCTGACGAATTTGGCTAATGCTGAAAGAATATCACATCAGGAGGCTGGGGTTTAAAATAGAAAAGCCTGTTTTAGCCAATTCTTTGCGTCTGCATGCCCGCTTGCGTTTGTGAGCACACAAATATGCCTTGGTATCGAGAGCTAATTTTAGAAGCAGTGGATAGCAGATGGCCGTCACTGCCTCAGAGCACCCTTTTAATACTCAACTTTAAGCATCTGGTTTAATATATGTCTTCCTAGTAAAAGGTCATTCCTTCAAGTAAAACATTCTCTTTCATGTCATTAGCGCATAACAATGGAGGACATCTCAAGGCCTAGAAATGTGCCCGCATCAAAGTCAGACTAAAGACAGTTCATAGGTACTGAAAACACATTTCAAAGCCTGCTTCCGACTTTTAACCTCTGGCAAACCCTTGGCTTAAACAACAGATATAACTTGTACACTATTCTAAATGCTGATTTCCACGCGCCCTGCAGCCTCTTAAGCAAATACAACACAATTAAACAATTGGACCAGCAGCCATGCGCAAAACCTTTTTTTTTTTTTTTTAAACAAGCCACAACGGGGCCTTAAGATGTCTCTTCCCCCCCCCCCCCCCCTCTCTCTCCTCTCTCTCTCTCTCTCTCTCTCTCTCTCCCCCCCTCTCTCTCTCTCTCTCTCCCTCTCCTATCTCTCTCTCTCTCTCTCTCTCTCTCTCTCTCTCTCTCTCTCTCTCTCTCTCTCTTCTCTCTCCTCTCTTTCTCTCTCCTCTCTCCTCTCTTTCTCTCTCCTCTCTCCTCTCTTTCTCTCTCCTCTCCCTCTCTCTCTCTCTCTCCCCCTCTCTCTCTCTCTCTCTTCTCTCTCTCTCCTCTCTCTCTCTTCTCTCTCTCTCTCTCTCTCTCTCTCTCTCTCTCTCTCTCTCTCTCTCTCTCCTCTCTCTCCCTCTCTCTCTCTCTCTCTCTCTCTCTCTCTCCCCTCTTTCTCTCTCCCTCTCTCTCCCTCTCTCTCTCTCTCCCTCTCTCTTTCCTCTTTCCTCTCTCTCTCTCTCCTCTCTCTCTCCCCCCTCTCCCCCCTCTCCCCCCTCTCTCTCTCTTTCTCTCTCTCCTCTCTTTCTCTCTCTCCTCTCTCTCTCTCTCCTCTCTCTCTCTTTCTCCCTCCCTCTCTCTCTCTCTCTCTCTCTCTCTCTCTCCACCATCACATCCACCACCACCACCACATCCACCACCGCATCCACCACCGCATCCACCACCGCATCCACCACCGCGTCCACCACCGCGTCCACCACCGCGTCCACCACCACGTCCACCACCACGTCCACCACCACGTCCACCGTCACGTCCACCGTCACGTCCACCGCCACGTCCACCGTCACGTCCACCGCCACGTCCACCGTCACGTCCACCGTCACGTCCACCGTCACGTCCACCGTCACGTCCACCGTCACGTCCACCGTCACGTCCACCGTCACGTCCACCGTCACGTCCACCGTCACGTCCACCGTCACGTCCACCGTCACGTCCACCGTCACGTCCACCGCCACGTCCACCGCCACATCCATCACCACCACCGCCACATCCACCACCACATCCACCACCACATCCACCACCACATCCACCACCACCACATCCACCACCACCACATCCACCACCACCACATCCACCACCACCACATCCACCACCACCACATCCACCACCACATCCACCACCACCACATCCACCACCACTTCACGCAACGCCACTCATCCATTTGCAAAACGAAAAATGTAAAACTCTTCTATTGCGAGACCTATTGGCTATGCCAATGCTTGTTACTGATTTCTACACTTAAATGCAGACAGAAAACAATGTGTTCGGTCTATATTTATTTTTAAAAGCGAAAAATAGTGCTTCTTGTGGGCAACTTTGTTGTTGTGCTGTTTTTTGTCAAAGCTGGATTAATCATTAAGCAAAATAAGCATGTGCTCAGGGCATCAAGGGAAGGGGGCACCACAGGAGGGTGGCACGATTTAATAAAGAATGTGTGTTAATGACAAGGTTTTATATAACACTCTAAACTACACTATTGCTGTTTCCAAACACTGTAAATAATGTCACTTTTTCCCAATACTCATTTTCCTGACCTCGCAAGGTTTAGAAGGCTGAGATTGCCCTAATGGGATTTAAAGTCATGAACTTCAGATCTGGGGAGCCATCTTAACGTATTTAAACAATAGCTATGTTGATCAGTGTTACAGAAGCACAAGGCAGTTTCAGAGTTCTTTTGATTGATGTTGGAGGAAGTGTTACACACGAAGTACATTGAAAGTAATGGGTACATTGAAAATCATTTGAAACCTAGCCCTTTGATTCCCTATATGTGTAATGTCCGGTTGTCAAGACGGACTTTAGTGTCTCTCACTGCACTTAAATGTTTATACCTTCTAGAATGCTCAAATAGGAGGGACCAGATTTCTCAAGCATGGGGTCTCTGTTAACTAGGCTGGTTTTGAGGGTGCATTTAAGTAAGGAATGGCTATCCAATAAAGATGTAAACAAGTAGTTGTAATCGTCATAATCCATGGGGGTTTAAGGGAGTGTGGATACAGCAGTGAGATGCAGGGAGTGGAGAAGATGATGATGACTAGTTTCAAAGGGAATATAGAGTATAAGTCTTGATCGATTTGAATGCCTTGTCGAGCCACTTAACGTTGTTTTTTGATGCTGGTGAGGTGAGACCAGTGATTGTCTGGGCGGCAGAACTGATCATTTCACAGTGGATGAGTGCCAGGGCTGTCTGACAAGAATGCGGGTGCAGTACTCCAGCCTGCTTATTATCAAGGTGTATACATTAGGATTGCAGCAGTGTGCATCAGAAGCTCCTTACCACAATTCCCAAGTGTAGTAGGTGGTTGCAATGGCTGCAGATGTGAGGACCGCTTTTATCAGCATTATTGTTAATTTGTACTCCTGTGTTCTTGACTGGAATATGCGGTGTATGGAGGGATAGAAGCAGGAGCTGCAGAGAGGGGAAATGGGGGTTTCATCTTGGAGTTCAGCGTTCGTGATCGAAGAAACCTCTACTCAAGTAGTACCTAGAAGCAAAGCACACCACACCAGTGGAGTAGTTATAAAGTGAGTAAACGAAGGTTCATTACAGAGCCTTGGGCAGGCATGTCTACTGGCAGGGTGGTATATGACCTAAGCGAGAAACAGACAATGCCTCTAACTGATTAGAGAGATAAGTTAGTTACATGTAACAACACAGTGAGGCAAAACAGACAAACAAGAGCATGGTAGAGTTGTTGGCGTGTACTGCATGCAGTCCAGGACAATGAGAATGTGAAAGGGAGCAAAAATAAAACTGTTTGACGTGGACAAAGTCTGTTTCAACTGAATGAGTTTGAAAAACAGGATTACAGTGGCTATAGTACACGATACGGAGAGGTACTAGGTGATCTGATTGAACACCAGACATTGAAGAGTTTTAGGGAGAAGAAAGGAATTTTGGGTATTTGGTGCTAGTTGGCAGAGTAGGTGTCACTTTTAGAGCAGACGTACTTTAAAACCTTGGACGTCTGTTCCAGGGAGTGTTGAAAAGGACAGTGATGCAAAGCTAAGATGTAGGGTAAGGGGTTCAGTGGTTCAACCTGGCCTGCTAGGAGATAGTCATGCATAGTGTAGGGATCGATTCAGCTGGCGACTTAGGTGTGAAGCAGTCAAAATATGCAGCATTTGTGGTTAAAAAAAAAAGGAAAGTAGGAGCATTGCTTGGCATCGAGAAAGTGCACATTGTGATTGAAATGAAAAGTAGTAAGCAAAGTAATTGGCTGTGACTTTAGTTTATGCTAGGGCAGTGTTTCTTAAGCTCTAGAGTTCTGTGGACCTCGCCTAATCATTACTAGAGGCTGGGGACCCCCACTGAATCTTACTTAGAATCTGGGGACCCCCACTAGATGTTAGAAGAGCTCTACTATATTGTTATCAAAAGAAAAAAGTTATTTGTAAGACAAAGCCTTTTTGCCACCACACAAAGGCAATCCCATTTCTAAATCTGGCATTGCAAGATGGATTGTGACATGTATCCAAACATGTTATGTGAAAGCGAAAAGAACAGGGGCGTAGCTAGAGCTTGTGGCGCCCGGGGCTATCCCTCAGATTGGCGCCCCTTGGGGGGGGGGGGGCAGAGGGGGGGAGAGGGGTGGTGCTGGGGAAAAAGGACGGTGAGCACTTGAAAGATGTCCGAGGCACGTAGTGCAGGTTTTCAGCACCTGACAGTACTTGCCCAGCCCCAGTTAAATCACTGTGTCAACGACTCCCACTCCTATAATTCCCTGAAGAACTGCATCAAATACCTACACAGCACATCTGTCCTTCAATACGTGCTCTGTGCACACCACCGATGATGGCAGCCAGCCTCGGCCGGAAGGGCAATGATTTTAATTCATCATCATTCATTTCATGGGATCGGGAACAACTATCCTCATGAGCTTGCCAATGCAGAAAGCACGTAAATAATCTCACTCTCACTCACCTCTTCTCAAGCTGAAAGCTGCCTCTGCCGCCTGAAATAATATATAAGGCACTGCCCAGTGCCCGCCGGCGCCCCCAGGCCAGAATTAACTAGTCTCTGACACCACGAGTCACACGACGAGAGCGTAGCGGTGAGCGCGTAACGCGTCACTGCTACGTTCTGATCGCGACTCCACGAGGGCTGGCCAAAAATGTCCATACAGAGCCGTCATTGGTAGCACTCGCGCGCGCTACACTGATTGACGGCCCTGGAGGACTTCTCTGAGCGAGGCTGGGACGTGGGGGGGGCGACCAACAACGGTCGGAGAAGGACGAGGCAGCCTAGGCTAGGCAGGGCGTCACTAACGCGGCGGCGGGACTTAACTAGCCCGCGCTGCACTGCAGCCTGCACTGAGTCCTGAATGACCACCGGCTTTTAAGTTTTTAAAATGTTTAACTGTCTGCAGCGCAGAAGCCAGCAGGCAGGCACAGTGGCGGTGCAAACGCGGGACTTTTATTGCCAAAAGTAAGTCCCGCGTTACTAGTTAGTGCACTATGCATGAGTCTGCAGTTACGAGCAGCAGGTGACTGTCACCGTGATGACAGTCAGTCACGGGAGTGCAGGCTGGACGGCGCGCGGCTTTGCATTAATTTGCACTGTGACTGACTGCCACCTGCCCCCACTTGACTTATTTTTTAATTTTTTATTTATTTATTTATGCGTTTTCATATAGCGCGGACTTTACCCGAAGGCGTCAGAGCGCTTCACAATAGGAACAGTAATGATGCATGAGGAGAAAATTACAAGTGAACAAATTACAAAAGCAGACGTTAAGTTACATGAGGTAAAAGTGACAATTGTGAGCAAACAAAATACATGAGGTAGTAAACAGTGCATTGCAGGAGGAAAAAGTGACAAGTGTGCAGGTTACAAGAGAAAACAAAGTACAATTAGAGCTATAATACTGCAATAAATTGTTATCGATGAGGAATGCAATAAACTGTGCACGTCACTTTTCAAATGGGAATCTTACCAATAAGGAATACAGGCGATATCTCAAAGCTAGGAGAGCAATAAAACAAAGAACAAGTCGGCTGAAGTGAACAATAATGTGCGCGACTATGCTCACAAACACCCAGTGATCCCCAAATAAAATTCTTACCCACAACGTGTTGCCTGCGAAAAGGCAAAGCTAGAAATATTGATATTCATGCCCCATAAAATGCCAAAAGTGTGCACATGGGATCATCTAAACTCACCGTAGTTGAACGAGAACAACGTTCGTCATGACGTGACCCCGTACTGATGTAATGACACTAGGGTGTTGAGCTCAATTTAAATATAATCAAGCTGTGCCGGAGGCCCAGAGATTTCAAGTTTGACCAACTTTATTGACACACCCGTAGTAATTGTGTCTGAAAGTACCTGCGCTCACTAAACTAAATTATAAATGGCAAACACTCCAACCGCAGGTCGCAAGAACACACTGGGAAGGCACTTCCATAGTCCTGGAGGATCTAATTTTCAGTAATGGGAGGACTTACTGTCACAGACTCTGGGCTGCGGCGGGTCGCGGCCTCGACACACACTGGAAGCCCGTTGCGGCCGCGACTGCCTTAATAATTAATTTTATTTGGGACACAATCAAACTGAAATCGTTCCCACTTCCTGCTTCCCAAATAAATAAAGGCTGCGGCGGCAGCCTCAAAACTGGTGCCGCCTGGGGCGGACCGCCCCCCTCCCCCCCCCCCCCGCACCCCACTAGCTACGCCACTGGAAAAGAACCTTGGCAATACCACCTAGAGAGCATTCCATCTGCAAAATAGGGGCTACTATGGCGTTCTTAGGGAATATCCCCCTAGCTGACATCTGTAAGGCACCAACATGGTCTACACCACACACATTCACCAAACACTATTGTGTAGATGTGTTAGCGAGGCAACAAGCTAATGGAGGCCAGACAGTACTTAAAACACTTTTTCAAACAACTGCAGGTTAGCCACCGCTTGGGAGATTACTGCTGTATAGTCTATGCAAAACATGTGATATACTGCTCACAAGCCTCGAACGGTTAATGTTACTTACCCACTAAGCATCTGTTCTTGGCATGTAGAGTTATAGATTCACATGCGCTCACCCGCCTCCCCGGGTACCTATACCTGTTGTAGTTTTTCTTACTTTACATACATACGCATGGACATCTTTATTCTACCTTTACAAACTCCAGTCTCACCCTCTGCGGCAAAACAATCTAAAAATGCAGTCACTGCCCATGCGAACTGTCACCAAAAGGAGGAGTCACCTACCTTGTGACTGGAAAGACTTCTTCGAAGAAAAATAACTTGCAAACATCCAAACCCAATACTAGGTGACCGGAGCATTCAAAGCATGTGAATCTACAGCTCCACATGCCAAGAACAGATGTTTACTGGATAAGAGGATGTAGTCTTGCCGCTAGAGAGGTCGACCTCGAAGCTGGGGAGCTGGGTTTGAGTCTCGGCAACTATGCTCAACATACTGTGATCCTGGGCAAATCCCTTGATCGCCCCGTGCCTAAAAACAACAAAAAAAATGAATGTATCCATCTGTAACGAAACTGGTGCTCATGTAGAGCACTCTGATACCCGATATCTCGGGTCTAGTTTGAGCTATATAAAACTCTGCAAAAAGAAGTAACATTGTCCTTTCAGTAGGGGGGGTGCGCATTGAAGAATTTGGTAGCATAGGTTCTGCTGTTTTGACTCCTGAAGTACTTATAACAAGGAGCTAAGGGGATAAAGAACAGGTCGTCCCCCTCTCACTATATCATCCACAACTTGGGACCTGTTCTTTGCGGTGAATATAATCCTCCTAATCCAGGCCTGCTACTGTCATTATGTAGGTGGGGCAGCGGCTATCCGTTTTCCATCTCGCTTTACTGGATCTGGGTCACCATTTTACCAAAAAAGGTACTTTAAAACTGGTTGTGGTGTTTACCAAAATAATTCCTCCTCTAGTCAACCCTCCCCTCCCCCAAAGGATAAATTGAAGTGAGCGGAGAGGAAAAGTGGAAAAAAAGTGTAAAAATGGAATGGTGGAGCCTCACGGGAGTAACGCCATGGAGGCAAGCAGGATGGTACTCGCCTGCTGCCTAGGTTCTCATTAGCAGCATCCTGCACTCCGAACAGAAAAAGTGTAATAGTGCATAAGGAAAAAGAAAACGTGTGTATTGTGCTCGGGTGTCAATTCCTGTCTGTGTAACCTGCTTGGTGTACCGCAGGTCTGGACCCACATAATGAAAGATTGTGCCAAACCCTATGGCACATTAATCCCGTGTTATAAAACCGAGCTAGACCGCACTGGCCAAATAATCTTTATTCTGTGCTGTGTGTCTGCTCATTATTAAAAAGCTGACCTGTTTCGTTGCCCCTAGAAAACTTACGGCAACTTCTTCAGGGCATGGGTCTATCACTCCACCCTGCACCAATTTTTATATGAATGCCTGTGAACAACATAAAAGGAAAACAACACAACCCTGTTAGTAGGCACTTTTTGTCTTAGGTAGATAAAATCTATAGGGCTCCCCCACTTGCATGTCACAAGCACTTTACCATGGTTAGGCACTTGACAGGCATACCTATACCTGTATGTTCATGTGGATATGTGCATTAAGTCACTTTCACAGTTTGTTCCCTCGTACTGCCACCGTCGGCCTGTAAAAATATATAGAGCATAGTGAGTTTAATCTCTTGAAGTGTGTTTGTTCCAGAGTGTCGCTATACTTCAACACCCTCCTGTCTCGTGCTCTTAGGGGAAGATTTTTGCCCATTTCTCCTAGCGTAAGTCTATTAGCATAGGTAATGTGGGTAATCTCTGGCTTACTTCGATAGCTGGCTCATCGGGTGTGAATCAGTTAGTATTTCTACGCTGTATCTCTATGTCGCTACTACTGCGCGCGCTGGGTTACACTTACCGGGACCTTGTGTGGCGTGGAGCGTTGTCTCTGCACCATTCGGGTTCCCGTTCTACCCGTTACTCTATAGTCTAATTGGAATACTCGCGTCATCACGTGATCACATGATCGCGGGTGCCGGTATCGTGTAGTCCGGAGGAATATATCCGCCATCTTAGAATGTTTGCCATATCATACTCCACATTGGTATACGGGGCACAAGCATCTATGAATAAAAGTGTTTTGAGCCATACATGTCATCTTTATAGCCCTCTTTTTTATAATTAACACCTCATATGCACTATATATTTAAACATTCTACTAAAAACCAATTGCGGAGGAGTGGCTAAAATAACAACATATTGTTCATTATTTCTATACACGTGCTCTAGGGTCAGTTCAGAGATTCGCCTAGTGTTCAATCACTTGATTTACTAAAGATGTCAATGTCCCACTGTCGGGCTGAATACAAGAACTCTTACCCTGCATTTGAACCTTCACAACTTTATTGTACTTCGTTGAAGGTGTGTCGGTGCACAACAGCTGCTCCTGTATATGTCCGCTAGTTATTTATAAATCTGGAAGCTGTCATATGTAACTGAGGACGTTCTCTTCCCCTTAGATACTTGCTGGATGGTATTTGAATGATTAAATTAAGACTGTATTTCGTATTCTGGCTGTCAGTCTATGGTGTTCATGCTGTAAGTCTAGTGCCATTACTATACAGTGTATTTCAATCTGTCGAAAGTGCATGGGAAGACCTCAACATGTCTACATGTCTAATTGTGTCTACACTGAGAGTGCCTGCTTGGTTGGTTCTAGCCCCCCCCCCTTCCCCCAGATGTAGTCCTTTTGCAATAAGGTAATACTGAAATTAGTCCTTTTACACCATTTTCCCTCTCTACGTGGCCCTAATAATCACCCAGTATTTGGACACTTCATCCCTAACAGAATATTCCTTTGGTAGTCCTCATTACTCCTGAAACTTTACTTGGTGTTATATGGTGGCTGTCGACAATGCCTACTAGGTCCCCATCTCTCTACAGGTTGTGCTGCTGCTTCATCCAGTCCACTAGAAAACCTTAGCGGTCTAACCCGAAGGGTCCTTCTGTGAAGACTATTCTTCACGAAGTGGCCCTGTTGTGATTTTTCCGGACTGTGTGGCTCACCAGTATTGTCTTATTCTTCACAAGAGTGCCATTTATGCCCATAATCTCCTTTGATTTTGGACACCAAGTGATCTAATATTCAGTTGCATAATGTGGTCTTCCACTCTATTTATTCTGATCTTCAGTTTTGGGGCATCCTCATTTATTTTGTCCAGTTTAGCATATGTCCCAGTTGTGGGCTTTTTGTTGATTTACACTATTTCCTGAATCACGTGGCTTGATGGTGAAAAGGACATTGTGATTCTAACCTCTGAGGAATATTCCAGTTGTCACAGTGGTGCAAAAAAGCAGAACCTTGTTTTACCTTCCTACTGTTGTTTTGTGTACGGTACCATCTGCAGGTACAATCTCCCAAGTGACACATTTGCAATGCATTCATTGTAGCAGTATGGCTTTAAACTGAGAATCTAATTGGGTCCAACAAACGTTGCGAGGGATCTTGTTTCCCCACCTGTGGTAGTGTGCTGCATGGGAAATCTGTATCAGCAATGCTCCAGTAATTTCTTCCAGGCCGTCTTTCACGTTAAACAAGTAGCATAATTTTGCTGATCATCCCGATTCTAACGTGACCACTGTCATTGGACAAAGTGGGCAACCTACATTTAAAATGCCATCCAAATCGGCAGAGACCTACCTCCTGCTGGCATGCTACTCCTCGCTGGTGTTCAGCCCCTGCCTGTCCCCAAACCTCTCGCTTCCCACCCTCAGTCTTCTGTTTTGGTTCCACAAACATTTGGGGTAGTCCTAGGCTTCAGGAGTCGGTGGTCAGTCTGTCTCTAGTGTTGAATTGAGGTCTTCGGAGAAGGTGCCAACAGAACTTTGTAGTGTGAATTTGGCAAGGGATGTGTAAATTATTTGCAATATCTACAAGGGAAGACGCGCATGTCTAGGATGGTGTGTCAGGTGTTAAAGGAAGATCTCTTTATGTGGATTTCAGAACTTCTATGCTACCACCTTTTGTGAGGATTTGATTGTATGGTCTGTAGGTATAATTTAATCCATATTTTAAAAAATTGAGTGGATTGGAGGGGCAATTGTGGGCATATAAATTGTTACATAGGAAATAACTATTCTGCAGACTGTGAAATTGGGTGGTGGAGTAGTTGGAAGCTCTAAAAAATATCAGACTATTTTGTATATCGAGCTGTGAAGTCGACTTAACTTGGAGGGGGCTGATGTATTGTTTGTGGTGGATTATTTGGACTTGAACTGGTGGAAAATGTGTATCTGAAGAAGGGTCTAGTGCAATTTGGAGAATCGAGGTTGCCAGTGAGGGCTGAGTGAGGGTGGTAGGGGCCTTGTGGAGACCTAGGAGAGCTTGCTAGTTCTCAAGATCCATGCATGAGTAGTTCAGGGCATTGCTTAGCATTCTGGCATTTGTAGTCCGATGTACCTCATGACACTTGCCAGAAAGCAAAGAAGATACCTATTGTGGCTAGGCCCAGCGGGAATTTAATTTATACCAACGTAATTTCACAAATGTTGCGCTCCTCTTGTAATGCACTCGTGGCATGACTTTATATATCTTTTTTTTATAGCCGGAAATGCACCTGTCAAAAAGTTGGTGCAAGTGTGCACTTTGTGCTAAAATATAGCGCTAAATGACATTTGTATTTTCTGTAGTTTACCCAAGTTTTGCGTAATTATGAAAAAGTAAATTTCACACATCGCTAGTCTGAATGAGGTGCCTGCTCATGAATCTACGGAACTTGAGAGCTCTGGTGGGCAGGTAATGCAGTGGAAACCTCATTGGCTTTGCTGGCTGTCGTGTAGTCTTAGCCAGTAGGTCTGCTTAAATATCTTTAGTTTGTTTATGGGTCACCACAAGGCTGCAGGAGCCTGCTCTGCTGGCGGTACTATTAAAACGCGAGAAACTGCGTGTTGTGACTTGGCCAGGGCTGCTTGTGAAGGCGCAACGTTAACTCTGCTCTCTGGGTATTGTCAACGCCTTAAAACGTGCTTTACAAGTTATCGTTAGCCTGGCAAGGTTCCTCTCCAGTACTTGATGACTCAGCCGGCGAGGTGCACACAGACGTGTCCAAAAAGTTAAAACGGGGCACGTGACCCAAGTTGTTGGCTGATGTTTTATCCGTGTTTTTGTAAAGTCCGCGCATTCTTGCCCATGCATAATATTTCTGTAAACAAAGCGCAGCAAGAGTTTTTGCATCAAACTGCGGGGTTAAAATAAAATACAAAGGCAGGGTTTCGCATGAACCAAAACATGAAGATCAAAGCTCGGTTGTTTCCAAGGCCCGAGCAGGGAAAACAAAATCCTATTGTCTAGGGTGTGATGTCCGGCCTTGAGTAGGGCGAGTCAACATGGAAGCCAGGCAGCGACCGCGGCGGCTTCCGGTGACCTCTCCGCGTCACCTACGGAGGCTCAGCGGGGCCGGATTTCCTGTCGGACAACTGTGACAACAACCGTGCACGTGCACCCGGCTGTGCATAATGTGCATTCTGCAGATTCCCTTTGTAACCCCTTATGGGATCCCAGGTCACCTCTCCATGAGGGCCTGTTCAAACCCCACCACCTCAGATTTACTTTTAATGCTTATAATTAATTTTGATAAACTTATTAAAGTTTATTCAATGCTACCAAATATTCCGTGCATCCTTTTCCAACCAGAATACCCCCATATGTTGCTGAAGTAATTGAGCACGTGCCCAAGGGCAAACAGCAGCGGTCGCATCCACCCATCATGGTGTGCCCGTGAGGGCCCGAGAGGAAAGGAACCTACTCGGAGCTAAAACAACAAACGCGACACGACGAAAACAGAAACCCCCTTATCAAGTGAGCTGCGGTGGGCGGATCTTAGGCTGCAAGCACACAAAACACAGATGCTTCGAAGAACCGGCTCCCAGTGGCGGCTGGTGACATTTGAAAGTGGTGGGGCGGAAACTGATAATCATACTGCACCGTAGCGAGCGAGCCCGAACCCCCTAAGGAGGAAATTTTTTGAAAAAATAGTGGAAAAATTGTGCATTTTCAAGCAAATTTGAGTAAGCAGGAAGGTTAATAAAGCAATTGTGAAAGTGCAGGTATTACATTATTAAAGAGCTGTCATATAACATAGTAGCTGCTTATTCAGTATAACCACAGAGCTTCATAACAGACTCCTGCAGCGCTCAGGAGAAAAACGGCCCGGGCGCTGGTCTGTGACCGAATCAGGGAGGGTGCAGGCCCGGGGCTTGAGACACACTCGTGAGAAGGGGGTTGCGCACTCGCAGTCCTTCAGGAAGAAGGACCGTCAGGCGAGAAGAGTGTGCGAATGCATTGGTGAAATATGCGAGTGCATGTCTCCTGTCCCGGGACTATATATGAGACAGCATGAACCCACACAGCATGAACCCACCCTACACCCCAAGACCAGGGCTGTTCTGAAGAGATCAGGGCAATGCAACTAAGGCCAATAGATGTTGGGGACTATGCCTAGGACGTGGCAGAATGTTAACTTGCCCCAACTGCCTGAACAGTTAGTGGGAAACTGAGAATTCAATGCAGGTCTCTTAATGAGGCTGATTGCTTTTCTACAGGTTTAACGGTAACCTTCCTTCCCGTCGATGCCCTGCAGTTAAAAGGCTGTGCAGTAAAAAGTAACAACATATTTGAGCTATTAATTATTAATTATTCATCCAAGGTTCAGGACAATCCCCAGTTGGCAGCACTGGCATAGGCACAAATAAATATCTAGCTAACACTCAATACACTGCAGACTTGTAGCCTAGCGAAAAGCAACAGACATGCAGGCTGTTACGTAGGTAGTGTTTTCAAGTAGGCACACTACTCAGAAAATTCCCAACTTAAAGCGCAGGAACGAAACTGTTTGCAAGATGTCCTGTCCCATCTAGCATAGATGGACAAGATACAGAGATTAAAGGCGCGCTCTTGTAAACTGTTCAAAAAACATTTCTAAAGCCTCGGATAAGCAAAGAAACAAATCTTAATACCAACTCTGCGTATTAACACGTTAACAGTCCCTTCCAGACTTAAATCTAGCCAGGATGGGCATGGGGAAAAGGAGGAGCTGGGCAGATAAATCTGCAACCTTCTAAGTGTAAAAATCAGTCTTCCTGAAGTGAAACCAGTTTTAGTTCAGACCTCAACATTGCCCAGTGTTACCTACAAGTGCTACAAGTTGCCTTTTTAAGATTGGAAAAATCCTTTGAACTCAATGATAACTAGCACCCTCACCCCCACAAACAACCAGAGAAATCTAGTCTCCCTAACCCTATTTCAAAACCAAGACAAACACATCCACTTCCACGTTTGCATGTTGAGTTGAAGATGAAAGAGCTGTAGATACTGGAAGCCGCACGTATCACCAGTGAGTGAAATGTCCTTTGAGAAAGCGAAGAAACAGGCATGTGAGAATTGTAAAGGCCCAAAATAGCGAACAGAGGGTGATTACCAGAATTATATGCAACATTCAGAGCGACGAATGCAAACAACATTTTTGGGGTTTTGAAGGGTGGAGGCACCGCCTGGATGTGATCCACGGTCTTGGCAATAGGTTCTTTCGAAAATATTATTGGAATATCCTTCTTTGGCCCCGATTTTGAGCAAAGGCGAAGTTGCTGTATGGTTTCATGCGTTCATTTTACTCAGTGCGATTACAAGTTTTTACGCATGCAGATTAATTCCACCCGAATATACCGATCAGTAACATGCTACTTGAGGCTTCTGTGTAGGGAAAAGTGGGTGGTAAAATTGCATGCAAAATATTTGCATGCGGAAACACACTTACCTGGAATTAACAAAGCTTTAAAATTACATGCAGAAAATGGAAACCTGCACTTAGAAGGTGGGTAGTAACAATATATACATAAGGAATTAGCATCAACGTTTTCCTCCTGTCTAGAGCAGGTGCAAATCATGTCCGAAGAGCCCAAAACCAATTAAATGTAATTTTTTAGCCAAGTTGCTTCCAAAAGTCACGCACAGAACAACTGCCCACATAAAATTGAGCAAAATAGGTCATTTTGGGGGAGTATTTGTTTTATTGTCACGACCAGGACAGCAACAGCAGGATGCCAGTATTTTTGAATCAGACACTAACTACCTCATACACAACTATTTCTAGATTACTTGCACTATTGTGTAATGTTTAATAAACAGTGGCGATTTCTCAACACGGGTGGGGGTGTGCCCCACCGTCACGTGCCATGGATGAAAAACTAAAATGCCAAAGAAATGATTGCCATTTAATTTTTTTTACTGATGTGCGCGCCGAAGTCCCTCCGAGCCAAAAGACAATGCTCGTGTCCCCTGATGCCGATTGGCGGCATGCAGGTCTCAGTTATCCATGCCGAGCGTGCCCATGCCTGGAGCCCTGGAGCCCCACAGAGAGGCTTCTTGTAATCAGAGCCCACATGTCTAGGCCAGACTAGTAGTGTGACTGACACACGACACACCACGCACACCGACACACTTCTGGACTGTCTGTTCTGGATTATTGTTCTCTAAATACAACTTACTTTTATGAGGCAGGTGACGTGACGTGACTCACTCGACAGTCTCGACTGACTGTGTGGAGACAGTACTGCAGCAGGCACACACGACTCACGAGGAGGGTACGTACATACATGATGACAGAGTACTACTCTCCTCTCCTCGTGACTCTCTCACTCCTCGTCGTGTGTTGTTTTGGCACGCCAGGCGCGGTGACGTGCATACAATCCTGGCGCAGCATTACCAGCGCCCAGGATTGGCTAAAGAGCAGGGTAAATACTGCCCATTATGAGACCCGGGAGAGCCGGGTCCCTGCCTGTTTGTGTGCTGTAGGGGAGGAGGCGGGGGGAAGGTACTACTAGGTGTGCGCATGCGTGGGCCAGTCAAAAAAATGACTATCCCAAAATGCGCACACACACACAGTGCCTGCTGCGCTACCTATGGCTGCGCTGTCACTCATTGCCGCAGCCCCGCCCCCGCTGCCTTCCGCGATTCCGAATCTGTCGGGCTTGTCCCGCTGGCTCTCTCTGCCGCAAACAGTACTGCAAGTGCGCTTAGTGAAGCGCGGATAAATTATTTTTGAAGCCTATAGTGTTTACTACTTCCTGCAGCGTGCGGTCGTCCATGGTTAGTGGGGCAACGCCCCTAATGGACGCACCGCACTGCCGGCTCCACGCCCTAACCCTTTGAAGGAGTTTCTGTCTGCGGTACCGATATTGGATGCATTTCCAACAGCCACTTGGGGAAAAGCATTGGCAAATGCAGCCCCTCCACCAACAACGGCGATTCTACCCAAGCCACTAACTCTTCTCCCGAAAGGAACTCCACAAAATATGCTTTGGCACGGTGTATTCAATACCTTCTGAGAAAGATTGAACAGGAAATCTGCTTTTCACTGAGAGCACTTGCCAGTGTTTGCAACAGTGATGCATCCTGCTTGCTTGAACCTAAAGAAACTGGTTAACCAAGCATTGGCAAAGCTGAATGGTCTCACGTAAGCGTCAACTATTGGCTTTGTCACTGCCTTCTAACAGCATAGCTGCTGTCCAGCATGGCTGAAGTATGACAAAAAAAAGCGCAATGACGCAGCCAGCACTGGCAGAAGGCACACGCAGCAGCAACGCAAGGGATGCTCAAGCAACATGGGAGGGACTGGGCGAGTAACACATAAGGGGTAGTTTGAGGGAACCGGTCACGCAACACGGAATGGATGGGACAAGAAATAATGTAGGCGGGCTGGGAGCAAGCAACAACTACGCAGGAGAGGGGTGAAGGGACAGGGACAAGCAGCAACGCAGGGTGCGTGGTAGGAGGGATGAGGCAGGCAATATCCATGTATGTGGGGGTGAGCAGTGCTTTAAATTGGCCGGTACTCACAGGTACTGAGTACCAGCACATCTTATTTTTATCACTGTGAGTACCGGCACTTCCTGCCTGCTGTGGAGAGTACTGGTCCTCATGAAAGGGTAGGCCATTGGCCTCTAGTGGTGGTAGCTTGTCTCTTTGACAGCCAAAGCATTTGTATAGTCCTGAGCTGAGGCCCGCTGAACCATTCAGCGTGGGCTCATTTGCATGATTTCCTTGTGTTCACCATCATGCTGTGTCGCAAGGAATCGAGGCAGCCCAGTGACAGCACAGTGAAGAAAGCCAGGGGAGGTAAGGAGGCTAAAAAGGCTTTAATCCCACCTGATTCATATGGGCGAGTGTCTGCTTATGCTTGTCTGTTTGCCTGCTTGTGTGAGTGTGTTTTTGTGTAAGAGAAAAGCAAGAAGAGAAATATTACAAAATAAGGAAATATTAAAAATCACTGTTTGGCTTTCATTTTGTATAACAAATTAACCTGATTTGTTTATAGAAACACATTTCTCATGTGTTTTTGGTATGTGCTGCAACTATTATAAAATTCAAAAAGCATCAGCATGTCTTGCCTTTTGCCCCATCCCTAGCCCCGTCCGTCCACTCACCACATTTAATTAAATGAGTAACTGCACTATTTGGTTCCCCATTTGATGCACTAGGGGTGAGAGAAATGAGGGCAAACAACGTGTGAGGGGTGGTGGGCGGGGCAAGCAATAGCACAAGTGGTGGTGGGCGGGGCAAGCAGTAACACAAGGAGTGGTGGGCGATCCTAGGCAAACATGAAGGTTCAACAAGGAATGCCGAGTAGCCAAGACCGACCTAATCAATGCGGTAAAAACTAAAAGCTCTGTAGATCTTAAAGCAAAAAGGAAAATTTACAATAAAACATTAGCCACCGCAAAATCATCCTGGGACGAGGATCTGTGGTCTAGTATGCTATCAGCTGCAAAAGCTAAAGATAGCAAGCAGTTCTGGGAGTCAGTAGCCAAAGGGAATAAGCCAGACAAAGGCTCTAGGGAGGTTTTCCTAAATGAAGCTATATGGGTCGATCATTTTACATTGTTATATGCAGCCCAAATTACAGAGGAAAAGCTTATGGTAAACCCAAATGAAATAGTAACCCAGATAGAGGATGTTGAAAACTCATTGGTAATCTTTGATATACAAGAGACTGAAACAGCAATTGCCTCTGTGAAGCAAGGGAAGGCCCCGGGTCTCGATAAGATCCCTGGTGATCTTTATAAACATAATATGGAGATCTGGGCACCTTATTTAAATCATTTGTTTAATGTCGTCACAGCGGGTGACCAAATCCCTGATACATGGGATGGGGCTGAAATCATCACCATTTTTAAAAAGGGGGATAGAGGGGATCCAGCGAACTATCGCCCCATTAGTCTTTTAGATATAACGCAGAAAATTTATGCCAGACATATCCTAAACCGCGTAAACACGTGGTTGGAGGAAAACCTGATTTTATCCAAGTACCAGGCAGGGTTTAGGGAAAGGACTGGGACCATCGACCAGGTATTAAGGCTATGCTGCTTGTACTGGAAATATGTCATCATCCGCAGAGGTAATTTATATGTTACCTTTGTAGATTTACGAGCAGCATTTGACCTTATTCCCCGTGATTCATTGTGGAATACACTGAAAAACCAGGGGTTCCCAGATGAATTATTGAAATTAGTGACTAGGTTACACCAGAACAATTATGCCAGGGTAAGATGGGGCCCCAATGGTGAACTTACAGATGAAATCCCTATTAAAAGGGGAGTACGCCAAGGGTGCGTGCTGGCACCTACACTTTTCTCCCTTTATGTCAACGATATTGCAGTTTATATGGAGAATTGTGACAATGATTCTCCGCGCTTAGGGGGGGAACGAGTTCCGTCCCTCCTCTTCGCGGATGACACGATTCTCATTTCTCAAACCCCTCGGGGCCTACAGATCCTACTAGATAGGTTCCAGCAGTATTGTATCACAAAAGGGTTAGAAATTAATGTAAAAAAGACTAAATATATGGCACTTAACCCTCATAAAAGTTTCAGGAAAAACTTAACATTGAATGGAGAAAAACTTGATTATGAACTAAGCTTCACTTATTTGGGGGTGTTATTGGATTCATCCTTAAATTGGAAACCCCAATTAGAAAAATCAAAAATTGTGTTTAAACAAAATTGTTTACCAATACGGAAAAGGCATAACAACTGTGCAAACAAATCAGTTACCCCAGCGTTAGAACTCTTTAAATGCAAGGTCCAGTCAGCGGTTCTGTATGGGGCAGAACTTTGGGGACCCGTATGTAGAAAGACATTTGAAACCTTGGAGAATAAGTTTTTAAGGGGATTATTAAAGATTCCTAGTAACACTCCATTATTACCCCTACTCCTTGACATGAATATACGACGCACCGACCTTCATGCAATATTAAGACCACTATTGTTATGGGTCAGGTTGTGGATTACCCCAGAGCTAACTGAATATAAAAATGGATTGGTTGAAGTTTTGAAACTAGACACGAGTAATAAGATTCTTTGGTTTAAACACGTTAAAAGCTGGTTAATAAAATTGGGTCTATCCCACTTTTGGAGCCAGCCGGAATCATTGACTGTGTCCTCAAAGAAAATAGTTAAACTCTCTTTTTGGGCTTTTGTGAGCCATGATGCTGTATACGTTGGAGCACATGGCCCCTTAACTGAAAAATTTTTATTGATGAAAAATGTAGCCCAGTTTGAAATGTTTCTTGATGAGATTCAGCCACCATTAGCAAAAACCTTCTACTTAAAGTATAGGTACGGTATACTAAGAACTCGGGAAACCGAGTCAAAATGGGGGAACATTAGTAATGATAAATGTACCTTATGCACAAATAATGTAAGAGAAGAAATTTTTCATATTTTGTTTTCTGTCCAAGCTATGTAGAAACTAGAAGAAAATGGATAGTGCCTTTGTGCCGTAATATTGGAATAATTTCACACAAGGAAGCAGGAAGAATATTAATTACGGACACTAGTCAAGTTATAGTGTTTGGTATCAGTAGATTCCTCCTGGCAGTAAAATTCATTAGACAAAAACTGTCACTGCCATTTTAAGTGTCTGGCTGTTATAAACTAGTTTAATGCTTTTTTAATTGTGTAAATATTTTAAATCTCTTTTTAATTATATTTATTGATGTATGTTCTAAGCCCACTCCCGTGAATTAGCTGTGAAGGTTCAGGGATAGTATTCGGTCATGCACTAGCACTTTTTGAATTGTACCTTTTTGTACACTTGTTGATGATAATGTGGCCACGTTTTTTATGAATTGTGTATAAATATCATGTATTTTGTTTATCTTTTATGATGCTATTGCAACGAAATAAAGATTATTGAATTGAGTACCAGCACATCTTATTTTTATCACTGTGAGTACCGGCACTTCCTGCCTGCTGTGGAGAGTACTGGTCCTCATGAAAGGGTAGGCCATTGGCCTCTAGTGGTGGTAGCTTGTCTCTTTGACAGCCAAAGCATTTGTATAGTCCTGAGCTGAGGCCCGCTGAACCATTCAGCGTGGGCTCATTTGCATGATTTCCTTGTGTTCACCATCATGCTGTGTCGCAAGGAATCGAGGCAGCCCAGTGACAGCACAGTGAAGAAAGCCAGGGGAGGTAAGGAGGCTAAAAAGGCTTTAATCCCACCTGATTCATATGGGCGAGTGTCTGCTTATGCTTGTCTGTTTGCCTGCTTGTGTGAGTGTGTTTTTGTGTAAGAGAAAAGCAAGAAGAGAAATATTACAAAATAAGGCAATATTAAAAATCACTGTTTGGCTTTCATTTTGTATAACAAATTAACCTGATTTGTTTATAGAAACACATTTCTCATGTGTTTTTGGTATGTGCTGCAACTATTATAAAATTCAAAAAGCATCAGCATGTCTTGCCTTTTGCCCCATCCCTAGCCCCGTCCGTCCACTCACCACATTTAATTAAATGAGTAACTGCACTATTTGGTTCCCCATTTGATGCACTAGGGGTGAGAGAAATGAGGGCAAACAACGTGTGAGGGGTGGTGGGCGGGGCAAGCAATAGCACAAGTGGTGGTGGGCGGGGCAAGCAGTAACACAAGGAGTGGTGGGCGGTACTAGGCAAACATGAAGGTTGGTGAGTGGTACTGGGTAAGCAATAATGAGAGGAATGGGCAAGTAGTAACCACGTGAGGGGCGGGGAAAGGAACACACAGGTTTGGTGGGAGTGACTGGGCAAGTAACTTATGTAGCTATTTGCTGTATTTTTGAATGTTTTTTTTTTTTTTCAGATTAATTTTTGCAGTAATTTGGCACATCTATTTTGCATTTATGTTGAGCAATATCAAAATCCCAGTGTGTCATTCCGGATAGTTTTTCCATTTCCTCACCACATAAAACTCACTTTTCTTGTGGCTCTCCCAGAGTCGTAGCATGGTTCTCGTCCCTCTTCTATTTCCTATTGTCTCCTGTACATGCACTCTGTCTCCTTCATACGCCATTGCATGTTGATTTTTGTTGTGTTCAGTGGTTTTACTTCAGTACACTTATATGGCTTTCTGGTACTTTTGATTTTCTTCTCAGTGGGTGGACGGCTTGTTATAGGTTATGCTATTAGGTAATAGTTTGAGCATCATGGAACTGCTGGGCTCATGTGACCATGTGTAACCTGTCACAAGTGTCCAGGGTTCTCTTCGCAGCTGTCAAGTCCCCCACACCTCATACTTGCCCTCCAAAAAGCCCCTTATCGCCTTAATGTGTGTTGCCCGATTGTTATGAAGCCCCTACCCAGGTATGCCCCCACTGTCTGTGTTCTCACACAGTCACGCCTGCCTCCCCGGTTTCTGACACGTTCCTGACACTGTTCCATGTGAGATACTGTCTGCGAATCAGTTCATTACATCAAGTCTGCTATCAATGGTGCCCTTTGCCGGAGAACATGTTTAACAAGTGGAAATATCCCAGCACTGAATCTCATCACAGCTTTTGCTCTATAAATTGTCTGATAAACTACACAATCCTTGCTTTGTTCAGTTTGCTCTTCTCTGTTGACCTTTTCAATCAGGGCTTTGTTTTGTGTTGAGTCTACATGATGGCTCTGCCCCTCAGATGTAAGGCCACATGGATTGTACAGAAGTTAGACAGATGTGGCTTATTGGTTCAATGCCTTGCTTGTCTTCTTTCTTTTAGTTTATGTGCTGGTTGTTCATGTCAAAAAGAGTGTGTGCTGTCAGAATGTATTTTTGTGTTCTATTCTTTGAAAGCAGTGCTTTGCCAATCACTCCATACTACGTTGAAGGCTGTGCTGCCCTTCCAGGATCCCTCCTTCCTACACCATGGGAGGAGTATAGGATATATATATATCTATATCTCTATATCTCTATATCTCTATATCTCTATATCTCTATATCTCTATATCTCTATATCTCTATATCTCTATATCTCTATATCTCTATATCTCTATATCTCTATATCTCTATATCTCTATATCTCTATATCTCTATATCTCTATATCTCTATATCTCTATATCTCTATATCTCTATATCTCTATATCTCTATATCTCTATATCTCTATATCTCTATATATCTATATCTATATATATCTATATATATCTATATATATATCTATATCTATCTATATATATATCTATATCTATCTATATATATATATATCTATATATATATATATCTATATATATATCTATATATATATATATATATATATATATATATCTATATATATATATATATATCTATATATATATATATATATCTATATATATATATATATATATCTATATATATATATATATATATCTATATATATATATATATATCTATATATCTATATCTCATCGACTCCCAAACACCAGCCGGTTGCACTCGTGGGCGGGTGCACGCCACAACGGGGGTGTACCCGTTTCAAAATGTCCAAACACAATCCTGGAAAATGAAACCACCAAGGAAAGCAGCACTCGCAGGGGGTTGTTCCAACCAGTTTATTACGGCGGAACAAACAGCAACGACGCGTTTCGCCGTAGGGCTTTGTCAAGTTTTGAGAGAAGCGAGGACATGCAAACACTTAATACTTGTCAGGATGTAATGGAAAGTAAAGACGGACTGCGTATTTTACAATAAAACAGCAGCCATCTTACAATGTATATACATTCAATGGAAAGTGCATATAATTATACAAAATAACCATCTTATAATGTTGTCATTATTAACACGTGAATTACAATATTCACATTTTATATAGCCCTGTATGGGCGCAAAAACGATCCTTATAACATCCTGATTAACGATGAAGGCTGATGAAAAGTCACACCCCATAGAGACTTGATCTTATCAAAACCATGCTGAACCTCTGTGAAATCACAGTGATTATAAGCAAAATAGCATGTAAATCAGCATGGACACTACCATAATGGTACAGAAAATGTTGCCCGCAAATGGGCTAATTCATGGGTGCATTGCCTACAAGATCCTTAAGTCCAATGTCATCTCTACAAAAAACATCAATTAGCCAAATCTTATATAAAAGTTCAAAATTAAAGAAAAACAGTCACAGTTAGGGATTCGATAAATCCGATAAATCATCATATCAAAGGAGGACACTAACACAGACATGTAATAAGATGAAAACATGCCGGTCACCTTTAAAATACATGCAGACTCATAGAAATAGACACAAATCTTATCCTAAATGTACTGATAGCTCTTCGTGCATATTTAAACCCCTCGGAACCTTGGTTTGTAGGTCAATTATGTACCTAGATTCCAGGCGTCTGAGCTTCAATAGGCGGTCCCCTCCTCTAATGCTGACTGGTACACTATCGAGGCAGATGTACGACAACAGATCCCTGTTGCTATTGTGCATCTTCTCGAAATGCCTTGCCACGGGGTAAGCCTCATCTTTTTTGGCAATAGCGCGCATGTGCTCCAATATTCTCAGTTTTACAGCATTGGTGGTACTGCCAATATATTTTAAACCACACGGGCAAGTGAGGCAATAAATCGCGAAAGGGGTGGAGCAAGTCAAAAATTTCAAGATCTTTTTCGGTGTGGCCAGACCTGGTATCTTAAAAGTAAGCGTCCGCTTACTAAACTTACAGGCCTTACACCGACCACAGGGATAGAAGCCGCTAAGAACCGGCATTTTGGGGGTAATTGCAGGAGGAGAGTAATGGCTGGAGACTAAGTGATCCTTAAGGGATTTAGCCTTCCTATAGGTGACCAACGGATTGGTCGGCAGGTCAGCTTTGATGACAAAAGAATATTCCAATTCTTTTTCAAGATTTTCTTGATCTGACCAGCATTACGCGAGAAAGTTGTAATGAGATGAAAAGGCGGCGGCTGCTAGTCTTCAAAGATTCAAAAGAAGAGGATATAAAAATGGGGTCTTGACAAGGGCTTTGGAGAGAGTTAAAAAGATTAAGCGGAAAGATTTGTTACAGCCCAAACATAGTAAACCATCTAAGAATGGGGCATTTCGTCTCATTACAACTTTCTCGCGTAATGCTGGTCAGATCAAGAAAATCTTGAAAAAGAATTGGAATATTCTTTTGTCAGACAATGTCATCAAAGCTGACCTGCCGACCAATCCGTTGGTCACCTATAGGAAGGCTAAATCCCTTAAGGATCACTTAGTCTCCAGCCATTACTCTCCTCCTGCAATTACCCCCAAAATGCCGGTTCTTAGCGGCTTCTATCCCTGTGGTCGGTGTAAGGCCTGTAAGTTTAGTAAGCGGACGCTTACTTTTAAGATACCAGGTCTGGCCACACCGAAAAAGATCTTGAAATTTTTGACTTGCTCCACCCCTTTCGCGATTTATTGCCTCACTTGCCCGTGTGGTTTAAAATATATTGGCAGTACCACCAATGCTGTAAAACTGAGAATATTGGAGCACATGCGCGCTATTGCCAAAAAAGATGAGGCTTACCCCGTGGCAAGGCATTTCGAGAAGATGCACAATAGCAACAGGGATCTGTTGTCGTACATCTGCCTCGATGGTGTACCAGTCAGCATTAGAGGAGGGGACCGCCTATTGAAGCTCAGACGCCTGGAATCTAGGTACATAATTGACCTACAAACCAAGGTTCCGAGGGGTTTAAATATGCACGAAGAGCTATCAGTACATTTAGGATAAGATTTGTGTCTATTTCTATGAGTCTGCATGTATTTTAAAGGTGACCGGCATGTTTTCATCTTATTACATGTCTGTGTTAGTGTCCTCCTTTGATATGATGATTTATCGGATTTATCGAATCCCTAACTGTGACTGTTTTTCTTTAATTTTGAACTTTTATATAAGATTTGGCTAATTGATGTTTTTTGTAGAGATGACATTGGACTTAAGGATCTTGTAGGCAATGCACCCATGAATTAGCCCATTTGTGGGCAACATTTTCTGTACCATTATGGTAGTGTCCATGCTGATTTACATGCTATTTTGCTTATAATCATTGTGATTTCACAGAGGTTCAGCATGGTTTTGATAAGATCAAGTCTCTATGGGGTGTGACTTTTCATCAGCCTTCATCGTTAATCAGGATGTTATAAGGATCGTTTTTGCGCCCATACAGGGCTATATAAAATGTGAATATTGTAATTCACGTGTTAATAATGACAACATTATAAGATGGTTATTTTGTATAATTATATGCACTTTCCATTGAATGTATATACATTGTAAGATGGCTGCTGTTTTATTGTAAAATACGCAGTCCGTCTTTACTTTCCATTACATCCTGACAAGTATTAAGTGTTTGCATGTCCTCGCTTCTCTCAAAACTTGACAAAGCCCTACGGCGAAACGCGTCGTTGCTGTTTGTTCCGCCGTAATAAACTGGTTGGAACAACCCCCTGCGAGTGCTGCTTTCCTTGGTGGTTTCATTTTCCAGGATTGTGTTTGGACATATATATATATATGTATGTATGTATGTATGTATGTGTATATATATATGTATATATATATATATATATATGTATATGTATGTATATGTATATATATATATATATATATATATATATATATATATATATATATATATATATATATATATATATATCATAACACGGAGTCCCGGTAGAAAGGCAGTACCTGCTCACGAGTGGGTCGTTTTCAGGGTCCCGGAAGCCCAATATAATTCACCAACCATTCTCCCGTCAGGAAAATACGTAAACGACACACCAGGAGTTGCTGTGCTCGAAAATTTATTTGGCAGCAAAACAAACAACGCGTTTCACCTCACGGCTTGCTCACGTTTGTTGTGAACTCAAAACCATAGTCTCCTATATATGATATAGGAGAAACCTTTTTGTGACTTAAACAAAATCTAATATGATAAGGAATCATACGTATGAAAGAAGCAGTAAAGAACAATCTATATGTCATTAATATGGAAGGACTTGACAAACCAAGTGGTCATTCAATTTAACCAGAATGTGACACATGTTTAACGCCCACTTGGGCTTGATATGTTTAATGTTTTTGTCTTTAAACATGGTGTGTCTCTTTAAGATATGACCCACTGGGGAGAGACTGCAGACTTATATATTTAACTGTTTCTGTTTACCTCTATTTGGAGTATAGAAATAACCATCTTATACCAATAGATATGAACTGAATGAGATTGTTGATTAAGACAATAATTATGACATTTTATTTAGTGTCACTGTTGATAATGGGAAGTGCCCATTTAAAACAGAGTTTTTCACGCCCACTGGGGCGATATTATATGGCTCGCATTTCCGTTTTGACCACTTGATGAATTGAAAGAACTACTTTCTATCGTAAAAAACATGAACTGAGAAATATTGTTGATTATGAAATATAATTTTTGATTCGAGTAGAATGTACTATATGAATCTTGGTTTCAATACTGCTATAAAAGAATTTTGGGTCACAAGCAGGAATATCATAATTAGAAGAACGATGGTGATTCTAGTTCCAATATGTCCGTTATATTTTCACTATTGGGTGTGCACTACTAAGTCCTATGTTTATGTTTATTAATTGAGAATGTAAAAGGACTATGGTTTTGAGTTCACAACAAACGTGAGCAAGCCGGGAGGTGAAACGCGTTGTTTGTTTTGCTGCCAAATAAATTTTCGATATATCTACACCTACCTGTTGAGCCACTTCAATGAACATAGAAAAAATACTGCCACTTGTAACACTGTATATAGTGCACCCATCCATCATTGCAAGCGCTATGTGATCAAGGCCGTATGTCTGGCGGCCGAAACGCGACATTTGATGCACAAAATAAACCTCATTAAGCAACAAGTCTTGCCTGTGGAGTCTGTTTCCCGGTACTGCGCCGCTCCCTGTGAAGATTGTATTGCTGGGATCCTGATTTTATATTATATATATATATATATATCACATACCACTGCACTCGTCCAGCAAGAACCAGCACTCCCCAATGTCCCGGGGCACCGCCGATCAGAACAAAAGAAAGCTGACCCAGTCTTGAGGTGAAGAGAATATTTTTATTCAGTTTTGTTGCATCGCCACCAGCATAACGTTTCGGCCTGCTCAGAGGCCTTAGTCACATGACGCTAAGGGTGGGACACACTGTTTTTAAAGTCCTAGTGCATGGTTACAAAGACACATTATTGGTTAAACACAAGTGCCTGGTAATAGACATAGAAGACATGTCAGTGAACACGTTAAAAAGCCAATAAAAGTACAATATCATAAAATGTTAAAAAACAAATTTACATATGTGCAAAGGGCAAAATGGATTTTAAATACATAAAATCCACACAATGTGTAAAGATATCCCCGTATTTCAAAAAAGGGGTTAATATTGACGAATATCGTCACTAGCGAAATGTGGTAGCCTGTAGGAGTCGAAACAGTGTTCAATTCCCATCAATGTAATTTATGTTACCAACATTTCACATCAGCACAACCCCACCCTATGGCGATTGTAGATGTAATATAACCCAAGTGGGTTAATACAACATGTCATGTTCGATTTGTTATGTTAACCAAGCCAATTATAGCCCTGCTTTAATGCTTATATTAACAGTTATAATAACCATCGTGTTAACCATAGTGTGTCAACCAAGAGAAAATAAAGCAAAGGGTGTCGTGAACAGTGATAACACAAAATAAATTAATAACATTAAAACCCCCCTTTTTTTTGATGGATGATGGGAGTATGTTCAAGTAGTCATCATGAATCTTATATCATTACAGGAAATCCTTGGCAGCATTGTATACATTTCAGAAAGAATAGGGATATCAGCGTCTAAGTGATAGCACTGGTATACAGAGGATATAGTTATACTTTACTATACGGGAAGGCTTGCACAGTAAGGCTAACTGGGATTTACAGATGAGTGTAGAAATCAACACTGGTGTTTTGGTGTCGAGATCAAGGATATATTTGGTTTCAAGAGCCCTTAAGATAGCTTCACGGTTGCCCCCTCTGCGAAGAGGCGTGACCGAGTCAATCACAAAATATTTCAGCAAATGGCTGTTTCCCATGATGTTCCTTAAAGTGACGTGCCACCGGATAGGTGGGGTCTGTGCTGGAGTATCCTCTTGTGCACCTGTAACTTGGTGCTACCCACATATCGCAGGGCACAGGGACACTCCAGCACATACACTGTAAACTCTGTTTTACACGGTAATTGCTTGGTGATAAGCCGAGGAACATCAGAAAAAGGAGTTAAGTACTCAGCCATGTTAATGCCGTGCCTGCAAGCCTTGCAAGCCGAGCATTTTTAAAAACCTTTGATGGCCTTGTACCAAGGCGTTGATGTTACAACCTCAGGACTGGACTTAACTAATGCTTCACTAAGGGAATAAGCTCTCCTACAGGAGATATCCGGACTAGCTGGCATAAAGTGAAAGTTGGAAATTTTCCTTAATGCCTGAAATTGACGATTGAAAGTCAATACTAATCTCACCGGTTGATCAGCATTGTCTGCCTCTTTGTTTGTTGATCTCCTGGGTTGTAGGGCTACCTCCCTAGGCATGGCATTCACCTTACGAATTGCCGAATCAATTGAGCTCAGAGAATAACCCCTAGCTAAAAAACAGGCTCTACTGTCACATTGGGCATTGTTCCTCTGTGCTACAAATTTGTCTGATACGCAGCATCTCCCCATAGGGGATGCTGCGAATCAGGTGTGCCAGGTGATGACTCTTGGCGTGGAGCACAGTATTTCTGGAAGTCGGTTTACGGAACAACGTAGTGTGTAACTTATTGTTGGTGACAAGGACCCTGACATCCAAGAAATCAATACATGTTTGGCTCATATTGTGGGTGAACTCTAGGTTATATGCGTTGTTGTTTAGTTGTGCAATAAACTTGATTGCCTCCTGTTTGGTGCCCTGCCATATTAAAAATATATCGTCGATGTAACGATACCATTGGGCTACCAGTTTAGCCATAATCAGACCGTGCGTACCCATGAGGACCTGCCTCTCCCAGTAGCCCATATGCAAGCAGGCATAACTGAGAGAGAAACAGGCCCCCATGGCCACACCCCTGATTTGTTGAAAAAAATTGGCTGTTGAATTGAAAGTAATTGTTATTCAAACAGAATGCAATCATAGCGATCAGCATTTTGTTATGTTCCACATATTGCACAGACCTGTTCCCCAAGAAGAATTGTATGGCCTTTAGTCCGTCAAGGTGCTTGATGCTAGTGTATAGGGACGACACATCAAGCATAATTAACCAGTAATCTGACTCCCACTCAGCAGACTCTAGTTTACTCAAAAAGTCACTTGAATCTTGCACATATGATGGCAGTGCAGTGACAAAATCTTGGAGAAAAAAGTCGATATATTTCGTGACTTCCAAAAGACCATCCCTGGCAGAAATAATGGGCCTCCCTGGCGGTTTTGTTAACATCCTTGTGAACTTTAGGGATCCGGTATAACACCGGCATTACAGGGAAATCTTTCTTCAAGAACTTAAATTCATCTAAGCTCAAGAGGCCAGTGCTTTTCCACCCCACCAACAGACTGCCAAGGTTGTTTTGTGCCAATTTAATCTCTGAAAGGTCACAACGCTTGTAGCAGGAAGCATCGTTCAGTTGTGCATAAGCTTCCTCCAGGTAAAATGTTCGCGGCCAAAGTACAACATTGCCACCTTTATCGGCCTGGCGAACAATGATCGAATTGTCAGCCTGGATTTTTTTGACCAAGTTGTAGTATTTGGTATTGTGCACCCCTCCATGATGTTTTGATTTAAGAGTTGAGACATGCAATTTTTTAATGCCGGCAATAGCAAGGTCATGGAAAATGTCCAAATTATTGTGGAGTGTTAACGGAGAGAAGGTAGACTTCGGTTTGAATTTAGTTAAACCTGGAGCATTATACACCTCAGCTGCATCTTGCGACCCAGAAATATATATATATATATATAGGTGTGTATGTATATGTATATGTGTATATGTGTGTGTATATGTGTATATGTATATTCCGTTACTCCTTTGCACCACCCGTCGCTCCTCTTTGCCTCGGGTGCCTCCTTACCGCACGGTGAAATGCGTAATATTTTAAACACACACGGTCCACATTCACAGGTCCGTTTCTCAATTAAGGGCACTCACAGCCATTCCTCCGTCGTTTTCAAAATGCCAAAGTTTATTATTTTTGGCGCTGCACAATCATATCAACAAACGCGTTTCGGCGTTGCCGCCTTCGTCAGTGTCGATAGATGGTCGTTTTCAAACAGTTTAAATAAAGTTGCATTACAACTCACTCACGTGATTAAAATAAACATAAAAGAAGGCACAGTGATTATTCTGCATTACTGTGGTGGCCATCTTAGAATGTCAAATAAGCGCTTGTTACAATCACAAGAGTCTACTTCAAATTATGTAAGTAGAAACAAAATGTTGTCGCTATAGTAAATAAACATTACATATATACATTGTTATTATTTTGGTTTGTAATTACATGTCTATATCTTTATACATTGATTTCACCATTATTCGGCTTTCCTTGTTGATTCACAAGGTCATTTTAAAGCGCTTTTCTTCTGTTTTTAGTGGCCCATATGTGTGCCAGCCAATCTCACATTTCTTCACTTTTAGGTATCTCGCCCTGAATGGGCGAAATGTGAGAACTCAAGTGTTCTTAAGAGGAAAGGGGGTCTTAGCAGGTTAAGAATCATATTTCATTGTTCTTTCTCATAGTGTTCATCTCAGCCTATGTGTACCCACATTTCTTCCTCATTATTCAGACCTGTCGGGTTCTTGGTCTGCAGCATTATGATGTATCGAGATTCGAGGGTTCTGAGCTTTCTTACCCAGTCTCCCCCACGTTCTGACCTTGTTAGCTGATCAAGGATGAAATAAGAGAGCAGGTTGCTATTGCTCTGATGTTTCTGCTCATAGTGTCGAGCTACTGGGTAGCTCTGATCCTTTGTGTTGATCGCTCTCATATGTTCCAACACTCTAAGTTTTGTCTGTTTGATCGTGCTGCCCACATATTTTTTACCACACGGGCACACAAGGCAGTATACTGTGAACTCTGAATGACAGTTCAGAAGTTTGGGGATGATCTTATTCGTTTTACCCGGTACCTCGAATTCTTTTACTTTGCTGGAATTTTTGCAGGCCTTGCACTTCATACAGGGATAGAACCCCAAAATCGGGGTCTTCCTTTTCTGTTTGGGATCATGGTGGCTGCTCACCAATAGATCTTTTAAGGAATGTCCTTTTCTATATGTGACTAATGGGTAACTAGATATTAGTTTCCCCACTATGTTATCAGACTGTAGTATGTTCCAGTTTCGTCTCAGAATCTGGAATAGCTCTGGAGACTTCTCTGTGAAGTTAGTTATTAGTCTCACCTTCATGTCTTTTGGTTTCACCCTGTCTATTAACAGTTCATTCCTGGTTACAGCATTGCTCCTCTCTTCTGCCTCTTTCAGCACACCATTGCAATATCCCCTTTTAAGGAACCTCTGCCCAGATTCTGTTCTAGCTCTTGCAAACTCTTCTTCAGTGGAGCAGTTCCGCTTTATGCGGAGAAATTCTCCCAGGGGAATGTTATTAACTACACTCCTCGGGTGGTAGCTACCAGCATGAAGGATAGAATTTCCTGCTGTAGGTTTTCTATATAGGGATGTCTCAATTTTACCCCCCTGAACATAAACTCTCAGGTCTAGGTAGTGCACCTCTCTCTTACTGATGTTACTGGTGAATTTTAGATTTAATTCATTATCATTGAGAATCCCAATGTACTGTTCTGCCTCATTCTCCGTTCCGCGCCACACTATGAATAGGTCATCAATGTAGCGCGTCCATAGCACTATCTTTTCCACCCATTTTTTGTTGTCATCCGCCCAGGCCACGTGCTCCTCCCACCAGCCCACGAAAAGATTCGCGTAGCTGGGGGCATAGCACGTGCCCATCGCGGTCCCCTGTTGTTGCAAGTATAGCTGTCCTAGAAATAAAAAAATGTTATTTTTCACACAGTATTCTGCGAGTTCAATCAACATGCAGTTATGCATCCTGTATTTCAATGCTCTCCTATCTAGGAAGTATTGCATGGCTTTCAGTCCATCCTCATGTTTTATGGAGGTATATAGGCTTGTTATGTCCAATGTTATTAGGACAAAGTCTGTTTACCATGCAGTGTCCTGAATTAGCCTCAAGAAATCTTTTGTATCTCTAAGATACGAGCTCAAGTCCCGTACTAGTGGGCCAAATTTTACTCTTGTATTTGTATATGTATATGTATATATATATATGTGTATGTGTATGTATATATATATATATATGTGTATATATATATATATGTATATGTGTGTATATATATGTATATATATATATGTATATGTGTGTATATATATATATATATATATATATATGTATATATATATATGTATATATATATATATATATATATATATATATGTGTGTGTATTTATTTCACATTCAATCCACCAAAGCTACACTAGGCTTTTTTCCTGGTCACAAAATGAGTTCATAACTGAAAAATAAGGGTAATTTCCTTAGGCTTTTAACAGGAATTGCTTGGAACCCACGATACCTTCTGGTCACTATAGACGTTGTCTCATTATATAAGTCTATCCGGCATGATGTCGGTTTAACAGCATATAAATATTTCCTCAAACAACGGAATATATCAGAACTTGAACACACAACAATGCTTCTCACAATGATACAAATCTGCCTAACGAACAATATATTCCTTTTCAACAAAGAGTTGTTTAGAAAAGAATATGGTACTGCCATGGGAATTTCCTTTTCCCTGACTTACGCCAACATCACTTTGGGATGGTGGGAAAGGACCATAGCATGGAATGCAGAAAACCAGGATGACTTTGAACAGGTCATCCTGTGGGTCCACTTTATAGATGATCTGTTCCTAATCTGGAACGGAACAAGCACTTCGGAAATACGTTGCCAAACTCAATCAAAGTCAAATTGGCTTAGCTTTTACATGTACGACACACAAAAAAAAATTTGATTTTCTAGATACTAAGGTCTATATAGAGGATGGTAAGATCGAATAAACACTGTTCAGAAAAAGGACTGCCTCCAATAGTGTGCTACACCGAACACGTTTTCACCCTGAACCACTAAAAAACAGCATCCCCTATGGGGAATTTACATGTATGAAGCGGAACTGCTCAAAAGAGGCAGACGCAGAAGAGCAAATACAAGAGAGTAAAAGGAGATTTGAGTTGAAGCTACGATGAACGAACCTTGAGAAAATGTAAACAAAGAATTGACAAAAAAACAAGTGAAGAAACTCTAATTGAAAAAACAAAAAACATTTCCCAAGAAAAGGATCCACCACGATTTGTGACAACCTACAATAAGGAAAGTGGTTGCATTGTAAACAAAATGAGAAAATATTGGCACCTTATCTCGGGAGACCAAGACATAGGAGAGCTGTTTGGCAGCAAGCCATCTGTGACCTATAGAAAAACTACCTCCCTCCAAGATCTATTAGGAAAAAGCTATTTCCAACCGACCAATTGGCTAACAAATCTACTGAAAGGCTTTAGAAAATGCAACTCGTGCAAAGCCTGTAAAATAGGACATAACATGTCAAGCATTCTGGAATCCAATGGGAAATCCATTTCAATTGATCAGAACATCACCTGCACCTCAGAATTTGTGATTTATGCCATAGAATGTAAATGTGATATGAAATACATAGGTAGTACCACATGTATGCTCAAAAAACATATCTTGGAGCATATCCGTGCAGTAAAGAATGTTGACATGACAAACGCCACAGCGAAACACATGAGTAAATGCCTGATTATAAGACTCAGAACAAAGAACAACGATGAAGAACTTTACGTACATCTTGAATAAATGAAACCAGCAGGTTATTCACTACCATGTCTCTTGAAAAGTTGGACATTGTATCACCATGAGTGGGGTACTATACCCATTGACAAACCATTAATAATATATAGCACGTTTTTCACTGTGATGCAACTATGCTAAAAAAGTATATGAATGCGCAGATATAATGTCCTCGACTAATAAGTGTTTTAAAAGGTACTAAACCCATTCGTGATACTTTTGTAATGATGTGCAGTACAATCGCAAAGAACCTGGCTTGAATGTAACGTACATACCAACATGCAGCGTAAAGTAATTGCTGATAGTGTAACCATCTGACAAACAGCGCAATTGTCTTTCTTATATATAAATGTATAACGTTTTGTTGAGAATGTTGAATTAAGACTACATCTACCATAATGCCACTTCAAGGCAGAGATGGGTGGTATAAAAGTGAAGTCCAAGGAAGACTATCTGACCGTGAAAAAAGCCTAGTGTGGCTGAAACGCGTTGGTGGAGTGAACGCTTACCAATAAACTAAGCAACAACTAAGTGCCGCATCCTTTGTTTGAAAAATTAAATTGGGCCAGGATCCGGCCCCTATGCGGATCACTCGCTGTAGAGAACTCTCGGAACGAAGGGATCACTCTGTGGAAATAAATCTGTCTATCTGTCTGTCTGTCTGTCTCTGGCTTGAGAAATCTTTTTTTTTTTTCCTGGTCCCAGTGATTTATGCCATGGGTCTCCACCACCCTAGGAGGGTTATGGCCATTGCTTTGTTTTCAGTTCCCCCAACTAGAATTCTTATGGTTATAGATTTACAATGCCAAAAATATCAGTTTGTGTGCAAACGATTAGTTGGAAAATAATTATGTAAACAGTCTTGCCTTCTAAATATAAATACTTCATTCGTCTAAGGTTTTGTGTTTTCAACATGTGTTTCTCCATCCTACTATGAATCCTGTTTCTAAACTGATTAAGCAGTATGGCATGAAATGTTTCTCCCCTGTAATTTTTTATATTTGTACTTAAGTTCCACTTTTTGATAGATAAAAATAAATAAGACCACAAAATAATTGAGCCTTGGCATAGCTCTTGCGAAAAGTGTAAACTGCAAATAGCATTATATTGAAAAAAGATAATTGTTCTAAAGCACTGTGTGTACCTTCCAGTAAGTTGAGCATATCTCAAATTGGTACTGGCTGAAATAGTTTTGATAGTTTGTACGCAGTTCCAAAGGATTACAGGTTGTTCTACACACAGTCTGAGTCGGTAATAAGAGTACCTGCTACAGCATGTGTACAAAATAGTACCTACCTAATTCAGAGAGTAAAGCTTTGAAATAGAAAAGAAGAATAGCAAGTAGCAAAACTAGTTTGATATTTTTGCTAAGATGAACACTCTATTTCTGCACGATCCACTGTAAGTGAAGGCTCTCGCCATGCTGTTTTTGGAACTAATGAAGTCTCTTCCTTGTGCAGCTCTTCGAGTTGATGCGGTGGAGGTATACACGACATCAGAACTTTTTGTTGAGAATGGTACACGAGCGAGGCTTCCTTGCACGTTCAAGTCATCCGAAGTGGTCAGTAGCAAGGCCTTTGTCACCTGGGATTTTCTACCAGACAGCGGTGGGGAGGCGTTTACAGTAAGTAGCTTTAAAATTGCATGTAACTTTGCAACACACCTGGAGTTATATCAAATGAGCAAGTTGAAGTAATGTAGAAGGGAATTTTAACCCGCCCTGTTTTATTTTTCAGCATGCATACTTTCTACGGTGTCTTAAATTGCAAGCGAGACAAACCTTTATGGCATATTTGTGATTGAGAAAGCTGGGAGAGGAACAGGGATGCCTAGTGAATGAGAAATGTATTTTTAGGTTGCAGCCTACCATACAGCTGTGTGGCATGCAAAGACATCTTGAGGAGTTTCAGAAAGTTTACCGGGGAATGCATTGTGCCCATCGCATGCCATCGGCTTTGTGGTTTGTAACTCTTGTTTTCTTGCTTCCTGTTTGCTGGCTTTATTTGCTTTAGGCTGTCCAGTTCAGTTTGCCGCACCCGATGAGAAAGCAGTGTTCACTGTATACTTCCACAAACACATTTTTTGTCGATAGGCTTTTAAATCATGAACTCATCTCTTCACATTTGTTGGGCATTCAGAGACGGAGGTCAAACGTCAAGCTGTGTTTTCGTGGGAGCCTGGTTATTTTGCTTTTGGCTGACTTGAGTGTTTATAGGAAAGAGGAATACAGCGTACTTTCTCAATGGAGCCTGCTTGTGCCCTTTTTAGGTTTCGCCCTGGCCGTGCTCCGCCCAGGGCGAAATCTTATGTCCTACAGTATGGGGCTTTGGTCCCGCCTCTGTCTTCCATTGGCTAGCTCCATAAATGGAGGCTAGCCATTAGAAGACATCGTTGTCGATCACTTTTTCCCCAGTCAGAACGCGAATCGTGGGCGTTTCTGACTTTTTTTTTTTAAGTCCCGCCCCTTGTTGCCGTGTGTCCCGGGCCGCGCTGTGATTGGCTGCCGGCCCGGGACACCCCCGTGACGTCATTCCCCGGGCCGCGCTGTGATTGGCTGCCGGCCCGGGACCTGACTTGTTCATTCTGACTTATGTTGACCTGCGAGCCGAGATAAAAGTTAAGAAGTGTCATAAAACAATAAAATCTCCTTCTGTAGCACCCCCGCTTAAACGGATATAGCGAGTAGTTAAAACTAAGCCCTTGTTAACATGTGCAGGCTTATGATTCCTTTCTGGGCACGTCAGGCATGTCTAATTTAATTGTGACCATTTTCACAAAACAAGCGTGATCCTGGTTCATTATAAATGCGTAATATTAACACATACAGATCTCATATAAAATTCAAGACTGGGCTATGCATTATAGACAATCTGCCTTTAGGAGGCACAGTAATCCTCTAAACTAACTCGAATTTCTCACAACTAGTCCCACTCCCACCTAAGACTTCAACAGACAGTTTCATAGCGCTCGCGGTGAGCTGCTTGGAAGTCAGAGGGGAGGTGCCAGGGCTCGAGAAGGAGGAGCATCGCGGGGGTCGGGACTCAGAGGCGTCGCTGCACTCGTGTCCCGCTGCATTGTGGGTACCGGGTGCCCCTGCTGCTCGCCGGACGTGTCAACATGGGGGCAGTCACTGACGGTAAGGACTTCACAGTAGAGGCGTGCGGGGAGTCACCGAGAACTGGCGTCCCCAGCATCCTTGTCCCGCGCCTCTAGGGACTCCGTAGGTCGTGAAGCCGCGGCCTCAAGTACTAGTCGCAGCCAAGGAAGAGTGAGCTTCTGGGAGATGCTGTGTTACCTCTCATTCGCTTGAATTACTATCTATATTTTCATTATCGTAGTGTGTGACAAAATAATTCCAAGCAGCCTGAAATTAGTAGGAATAATAGAGGCCCTTTCGGAAATAATAAACGTGACAGCAACTTTAAGAAGACAGACCTTACAAAACATGAACAAGCATTGGTATAGCCAGTAGGTTTCACCTATGAGAGACCAATTGGCATTGTCAGTGTGATTTTCCGATATTTTGCAGAGCAGTACGAGCTGCTGTGTAACATGCCTTAACGTAAACAAACAACGCTGCTTTGTTTGTTTACTTTGAGCCATGTTGCACAGCATCCCGCGCGTGCAACGTGTCGAAAAAAACATTTCAACGCCAGTTGGTCTCACATAGCCGAAACCTATTGACATTGCAATGCTTGTTATCGAATTGTCTAAAACTATTTAAATATTCATTAAGCATTGTAGATCGTAACATTGGGATTCATGTTTAAATCTTCTCTTCTTTGGAATACTGAACATGGTGGGGTAACAGTTCAATGTTTCTGAAGAAGTCAACAATGATGTCATGTGGCAACCCAATGACCCAGCTCTGATGTAGAATAATGTATGACGTTGATGGTGGCTAGGGAGTGAAAGGCCAATCCTAATACAAATGGTGGCGCCAGCACCTCACCCTGGAAGCCACATCTCCAAAAGTTTAGGGTACATTGGTGTTAGGAAGATGCGTGGGCACAGAGTTTGAACAAGTCTTAAGATGAAAAACGCAAAGTGAAGCTCTGCATATTACATATATTAATGCTTTATAAGGGCAAAGTGTAGTTTTAGTGTAAAATTGGCGTTTTTTGTTTGGAAGAGGTAATTGAAGTAAATCATATGTTTATTTAGATTGAGGTCATCTTTGAAGGAATGGTAGAAGCCATTTTATTTGCCATATAATTCCTTGGGTCTATTTTAATTTCTTTACAGGATGTAGTGGGCGAACTGTTGAGTAGGTGCCACCTGGTGGAAGCTGCACTTTCCAAAACTCCAGGAGCATGCGCAATGTCACTATAAATAAGCTAATGGCACTGGCCATCACATGTTGCACCACTTAACAATTTTGACATTTCATTTTTTTGTGTGAATTCGGCATAATGTATATTTTTATATATGTTGAGTTGTGGTGGTTTTGAGAGTGGGTGTGTGTGTGGCTCTGGGTGTGGGTGTGTGTGGCTCTGGGTGTGTGTGTGTGGGGCTCTGGGTGTGTGTGTGTGTGTGTGTGGCTCTGGGTGTGTGTGTGTGTGTGTGTGGCTCTGGGTGTGTGTGTGTGTGTGCGCGTGTGTGTGTGTGTGTGTGTGGCTCTGGGTGTGTGTGTGTGTGTGGTAGTAATTGCTGTCTGCTGAGCTCATCTGTAGGGTACAATAGATCTCACATTTGCAAGAGATTAAGCTATTGGCAATGTAAATGACAATGCCATTTATTTATCTGTTTTCAGAACCAACACATAAATACAAATGTTGTCATTTACAATGCCAATAGCTCTAACAAAAGGCGAAACCGTTGCATTGTAAATGCTTGTTAGGTTTTGCCTGCACAGAGCTTGCCCTGTGCTTGTGAATTCTATTTTATTCAGTACAAATCTTTAAAGGTGTTTAGATCCTGTCCCTTGCTTTTCATTTGTTACTGTGCTTGCCTCTTACTTTTCCTACATTTCTATTGGCTGTGCATACTATTTCCTGTTCCTTGTGTGGTTTCTCTAAACAGTGTCCCAAGGTCAAAGTACTGTTTCCATCCATTTTTTGGCACCTTTTTTTAATGATTTGCCTGCACAGCGCTTGCCTTCTAAACCCAAGAATTCCTGCACAGAAGGATGCTTTCAGATCATAAAGCCACTCCTTTCTTTAAAAACCTTTCAGGAAATATTTCCACACGTAGCAGAGAGCTGGCAATAAAGCTACTCCCTCCCTAGAGGTCTCTTAGATGTGTGTGCACCCTCAAGCTGCCACATTATCTGAACTCCAAAGAAACTGCATATCTGTGCAGCAAGCTGTGCAGACTCACTCATGCAAGGCTTGGTGACTGTCCTGAAGACACTAGTTCCCCCTTCCTGCACGAGTACCGATCCGGAGGTGCTTTACTGTATCAAGCTGTTGCACTGCAGAAACCTCCCTCAGTGCGTCCTGCCCCCCACCCCTTTCTGCAGACACGACTGGGTCACTTTGCCGGAGGTACAACACTGACTTCCCCCCACTATGTGCCCCCACCTCAACGTGGCCCGCCTTCTCTTTCGGAACTGTGGTCTATGGCTGCTGGAGATATCTTCTGCAAAGCCCAAACTGTAGAAGTGAGATATCTCTCTCACTGGTGCAGGGACATCCCCAGTCTACAGGTTTACAAATGAGGATCAACCGTGGAGTGGAACAAAACACAGGTTTATTACATCTCATGAGATGAGTCTCATCACTCGGACACTGCAAGTGAAGTGAAATGAAATGAAATGAAAAATTGCATTTGTATAGCGCATAACTGCCCTGAGGCCTCGCAGCGCAAGTGCCGGAGGGAGGGGGCTAACAAGTACAAGTTCAAACAAGGCATTTATACTTTTTGGTGCCTCGTGAAACACATTGAAACCACTTTGTCATTGTTACATAATGCTTACACAACCACTTTGTATAATGCTTACATGCTGAACTGTTGAATCCTGATAAACCCCTCCCCACTTCACCTTTGTAGATGGGCAAGGGAGGTTACAGGGGTTGGTGGGCAAACAGATTAGACATCTGTGCACGTAGGCCCTTGGGCAGGGCTGCTTACTTTGACACGCGAGCATTATCAGTACAACCAGCTTTCAGTGAACAAGTAACTTCTGACTTTATGAAAGTCCCCGCAGAAACACAAAAATGGGGTCTGGTAGACAAAATGGAAGAGGAGTAGAGGGTAACTTAACAAAATAATTTTTTTACTGTTCAACAAAACCATGGGAGCCTCAACAAGACAAACTTGTCTTCCCCTCATGAAGTTAAAGCGGTCCTGGTGAGTTGTCAGCGCCTTTTCTCCAACCAGAGTTGACTTGCAATAATCAAACAATGGCTTTGGGCACTTCAGGTTACTCTTCATTTATTTCAAAAGCATTCACGACGTGCTAGCATGGCTAGTATCCCTCCCAATTTACAAGTGAACTTGTGTACATTCAAGTCTGACCCATACGGTTCCTGCAGCACTGTGGTGCACTCAACAATCATGGAAAAAGTCCTCTAATATTCCCTATCCACCGTCTCTGCTATCATCCTCTCCTGCCATCTCGGCGAAGACAGGCCTTCCTGTCACCGTCTGTGGCATTGCCCTTCTTCATCCATCACCCTGCTCGCTCCATCACCCATAACTTTCACTATGTCTTTTTTATCTCCTCTCTACCACTAGCAAATTTGTAGCTCACTTTCCCTTTTCTCACACCTTTCCCTCCATCCTGTCTAACTTTTATGGCGTTCATCTCTGTCATACAATTCGCTTCACGTCTCTGCTATATCACGCCTCTTATTTTTCCCATCTCTGCTGTATTGCATCTCTCCTCTTACTGTTGCTGTTACATCTCTCCTGTCACCTCTCGCCCAGTCGCCCATCATCACTTGCATTAACTCACTACTCCCCTTTCACCACCATCTTTATAATCACCACCTCTTCATTTCACCATCTTCTCTTCCCCTACCCCTCTATCTCCTGTACTGGTGAGATATCTCAGCAAGTTAACTCTATCTATTGACATGTGCAGTGACTTGCAGGTCAGACGTTTGAAACCCAGCAAAGCAGACTCTGATTCCCAGCTTTACAAGGTCACTAGAATGTGTAACATTACATTGGTAATATTTGATCTTCTTTAACCTTAAAACGTGAAAAGCGCAGTCTGAAGTTTACATAAAACAAGTGATTATTTTCTGCTGCCTTCTTTTCTGATTCCAACTTATCCCACGCTCACCCTATTCATCATATCCTCCTCCCTTAGCTGGCCTTATTTTCTCTTCCCCCTTCTCCACTTCCCTTCTGCCACCACTCGCTCCACCGCTGCTTGCGTGGCCACTGCATTCTCTTCTCAACCTCATGATTAGTCCACCTTTTCTTCTCCTCTTCTCCATGTCTGGCCCTCTACTTTCCCTTTTCTCACCACCATCTATTGCTGCCAAGAGACCTGTCTTGTGACCCCTTCAAACAGTCCTGAATTTTTGCCAACAGCACTTCGCCTTCTAGTACTTGAGGTGTAGCATTTAACATTGAATGTATGAGGGTGTGAATTGTAGCCGTTTATATTCACATTCTTTGTCAATAAACACATAGCCACGCTCTCTGTATCACTTTCATTTTTCTTCTTGGACAGATATTTGTGATTTACTCAGTTTTATCCTGAGTAACAGTTCCTGTGCTCAGGTTTACATGAACAACATTCTTCTTGAAAACCCTAATCCCATCGGCTTCTTATAGAACCACCAGTAACAGCACAAAATATTGCCTTTCTCAATAAACCAGTCATAACACTCTAACGGAGTTTCAGTAACTTTATATTGCACAATTGCTCATCAAGCTACAACTTGCAACAAAACCACTTATTATTAATCACACAGGCGAAACCCATTGCATTTACCATTGCTTGTTTTATTTTAGATATAGCCATCTCAAAAGGCATCTCATTCTTCATCCTCACAAAACATCTGGACGTTTTTTGCAAGGTTCCTCCTTCGTAAGTCCATTTAATTAGTGATTCTGCCTTTTTAGGTCTCGGCAACGAGATCTATTGTCGCCGAGTTCGCTCGCAAGGGAAGACAGAGCGGTGCACGAGCCGACCAGGGTCTGTGGACGCGCACACACCCAGGCAGGCAGGCAGGCACCAGACACACACAGACAGACAGACAGACAGACAGACAGACAGACAGACAGACAGACAGACAGACAGACAGACAGACAGACACACACCCTCCCTGCCCACTCCCTCTCTGCCGCCCCCCCGCTACCCCCACTCACCGGGCTCTTTCCCTCCGCAGCGGGTCAGTCATGGCAGCAGGCAGACTCTGTGTCTTCTCCGGCGATCTTCAGCTGATGTGCACGCCCACGCTGCGTCTCGTGAGCGCCCGCCACGCTGTTTCGCGCCCGTTGATCCTCAGCTTGTGATTACTACTCCTTCTAACCCGGATTCTAAATTACTATTTCTTGGTTCTCTAACTCCACTCTGTTGATTCGTAACAAACTGATATTCAGCACATTTCACAGTCTCGCTTTTGCTTCTCATAAATACAATAAGATTATTTTAAGCAAATGTCTACCCTTCTTTTGGTCCTGTGCCTATTATGCTTCGGACTATAGAGTTTTAGAAAGTGTGGTGGAATGCAGAGTAGTGAGTGCAGAGTAGTGAGTGCAGAGTAGTGAGTGCAGAGTAGTGAGTGCAGAGTAGTGAGTGCAGAGTAGTGAGTGCAGAGTAGTGAGTGCAGAGTAGTGAGTGCAGAGGAGTGAGTGCGCAGGAGTGAGTGCGCAGGAGTGAGTGCGCAGGCAATGTAAATGACAATGCCATTTATTTATGATTTAAAGAAAAAAAAGGAAATGTCATGAGCAATGCCAATAGCTCTACCTTTAATGATGCCGAGACCATTGCATTGTAAATGCTTGTTACAAAACTGCATTCTAGTCTCCGTGTCAGCCTAGCGTATAGGGATCTCTTGGAATTTTACACTGTTTATGGCCCATTCATTGTCAAGCACAGGATAAGATCTTTTCACAGAAAAGAGCCAATGCTTGTTTTTCACTCCGATGTGTAAAACATATGGTTTATTTATGACATCTGTGGCAACTTGTTTGCAGGGTTGGATAAGTTTGAAAGCATTTTTTATGAAAGCATTTGCTTCCTACACAATAATTATGTATTCCATCCCAACAGTGCCTTTTTGTAGAACACATACAATACTGGATGTAAACTATTTCCTCATTTGTCCTTGCAGACACTAGGGCCATGCTGTGCAGGGGCCATAAGGTCTAGGAAACCCACTGAGCGCCAATTATTGCTATACGTTACTACTAAGCAAGGTGTCACAACTGCAGTTATCTTGCAGGCACTAGGGCCATGATTTGAATGGTGCAGCAGGTGCAGTAGCACATGGGCCAAAAGGTCTAGGAAGCCCACTCGACCTGATTGCTGTGTCTCACTACAAAGCAAGCAGCCAGGAGTGCTTTTTTGGTTCTTGTGTACCCATTGCTCCCAAAGTAACACCTAACCTAAAGCATCACTGCAATAAAAACTGTAAACTATTGGACTTTGCTGTCTACCTACAACTCATGTTACATTCAGCGCATTTTTATGGCACATTTTCAGTTTTTGTGTGGTCCTAAAATGCTTCTGAATTTGGACAGACTAACATCGTAGCAGTGGCATTCTCCATTCTATAACCATAGCACTTTAGTCATTGGAAACACTATATAAATACTTGTAATTTAACATAATACTATTCCATCCCAAGCATTGGCAAAGACAGAATTGGTCTTGCCTATGCAAGATCGGTTGTCTTTGTCAATGGACTTACTGGACTGATATATGGCAAGTTCAGCACATGTGAGGCAGCATCGCTTGCAAGGTAGTTGGAAAAGAAGCAGACCGTGTTCTTTCCAAAGTTTCCGATCACTCAATTACTCGAAATTACAAGTCTTGAGTTTAGAGTGGCTGATGAGAATAGAGATAATGAATGCATTGTTTAAAAAAGGCTCATATTTGAAGGTGCCTACCTAGATCCTGAAGTGTATTTGTGAAGTGCACGAGGTGCTTGTTCTGAAGAAATTCGTGTTGCGCTACTTTCCATTTCTTGGCGTGGTGTGGGTTACATTTGAAGGCATCATCCGCTGGTTGGATGTCTGGCATGGAAGATGTAAGTGAACTCGTAAACTGTTGAATATACAGATTAGTCAAAGCAAATGGTTGTGCTGTTAAGCTTGCAGTGTATAACCAGCATTAGGACTATGCTGACCGATTGATTGCGCTTGTGTCCGGTCTTGATAAGGAAGTACTGTTGAGATGGTAGCATTTAGCTAACTGTATGACTTTTTTGCTCTTGTGAACACAGTGTTGCTAGGATTACATCTGATGTATGATATTGATCTAGGTTGAAGGAGACATTAGTATTTTGCAGGTGTTGCTTCTGGATGGCCTCTTACCTGCATTTGAGTATGACTTGTGTTATGCATATTTATGCACATCAGAATCGTACAGGACCTGCTATGTTGGGGTGGCATTGGGTTGCCTTGTGTGGGGTATTGGAGGAGTATATAGTGAAAACAATAGCATCTTTACAAATATTGCTGTGTAGATTGCTTGGCAGTCACTTAAAAAAGATAGAAATATTGATTAAGTAAACTGACTTATCTGTCCTTTCATATGAGTTGGAGTAAACCTGGATCTACAATGTTTAGTGTAAGGTCAGGTGTTGCTACAGTGAGTGAAGAGTTCTGGGTTCCTCCCCCTCGATTTGAAGTCGGTGGCAAAGGAGGATGGCAATGTTTTCAGTGAAGCGTGCATCTCTCCCTCCATGCCATTTGAGCTTCTTGGCCCCGGGTAGGTCGGTGAGGCCTTGACTGACTGACTCCTAACCAGCGGGTCCTCCCTCACTGTCAGCGAGGCCATCTGAATCAGTGATCGACTCAGTCTCAGCTCTGGTACACAGTCCTTTGGGATTGCCACCTGTGATACTTGTGTTGAATCCGCCGGCACTGATCGCCTCTTCTTTGTCTCCGCTGCCTGATGCTGATTCGAGGCCTTCTTGGGGCTGATCGAAGTCTGGAATGGCGTAGGTGGATCAGTCGGGTTAGGTCTACCTTCCTCCACTTTTCAGAGGAGCCCCCTGCTATTTTCTCATTGACACCTGTATTTTGGTGATGTGGGTGGTCACATGACTGAGCCTCCTCCTGAGTTTCATTGATTTTCTGCCCTTGGGGACGCTAGTGGCCTTGATTCCTCCCCATCCTCTGGCCTGTTTTCACTACCTCGCTTTGAAGGCTAACTCGGCTTTTGCGACAAGTTGACATAGTTCTGAGGCTGTAGCTTCCTATTGTGGAATTGATCCACCCCCCTCCCCACCCAGGATGCTCCAAGAGGGCCAGCTAAACTCTGAGCGTGCGCTTCCCTTAAGTGATAGCCTCTTTGATATTCTGTTGGGCACTTTAGCTAAACCTGTTTCAAGGGAATATGCCTCTTCTCTCCGCATGACATTATTCCGCATGCTGTCACATCGCGGTCGTAACAACGCATACCATTACTCCGCAAGTCGTTACAACGACTTGCGGGGGGGGGGGGGGGGGGCGCGCTGGATATTGGAATAATAAAATTTACTATTCCCACTCCAGTCTGTGCGGACACTAGGTAAGGTGTTGGATTTTAAATCCAACACCTTCTCCCCCCCTCTGCAAGTTGTTGTAACGGCTAGCAGAGTAATGGTATGCGTTTTCACAACGCAGTCGTTGTAATGACGTGTTGTGACAGCATGCGGGGTCACGGATGTGGGGGGAAGGTGCTTTACCATTTCGAATAGCTCACAGCCACCCTCCTGCCCCTGGAGACCAGCTCTACCTTTCTCGTCTGCTTCCTCCACACAGTTTTGTGGTTCAGTCTGCTACAGCCTCCCCCAACAATGGCACCATGCCCAACGTTCCTCCAGGGATGCTTTGGGTTGATTATATCTTTTCTGCTACCAGTTCCTCCTTACGGCCCTTTAACACTGCTTGTATTTTGGGCTGTTTTTCTCATGTGCTGTGGGATTCAGTCTTGCGCCTTCTCCCCTCTGATCCAGGATGGACTTCAGGGGGCTACATTACTGATTTGTTGTGTCATGGATACAACAGATTCTGTTAGATGGTCCAGGGCCTTTTAGGTGGCTCTTCCCTGGCGTGCCTGGCTACATTCCTCTGGCTTTTCTGATGCTGTTCAATCGCCTCGATCTTGAGCCCAACGCTTTTTAATGTCTATGTCCTATGCCGACGATACCCATATCTTAGTAACACTGAGCCCTGATCCGAATGAAACCAAACAACGTTTCAAAAACTGCTCGACTCATGTCGAGGAATGGATGAATGAAACCAAACAACGTTTCAAAAACTGCTCGACTCATGTCGAGGAATGGATGAATAACAATCACCTCCAGTTAAATGGCAGCAAATCAGAAATTATGCTTTTCGGCAAAGCAGCAGAACATTGGTTTCATGACTGGTGGCCAACTAATTTAGGCAGATGTCCAATGCCTAAGGAATCTGTTCGAAATTTGGGTTTCTACATGGACAATAAACTGTTTATGGAAAACCAAATCAACCACATCATAGGTACCTGCTTCAGACTAATGTCTAGCCTGAGGAAGATTTTCAAGTGGAAACCCCTAGTTCAGGGTCTATTCAGAAACAGAATTGACTACGGGAAAGCGCTCTTAGCCTCCATAAATGAACATCATCTGAGCAGGCTCCAGGTTCTTCAGAACACGGCAGCTCGGCTAGTTCTTAACCTCCTGCAAAGAACTTCGTCCGCCACATGCCTGAGAAGCCTCCATTGGCTTCCGGTGAAAAAGCAAATCCTTTTTAAAACTCTATGCCTGGCTTATAGACACATGTATGAAAGAGGCCCTAGATACTGGTCAAAAAAACTAAGATGGTATCAGCCTCAAAGAAAACTCAGATCCATCAATGAACTCCTACTGACACCTCTAAGAATACAAACTTCCAGAAACGGCGGCCGCGCGTTATCTTTTTTAGCTCCTGCTTCGTGGAATAAAATGCCCCTTCACCTCCGCATTATCCCAGAACACAGCTGTTTCCGTAAGAAGCTAAAGACCTGGCTTTTTGCAAACTAGCTGTCCTGCCCCTCTGGTCAGAGCCGTCTGCAAGTGCCATGAGACTCTCCGGATGTGATTTGTGCGCTATACAAATGTCCCTGACTTGACTAGACATGCCTTTGGATGGTCAATATCTGTTTGGCTCTCAAGCGGACTCCTCTTTACGCTGTTTCTGGGATAGTCTGAGTGGAGCGAAATCTTAATATCGGATTTCCATACTGTTGTCTTCTCCCGCTCACCCTCTACCCCGTACTCTGTCTTGCTGGAAGTGGTCTCCTGTCTATCCTTCTGTGTAGACTGTTATAGGGCTGTACCAATTGACTTTTTATTTTTTCTTGTCCCATGTACTTTCCGTGTGGTGTCCTGCCCTGGCAGGTATTTTCCTTCTGCATGTTACCCTGTTGATGACGGGTTGTGCTCCCTGATATCATAAATCGCACATTTTCCTTTGGAGTGAAGCCTGTGATGAAATGCCAGGATCAAACTCCTGAGAAACATGCGTGCAACAAACCGTGAATAGACGCAGCCACACCTACACGCATAAAGGTGATACTAGTGAAGACAAAACTAGGTTGCTTCCACTGTGAAAGTATACAAAAAATGAAGCAGTATCGTAAACGCACCCAATTAGGGTTATAATCCACATTTGTAAAGCGCACAATCACCCGTTAGCGTCACTAGGCGCTGGGCGCCGTTGGGAAGATTAAGCAACCTATTGCCCAGAGTCACATGGTGCTGGGCTAATCTGCCGCTGGTGCCAGGGATCGAACCGTGATCCCCAGATTCCGTAGTCAGTCGCCCTAGCAGTGGCGCCACACCTCTTCCTGGGTTACAGTAATGGCCCGCAAAAGAAGGCAGAGGAAATGCTAATGAGCATACTGTGGGGAAGAAAAAGGGGGTTTTATTATAGCGCTTCTTACTCTGTGTGTGAAGGATTAAGTCCCAGGTTTATTTTAGTAAATACTTACAAGGACGCTTGTCTGCATCTACCCGAAACCTAGCCCAGCTCTGCTTTCTTGGAGGAGGAAGTAGTTGAAGGGGCAGGGTCTCAATTTATCGGTAGCAGAGTGCCGCTATTCATTTAGTAGTGCATCACTGCGGCTGCGAGGCATACAGTGAAAAGTGCTGGAAATTCGGGCTCCCCGATAGGGGTAGGTAGGGGAAACAAGTGCTTAATTCAGAGGAGACAGCTGGTCTTTATAAAACATTATAAATAAGACTCCCAGTTTTCTGTTTTTACTGATTTTTACAGGTAAATACAGACAGAAAACAATGTTCTCTGTCTACATTTATTTTTAAAAGTGGATAAATACAGAAAACTGGGCTTTTTAAGTGCCTCTCCGTGCTCTTTCATGAATTGTAGCCCAACAGCTGAGCAGAAGGACAGCATGGGAAGTTAAAAAGCAGGATGAGATTTCTTTAAATAAGGCATATGTTAACAAACATTTGTGGTATAATGCTAATAGTTACCAGTTTATGTATTGTTATGTAATTTGCGGCTCTTGAATAGCTACAACATGACAGACATCAAAGTATTACTGCTTGTCTATCAGTTAAATATAGGAATGTACGGTTTTACAACTTCATATATCGGCAAAACACTAAATAAATATGGATAAATGCAGATAAAATGGCCAAAAAATAAATATGGATAAAAACAGATGGAATGGTAAAATTAATATCATAAAACGGGAGCCCTAATTATGAACAATCAAGCTAATGGGGCCCTCTTAAACCCATGAGCGCGTGAGCTGTTACTCGTGAGGAATAGGCTATGGAGATGTATAGTATCAAGGCAAAAAAAAGGTAAATCTGCCAGTATACAGCGTTTTCCACTAATGTATGGGAGGAGATAATCCATTGATGGAAATGCCAATAGGACAGCAGGAGGGGGCAACCAAGGGAATAGAAGTAATCCTAAAAGCTTCCTATTGGGTCTCTGCGTAACAGAGTCACTTTGTGAAATATTATCCATGTCTTCGTTCAATAAAAACCTGTCAAATATTAATGTACAGGGTGGTACCATGGAGAAAATGCTGGGATTTAGACAGGATGTGTGTGTTTTCATTAAATAGAAGTTAACAGTAGCAGGGTGAAAGAAACAAGTGCCCTCTGAGTGTGTGGAATCGATCATATTGTTAAATGCCATGTGCGTCAAGGTGAATATCCGCTGTAATGGGTCTAGGACTGCTAATATTTCAATTCACTCCATGGAATTTCATCTTTGAGGCGATTGTGTGTGGACAAGCGGGAAAATCCAGTTTTTTTTATCAATGTATTTTTGTTTGTGTGGGTGTGCCACCTATACTGTCTGTCAACATGTCTTTTAGGGTGGCCGTTCGTTTGAGGGTGAACTGAGGAGCTGGCAGTGAGAGGTTGCCCGTTTATAGGATGGCCCAGTTTTTTTTTTAACGATTTTCTGGAGTATGTTAGACTCTGGTGTAAGGTGGTCACACATGTTAATTAATACATCTGTTTTAGGTGTAGTATGTGGTTCCAGTAAGGACGTCATTTTTGTATTTTGTGCATTTTTGTGCTGTCATCATGCAGTGTTGAGTGTACTAGCGTGCTTCTAAGTTGACTGCTAGTTGTGTTTCTGTGGTTATTGTGCTGGTAAATCAAAATGCAGCTTGTCGGGTGGATGCCATAACGTACAAGTGAGATATATTCCAGCACAACAGATGGGAGGTTGTGGTGAATGATGTCTTGTGAGCCTTGCTACTAGATGGGTTGACACCTGGACGACCATGTACTTGAAGGATTAAGCACTCTAAGAACCAGCCTTTGAAGGACCAGGCTGCACAACACTTACCTCTGAGACTTTGCAACTGGGAAAGCTATGTACACGTGTGAATAAGTTTTGTGATGTGGAGGAAAGCAATACTTTGGACGATCTCCGCTGAGCACGCAAAGCCAATGGGTTTCTTCTTGCAACCCTGCATTTAAAAAAAAATATGCACTAGGCCTAAAACTTGTGAAAGCAACAAAAAGTTAAAATTCCTCTTTCAAATGGGGTCCTGCTTTGTTCGTTAAAGTATGCAATTACCCAATGTAGGTTCACAAAAAAAAAAAGCATTTACAATGCAGTGGGTCTCTCATTCGCCCGAGTATGAGCTGTTGGCGTTGTGGATGACAATGCCTTTTATTTATGTTTTAGGGCATGGATGGAGGGCATTGTCATTTGCAGTGCTAATGGCTTGGGCTCTCGCTGGTGCGAGACCTATTGCATTGCAATAAAGGGCTTTCTCGACCGCTTGTACGATTGTAAATATCGGAGGAAGAGACCGACCTGGGGCATCTTCAAAATGGTGCTAAAAAGTGCAGAGAACGAGATGTGTAAGTGTTGTAAATTAGACAGACACAAAGTGTTAGTGTTTATAGCTCAGATCATATGCAACTCACTTCACAATGCGCTCCAACACCATTCGCTATGTGATTACACAGTCACGGCTCAGGAGGAAGAGTGGGATGGGGGGGGGGGGCTATTTCTTGCCCTCTCCGTGATTTGAGTGTGCAGTGTGGCATTCCGTAATGTCATTGGAGCTGTTATATGCAGCTATAGAGGAATCTGTCCCTGGTTTCACCGCCCTCGGCTGTCGCCTACCCAGCTGGTCATCTGACATTGTTTTCCTTGTTTCCCCGTTGTTTCCTTCCCTCCCCCTCCTTCCGTGATTCTTTGATTTAACTATGTTACCTCTAACTCGCTGATTCTTCTGAAAATCGCTCTGAAACCTTCGGGTATAGCCAGCGCTATATAAAACTTTTTGAAATAAATAAATAGCATGCTTCACAATTGAGCGTGCATTAATGAGCTTGCCCTTTAAAGCCGTATCAAATAAAGCAGTACGTAACAGACTATTCAGAAAATGAGGAGATGGCTGGTATATTTGCCCAATTATTATATGTCACGCATGTGTTATTCTTATGAGAGGAATAAAAAATCCAATATTCAGACCTAACCTTGAGAAGCTGTTCCCTCTTGTAGGTGTTACTAAGCTCTGTTGTTGCATTGAGTTTTGTTATCTCTTCGAAGGAAAAATGGGCTACATAGTTGGCTATGTGCCCCCTGTTCATTTCATATAAACTTAAGTATTCAGGCATGTGTGAAAAGCTCGAGTAGGAACCAAAATGGCATCCCAGTTTGGGAAGATGTAGAGCAAATGGATTTACCAGCACCAAGAACTTCACTTTTTTCACTCTTGGTTCAATTTTTAACTGGAGTAGACTCAACATAGGCCTAAGTTATGACCAGAGCAATCAGCCTCTAACCTGCCATAGTTTTGTTTCAGAAGAATGAGCAGAGATGAGGTTAAGGTTCCGATATCAAGTCTTGCATGGTCCCTAACCTCCCTCCCCTCCCCCCGCCCCCTTTTCTTCATTCTACAGACTAGGCAAATACCTCAAATACATTTAGTGGATAAGATAGGGTACAACTGGTGGACTAGCAATGATCTTCAAAAATGTCCACCCTTGGCTGTAACGGACAACAAAATATACTCTCTAATTTTGATAGGTCTCGTTGGTTCAAGTTTTCTTCTTTTGGAAAGAAAGGTAAGCTGAGACAGATCAGAACATACATGTTGCTATGTCAACATGTCCCGAACCACCGTTTCAGAATGCTCTTTAAGCCTCGCTGAGTTATAAGCCCTAAATAATGGCGAAAACAATCTATGTTCCTGTTTGTCACCAGTAGATCAGATTTAGATGAAGAGAACTTAGTTCTTTGGTTTACAAGCTGAAACTAGACAGCCTAGAGGGAATGGTGTATGCGCAATTACTGGATCATTGTAGTTTTATATAGGTGTCTCTTCTTTGAGCCATATATTTGAGAGATGGTGGGAGTTGAGAGAAGAATATTAACATCATGTGGTGTCTAGATAGGACTAGAATAAGGGAGAGAGAATGACAAGACCGCAGAGATGAGCAAGTAAAGCCGTTCTATGCATCCCAAAGTTTAAGCATGCCGAATTTGATAGTTGTGCTGTTTCAGTGCACTCTGCCAGAAGACTCCTTAGTATACTGACCTAACCCTGAAAGAAATGTAAAACCAATTCAGAAAACTACACATTTTAGCAGGTTTACCATAGCAATTGTTAAATTGCATCTAATATTAACTAGGTTGATGTTAATCTCTTCCCTTAGTGGTTAAAGCTGTGCTTTACAATAGATTGAGATGGAGTTGGAGAAAATACAGGCAGACAGTTGCAAAAGTGCTATCATGAAATGGAATAGAGAGCTCAAGAGAGAAAAAGATCATACAGAGGGAAAGGCAAGACGAAGCTAGCCAATAGGAGCCCTTGACAAAATGAACAAAAGACTCACTAGCCTAAATAGGTGACATAATAATAAACCCCTTAAGTTATGGTAGTAAAAAAAAAATACTTTAATTTCATGAGAAGCAATGAATTTCTAACAGGAATTGTTTTCATTCGAGCAGTATTTTTACATAGCTTTCTGATGAGAGAGAGAATGTATAGCATAAAGCGGAGTGGGGGATTGAGAACGGATGTCTGTACAAGTAAACCTTTAGACCAGTTACATAATGAACTTTCACGAGATACCCCAGTCAGTTTTGATATAGTATTTATCCTTTTGTTTCCAGCCTATCGGATGTTACTGACAAACATGGGACTAGACTTAACATTGACCGACATATCGAGCTTATCATATATGCTTATCCTTCTGACCCATAACAAAATGTAAAAGAAGGCTGTGTCGCTTGATCTGAACCTGGGAAAACTCCATACTGGAATCAATTAGTCATAGGCTGAGGTTGAACTATGAAAGATGCTTCACCGGTACTTTGCTTTACTGTCCCTCCTGCTCACAGGATTACTTGAATGGGACCAATGGTTAGTATGTTATGATGGGCCTTGATCTAACACCATAGGATACAACATACTGTATCTACTGTGCTGTGCCATACTAACAAATGGACCCATTTTTGTTTGCCAGATGCTCTGGTAATATATTGATCTTCTCATGTGTTAAATGTGCTGTTAATCACTGTTTGGGTGCAAAAAACTGGGGTTACCATGTCTAGTTTTGTTGTTTTCTAAGGGAAAAATGTTATAAAGAAGTTAATATAAAAAAACGGCTACAGCATAATTTATCCTATGGTGTCATCCTGTAGATGTGACTGTTGCCTGGTAGTTCATGCATAGAACACGCTCTCATGCGGTTATACTCTTAAAATGCCATTGGGAAGGTCTATGAAGAGGGGCAGAGCCCATTTGCTACAGTGCATGGTTTCCCACAATTACAACAACAAAATGTGCCTCCACAGGATTTGTTTCATAATACATCAGTTGATAAAATTCAGTCACCAAACAGTGATCTTCAATAAACAAAATGCAGGAAATACAATTTGTCGTGTTATTTATTCACAATTTTAAAAGCTAAAATATGGCAACATACATACTACTCCAATATTTGCATTTAATTATCGGCAGTACAAAAAACACTTTTCGCTCCTTCATATGGACCAGTCAAAAGACCATATATCTCATTCAATTTTGAAAATCAATGAACCCATTTGAGTTCATAACAATGATCTTTATATTTGCGAAACAGTGTTTAACTGTCGACGTTTCGGTCCCCCGTTGGTCTATACAATCCTTGGGACCATCATCATGACGGACAAGTTGCACATCAATATCTACAAATAATTACAATCAAAAAGAAGGAAAACCTTAAATTCATAAATAAGCCTTTTTGCTAGGGAGCCTTTATGTTATGGATCGATATAGGAACAATCCATGTTTAACATGGACCTATATACCGTTCCAAAATGGCGGCCGTTTTTACTATGTTTTTACGATGTTTGAATTTGGCCGTCTTTAAGGTGCAAATAGGATGAGTTGATTGGAATCGGCCCAATATAGAAATGTCTGTCATGAATACGGAATTTAACAGCTGTGGAAAGTCATTAATGTAGTGATCAAGTATGACCCCAAGAGCATGACTAACTTTCAAAGATGGCCGTGATGTTGATGGTAGATCCCACGTGATCTTCCTCGAGTGAGGTTAAGGGTCGCGGTAAGCCGGTTTGGCGTATTCGCCTGATTGTTACTGGCAGGACACGGATTTAGAACGTGGAGAACTCCAACTACTAAAGTAAGTGGATCTAAACGTAAGGCTCCCGTTGAATTTGTTGATATGATTCGAGTGCCTGTCGGGCCACTAAGAGTTAACAACTCTGTACATTTTTGATTTTCAGGTGATTGATACGCTATTGTGGAGCCTCGATGTAAGTATGGTTACCAGACCTCACATGCACTTATTTGTGGTGTTTGTACTTTACATAAAGTATGGACAGTCAGAGAAGGGTTATATTTATGGTTCTATTGTCATTTACAGATAATATTAAAGACATTGGTGATTGTTGTAAGTATTTAGAGGCTACACTCCTATGGCTGTGTTAGTGTTGTACCACTACTGAGGATATTGATATTGGCATTGCGCTATATTATATTCCCTATGTCCAGTAGATCAGAGGACCATAAAGTTACGTGGAGAATCTGAACTTCCGGCTGGAAGTGATTGGTAAAGTTATTATATAATTTAGTTTGGTTATTATAGTATTATATGGTTATTAGAATTGATTGGGCTATAGCACACTTTGCACTTATTTCGATGGGCTTGTTTGGGCACACTTTGGGTGTTGATCACTTGGTTTGTTTCAAAGTGAGTTGACGATACCTCTTATGCAGGGAATTTAAGGTTTTCCTTCTTTTTGATTGTATTTATTTGTAGATATTGATGTGCAACTTATCCGTCCTGATGATGGTCCCAAGGATTGTATAGACCAACGGGGGAACGAAACGTCGACAGTTAAACACTGTTTCACAAATATAAAGATCATTGTTATGACCTCAAATGGGTTCATTGATTTTCAAAATTGAATGAGATATATGGTCTTTTGACTGGTCCATATGAAGAAGCGAAAAGTGTTTTTTGTACTACCGATAATTAAATGCAAATATTGGAGTAGTATGTATGTTGCCATATTTTAACTTTTAAAATTGTGAATAAATAACACGACAAATTGTATTTCCTGTATTTTGTTTATTGAAGATCACTGTTTGGTGACTGAATTTTATCAACTGAAGTATTATGAAACTAATCCTGTGAAGGCACATTTTGTTGTTGTAACTGATAATACCCAGCCTTGACGGGAATATTGGGTGGCTCTGTCTGGTTTCTCACAAGGCGTTACCCTTGATCCAGTCTGTTTGCCATGACAACTGATCATTATTTTGTTGCTCTATTCCAGGTCTTTTTCTTCAGTGGAGGACAAACGTATCCTGTAGCTGATGATCGCTTTAAAGACCGTATCACCTGGAATGGTGACCTTAATAAAAAAGACGGCTCTGTATACATTGAAAACATGCAGTTCAAAGACAACGGCACGTACATCTGTACTGTGAAGAATCCACCGGATGTTAGTGGCTCGCCTGCACGCCTTTTACTACGAGTTGTTGCCAAAGGTGCCTGTCGTAATTCCTTTTTAAATTTAGAAGTTTTCTTTTTTAAATTTCTGTAAGTTCTCAGACTTGTCTTTTTAAATTTGATCGTGCTTGTGTTCATGTTCTGGTTGAAACAGGTATCAGGAAGAAGTCATCACTGTGGAGTATTCGCCAGTCCATTTACAGTTAAAAAAAAAAATCTTCATTTTTCAGTCGCGTCTGTCAAGCCAATTGGGCGAGTGGTTTTGTGAGACTGAAAGATCTTGATGATTTTCCTGATTAATATTCTCCGTTTAACAGTGTAGGATAAGTTAGATGAGGACAATTGTCATCCTTGTTGTCATTTATGTACTGTTTAGATAATAGTTGTTTAGCAGTTGAGCGACTGGATAACCATGCCCTCAATATGGTTTACATTAAGAGCAGTTTTTAGAATCAAATCTTTTTTTTATTGCCAGTTAGATCAGAGGAACAGTTATACAGCATTCCGCCTACAACCCAAGCCAGGCCGGCCACACAGTCTGTCTCGATGTGTCATTTACAAGTAGTATTATAGCGATCTGTCCATATACCTATACACAATGCGTGATGTGTGAAACTTTCTCGTTAAGGAAAAATCCACCATAGCGAGGCAAGCATTGACAATGACTTCTTGTAGCAACAAACTTAAGGATGGTGGTTACATAGCATGTCCCCTACAACCGGCAATGGGCCGGCCGCGTCGCAGTGTAGGGTGCTTAATACTGAACAGATAACATTTACATGCTTCTTAATGTCCAGAGCCAGACACCAGCTCCGACTCTCTTAAGATCAGTGCTACCATAAACAAAAAAGCTGCATGTGCAGCCATGTTAAAGTGTGTAAGCCAGAAGAACCCTGGTCTGTAACTAGGAAACAATTGGAGAAAAACACAAACCCCCTCCGCCCCCTTCCCCAAGCTCCGTCTGAATGAGCCATTTATTGCAAGAGAGAAAAATGTGCACTCTGGAAATATGGTATAGGTCCGAATTAAGCCGCTATCCTGCCCACAGCTTTGTCCTCCTCAGGAGTATCTGGTAGTAACCTCAGAATACGTAGGTATTTAGGACACGTCAAATCCTGGAACTCCGTGGATAGAATAGTGATAAAGTTGGTCCAAATTTTAGTGTATGCGGAGCTATCTGCCTATGCCTCCATCGACAGCCGCTGGATGCCCAGCAACGACCAGAGTTGATTAGGCCACTGCCGGTGATTTTATCTGTGCCCAAGTTGGTCAGCAAGACTCTATGGGCGGCATTCAAGGCCATCTGCCTTCCCTTAATGGAACAAGGTGGGAATGTAAGTGCATACGGGAGCCCCTGTAGCGTGTATGCAGGGAATCTGGGGATGGTGACGTTGAAAGCACATTCAATGTCATTCAGGGCCTGATCCCAAAATCTCTGCACCTTCGGCCAGTGCCATAAGCGGTGGATCAACGTACCTGGGTTACCACAGCCTCGCCAGCATTGGCCGTCTCATTGGTTATTCCTTTTCTGTATACGAGCGGGGGTGTAGTACCAATAAGAAGTGATCCTGTAGGCTGTTTCAGTGTGTCCTGTAGTGTGTGCCGTATGGTGTTTTCTATAGAATGTCTTCCCACTCTTTATCTGATAGTGATCGGCCTAGCTCAGCTTCCCAACAGTTCTGTCCTGGAGTCCTATATTTGTGTGCCTTCTTCGTCAGGTGGAGGTAGATCTCTGAAATAAGCTTCCTATCGCCTGCCTTGAAGAATATCCACTTCTCAAATGCAGTCATCGTTCTGCCTGCCACAGGACGTGTGGCCGAGCTGAGCAGCCAGTATGTCAATTGGGTGTGGGTAAATCTGTCTGCTTCCTGCAAAGCACAGTCTGTTTTTAGTTGATCGAAAGTGATGGGGCCATTGTGGTCAGAGGCTTCCTATGCACTTACATCTGCCTGCAATCCAGCGTTTGGCAATTTGTGTGATCATGCCTCGAGGGAAGTCCGAATTTGAAAACAGAGGCGCTGTAGGCGAAGGGAATGTAGTAAGTCCCACCGCAGTCGCTACCTTGTCCCATATTTGGAGTGTCAGGCGAGTTACAGGGGAGGAATAAAGCCCCCAGGCCTCTGTGGGGCCGAGTCAGCCACACTTCCCTCCAAATGTGTGATCCCGCTACTGTTTTGTCCATGAAGACCCAGTGTTTCGCCGTAAGTGGGCAATTCCATTCCACCAAATAGCGCAGCTGTGCTGCTTGGTAGTAGGGAGATAGATTGGGTACATAGAGTCCCTCTAACTGTTTTGAACACTGTAGAAGTTGTTTCTGCAGCCTAGGTTTTGTTCCCCGCAGATAAATCGCTCAATCTCCCTTTGAAGGGTGCTAATCGTGCCGGCTGGGGGGCTAGGGGAAGGATCTGAAAAATGTATACCAATGTATAACGACTGCTCAGGTGTCATGTGGAGTATAATATATTCATTGGTGTTCACGATCTAGGGTGTGGAATGCTTACATTTTTCTGTTGTTCAGTATGCATCTTTCTAAACAAGCAGCACAGCTCTCAATAAAACTATTTGCACATTGAGAGCAGATTCTCTATTATGTCGTAACTCTTATTGTAACTTTGACATTGTATTCCCAGTTTGCAAAAGCAAAGGAAAATCATCTGGCTTTTAAACTGCATCAGCATTTTATTGCAAAATTGACTAGTTGTGTCGACAAAACTGTAACCACACAATTATGCTTTTAGTTCTGGGGACGATCACAGATCTTAACATCGTAGAACATAAAGCTCTGTTCGGAGCGTACCAAACAAATCTGTTTTTTTTTAGGTACTCCGGACCGATTCCTTGCAAGGTGCCAAACACAGAGCCTTAAGCAATCCTCTTTCTTACAGGGGGCCAATGGAGTTCAACCAATGTACCGGATACCAACTTAAATTTGGGGGGTTTCTTTAGGAAGCGACACAGTGCATTTTGCAGTATCTGAAGCTTGTTCATGTGTCTGTTTGATGCCCATATAAACGGCATTACAGTAGTAAATCCTGGATATAGTTAAAGAAAAAATGACTAAAATCTTCAGACTTGTGGACATAAAAGGCCACACCTTCCCCAGCAGTCTGATTATAAAGAAACATGATGAAGAAAGTTTGTTGACTTGGTCCATAAAAGACAACTCTGTCTCAAAGACAATCCCTAGATTTCTTAATTAGGAGACGGTACTGGAAGAGAACCGAAAGACTGGGCCACTAGGATCGATTCCAAAAGGTCATCTCTACTAAAAAGGAGAACCTGTTTTTTTGTCAGTTCAGATTTAAATCATTCTTACTCATCAAGCCAACAGGGTGGATAATTGAATGAGATGCACCTCTGCACGCCCGACTCGCATTCTACGAAGGAAGAGAGCTGCGCTGGCAGAAGTGTGTAGTCTTGCACATCAAGACTGTGCATTTGTCAATGCACTGAGGCCGTCTTCCTGAGAATTTACAACAAGGTATGGGGTTAGATCATTCCAACTGTGTTTGGCAGAAGAGTACTCCAACCATGCTTCTGCTAGTGTTGGGGTATTAGTGATAGATAGGAGTAATATTAGGAAAAATCAAAATGGTCGAATTATTTGTAATTTTCACCATTTTAATAATGCTTATAACATGTCATGAGTAGGGCAGGACACGGAGGAGTGATGTTAATTATCTCGATACTGACAGAAGGCCATAAACATTGCAAATTGTATACATTTTATAAATGTGTCTTGGAAAAAATGATATTGTGCAAGACCTTGTGCAACTGCGCAATAAAGCTGCCATTGAAATATTTTGTTGCAACACCCTTAAATTTGAAATGTCAATATGGATACTTTGAACCAGACAAATTCCTTTGAAATACATATTTTCCAATATATGCTTCATGCTCCAGAACAATGTTTAAATCGCAACCCAATGGTCAAACCATCATTTAGTTAGTCAAACCATGGTTGTGAAGAAAGTATACCCAGCTGTTACCTCATAAACTGATTGCTAAACTCCCATGCCTTCCTGTAGAATAGGTAATAGCAAACTATCCCAGTTGTTTATTTGCTGCCCTGTTAACTTTATTATTTAATTTGATCTGTGATTTTAAGATGATATGCATACTAAAAGATTTTTTTTCATTTAGAGATTCATCAATGTTTCTTTTCTTAAAACTCTGAAGAGACAATAGAAATGCATGCTTAATGAACATGTTGTGTAGTTGAAAAAAGTTTTATTTAATTAGTTTTTTCTTCTTTCTTTAGAAAATCTACCTGTGTATTCAGCTGGCACGCTGGCAGGAATTGTGGTTGGTGCAGTAGCAGGTTTTCTTTTGCTTGTTGGACTCATTGTGGGACTCGTCATATGTATGAACAACAGTTCTAACAGCAATTCAAACAAGAACTATTCTGGGTAAGAAGTGCATACGATCCACTCTCTACTATTGAAATATTTCCTTTTTTTAGCACCTCTTTATAATTTTTAGTGTTCAGGTTTTTTTTTTCTCCATAAGCTGCAATAACAGCTTCAGTGAGACATTAGTCTCCACTGGAGACGGGACTGTTTCCATTGCCCATAGTACTGGATTGTCAGCATGACTTTAGGGTAGACTGTCTTCTCCAGCCTTTTCTTCATGAGCCTCTTGCTGATATCATAATGTGAGTAGGCAAACTCAGAAATTGTAGCTGGTTTAGCTTAATTTTATTTGTATAACTCTTACACAAGTTTTTTCCAAAGAAAAAAGGAAGCAGTCACAGGGCACAAATGAGGGACGATTCAAATATAATGTATGCATCTTAATGAGTCAGCTAATGCTAGTTACGAAGCGAATTATCACAAAAATCCAAAAAATAGAGTTGTAAAGGAGATGAAAAATTTCGTAGTTTGGAAATAAGAAAGATCTAATGGTGGCAGAGAGGTGGTGAGACAAGATGACACTGGAAGAGTAAATGGGGAGGATGAGTATGGCACCCAACAGGAGAATAAAGATTCAAGGCAGCCAAACTTAGGATGCATTTAAAGTCTGTGCATAAGAAAGGGTGATGGAGTTAAGTAGAAGCCATAGTGGAGTGATGAGGAGGGGTGTAACCTGGTTTAGGGACAGATGTGTGGAAAAAAAGCAGGAACATCAGCATTTAAAAATCAGGCAAATGAAATCCTCGCCACAGCTGTAATTAATGCATCCCAGACCGAATGAGGACATCTTTAGGTTATATTAACAAAAGGTATCTAAAGCATCGCACTTCCTTATTGAAGTTAGCACGAATACCCTTTAAGTCGAAAACTCTGAAGTTAAACTGTTATAATTAGTGACACAATTCTTCTTCAGATAAGCAATACTACCTTATTGTGATTTATGTTGAATCTAGTAGGAAATGCTGTTAAAACAATTGTAGAAGGTGCTGTAGGTCAACATGCATCTTAAAGTAGTGTAAGTACCAGAACTGCAGAATAACTTGAGTCTTCACATATGGGAGATACAGGGTTCCCTACCAGCTAGATGGCATAGTGCATGAGGGCTACCCTGATTCTGAGCACAATACTTCTAAGTGCACAGATAACCTTGTAGAAGAACTTGCATCTCCATACTTGCATGCCAGACGGTCTCCGATTCGGAACGTCCAGATAGATTTGCACAGATTTCTGAGATGAAATATTGCTAAACGGACATCAAGCACGATGTAATCTAAATTATAGATTTTTTTTATCGGATTTGAGCTGATGTTGATCAGGTTGAAGTGAGAACCTAAACGTGAGCTTTCTCATCTGCTCCACCCTCCAATTCTTTTCTATTCTCACCCCCACAGTCCCCTATTCTTGGTCTCCCATTGTTCGTGTTAGCATCCTGATGGTTTTGTTCTGGATGCCAGTCGTTTTCCGATATCCCGCTCCATTTGACCTACCTTATCAGTTCTTGGTGTATGGGTGTGCTCGCTTTTCACAGCCCCAGTTTGATTTCTGGCGAATTGCTGTGCAGCAAGCAGTTCTGTAATGGTGTATTTGTTCACCCTTCCTTGAGTGAGCAGGATATTGCAAATCACGGGTTTGTATTTACTGATGATCACATAAGGGGCTTGATGTACTTTGGTTGCTTATGCTTTGGTTATTAAACCCTTCATTGTGGACTTGTATTACATTTTTTGTTATATACGATTTGTCATGCAGGCAAATTTAGGGTGTGCTAGAGCGGCACCTACTTACAATAATTAATACCATTTGGGAGTTTTCTAGGGTTGTGCTAATGGCATAGGATTATGTGCTTGGAGGGCCGTAGTTAATGTGGTAAGTAACCTGTCCCGTGTATGAAGTGCTTGAAACCATATCTGAGAAAGAAACTTCAGATATGACCAACTTAATTGCATCAGTTGAACTTTTCAAGATGAGACTACCTTGAGGTGTGACTCTTGCAGTGTGTGTGATGCAGTGAACGTGGCATGGATCTGAACTGCATGTAGCATGTTATATCTAAACTTGTGGGCTGGTGTCTCGTTTCACAACCATCTTTGATAGACACTCATGCATGGCAGTGTGAGAGTATCATTTTCTTTCATTCCTGCGCTCTAATCCTCTCACGGGATGCAGTCGCCCTCTCTTCCTCTCCTTGCAGACCTGCTGAATAGACGATGGATTGGAAACCGCAAATGAGTGGGACATGTTTAGGGCTGCTCTTCCAGGACCTGCTGCAATAACACCATGGTAACTTGGGAGACTGGATGAACCCTTCATTTCCTTGTCGCAAATATTGCTTTTCTGCTCCTTTGATGGGGTTGGGGTTTCCAACTAATCACCCAGCTATGCGCTAACTTAATCTTTGGTTAGTCTAAGCTGCTGTTTCTGAATGTATGTTTGCATTTTGTGTGCGATACGGATGGGATAGTGCATCCTCATTAGTTATGTCCAAACAAACCCTCCATTATAAAAAGCACACACCACTCATCTTGTAATATAGGCTCTTGGTGGGGGGGTTGATTTATGCTCTTGTCAAGGAGTATTAGGAAACCAGTGAGTGTATCACTCGGTTGCTCACTAATTATCTACAGGCATTGTTTGCGCTTTTACCGTCCTATGGTTTGTGCCACAAGGCAAGAGCCTGTCAGTTGCCACAATAGCAAGCTGACTGTAATGTCTGCATTTTTGTAATGTTTTATTTCTTACGTTCTTACTGATGTTCATGCTTTTTGTTTCCCCCTTCAAATGAATGTCCTATTGCTGTCCTGTGCCTCGGTGATATTGCCTTTGTGCATATGTTATCGGTCAGCTTGCTAAATATATGAAACTGCTTTCAGTGGTGGACACATATTATTTGGCAGGCAAGATAAATGGTTCACCAGGCATTGATTTCAAGCTAAAAATATGAATTGGGGGGTGGGGGGAGTAGTGAGCAATAGAGCTCCCTCTCCTTTGATTATAGATTGATTTCAAGCTGCCATCTTTACTGTTGGAGTTTCACAAAATATATAAATGCTGTTCTGCTTTTACTTGGAAATTCTCCATGTCTGAAATAGGTAGGAAATTCTCATATTTTGTGGCTTCGTCTTTAATCTGATTGCAATGCGTGAGGCAGGTGGAGAGATCTTAATTCCGACTCATATTGACAGGCTCTGGAGCAAGACTAGTAGTTAGGTTAGCTGAACCATTCTCTCTGCCTCTTGCTTAGGGTGGACGTTTGACAAAAGCCGATAGAATATCCAATTTATGTATGAAAATGAGCCACACATTCCTAATTCTCTAAATTTCACTATTTTTCGGGTCACCAAATATCATTCAGAAAAAGTAAAATAGCTTTTAAAACTGGAAACTTTTGTAAGATAAATTACTATCCTTCATCTACCATACATTCAGTGTCCTCTTTACGTGAGTCCTGCATGTCTCCGCCATGTTATAATCGTTTTGTTTTATGACGTCTGTATGGTTTAATTGTTTCATTGCAACACTTTCTGGTTTAGTAATCCCACCTACCATCACAGTCTAGCATTTGTGGATCTCAGTAATTCATGAATACTGCACCCACTGTCACTTTATGGATCTGTTATTTTACTCTCTCATTGAGCATACAGGCAGCAGCATTATATTTGCAGATCTCATCACAGAGCCACCCTACATTGGCAGTCTGCACGGGGGAAGGGGCATTTAGTCACGTTAGTTTGGTTGCACATGGTTTATTTATGTTGCTCATTATTTCTTCGTTGTCTTTTTGTTTTATCATGATTTATTTTGCCATGCTTCATCGTCCTCATTTGCTTGTGTGCTTTGTTTGCTCCACCTGGGGGAACCCGTTACTGACCCTGCTCCACCTGCCATGACAGCTGCAGTACTACCGAAAGCTTGATGGCCCCAGTCAAGCAGACTCCAAAGAAGTCTTCCTCTGAAACACAGGGTCTGGTAAACAATCTTCCAACCGGATCTCATCAGGTAATCCTCCTCTGACTGATGCGCGACAAAATGTACAATTCTTCATGAGCAGTGACAAGCTCATAACGCTTGATGGCGTTGGGCCTCTAAGACTTCATTTTTGATTTTCAGATGGAATTTGTAGGTGTTTGTAAATAGGACCTCACAGTATTGGTTAGTACAGGTGACTCTCGACCTATGCTGTGCACATAGATGGATTGCCGACTTAATATGTATGCACATCATTTTCTGCCTGCCAGCCTTTGAGTAGTGTAGGCTGTATACTTAAAGGTGGGTAGTTACTGTAAGTCTACTGATTTGCACTGAAAGTCCTAGGTGAATTTGCTAGTTGGAGTACCACTGCCACAGGGTAATGTTGCAGTGTAAATTCCCTTAGTGTATCATCGGACTGTTGTAAATGTACCACGTGTGCTGTAAATGGTGCTTTGTGAATATTCATAAAGCCCGACTATCTCCATCCAGGTGGCGGTTTGGAGAACATTTTTAAAAAGTCTGTGAAAAAAATCTCTCCTATTAAGATAAAACTGGTTGCGTAAACCTTTTCTGTTCATATTTTTTGTTTTAATACAAATGTAGGTAATGAAAATGTTACTTATTTGAGCAATTGTGGCTTATTTAAGATCACACAAGCAGTCTTCATACACACACTTTTCATTTGCTAGTTTATAAAAGGGAAATAAAATAATAAAAAATAAAAACTATTTTATTAGCATGCAGTCTCGCATAGTGGGCAGAGTGCACTAGCCCCTGAGGTCTCGCCAAGCTAAGGTCTTTTAGAATCCAAGGATGAAGCACAATTCTAGTCCTTCAGTTTTTTATCTGGCTCTGTAGGCAAGAACTATGATTTCAGTGCCTTGCCATTTCATCTTTTTTTTTTTTATCATAACTTTCATGAATGAATTTTTACAGTTCAATCTATCAGTATGTACATTCTTTTTCTTGAGCAAACAATATGATGATAGAGCACAATGTACAGCAATTGCTGGGCGGTGGGGTCGGGGGCATCTGTGATACTTCATTTGTCTCCTTTTCAGATAGGGGTCTGTTGAGCAAAAGAAGTCCATGAAAAGCTGTGCTCCTTCCAAAGTCTTTCTGCCCATCACCCCTCCGATTCCACGAACAAATGCTGTTGAGATTTGTTCTGCCATAAGACACGCTCTTCAATCTAGTCTTCATCAAAGCATATGGCATAAATTATTAAGCGTGATCTAAGTTTCCAGTGCACTGTTAATATTGAGAGGGTTTCCGTGAATGCTCTTAAACCAAGAAGTTGGCTGTATGAAAAAACTAAACTGCGGTAAACACTGTCGCATACGAAGGGATTAGTAGATTATTAATAGACACGTTGCAAAGACTTCATACTACACCAAAATTGAGTATCTTCAAAACCAAGAGTTTGTGTGGTTATTGTGCTGGTAAATCAAAATCCAGCTTGTCGGGGTGGATGCCGTAACGTGCAAGTGAGATATATTCCAGCACAACGCACCACAGATGGGAGGTTGGAGTGAGCCTTGCTACTAGAGGGGTTGACACCTGGACCACCATGTACTTGAAGGATTAAGCACTCTGAGAACCAGCCTTTGAAGGACCATGCTGCCCAACACTTACACCCGAGACTTTACAACTGTGAAAGCTTTGTTCGATTTGGTCGGAGGACTGGGTTTCTCCTGTAGAACAATATGTATTTTGCAGAAAAAGAAGAAATGGTCAACTGTGCATGATCTCACACATAGAATGTATCAGCTTTTTTGATAAAACCGGTTAATCCTCCACACTGTTAGTCTTGTGGATTATTAAAATTATGACCATACACTCAAGTACATGGGTTAAAAATTGATTAGGAATATGATACACAGCTCTCCCCTCCCCAACCCGGGGTAATCAGTCACCCTCCTGATCATACTTCCCATTTCATACCACCCGCTCATATCCCCCAAATTCCTCCATGCACTAGCGAAGATCACCCCCCTTTGCTCACTCCCGTTATCCCCACCCTCCTCACCCCCCACCACACAACCTCTGCGAACGTCGCAGATGCTGCTGTAATCGATCACCCATCCGATCTCACTTCCCCACACCCCTCATGCATTGGTGATTATCATCCCCATCACACATCCCCAATACCCCCACCCTCCTTACTCCCCACCCCACTCCTCACACAACTCGCGCAGAACCCACCTCCACCACCTTGAGCATACCTCCCGCGACATGACCAACCCTCACCCCCTCTCCCCCCCACTCTCACTCCCCACTACCCCACCCCATCGGCCAGACTCACGGAACACACCACCTCCCTCAACCTAACCCCTTATCCTTTTCCCCCTCCCATTCTTAGCCCTCACCCCACTATTGTCACTCCTTCCTTCTCCAGTCTACATACATCCCCCAACTCACCCACACCGCCTTCCACAAGCGCCATCACTCACGCTATCAACCGCCCCCTGTCCTCATCCCCGCCCCCTGTTCACAAACTCTCTCTTCCTCCGAACGCTACCCCACCTACTCGGACCGCAGAGCCCTGCTCCATCGCGCGCACATCCCGTCACATTCGATCCAGTTCCCACCCCATTACCTACACCCCATCACTTACTCGGACCGCAGAGCCCTGCTCCATCGCGCGCACATCCCGTCACATTCGATCCAGTTCCCACCCCATTACCCGACTCAAACACTCACCCATTGCTCTCACTTCCAATTCCATCCCCAATCCAACACTGGACATGATCATCTCCACCCTCCTACAAGTCAAGGAAGAGCTCCACACCATCAAAGAACTTCTTCTCACACACCCCAGGCACCCACTACCCTACACTTCCCCGCCCAACAAGGACTCCATTCGCCCCTCAAACCGCTCCACCCTGCTCTCCCCGCGCTGGCCCTCTATCCCTGATCGCAAGGCCACTGGCCGTCCCCGTCGCACCCTAAACACCCTCTCGGGCCGAGACTTACACAATCTACTCTGCTCTTATGGCCCAGGTCCCACAAAACGCTCACCCACAACACACCTCCCCATACCCACGATTCTCACAAATCCCCTCAGGCCACCCACACTGAGCGACAGAAGTTCTGTCCCCTGTAATCTCAAAAATATCCCCCTCTCCTTAGAACATTCTCCCACCCTCCTCACCCCTAGACTAAAGTGTTTCCTGCTCAACTGCAGATCGGCCCGGAGACACTCCTCTGGCATCGCGGAGCTCATCTTATCAAGGGGCATTGATCTAGCCATTCTGACTGAAACGTGGTTAACTGAAACATCCACACCTATAATGGACATACTAGTCCCCCCCAACTATCTCATTATTAGACTCGACAGGAATGGCAAGACGGGCGGGGGAATCGCTTGCATCTACAGGAGCAACCTAGCTGTCACTGAAGGCCCCTCCCCCTCCCTCTCCTCCTGCGAACTCATCTGCCTTGATATTACTAGTGAGGGCAAACCTGTGTGCTCCCTTCATGTTATTTACCACCCACCCGGTGACAACTTCATCTTCTCCCAACAACTAATGGACACGATATCCACCAACGCCGGTCGACAGCTCAATCAAATTTACCTGGGAGACTTCAACCTCCACTGGAATGACCAGAAAGACACTGTGGTGAAGAGCCTTAAGACTTTCCTCGACGCGCTTGACCTCACCCAAATCTGCAACGGTCCGACACATGAAAAAGGCTCTATCATTGACCTTATCATCGCCAAAGAAGACTCTACCCAACAAGTCGCAATCGAACCATGCGACTGGTCAGACCACCACATCATCACCTTCTTCATCAACGAAAAGGTCAAACTTAACCCGGCGCAACCTGCCAAAACCAAGATTTGGAAGAGGGACCTGAAGAACCTTAACCCAAAGTCCTTGCCTGCCCACACAGGCAGTCTCCTTCTTCCCCCGACGGACGTCTCTGATGTGCATTCATTGACCAACCTCTACCTAGACTCCATGTCTACAATAATCAACGAAGCCGCACCCTTGCAATTGAAGAGAGTCTCCACCAAGAACTCGAACCCATGGTACGATGGCAGACTCAATGAAGACAGACGTGTGATGCGCTTAGCTGAGCGCGCGTGGAGATCTGACCCCTCAGCACTGAACCTTAGAACGCTTAAGAATAAGAGAAACGCTTACTTCAGAAAAATCAAACGCTCGAAATCAATATTCTTTAGCCAACAGCTGGATCAAGCTAAAAACCGACCAAAAAAACTGTTTGAGTTAGTCAAAACCCAAACCAAAACGCAACCTCCACAACCCAACAACTTAACAAAGGCTATCCCAAGTTGCGAAGACTTCTCTGCTTTCTTCAAGCAAACAACACTATAAGAAGCGATCTCATCAAGGATGTAAGTCGATTCGCGGGCTCCATATGCATAACTAACACTCATGCTAAAAACATTGCTTCATGGACGTCCTTCGACACCTATTCCGAAGAATCAATTCACAAGCTGCTGGTCACCTTGAAACCCGCCAATCATCACACAGACCCCCTACCTGCCAATGCTGTTAAAGTCCTCACCCCCCTGTTCCTCCCACTCTGGACTAAAATCATCAACTGTTCCCTGCAACAAGGGCTCATCCCAGACTCCCTCAAGATTGGGCAAGTCACGCCTATACTCAAGAAACCCACAGCTGACCCGGCCGACCTAAACAACTATCGTCCTATCACCAATATCACCACTCTAGCAAAACTGTTAGAAAAATGCGTACAACTCCAACTGACAAAACACATTGAGCAGTTTGACCTCCTCAACTCTCACCAATCCGGATTCAGAGCAAAGCATAGCACGGAAACGGCCATGACACACATAATAGATGATGCCCTCCAAATCCTTGATCACAATGAGTCTTGCCTCCTCATCCTTCTTGACCTCTCTTCAGCATTTGATACGGTCAAACACGAGAATCTACTGGAGCTCCTAAATACCAGAATGGGCATATCCGGGACGGTTCTCAAATGGTTCACGTCCTTTCTGCACAACCGTTCTCAGAGGTTCAAGATCAACAACGCACTGTCCTCGCCTGTGCCAGTAACACTGGGCGTCCCGCAAGGTTCCTCCCTATCCCCCACATTGTTCAACCTCGTCATGGAACCACTCACCACCTTGCTTCAATCTTCTAAGGTACATTTCCATATGTACGCCGATGGCACTCAGCTCTACCTCAAGCTTCAATCCCCTGAAGACATCAAACTGTTGAATGCCACACTAAGAAACACCCAAGCTTGGCTGGCCGACAATCACCTCAAACTAAATGCTCTGAAAACTGAGTTCCTTCTGATCTCTCCTCCAGCGAAAAAGGCCATCACCCAAACCTGGCTCAATCATCTAACCGCACTCAATGTCCAACCCACCATCGTGGACTCAGCGAAATCCCTTGGCATCACACTGGACTGCAATCTCAACATGCAGCAGCATATTAGCATAGCAACTAAAGGAGCCAACTTCCAAATCAACACGCTGAGAAAACTCAAACCCTTCCTACCACCCAAGGACTTCCAAACTGTGGTACAAGCCTTAGTCATTCCTCGCATAGACTACGGAATTGTGGCTCTCAGCGGGCTCCCCCTGACAACAACGGCTCCCCTAAGAGCCTCCCTGAACGCGGCCGCGAGACTCATCACTGGCTCAAGAAAACACTCGCATATATCCCCTGACTTAAAAACCCTGAACTGGCTGCCTATTGAAGCCAGAATTCAGTTGAAAATTGCCTGTATGACACACTCGGCCGTACACCACAAGGCACCCAACTACCTCTCTCATAAGCTGACCATATCAGGAGGCTCAAGATCCAACAGAAGCACAAACACTCTCCTCCTGAAACCACGGAGATTCCGGAAGGAAAAAACATACAAACGCTCCTTCTCTGGAATGGCACCTAGGATCTGGAATGCACTCCCACCAGAAACCAGGCTTATCCGGTCCACTATACTCTTCAAGAAAGAGGTGAAGGCCATCCTTATGGATAAATACACCTGAACACTATTGATACTGGAACAATGACAGTATTTGGCTCCCACATTATCGGCTGTCTGAATACTTATCTATGTCAGTCCATTTTCTGTCTGCTTCTGGATCTAATTCATTGCACGGATGCTATGCTATTGATTTCCAACTTGTTTATTGGGTTGTACACTAGGACTTGAGTGCCTCAATAACCTGCAACGCACCCACTACTGACTACTTCTTTGCTTTCAACATTGTGTTTACTCACCCTCTGGGGTGCTATAATCTTATCCGTTTAGACATTGTACTGCTTCCATATTATTGTTTCTTGATTGTTATTACTCTGTATACTCTTGTATGATTGATACCCTATTTTTGCATCTCACTGTCTACGGAATCTCATATTGATTTAAGAGTCTTGTTTATCCTACCTACTGTTTCTGTAAAGCGCTCTGATATCTGCAAAGATCTTGTTCGCGCTATATAAAACTTTAAAAATAAATAAATAAATAAATAAATGACAGAAAGACACCCTCCTCTCATATGTAAGACTTTGCATTTTTTAAACTGTTACATGAACATTTAGTGATAACTTATTATAATTGTGTTTTGAATTGTAATGAGTTTTTTCATCTTTTGCGAAGGTATAAATCAAAATAACCGAACCAAGTTTCTAACACTAGTTAGGACACCTGGCAAACGTCAGTGGTGGCATACTCTCACTTCCAGTAAACCACTCCTCCAGTCTTGCTCAGCAGGCTTAATGAGTTTTAGCCATATAGTAAGCACGGCTGCTGTGCAGCATGGTTGACAAAGCGCTATGATGTGGCCAGTGCTGACCATATCAGATTTTTTTTTGTTTACTTTCTGCCATGCAGCACAGCAGCCGCACTGCTCTACAACTTGGGTGTGAAGATCTGGGTGTATTATATGATGTCTGTGGGGCCTCATCATAGAATACGCTCACAAAAACCTTTGAGTCAAGCCAGGCTCATTTGAACAACCTTCAGCTCAACCCTGGGTAGCTATGGCTTTCTAACAGCAAGCCTTGTACAAGAAACACAACGCCAATTTATAAAAATAGAGTATATTTTAATTAATTTTTAGAGTACAAGATGAGCAAAATCAACCTGGAGGTTTCAGGAAATTAGATTTTTCAAATATTTTCACTTTTATTTTCCACCACAAACCAGCATTTGTCAACAAACAGTTTGTAAAAGGCGACCAAATCAGACAGAATGATTGTCTGGGGGAGCGGGGTGCAGTGAGGTAGATTTGGACAATTACCTAGCCACTGGGGCATTTTCCAGTCCAGTTCCAGAGATCCAACCTTTACCATTCTTGGGCATTTTAATTTCCATTTGGAATCCCTCTAGCAGAGACTATCTTACTGCTTGATTTCATGATACATTTTGGATTTACTCAATTGGTTAAAGTACCCACCCACGTGAGGGTCGTTCTCTGGATGGTATTTTGTACTGACTTAAATAGTCTATCTATTGAAAAAGTGCTCCCCCTTAACTGGGGAGACCAACAGGCGATTAAATTTGATTATATTTCATGTCTGTATACCACAGCGAGCTATTAATGTGAGTCTTGCCTCATTCAAACCTAAAGTAGTACTCCATAGAAATTTGAGTAAGATTAATCACAGGCCGAAACACGCATTTAATAACGGACAGTAGTGCTGATGGCCCATTTGGCCGCACAGCAGAAAGTTTTCATGATGGATTGACGCAGCTTAAGACACTATGGCACCGCTAAAAGTTGAACTTTGTACCAAAGGCAAACCCATCACACCTTGGTTTTCAAAAGAACTTAAATATGTTACCCAACAACGCCGCAGACAGGAGTGGAGATGGCGAGAAAATCATGGGCATACAGAAAAGGGACAACATAAACTCTTACTCCGATACAAATGCCCTATATAGAAAGCCTCCTTCACTGAAAGATCTGATTAGTGAAGAACTCTGCTAGGGAGTTCTTTAGAGTGGTCAAAAAGTTGTCCCATCCTCCTATCCAAAGTCTTACAGAACCCTCGCATCATCATATGATGATATGATGAACAAGCTAGGAGGAAAAGCAGGGAGCAGCGGAGAACCGGCCGAGATTGCAAGCACCTCTGCAATCTCTGGGGCATTAGAGCTGGGTCTCTGGCTGACCCTTGCCCGTCCAAAATCTTGCACATGCCCCCTGACACTATTGATGATTACTTGCACTGTGTGTTCAGTCACATACTGGAAACTGGTATTTTTCCCAGTCCACGGAAGGTACCATAGTTAATCCAGTCCCAAAAAAAACACAGATTCAAATGATTTAAAAAATGTTCATCCTATCTCCTTGCTACCCTCATTGACTAAAATACTAGAGAAGTATCTGAATTAGGAACTGATGAAATTAATAGACATGCACGATATCCTAGACCCATCGCAGAATGGCAGAGACGGCACTCATTGCAGCAGCAGTGTCGGGTGGCAGGTGGATCGGGGCGGCTATCCTAGTACTGCTTGACTTGTCTGCAGCGTCTGATACTGTCTCGCTCGTGCGCATGGTCCACCCCTTACAACAGGTTGAAGTAAGTGGCAGGGCTCTTAATCTTTTCCCACTCTTTCCTTACAGATCGCATACACTTGGTACCCAGAGTACTGTAGTCTAGGGACTTATAAGTAAGTTAGTACTTGCAGATTGGGGATAACCAATTCGACATTCGTTTTGTAAGGTGTTAAAACACTGAAAGGTGTGGTTAGCAGGCATCCGAGCACTGGGTCGAAAAACCAGCAGCATCAGTCCAAAAAGTAGGGGGTGAACTTGCAAAAAGAGGCATTTCCTTATATTGACTAAAAAACATTGATAAAGCCACCAGGTCTCGCATACCTATTAGGCCCTTTTAGGTTTGCCAACACTTGTTTTACAGATCAGACTTACACAGTCCAGAGACAACATTAGAGCTGCTAAGGCTAAGCGTGCACAGTGCACACACAAGTATGGTGGCCACAACTTAAATGCTGTAACGTTTTTATTTTTTGGGCTGAGTGGGAAATTTACACCGTATTTCTGATGGAAATAGGCCAATCAAGTTCTGTGGAAATTATCTGGTAATATGTGAGTAAGGACATTTTTGATTGTGTATTTCTTAATCAGTGAGTGTCACTAGCTGGATAGTTCTCTAATCATTATAACCATGTTCCCTTTGGTGAAGAAATCAGAACTTGCCAACATAATAATGCTTATGGTTTACACCGCGCCTACTGGAAATGACCTGCCTTCGTCTAAAACAGGTGACTCTGTATTACCCAACTGAGTGTGGTAATGACTGTATCTACCTCGGGAGAATGAAAGTCCCAGTCGCCCTGGCATGAGGTGCTTGCCAGGCACATTGACCCACCTAGCTATTTTGCCCCGCATAATTTATAATCCGATGGTCAGAGACCCTAGGAGGCTGAAACCATACACGTCTGCAAGATGTTAACGATGGAAGCCCATACCACGACCAGTCTAATGCGATACATTTATTTTATCCCAGGGATCCTCATCAATAGTCACAAGCACTGAATAGTCCCGCCCTCGTGTGGAGACCCCGGAGCACATATAAATACATTTGTGTATATACAATAATTAAAAATTTTATTTACACTAGCAACAATGGCAGCATATAAAAAGGCTAAAAAGTCCACAGTTTTTTATTTTAAAAAAAATTTACTTGCTGTAGGAAAGTGGCTCTTTACACAGTGGACCTCTTTTTGGTCCACTATATAGAGTACAAGCAAATCCAAACTGGTTTACAGAGGCACAAATTACACCCCAAATGCTCTTTTGTGGTAGTGTGGGCGAGCAGTTGAGCATTTCTGAGGGTAGTGCTATACATTAATTGCGCACACAAAGGCAGTAAGTGAGAAACCTACTCAATGAAGTAATACAGCACCAATTTATAAAAAAACACATACTTTTATATAAATTTAGATACCAAGATCATCGGAATTTGTTATACGAATTTACGCAGGTTTCAAAAGTTGACACAGTGCAATTTCTGGAGTGCTGATGTTATCCTGTGGGGGAATAACATGTACTGCATTAGGGCACTTGTCAACGACTTACAGGACTGTTCTCCTGAACTTAAGGTGAGTATGGGGCAAGGGTCAACTCAGCACAAACTGGTCCCTTCAGGCGGCACTGGGATGCATGGGTGCAGATATTTGTTACAGCATCAATGGCAGCAGTCCGCAAGCGATGGCTGGGGGGGACAGTACATATGAACCCACAGGAGGGCTCGAACCTTGAGATGCTCGGGCATGTAGGGACACAGTTGGTCCACTTCTCAGGGTGTAGGGGTCGGGTGCAATGGTGTCTTTAGGCGTAGAGTACGTGCTGAAGGAGACACTTGCACTTGGGAGTTCAGTCAGGGCAAACCCAAGGTTGGGCTTGTCCTTTGAAGGGTCTTAGGTCCCTGTGGCATGTGGGTGCAGAGGTACTTTGAGCGGTCGAAGGCTCTCCCTTTTTCTTGTTTCTGCGGAAGAGTGGCAACCAGAACAGCTGGGCCACTCTCGATTGGGGGGAGGGGTTGGGGGTCTGTCTGTCCTTGAAGTTCCTCGACGTGCAGGTCGGTTGTTACTTGGATATGATTTTACCTTCAATAAATTAAAAGACCAGAGGCGTGGGGCAAAACAGGAAGAAGCTGGTTTCATTAAACCCAGCGGCCGGGAAAGTCTGGACAGAGTGCATCTGAAGAAAGTCTCACTTTGTACAAATTTTCGGCTGACAATATTTACATCTTGTGAAGTACAATAAAACAATTCCCGATTCTTGAAAAAGCATTGCAGTCGTAAATGAACAAGTTTGGGCATCTGATAAGGACACCGGTGGTTCTCGACCTCAGGGAAAGCTAGTGTGGGCCAGTGTGTGTGTGTCCAGATGTCTGATGTGGAGAGTATGTGATCACTACTTGTGGTGTGCATGTCCTGTCCTGATTGGCTAAGAGTTCCTATCTACATGTGACATCTAGCTTTGTGGTATTTTTGGGGAATGCAGGCCTTTAGCCAAACTCATTTTATTGGGGCCAATTTCCTCGTACCCGCTTGTGGTGCAACAAGCGGTGGGTTTGATCAGGGTTTTCCCTGGGTGCATGTTTGTCTCTGGGCTAAGTGAGACCCCACCTGTGACCTGTCACTCGATAGGCATGGATTGAGGTATCAGAGGCATGGTCAGACAGGTCCCCTCTCTGGGTTGATGGGGAGGTCACCGTGGGTGAATCCGACAGCAGTGATGAGTTCATTAGAACTTCTGAAAATAATATCAGTCATTTGTATAATTTGTTACCAACATTCTCAACATCGTGCATACAGTTGTTGCAGCGTACATCGATTTTGTCAACCGATATTAAAATAGTTGTGTGTCTAGATCATGGCGCACATCGATGTTGTTTCTACTGGAAACAACATTGTTATGCGTGAATGGATTATGGCATATGTTGACATTGTTGCTGCTGGTATCTAAACTGTTGTACGGGCATAGATTATGGCATACGTTGATATTGCGTTTATGGGTATTGACATTGTTATGCGGGCACAGGTTATGGCATAGGTTAAACATTGCATTTATTGGTAATGCCATTGTCGGGCCTGCACATATCCTGGTATTCATTGACATTGCATTCACCCATTCCAACATTATCTTTCTGTGTTGGTGTCCAGTCCAGACAGGAGTTGTTTGCTGCAAGGGGTCCGGTACCCCAGGTATTGGTGTTGTGCGGCTCCAGTTGTTCCTGGTGTCCCCACACTTGGAGGGAGGACGGATCTCACCTGTGGGAGCACAGCCTCCTGGGCAGCTGCAGCGTTGGTAGTCCCGGTAAGCAGTAGGAGGGTGAACCAGGCCTTGCTTCTTTGGTGCCTGCGGCTGCAGGGGTGTAGCTCTTGTACACAAAGGGAGTTTCTCTGGAGATGTAGAAAGCACTGACAACCCTCCCTTTTTCTTGGAGTCTGCACAGCAGCAGGACAAGTCTGTCTCTCCATGAGGGTCAGGTGCAGCAGGCAGGCTGGCAGGGTTGGTGAAAAGTCAGTCATTGCTCCTCTGTTCTCGGGTCCGCAATCCTCTTTGCCCACTGCTTCTTTTTGTCTGCCGAAACTGAGGTCCTGGCATCAGGGGTGGCACCAAAATGCTGTTTTTAGGGACGCAAGAGTGCAAGGGAGGTGATTGCGCCAATGGGGTCTTGAGACCCTTCAAAGGCCGAGCCCAACCTTGGGTTTGCCCTGACTGAACTCCCAAGTGCAAGTGTCTCCTGCAGCACGTACTCTACGCCTAAAGATACCACTGCACCCGAGCCTGAGAAGTGGACCAACAGTGTCTTTAAATACCCGAGCACCTCAAGGTTCGAACCCTCCTGTGCACCAATCGGCTACCTACATTTTGGGTGACTACACCCTCAATATGGCCACTTGTTAAGTTAACATTACTTGTAAAGCGCAAACAGCTGCCCCAGCGTAGGGGCGTCCCGGCGCTCACAGCAACACAACTGACAGGACGGATGGGCCAGAGGGAGAGACTATGGTGCAGGAAACAGGTAGGTTTTGATGGCCTTCCTAAGCTCCAAGTAGCTGTTGAGGCCCCGGATCTGAGCTGGGAGTGAATTTCAAAGGAGGGCAGCTCTGAAGCGGAATGAACGGCCACCAGCGCGGGTTCTCTGTGTTCGGGGAACAACTACCAGATGTTGGCACTGGGAACGAAGATGGCGTGAGGGAACATAGGGCAGAAGAAGTTGTGCCAGGGTGTCGGGAGAAGACAGATTCAGGGCTTTAAAGGCGATGCAGAGAGCCTTAAATTCAATACGCCTGGTCACCAGCAGCCAGTGCAGGCGCCGGATGGCGCCAGACGCCGAGCAGGACCTACGCAGACCTAGAAGGGTTCTTGCTGCCACGTTCTGAACCTTTTGAAGCCTCAAAAAGTATAATGAGGAGACATAGTCAAGTCTAGACAGAACAGAGGCTTGAATGATGATCTGGCGATTCGGGCGTCAAAAAACCCCAAAAGAGGACGAAGCCCCCGCAGGAGTCCAAAGCAGGTGCCTGCCACTTTTTTGGTTTGGACTCGAAAGTTGAGAGATGAGTCAAGCCACACTCCCAGATTTTTTACAGCCTCCTTCGGAGGGAGGGCGCGGCCAAGGCTTCCCGGCCACCACTGGTCACTCCACTGACCATGGTCCTTCCCCACCAGAAGTACCTCCGACTTACTGGCATTAAGTTGGAGGCAGTTGGGGGTCATCCACTCGGCGACTGCCTCTAGGTCGCCCTGAATCTTACTTCCTGTAAGAAGAGGGCATAACTCTGACCTAGAGCACCTAATTCCACCAAAAAGTTAATGGAGTTTTCCCAGTCGTGTGCACTTCAGGTAGCCCACCTTAGAGGATGCTACTAGCCTAACTGGATAATTTTACCACTGGTCCCGGTGCTGTATGAGTGCAGGGCAGGGGGTGGCATTTAACTTGACTGGGGGAGCTGTGGGTTGCATATCAAAAGTGGCAGAGGCCTTTGAAGTCTCCTGCCTTGAATTACAGATTTACTGACCTTCCTGGAGACAAAGGTGTAAACACCTCCCATCATAGCATGCATTGTTTCGGACCTCTAGGAGCATTGTTGTCATATCCTAGGGGTCAGAAACTAGTCTGTGTGGCAGGCTAGAAGGTGCACTGGGTGGTTCTCTGTGCTAAAGGCACTAAACTTGGAAGCTAACTGGCACCCTTGGAAGCAATGAAAATCCATATAATATGAGACAAAACTACAGGGAACAGAACAAGGAACACCGAACAGCTGACCTGATACTTTCCAGGCCATGAGAATTAGTTTGGTCTCTAATATCAAATTGTGCATATGGTCTTCCGAATCTACTAGAAGTTTGGGATGAGAGGGTATCGTCACTGGAAAATCTACTGTTGATTATAACAGAGTTTAATACAACACTTGAGACTGCCAAAAAGGAGCTTTTGGAACTAATGCTGACTTCTGTCATTTCACTTGAGCTTGACCCTTGTTGTTCATGATGAAATGAGAAAAGTCATAATTTATTCCTTTAGACCAATCCTGGAGAAAGTCATCCGTTAGGGCTACGGGATCTGGTCTCCAGCTGAAAATGTTCTGGAGAGGAGCATTGAGTCTGGAAGCAAACAGATCTTTTTTTTTTATATAGAGGACCCCGTTCGAGATAGTTTTTTTGAAAATAGAAATATGTAGTCTCCAATCACTCGAATCTTGAAGAAAACGAGAATGCCAGTCTGTGCCCGTATTGAGCGAAACTCTAAGATATTCAGCCCTTACTGAGAGTCTGTTAGGAAGTCGGAATTCCCAGAAACATTTTGCTTGCACCACTATCTATCTGGATTTTGTACCTCCAAGATGATTTATATATCTTTCTGCCGTGAGGTTGTTCATTTGAAGAAGTATGGAGCAGCTTACCCTGCTTTTTGCAAAACTCTGGATAGCAAAGGAGCCTGCAAGCATCTATAAACCATTTTTGAGCATTATAGACTCCTATGGTGACCATGTGTGTCCAGTCAAGATCTGACCACACCGGGTGCCCCAACAGGTCAGATTTGCATGATTCGAAGACCAGATCTGGTGCTGAAACAAAAATTGTTCTGCCATTCCAGGCATCTAAATGATCCAGCCACCACTATAGTCCCCTTTGAAATTATAGATCTAAATCTATTACATCCAAATAGGCCAGGCTTGTGTAGGTGACAGTTTTTCAGTCTCTGAAGAGCTCGATAATGGTGAGGTTCTGGAAAAATAGCCCGTAAAGACGAAGAGGGAAGACGGAACAATTCTTTCAACTGTTCTTAGGGAAATTGAAGAAGCTTGAAGAGTTTGAGATGCCTTTATTGCTTTTACTTTGAATTGGGAAAGGTGAAAAGAGGAACGCTCTGAATCCATCAGGAAACCTAGAACTTAATTTGTTTGGAAGGAATTGGAATAGATTTATCTTTGACAGTGAATCCTAGATTGTGTAGCAGGGAACATGTCAATGGAATCTGGTGTGGAGTGCAAAGAGTGAAGATTCTTGGCCAGCAAAAGAATATAGTCTAAATAAATAAATGACTCCCTGGGCTCTGAGATGTGACAACTGGTTTCATTGCCTTTGTAAAGCAACAGAGTGCCTAGGATAGCCTGACCAGAAGGGAAAGAAAATTGATATGTTCTGTCTTTCCATTGAAGTTGTAACTATTGCCTGAACCATGGATGTATTGGAATAGTTAGATATGCATATTGTAAGTAAGTCTAGGCAGGACATCCAATTGTTTTGTAACAGAGCATCCCTGAGATGAATTATTTTCATCTTGAAATGATGCTAAATGACAAATTGAAAGAAATTATTTAGGTTTATTACAGGCTGCATTTTTTTGTTTTTCTTTTGAACTAGGAAAATGGTGCCTAGAAAGCCTGATGGGTGGTTAAAATGTATCTTGGATTGCTTGTTTTGTGAGAAGAGTCCGAGTCTCTTCGGAAATCAAAGTCTCTAAAAATCTCCAAAACTATAAGGGAAAAAGGCAACACTTTTGAAAGGAATTGCATAGAGCTCTGTAGAATAACCCTCTACTGTATTTAGAACCATTAGGTCTGCCATTATAGACTATTTGTTTTAGGAAATATTTTAAACACCCCCCTTACAATATGAATGCCAGAATCTTTACTTACAGTTGGATTTGAAATTTTGAGCACCTTTGAACCACAATTCTGGAATCCTCTTCCCCTTTGAGGGTAGAACTATGGGCGGAATTCTTGTGATCCACAGGAGAAGGAGTCTTTGTAGTTTTGATCCCTATTGAAGCTGACTGCAAAGTGGCTTCTACTCTACTGGCCCTGGCAAATCCATTGCCCAAAAGTCTACAAAGTGACTGTTGGGATTTGCCCAAAGATGCAAGTGTAGTAACGTAATGCTTGCTTAACTTATGAAAGTATATCCAAATACTAATCCCTCTGCTTTGACTACAGCGCCTATTGAGCCTAAATTATCTAATTTAGGATCTTTTAAAGAGCAGTCCTTTTCTATTTTCATGCATTATGGAAGAATTGGGGTTTCCCAAAAGACATGTAGCTCTCTGGATCCACATAAACAATTCTTCAGCATCTATTGTTGAATTGTCCAATCTATCCGATTCAGCGGGGTCTAAAATTTGAGTTAATCAACCCACAATGTCCAGCAGCTGATCTTGGCAATTGGACCAAGCTTTGTCTGCTCCTTTTCTTGGATGCTTGCCAAATTTAGAGAACCTGAGAAAGTGACGGGAAAATAGTTGACATGTTCAGGTCTATGTCAGTGATTGGAAGGCAGTCGTTCTTGGGCATTCTGATTTTAGTTTTGCTCTTGTTTGCTTATCCAGTGCTGAGGGTAAACTATTTCAGGCGTATTCTCCTACATGATCAGTAGGAAGCCATTCTGTGGAATTGAGATGAAATATTAGTTTGGGATCAAACATTTGCTACCACTCCGAATCCAGCACTACATTCACGTCAAAAGTATCACCATGAGGAAAGAGCTATAGAATTTCCGTTCATTTTGGGCCAATCCAGAAATCTGAATCATTCCCTCTAGCATTGTCTTAATCTGATTCTGGACAGTCATTTTCATCATCCACAACCTGAATGTGTCGTACAATAATTTGAGGGAGACTTTTAATATTCATATTCTCCAGTATTTTATATTTTATCGATTCACGTGCTTGAATATTCCCCCGTCGTCATGGTGGGAGTTCCACTGTAACAGTAAAATAGCAGTATCAAGCTTTAATCTTAATTCCCTTGAAATTCAATAGCATTTAGTAACAAGTTAACATCATTTGGGAACATCTAAACTCCAGCCAATCACAGCATAGACCCAGAGTATCCATCACTTGCAGGGCCACCATACCTCCGATTACTTACTGCATGTCGTGATAGGGAGTCTCCATGACCTTTTCTTCGCCCTTCTGGCAATAATTTTTCTTAAGTCATCTCTTCAGCTGAGGTACTGTTGAAAGTGAGTGCACCTTTTTCTGTCTTTTCTGCAGAATGTCTGAGACTAAAAAAGGGCTGTGTTGGCCCTGCAGGACTTGTGGAAAGCCCAGGCTTTCCTCTGAGGATCCACATAAGGAATGCCTGTATTGCTTATATCTGGATCATACGCCCAGAGACTGTACGCACTGTTGAACTTTCTCTTCAAAAACCCTAAAGGATCATGAGGAAAGGCTGCTCCTCTGGCTTCAAAAGAGCAAGTCTGTGAGGGATTTAGACTGAGTGAGGAGAGGCCTCATACCTCCTCCTGGAAGAGGAAGTAAGAAGATTCTCCTCTGTCTAGAGAGATCCAAAGAGATCCAGGTCTCAGAGTAAAGAAACATCGGTGGGAAAAAAAGGGCGCAGGAGCAGCCTGGCCTATTTCGTACCCAGCAAAGATCTGGTTCTGCACCGCATACTCCCTCACACAATATCCACCCGTCGGCACTCTGTCTACGACCTGTCTCTGCTGGATCTGGTATGCCTTTGACTGTATCATCAGTGACTTCTATCACGTCAATGGTCAGGACTGTGACCACTGTAGCATTGACGAAGCCGGATGTCATGGTGGCAATTGTGAAGACTTCAACGTCGACGAGAACTTCACTGTCGACTGTTCAGCTCGGCATCACGCAATCGATGAGCTTCTCCATCCCATCGGCAGTCATTTATACCTTGAACGTTAATATCTACGACCCCGTCGACAATAGGAAAAGACATTCCCTTTCCAAAGGCAATTCCGTCTTTTAGAGGACTTTTCCAAGATCCCCCCCATTGCCGCCTCCTCGTCTCTTGGACTTCCAGGAATCAGAGGATGAGGGTCAAATGCGAGGAATCTGAGGACGAGGAAGTACTGAATGAGCCTTCTGCATATCTGAAGGGTGAATATTCCTTTTCGGGCACAGGACGTCCAAGCATGCAACGCTTAGACACTTTTCAGGAGCATTCTCCTTATGAGGAGGAGCGTCAGCAGGAGCCCTCCTTTAACATCTCTATTTCTCTAGTCACTGACTTGCTGAGGGCAGTGCTACTTAAAAGCCACCTTCTACACAGGAGGAACCTACAGTCGTCTCAGATCAGCACGCGAAGACTGCGCCGCCAAAACAGAAAACCTTACCGCCCTTACAAATTCCTGTTCAAGCTCTGGACAGTGGTGACCAGCATCTTTAAGAGGGAGAGCTGCAGTTGGGCCCAGATGTCTAGGACTAATAGAATGACTATGTGGCACACACACCACCTTCTTCCACTCTGCTGATGGACGATTCTCCACTGGTGGATGTCAGCGTTTTCATGACCTTTTAGAGCAGGCATTCAAACGTTTTGATCTCGCCATGCCTGTCAAGCAGATGGAGTGTTTTTTATACGACTTCAAGGCCACTACGCAGCGCTCCACCAGAGCAATCCCCATAGTGGACTTCCTGTGAAAGGAGGGTCCTAAGCTGAAGAAGACTCCAGCTTCCGTACCGCTGTTATTCCAAAATTGGATAAGAAATGCAGAGCGCTTTAGGACTCTCCTGCGTCTTATCGACCAACCAAAACCTGACTCCGTTATTATGCAGGCTGCCTAAAGAAGATCCAAGAATCCTGTAAGGGCAAGTGCTGCCCCACCAAATAAGGAAGGGCACAGGTTGGATAATATTGGCAAGAGATTCTCCGCGCTAGCGGCAACCGCCATCAGGGCCTCAAACGCCATGGCTATTCTTGGGAGGTACGGCTGGCAAATGTGGTCCAACATCGCCCCCTTGCTGGAATATCTGCCCAAGGATAAGTAGGATGCGAAGGATATACTTTCAGAAGGAGAGAGCGCCTCATCGGAGATCATAGATGTGGAGCTAGACATCTCTTCTACCACCTTTAGGCAAATGCTGCCATGTTGCGAAGACAGGGATGGCCTGGGCAATACGATTCCACCCAGAGGTTCAGGTTAAGGTGCTAGATATGCCATTTGATGGTGAATATCTATGCGACAAGCAAGTGGATGAGGCGCTACAGTCCATTAAATCGGACACTGAAACTGACAAATCATTAGTTATACTGCAGCAAAATACATTTTCTTCTTGAAGAGGAAGAGGCCAGTTTCTTTCTCGACCCCCCCCCCCAGCTCCAGAGTGTTTTCAGCCCTACTATCAGCAGGGGTTTTGGGCCGCAATATTCCGCACAGTCGTCTTGCCAAAATTCCACGCCAGCATACACAAGAGCACCAACACGCAGACTACCCATGTCTGCAGAAAAATCTCACAATGCCAACAGGAGACAATGAAAATTTGCAGGCACCCCAGTCCCACTTCAATTGGATCAAGCTTGCTCCAAATTCTTTGCCTAATGGAATATCATTTCTTACGACAAATGGGTGTTTGACACCTTTCAATATGGTCACACCCTGGAATTTATTCAACAACCTCTGAATTTCCCTCCTCGGGAAAACTGCATCCCGTCATTTTGCACTTCTCAAAGATATCGGTGTGCTTCTCTCCAAACAAGCAATCGAAGAAATGCCACACAGTCAACACAACCCTTCTTCTCTAATTTCTTTTTAATAAAGAAAGACTGGAAAATGGAGGCAAATTATGGACCTCAGGTTGTTGAACAAGTTAATCAAAGTCAACCTTTCAGGATGTTGTTCCTTCAGAAGATTCATCTCATGAACACAGGGATTATATGACCTCCCTGGAACTTCTGGATGCATACTTTCATATTCCCATACACCTGAAGCATTGTCACTTTCTCAGGTTCGAGGTGGCAGGGTGCCATTATCAATTCAAAATTATGCCTTTTAGGCTAAAATCAGCGCCCAGGGTTTTCACCAAGTGCCTGGCGTTGGAGGCATCTTTTTTCTGGCGTTCCGGTCACCAGGTTTTTCCCTGCCTGGGTGATTGGTTAGTCAAGGCCCTTCAATCCCTTCAAGGCACCAAGGAGTCTACGAGAGCCTGTGTGGCTTTTTCGCTCCCTCGGTCTCAAACCGGGAAAAGTCCTCTCTCAACCTCTCCAGGTCTCTGGTGTTCCTGGGAACGATCTTGAATACCAATTGCTCAATTGCCTTTCCTACAGCAGAAAGGATTTTGCATCTGCAAAGGATGACCCAGTCCCTCTCCTCAAAAAAGTGCGTTTCTGTAACAAGGACTTACAAGTCAATGTTGGGGATGATGTCATCCTGCATCCTGTTAATCCCACACTGCCACTTGCTGATGAGACCTCTCCAGGAGCAGCTCGAATCTCAGTGGATTCAATCTTGAGTCTCCAACGACAACGTTTCAATCTCTCCAGAGATGGCCGTTGCAATATCCTGGTGGGCAATCGGGGACAATCCCTCTCAAGACCTGTCCTTCCTCCCAGCAAAACTGGAGATGGTAATGACAGACTCTTCCATGGAAGGATGGGGAGCTCATCTCCTGGAGCTCCAGGTAGCATGCCCTGTCGAGCCTAGCGCAGCATTTTTGGGAATGGCTAATAGACCACAACATATAAATGCAAGTCCAACACATTCCAGGAGTACAGAACAAATGGGCCGATTTCCCTCAGCAGGGCCACCTGTGTCACGAATGGGAGCTAAATGTCACTCAACTAAGAAGGGTATTTCAGTGCTGGGGATTACCAACCCAAGATCTATTCGTTACATCACTCAACAAAAAGTACGAGTTTTACGCCAGCAGGTTTCCTCAACCAGGCTCTCTGGTGGAACGCCTTCCACTTTTCCTGGGAAGGAACATTTGCTTACGCGTTCCCTCCGTTTCCGCTCATTCCAAAGTTCTGCAGAAACTCCAGCAGGAGCCCTGCTGCATTATTCTCACTGCCCCAGCGTGGGCAAGACAGTATTGGTACACTGAGCTGTTTTGCCTATTGAGCTTTGCCAGTCCGTTTCCAGACAACGGAGAATCTGCTCTCCATCGACCAAGGCCAAGTGATTCATCCACAGATTCACACACTTCATTGTTGGCTTGGCTCCTCACCACACGGCGTTTAGAGTTAGTGCTGTCTGAGAAATGCTGATCCATACTTAACAGAGCCTGAGCTCCTTCCACAATCCAGTGCTACGCGGCTAACTGGAGGCGATATATTGTTCCTGGTGTGTCGAACACTCTGGTCATCCTCTCTTGTCGCCTCCAGAGGACGTTTTGCCATGTCTTTTGTATCTCACCAAGACAAATCTTTCCCATTCATCGATTAAAGGGCACTTGGCGGCAATTTCCAGGTACATGAGACGTTTGGGCCAGTTGTCACTGTGGTCCAACAGGTTGGTGAAAGAGTTGATGGATGGTCTCTTTAAGGCCTACCCACAAATTCGGCCCCCTCCAATTCTCTGGCAGTTGAACATTGTCTCGTCGCAACTTATGAGGTCTCGCTCCAAGCCGATTCCCAAATGTGATTTGAAGTATCACTCATGGAAGATGACTTTTCTTTTGGCTGTCACGTCTGCTAGACGCATTAACGAAATTCAAGCCTTCGCTGCAACAGAGCCTTACTTGCAGTTTCATCAGGACAGAGTGGTACTCCGCACTAATCCTTCCGTCATTCCCTAGGTGCTATCACGTTCCATCTCAATGAGCTGGTGGTTCTGCCTTCCTTTTTTCCTTTCCATCGACGCCTGCAGAGAGCTCTCTCCATTCTTTAAACATCAAGCGTTGCTTGAAATTCTACTTGCAAAGGACGAAAGTTTTTTGTAAATCAACCCAGCTGCTCATCACCCTCTCTGCCCCTATGAAGGGTCCGGCCTAGTCACGAGCATCTATTGCACGCTGGGTCTCCTCCACTTACTTTCTGCCATGAGAAAGCGGGATGGCTGCTTACGTCTAAAGTCACCGCTCACTCCACCATGAAAATGGCAGCATCCTCTACCCTGTTTGCCAGAGTGTCTTTACCCGACATCTGCATGGCAGCGACAAGGACAAGCGTCCATACCTTCATGAGGCACCACTGCCTGGATATATGGCGGATATTACAGTTGGACAAGTGGACTTACGACGTCTGTTTGCATAAGTTAGGCCTTGTCTAATTAAGGTTTCTACCTTTTCCTATGATGTTTGGTACATTGTTATGTTTGTGTATGTATGTGATAGATAGATATCCATTTGCATTGTATGCTTTTGATTGTTAACTGTATTTGGCTGCATGCTGGGGATGGTTCACCAGTTTTCCCCACCTCATTTAGCTCATTGTTACTACTTGCTATTCTGATTCAAGCATGTGAATCTATAAAATATACAATACTGGAGAAAAAGCAACTTACTTACCTGTACATTGTGGTTCTCCAGTATTGATTATATTTTTTTAGATTCACATGTGGCCCTCCGTCCTCCCCTTTCAGGTTCACCTTCCATACCTCTATTATTCTATTACCTGTACTTGTGCTTGTAATCTGAGGTATGGTGGCCCTGCAGGGGATGGATACACTGGGTCTATGTTGTAAATGGATGGAGTTTGGATGCTCTCATATGATGTTAACTAGTTACAAAATGCTATTGCATTTTATGGGGAACTAAGTTTAAAGTTTGATGCTGCTCTTTTACTGTTAGAGTGGGACTCCCACTATAACGACGGGTAAGATTCCAGCATGTGAATCTATAAACAATATCAATACTGGAGAACCACAGTGTACAGGTAAGTAACTTGTTTTTTTTAGCATTCCCCTCCCTAACAGGAGGCTTTAGGGACATTGCCCTCATCCAGTTGTGAGGAACACCCACAAACCATTTGTGTATCTTTGGTATGTAATTTAATAATAGACACATCATCCTTAACGAATGTTTCTTAGTTATTCTTAATAGTAGAAATTGTCACTGGCCAATTGCGTCTCTTGCGCTTTCGCCGCAGAATTGACCAATGTATTCTGTGAAAGTGTTTTTCATAGTATTTTCTAAATCTGTTGTCAACTTCATCATAGAAGATTATACGGCCATCCATGCTGGCAGAGTAAGCAGACGTGCGGGAAGCATCTGGTGAGATATCTTTGAAAAAAATCGGGCACTTACTGCGGGCCGAGTGAACGCTCCTCAGCTAAGAAAATACCCTGACTCGTGAACTAACATTTCTACTATAAAGGACATTTTTTTTATAAAATCTTTAACAGTTTTCAAAAAACTAAACTGTGCTATTCCATTACTAATGACATTGACAAATAGGAGAAATACTTCTCTTGACTGCATGCTGGAAGAAAAGAGGACTTTTTGCAGTCAAGATGGGTATTATAGGGCTCATTGTTCTGTCATTGGCTTGCTCTACCCAAGCCCCATGGGACATTTGGTTTTTCTGGTGTTTTTGGCTGCTGCTAATGAGAATAAAGCAAGTAACGAGAATTAATATAGTAGGAACCTTCAGTCTTGCTATAAAATGTAGACTTAACCTGTTTATAGGCTGCAATTGTGAGTGTAAATACATTTCTAGATTAATGAATATATACATTCCCAGTACGTGGGCGGTCCTATTAGAGTTCTTATGAATTTGATGAGGATAGCCCTGGAAGAAAAATAGGAATACAAAAGTAACTTTCACTGTAATTTATTAAAACAAGCATTAATTTATACTAGCAGATCCAAGTCCCATCATTAGAAAACCATAAACTAAACAAACAGTAAATACAATTATAACATCAGGGCTCTCAGTAAATGTGTGAGGATACATTTTTATAATTTAGAAGTAACATTTTACTTCCTTGCCAAATTTGCTCTTTGCAGAAGAGAGGATTTATTTTAAAGATGACTTATATAGCCTATTGTTAATTTTGTAACATGTTCATAACCTTAAAAACTACGTTAGCAATGCAAAGAATAAAATACAATGTACCCACCTCAGGAGATGCAGGGTGCCTGATTACCTAACAGAGTAACCATCTTGTCTTAGTTACGTAACTATTGAACAAAGACGTACGTGCACTCAGTGAACCTCTTTAATGACCTCCGAAAATGGAAAGTTTGCATGATCCCTCCATGATTCAAGTCATGAGACTTGAAGACTTCATGAACATTTATTTACCTATTGATATAGTGCTGTTCCACCGACTGGACATGTCAGAGTGCTAGGGTAATTGTATTTGTATAGTGCTTACTACACCTGATGAGGCGTTGAAAACAGGTGGCTAGTGTGACAATGGGAAAAGTGATTATCAGCCAGTGCTATGTATACCATGTTCAGTGATGACCGGGGTAGCAGTGACAACTGGGGAGAAAGGGAAAAGTTAGAGTGCGTACAGTGGAAGGATTTCAATAACGAAATTATTAGTACTTGGTCCATGCTCCATCGAAGGGATAAACGCACAAAAAGTGAAAGTGACCGGCATTGACCAATGAGAAACAAGGAAATAAGTGACGATAAAGCTAACCAATGTTAAGTAATGGGTGGACTTTTTTAAGTTCACAAAAGATCTCTCCATGCACTGTCAGGTGAGACCTCCTATTTCATTATTTTCTGTCACTCAGGTGTCTTGTACTGTGAGATTGTCAAGGTGGCGCATTACTGAGACAATGGTCAGGGCGATCTGGTGAGCTTTGGAAAGTTGAGGCTATGTTCACTTCAAGTCAATCCATGTCTTAGCAGTCAAAATGTGAGACTTGACCTCTGTGACACCCTCTCCAGCAGATGGTGTCCCGGTGCTGTTCTCTGGCTAAAGTAACACTGGTGACCAAGCAGTGATAATGGATTTCTGATTAAAATAGTCTCCTGGCATTATAATTCTGATGGTTATTTTCCTGGCTGATGTCATTTTCTTCTAGAACTTAAGTATCACAATTTTGACATACTAAATGTGCCTGCCTTCCTGTGTGAGTGTAGTTGGACGCATGCAGACTGAAGATCTGACTGCATACCTTCTTGCTGGCACTCACACATTTCATTCTGCTGACAATATGTGCTCTTCATTAGCTACTGGTGCTAAATGGGCTATTTTGCAGTAAAAACAAGTGTTCTCTTAGTGTTCCTGGCAACGGTTGTTTGTGATGACAGGATATTAGTACAATGAGGGTGATGTGATTTCAAAGACAACCTAAGAGTGAAAATCCTTCCCTCATCCGCACCCATTATCCTTTTGATTCACTTCTCACTCTTAATGGCCGAGTTGGTTTCCCTGGACCAGATAATATAAGACACCAGTAACCTACTTAAAATCTTATTGATGATTCAGTACCATTAATGCTGGTCTCTTCCCCTTCTCAGTGTTCTTCCTCAAAATTTGCCATGTTACAAATGCTCCCTAAGAGGTAAACTTTCACTGCATATATTAAAATGTAGTTTCACCACACCATAGCTGGTCCTTGCCACATCCTCCTCCAAGTTCTTTTAAACATTTGCCTTTCTAAGACAAGGGCCCAATAAATCGAAGTCTTATTTTGGCAGTGCTCTTCTGAAAGTCTTATCTTGCCTCTGATGAGCCTCACATCTTCAGGTAGATGGCTAGAGCAGGTCAAGGTGGCGCAGAAGCCTTCTCCTGGATGCATTCCAACATCTTTCTTGCCCTGTGCATGCAGTAGAACCTTCCCTTCATGACATTGCTGGCAAGTGTAAGCTGAACGGCAGCTATGGGATGGGTTGCCATGCTGATTTTTAAATCCTACTTCATCTCTCAATACTATTATCTATCCCAGTGACCACGAAGTGCCCTTTTGAAGGAATTCCTCAAACTCTTGATTTTGGATTTCCAAGGAGTGCTCCACTTTGTTTGCTTACTAATGTTTACATTCGCCAGCTTTTTCCCCTGCTTTTTTAGGTTTCGACTTTTGGCGAGGGGCGAAGCCCCTCCCAGTCGAAATCTTTTGTTTTTAGTAGTGAGGTTAGGACAGCCTCTGTTTCCAATTGGCTAGCTCCATAAATGGAGACTAGCCATTGGGAGACAGAGGCTGTCAATCGCGCTTTCTCACGAAAACGCGATTCGGGGGCGTTTCTGGTGCTTTTTTTAAGCCCCGCCCCTTTGTCCCGGGCCGCGCTGCGATTGGCTGCCGGCCCGGGACACCCCCGTGACGTCATTCCCGGGCCGCGCTGTGATTGGCTGCCGGCCCGGGACACCCCGTGACGTCAGCCAATCACAGCGCGGCCCGGGACCTGACTTGTTGGTTATTGATTTTAAGGTCACGTTTATGCCGTCCCGTTCTAGTGTTTGATTCGGGCACGGGTGAAGACCAATCACTGGTAGGCAAGCCTTTACGTAATGCAGATTTTACGCATATTCTGTCAGTCGGTATCCCTTGCGCGCCACACACGTTGGTGCTTTTTAACCAATCCTGACCCTGTGCGCACGTCACTCGCCACACAAGGTAAACGCATCTGCCAATTTAGCTGGAGCTTGGAGGGTGTGAGGCTTAACGGTTTAAGCGGCAGTCCTTGAGCTGGAGAACCAGATTCGAGTTTGGCGGGAGGATCAAACATCATGTGAGTCTGGGCAAATTGCTTAATCCACCCGTGTCTAAAAATGAATAGGTCCGTCTGTAATGGAGCTGCGCAGCTTGTTATCAAAACAGAAGCGTCAAAATGAGCTCCAGTGTGTGCTTTTAGCATCTTTGGGTAAAGCGTGCGTCCCCCGGCTACCATGTGCTACCCTTACCTTTAAACTGCTCGCTTCTTCTTTCTCCTCGTCATTTCTACTCCTGCCCCACGCCCTCCCCGATCCATGCCCTTTCTAGGTACCACAGAAAACATGCATGTCCGCTTTACGCCAGGAAGGCATTTGTGCAGGTATCATTTGGCACCTTTAGGAGTTATTGGTTAAATTGGCATTGCACTATTGGCAAAATAGTATGAGTTGTGCAACCAATTGCTTTCCTTGGCAGCCGATCTGTTCTCTACCAAAAAGCATCAGTGACTGGAGACGGTTCTAATTGCATACCCTGGAGACCTATTCATTCGACGTGCGTCATTTGGGCATTATGGTGCCAGTGGCATATCGAAAAAGTGCAAGATATGAAACTGTTTAGCATGTACTTAAGTTTGGACTTAATTGCCATGTGTACCAAATGAGATAAAGGGTAAGTACTCTGGAAGTCGTCTCACAGTACCTGCTAGAGCTGCGTGTGGTCCTCGCGGCCAGCGTCGGTTGGCATCCGCCCGTTCGGACCACCCCACGTTTCAGCCACAGAAGCAGCAGCTGGGATGGGGCTGCAACTGGGCGTCCGAATCATCGAAGAATGTACGCTCAATCCTTCCTTTAAAGTGAGTGGCAGAGTGGAGAAGTTGGCGAAAGTTGGCCGCTCGGATCCTTGACGCTCCTCGTACACAGGTAGGCAGAGAGGCTCTTGACGCACTGGGTCATTCACAGAAATTCCCTGGTAGGTAACGCTGGTTCTCACTGCGGAACCTCCAGTTAAAGTGTTCGGAGCCCATCTACTGTCTTCTAGGTGCGCAAGGAGAACCTCTGCAGTTACCAGGCGCCTGCTTCACCTGCTTCTCTGAGAGGAGCCCCGGACGCAGCGGGAAGTGCCAGGGGAGCGCGCCGCGCCGAGAGGACCCGTGCTGGTGCTGAGCTTGGCACAGGCGACTCATCGGGGCTGGTAACTGAATAGCCAGAGGGAGGCTGCTGGGAGTAGTCAGGAGAGGGGAGGGGGTTGGTACACCCCGGGATCAGCTCTGGCGATGATCAGCGCATTTAGGGGAAGAGTGTGCAAGTCACCCAAAACGTTAGCCCAATGCGAATACGCAAGTAAGGTGGGCGGCGATGCCCCCAAGGGCATGGCCAACGCAGCGATCACAAACAAGAATTGCTAACCATCCCGTTTAGAGGCGGCGTCCTGAGACAGCCCCATCTCTCACTGCAGCCTGCGTCGCCTGCAGGAACAGAATAAGCGAGCAGCCTGGGCAGGTGGCAGCTGATACACGGGCGCCGCCTCCCCGCAGTGAGCTCGTCCCATCCCTAACCACAAACCCTACCTCCTACTGCCGACAAGCACAAGGGAAGCGCCTGTAACTAACAAAGAGAAAAACTACGTATATGCGAGCAACAAACCCCCTCCTATCCCCCGGTTTGGCAGTAAGAAGCAGCTATACATAATTGGAGTGTAGAAAGACCCTTGGGCCCCGGTGCCACTGCACCAGCTGCACTTTTTATGGCTACGTCTCTAGAAACGGAATCATGCGAGGAGGTCCAGGAAAAGATGATCCCCTATCTAGAAACCGAAAAGCACGAAAAGTCGTGAAGGCACGACTTTTATAGCCTCACCTCTCAGTTATTATCCGGACACGCTGTTGCAAAGCTAACTGGTACATATTATTGTGTGTGGGTGGAGGGAGGACCAAGGGTTATTAAAACTAGTCAGTTGGGGAAGTCTGTCAGTGGTGCTGGGACAATTTACAGAGTTGGAGTGCTGGCGTTCGCCATCACTTGACGCAGGTGCCTTGATTGCTCTTCCTGCGCCGCTGATATATACATATCAAGATAAGTGTACTTCGTAAAGAAACCCCTCTTTATTTACCTACGTATGAGACACTACGTGGAATGCCGTGACAATCTCCTCTCAGCTGCACCCCAGAAGCGTGCCTCTAGTTAAAAGCACAAAATACCCTAAACGCGCAGTGAGAAAGGAATAGCATACACAGCTCTCCTATTACAATGGTTTGCAGCGCTTTGTCAGGCGAAGTTGCCCGGCACGTCACCGGACAGTCTGTCCTGAAGGCACGCCTCTTCATTGTCACTTCTCCATGTGAACTCTCCATCAACGATTTATGGGGTGCAGCAGCGCCCTATCACCCTCACTTCAGGCGCTATTGGGGGTCGTAATGCAAACATTGCTCTTTGGTGCTCCTCGATGGAACTGAAGACAGGCACGTCACGAGTGTGCTCTGAAAACGAGTCCTCCAGAAGAAGTGCTAGGTGTGTTTGAGGCTTTTGCGTGTATATGCTGGAATGTGTTGTTGGGAAGTATGTTTGTGCGTGTAGTGTGCGTGCATAAAAGAGTAGCTATCAATAATGCAATAAGTGCCCTGGCATCGGGGTCCAGGATCAGAGGGGACCACGACGTCCCCAAACAAGCATTTACAATGCAACGGTTTCGCCTTTGGAAAAGTTAGAGCTATTGGCAATGTAAATAACAATGCCATTTATTTATCTGTTTTCAAAACCAACACATAAATACAAATGTTGTCATTTACAATGCCAATAGCTCAAACTTTTCCAAAGGCGAAACCGTTGCATTGTAAATGCTTGTTTTTTAAAGCCAATGGCACCCGTTGTATCCCACACCTTCTCTAGGTCCATTGCTGATGGTGTGCCATGCAGAGGTCCCATCTTAACCTATTGGGCATCTTTGCTTTCCTGTGACCAGTATCCCAGTGGACAGTTCGGTGGACCCGGTGTGGCATGGCAGCTTTGTTTTGGAGGTTGTACATCTGTGGAGATGATTACACTAAAATCGAGATTGGTTTGCTCACTTGCATTAACATTAGTTTCATATATTAGGAGAATCCCGCCCAATACACTTGTTTTGGATACAGGAGCAGACACTGTATAATCGCCTAATCAAATATTGGTTTGATATTTTTTGCCAGCTGTGGCTTTTTCTTCAGAGTAAAACACTATTTAAAAAACGTAATCAATTACGTTACTGAAATGACCGAAATTGCATTTTTAGGACTTTGTAATGCGACATATTGTGCCTTATTAAAGAAGGCCTATCAAACATACTGTTTTTCTGTGGTCCCTTTTTTATGCATAATAAGTTAACTGGTCAAGGTACAGATATATTGGCATAGATAAGGATCTGATTTGGTTTTCAACGTATTGTAGATTTTTTTGGCGTCCTGGAATGAAGTTGTAGTTCCTGATAGGGATATTTATAGTGTATACAGAAGCACAGGAAACCTTTGATCGTATTTTGTTTTTTGCTAAACTCTTGGCACATTAATAAATAGGTATTATGCATTTCTACGATGTTAGGGGCTTGGCTGTACTAATCCAATAACGAAAGCCGTAATCTACCATATTGAATGGCAAAATCTGTAATTACTGATTATTATGATGTTCTTGCGAATATGGTAACTGGAGGTGCTAGCTATTATTGCATCTGTGATCACATGATTTTATTTTGGTTTTATTTTTGTTGTAAAATGTGTGGTTTGTTTTACTTGGTGGAAAATGTGTGGTATTTTTTTCTCCCGACCATAAATAAGCTACATAGAAGCATAAACTGAGGTAAAAGTAAATCACCCCATCTACTCAACACAGCAAGCTTCTTGCTGCTCTACACTCTATTCAAGGCTGAATGAACAAACCATAGCGACACATATACCTTTGATCAGTACACCACAAACACATCTCTGGCCTCATTTGCACAATGTCTAGGAGAATTTATTAGACACTTGGGATGTTATCAATATAGGTGTAGTTCTCAAGGATGCTCATTGGTGAAAAATCAGACAAGGAAGGCAATATGTAACAGATTTTCTTTCTTGCATGATGGCAGTCTACTCTTTTCAACTTGTGGGTACCCTGTCATCGTAGTAGTTGGACCATAAACAAAATCTACAGCAGTTTTGTTTAAGGCTAAGTGTGTGCGTTCTGTGCAGTCCTTCCCATGTCTTACAAAGTTCACCCCATCCCTGTGGCTCTTGCTAATTCTTCTGCCCAACAAACGCTTTTGATTGGAAAAGCTTTTCTCATACTGGTTTATTCCTAACGTGGAGCCCTGCCACCACACCCCATGATCTTTTCAGACTTTTTGCTGCCGTTTTTTCTCCCTCTATAAAGATGCACGTGGCTGATCTTCAAACTCTGCAATGAACTTAGCATAGCATGCATTTTATTGTGCTCTTTGAGCAACACTGAGTTGCTTCAATTACCATTCTAGCCTCATTGCAACCTTCTACCGGACAGCCAAGTCACCTCAGTAGCATACCCCTCGCGATTATACAAGGTCACAAAGTTTGACCACACGACCTTTATGCTAGCAAGAGGTAGGTCTGGTACTGTTACCTGAGCTTTGTCTTGTGCAAACCTTTTTTGCCCTTGTCAAGCCATTAGTTATCAGGACAATGTACCGGATCTGTTGGACATGACATATTGGCCAAGAATTTTCCCAGTGGGTGCTTTTTAAGGCTGTTTTGGCCCATTGTGCGGTGCTCGTTGGTTGTGTAGTCACTTTTTTATGCAAAGCAAATGAGCGATAATACCATGGAAGAGTAAGGCAGGAACGGGTGAAAATGAATCGATCCAAGATAACTTCTTTTGCCTTGGTGCCACCTCCCCACCATTTTTGGACATCCTGTGTTGTATAGCGTTTTAGGACCCTAGTGTAATTTTCCCGATTCATGCCCTTAGAGGTATAAAATATCGTATCCTTATATAGGCATAGAAATCATAACCCTATTAAGACATAGCTCAAGTAGTCCTAATACGGCTTAGCTACTTCCACTAGTTCTGAAAATCTACAACGATTTTTTGGAAAAACCCGCCTTCAGCAGTCTGGGACTTCGCCCTGCATGAATATTAATTTATCTAAGAACTCATGGAGTTTTCAGAGAATTAAGTCTCTAATGACATTATTATGTCCAATTTTACGTCAAACTCTGCACCTTCAAGGTATAAATATGCCCACACTTGTCCAAACAAACACACAGTGGTTTGGAGCAGTTTGACTATCTACTTGCCCGACGCGCCCTGCTGCAGTAAGTGCCGAAGGAAGCCGGCCCTCCAGTTGACTCACTGAGACGCTGTACTTTCTCCAGCGAGAAATCCAGCTCCAGTGTTTCCAGGCTACCCTTGCGGGTTGCTGGGAAATAGAGTCCAGAGAGAGAGGTACAAGACTATCTTCATTCTAAACCAAGGTACGGAGCGGATTAGACCCTAAGAGAATTCTTGGATTAGATTCTTGGCAAAGAATACTAAAACTAGGCTACACCTCACTTACTACTTCCCTTGTACTAGACCTAGGTAGGCGTATTTTAGAAAACACCAGTCGAGTACTTTTAGTCATTATTTATCTCTGTATGTATTTTATGCTTTTTAGGTATTTTATGGCTTAGAAACCATATCATGCTTTTACAGTATTATTTTATAACACTTCATACTGTGCGCTTTGTACTTTACTGCAAGTATTACGATTGCAGCAGTTCATTTCTTATGCTTGAGAAAGAAGACTGTTCAATAAATATATTTTATTGAAAACACCCATCTCTCTATTTCTCTGCACTTCTGGTGAAACGAAGCATACACGATTGACTGAGTAAAATAACTATCTATTGTTTCCGCGACTATAGAGATGCATTTCTTATTCTTGGGGAACAAAGTTGTCATGTTTTAAGCGGTTGTCAGAAACTAATCCCTTCTTGTTCATTCGAGAAAGTTTCTAGTGACCTCTGAGCTAGCTGGCACACACACAATTAAGTCTAGTATATTCGGTAGAGACCTAGTCAACTTCAGTCCTACGTCTAAACTACAGGATACACTATTCCAATGCGTAGAGCCTATTGGGCATATAGGAACTACACTACATGGCGCCCAACGTTTGGTAAGGCGATAATTTAACACTAGATACTAGAGTAACTCAGTCGTGCTTTTCACACAGACCCCTTTTTCCCATAAAATACTCCAATAGACGTCTGGAATGGGTTAAAGGATAAAATATCCGCATTAAACGGAGTAGGATGGAAAAATCCTATGTATTAGTTTTTAGTTTGTTCAACGTTGAGGATACAGTGTTCCAAAATATTGTGCACCTAATCTTTGTTCCCTTGAAACTTGCTCTGCAAACTTTCGGTCAACAAAATGAGTGACGACGAAAGGGACAGAGCTGCATTAGCAACTCAGGCAGTTTTAGATGACATAAGTCTCCAACAAAATGACCCGGATGCTATACTCATCCCGGCAAATATAAGGAAAACCATTACTATAAAACTTATAGAAAATGGGATATCACCAAGAGGTGGTAAAGTAATATTTGTAATAGAGTGACGACAAAAGGAATAGACCTGCAGCAGCAGCCCAAACAGTTTTTGACGTTACAGGGTTTAATGAAGATGACCCGGATGCTATAATCATCCCGGTAAATGTAAGAAAAATAATCACTTACAAGCTTATAAATAAAGGCGTATCATCGAGAAGTGGTAAAGTAATATTTGTCATAGAGGCACATGAATATCGGCAGACAGTTATTCTATTCATGGATTCTGTTTCCTGCAGCAAATGCAACACACGAGTTCCACTACTATAAATTAGAGGAACCACCAGCGGAATACGTTCCTTTCGACAACGTTGAAATTCCACTAACTTACCAAGAGCATCAGCTCTGGTTTAATGGCGCCCTACAACATCAAAATCACATTACCAGGCTCGGTCCACTAGGTAGACCAGGAGCCACATGGCCAGTACTAGCCAGCTATACACCACATCCTGACATTGAAAGAATGACAGCTCCTGAATTGTTAGCTCAGCTAAAACAGCTGATCAAAATATACACAGGCAGCTGGTTCAATATGTCATGCGAACTTTTAACAGTCCAACCAGCTGTAAGAATTCCACAGCACATCCCTCATCAAGGGAACACAAACAAAATTACACCACAGACTATACAGTCCGTCATTGGTAAATTGCCCGCAAAACGGTAAAAAAATCCGTTCTGGTTAGCTCAAAAAATTACTCAAATAGAGGCAGTATTTCCTGATAGTACACCTCATGAGAAACAGTATTCTAACAATCTGTTTACCAATAGGGATTGCACCACACGTAGAAGACTGCGACACATGGGGTACAATCTTTGTTTCAATGTACCCAAAAACACATGGTGTCCCGTCTATGGCGGTAATACCAGATGTTCTAAGACAGATTCAAAATTAATACGGTCCAGAACCGGCCTTAAATCTGGGTATGAAATTACTAAAAGATTTCAAACCGGTCTCAGCTATACTATTAGCCAACATAAAAGGTGAAGCGGTATCAGTGGCGATCCGCCAAAAACTAAAAGAAACCGATATAACAGAACAACCTTTTGAACTTGCCAGAATTATTGAAAAATCAAATGAAGAACTAGGTAGAGATAGTTTGGGTGGGAAACCAGTAAAACCCCAACTAACTGAAAATCCTGAAAACGTTTTTATTAAAAATAATCTCACTACTCCTAAGAAGAAGTGGGAAAACACCAAACGAACACTTCCTAGAGAGAAGCGTTCACAGTCCAGAGGAAGGTCTCCTCAACAGGAGCCCTCTGAAAAAAGATACCACCTTAGAAATAGGGATAATTTGAGAAAACCTGATAGATATCAAGATATTGATACACGTTCCTCTCGTACCTTTCAGACTTCCTCACAGAAATCCGAAAGAAGAGGACAATCAGAACATAAAGAAGAACGTGTGAAGTCCAAAGACGAACAGCACGTTCCAAAAAATAAGAAAACTCAATTCACCAAAAAGAAGGTAGCAAGTCTAAAGATCAGACATGCCGAGAATCTTGAGGACACAGCTCAAGAAAGGGGAGTGGGCCCAGACAATGCTAGACAGCGCAGCAGAGGTAACCATAGCTTGCAAGATCCTGAAGGATCATCTGGAGACAGTGGACTTGAATGAAAGCATCCAAGTTCAGACTGCAGATACCAGGGTTAGTGTACCACATAAGTTATATGAATTAACTCTGCGGATGGAGGGGGACAAACCAAGAAAAATTAGAGCACTCTTTTGGGAGAAGCTCGCTAAGGATTATGACATCCTTCTAGCTGAACAAGACTGGCCACCTGAATTTGTCAGGGAGTGCCCACATGGCGAAGATATAATTATGCCAGCCTTCTCAAATCACATTCCAATTCATAAAAAATACACATATGCCAGGAAATGGGCTGTAGCCCAGGCCCCAGAATTATACAAAAATCATGTAGGATATGATGAGGATTCCCCTCACTATCAAATCCAGTTGAAAACTCAACCAACAATGCAAAGGCAATATCCTGTAAAACAGGAAGCTAAAAAACAGGTCAGGGAGATTTTAAATCAACTTGAATATCAAGGGGTGATTGAAACATGCACCTCATCAATGAACAATCCTTTGTTTCCTGTCTCCAAACCAGATAATTCATATTGTCTAGTTTTAGATTACAGACATCTAAACTCCTGTTGCAAAACTTTTGCAGTACAAAATGCACATAGTGCAGCACTGATGAATAACATTGTGCGCAAAAAATATAAAACTACATTAGATATCTCAAATGGTTTCTTTTGTCAAAACATTGCACCAGAGGTATTTGACCGCTTTCTCAATAATGGGGGCACAGCGACAATTTTGCCGTTCCCCCCTCCCCCAGGGATTCAAGAATAGTCCAGGGTTATTTTCAGCAAGAGTAACGGAGTTACTACAAATGTACGATGATGAGGCATTGTCCTATGTCGATGACATCTATCTTACAGATGATGATGTGGACGTACACTTGAAAAGAGTGAACACTATCATACTGGGGTTCGCTTCTGAAGGGTATAAATTCAATAGAAATGACGAATTGCCCACCTCAACGTCCTATTTTTGGGATAGGAGTTATCAAGTGAAGGCAAAAGCCTGGCAGCAAATTTTTTAGAGAAATGTGCGCTGCTCCAACCTCCAAAAACGCGGGAAAACTTAGTCCATTCTAGGTTTCCTGAATTTTGGAAGAACTTATGTTCTAAATTACGCAGAAAGGGTTAAACTTCTCTACGAACTAATCAAACCTGATTTCAAACCTACTAATTGGACACAAACACACAAATTTTGCATTCAGGTCAAACAGACATGTTCGCAAAAACACAGTTACAAACACACGACAACGTGTGCAACCTAGTGATCCGAATCATCCCAGGGAGATGAGGATTCACATACCTAACCTTTAACAAAGGTGAGACGGTACCAATAGCATACAAGTCACACTTGTACACACAAGCTGAAATGAAATTCGCTTCAACAGAAAAGATACTGATAGCGGTTCAGACTGCTGTAGCAAAAGAAAGAGCCCTTGCACAGGGTAAACGCATTAAAATCGTTACACCTATACCTGCCTTAGAGGCAGTGACAAAAGCAAGCATTCAAATGCAAAAGCTCTACATCCGAGATGGATACAATGGGTTAATTCTCTTGCTGCATCAGACGTTGAATACGTTTTTGACCCATATTTGAAAACACAAGAATTCCTACAATAGGAATTAGAATGTCCTCTGCTGACTGAAATTCTGCCACTCGAACATTACGGCTGTATAATGTATACAGACGGCTCAGCACAGTCCGCAATTGGGGGTAAACAAGCTTACAGTGCTGCGAGCGCGATTGTTAAAGGTCGCTGGCACGAAGGTAAATTTAGACCTATGGTCACAAAAACTCAATCCCTCGGAGACTGTACAGCTCAGCGAGCTGAACTATAGGCTTTCAAGATAGCCTTGAAAATACAGATCTCAAATTCCCCACACTCATAGTGTGCGATTCATATTACTGCGTCCAATCTTACAATGAATACTTGCAGAACTGGGTTCAGAATGGCTTCAAAGACGCTAAAGGTGGCACAATTAAGCATAAACTGCTATGGGAACAAGTAGTTCTTTTGCAAAAAGAACTACAAAAGACTCACGTGATTCATACACAGTCATCAGCGTGATGGCGTTCACGTTGAAGGGAATTCATTGGCTGATGAAGCCGCGAAGGCAACTGTGCAAACTACTTCCGTAGCTGCAATCACTCGTTCAAAAACGAAAATAGACGGTAAAACAATGCTAGCAGTGAATGCCTCAATGAAAGGCAATTATGCAGCATTACCACTAAACTATCCACTCGGTAATACATACATAATTGATGCAAACTCTGTTCCTTTTGCTCAAATCCCTGGAGTGGGGAATAGAGTAATTCCAAACAGGAACAAGAGGTGCTTTGGTTCACGCTGCACATCTGGGAGAGGGTCTGACACATCAAGGGATCTTGCAATTTCTAATATAATTAGAAGAGATGTACTGGTGGCCGGGAATGAGCGTCGACATTTACAAATTCGGAATTAACTGTGATACCTGTTACAGCGAGCATAGCTTCGAAGACCACCAGGTACCCAACTACAGTGTAACAAGCCCAGCTCAGACACCGTTGTTAGACAGCATTAGACTATCTACACGCAGACGTCGCCATAGATGTACGCAGTCCCACAAATATTAAGACAAGATTCATTTGGATGTGTCCCCAGCGCTCGGCTGACGCCAGAACTGTTATAAAAGATTTGCGAGTCTTTATCGGCACATGTGCAATGGGCACGCTACATTCTGACCAGGGTCCGGCGTTTAGCTCTCGTGCTTACAAGGAGGCCATGGCCAGCTTGGGCGTTGCATTGTGGTTTTCGAGTCCCTTCCATCCTGAGGGAAATGCGTTAGTGAAAAGAAATAAACGTGACATAAAGCAATCTCTAACAGCTAGGGTATTAGGTTCGGGTGACGGGTAGGTCAGACATCTAAATAGTGTCCAACGTAGTATTAACAATCTGCCAATAAATTATCTGGGGAGAATCACTCCATATGAATTATCCCCAATAACCTTAGAAAAGTCCCTCTCTCTCTAGAACCATCTACCACCCTCAACACACCCCGTCTCAAATGCACTCTTCTCAACTGCAGATCAGCCAAGAAACATTCCGCCGCCATTGCTGACCTCCTCTTATCGCGGGACCTTGACCTAATCATCTTGACTGAAACCTGGCTAACTGAATCTTCGACACCTATAATGGACATCTTGGTTCCTCCTGACTACCACATTATCAGGCTCGACAGAACAGGCAAAATAGGTGGTGGAATCGCATGCATCTACAGGAACAACCTCTCTGTTCAGAAAGTCAATTCCACCTCCCTACCATCCCCAACATCCTGGGAATACATATGCCTTGACATTATTAGTGAGGGCAAACCGATATGCTCGCTTCACAGCATTTACCACCCACCCAGGGACAACTTCACCTTTTCCCAAGAAATAATGGAGTTGATCTCAACTAATTCCGGACGGCAACTCACCCAAATATACCTTGGTGACTTCAACCTCCACTGGAACGATCGCAACGACGCAGTGGTAAATAGTCTTAAAAATTTCCTCGATGCACTTAACCTCACCCAAATATGCAACAGCCCGACCCACGAGAAAGGTTCTACCCTCGACCTGATCATCTCCAAAGAGGATTCTATCCAACTCGAGTCCATCCAACCCTGTGACTGGTCAGATCATCATATTGTCACATTTTTTATCAATGAAAAAGTCAAAGTTAACCCGGCTCAACTCTCCAAGCCCAAAGTCTGGAAAAGAGACTCGAAAAAGCTCAACCCAGGCTCTTTGCCCCCTAACAGTTGCAACCTCCTACTGCCACCGACAGGCGCTACAGACGTCCAAACTCTGACTGACCACTATCTCAACGCTATGTCCTCTATAATTAATGAGGCTGCACCTATGGAGCTGAAAAGAGTCTCTACTAAAATCTCCAAACCATGGTACGACGGGAGTCTCAATGAGGATAGACGAGACATGCGAATGGCAGAGCATACCTGGAGATCAGCTCCCTCTGCAATGCACCTAAAAGAGCTGAAGAAAAAGAGAAACGCCTACTTCAGGAAAATAAAACGCTCAAAAGCAGACTTCTTCAGCCTCCAACTCGACCAAGCAAAAAACCGCCCGAGAAAACTGTTTGAGCTAATCAAAACACAATCCAAGGAACAACCCCAACCGGTCAACACTAGGCATGAGGCACCCTCCTGTGAAGACTTCGCTGCTTTCTTTATCCAAAAAACGGACAAAATAAAAAGCGATCTCCTCATTGACGCAAGCCTCTACTCCAAACCCCAATGCCTAGCACCCACTGAACCAAAAAACAATGCTACATGGTCTACCTTCGACACATACTCGGAAGAAGAAATTGGCAAACTGCTCAGCACCCTGAAACCATCCAATCACCTCACGGACCCCCTCCCTGCCTCCGCAGTAAAAGACTTTACCCCTTTGCTTCTCCCTCTCTGGACTAAAATTATCAACAGCTCTCTCCAACAAGGAAGCATACCTGACTCCCTCAAAGTTGGTCAGGTCACACCTCTACTAAAGAAACCTACAGCCGACCCCTCTGATCTCAACAATTACCGTCCCATCACCAATATTCCTACTCTCGCCAAACTGTTGGAAAAATGCGCACAACTACAATTGACTAAACACATTGAGCAATTTGACCTCCTCAACAGCCACCAGTCAGGCTTCCGAGCAGGACACAGCACAGAAACTGCTATGACTCACATAATTGACGACGCACTTCAAATGCTAGACCAAAACGACACCTGCCTCCTCATCCTTCTTGATCTCTCTTCAGCATTCGACACCGTTAAACATGAGAATCTACTAGAACTACTAAACACAAGAATGGGTTTATCTGGAACTGTTCTCAAGTGGTTCACTTCCTTTCTTCACAACAGGTCGCAGAAATTCGAGAGCAACAACCTGATGTCCTCGCCAATACCTGTAACGCTAGGCGTCCCCCAAGGATCCTCTCTATCCCCAACTCTGTTCAACCTTGTCATGGAACCTCTCACCTCCTTGCTACATGCATCCAACGTAAACTTTCACATGTACGCCGATGACACTCAGCTATATCTCAAGCTACAATCCCCCAAAGACATCTTGCGTCTGAACTCAACGATCAGAAGCACCCAATCTTGGCTGGCTGATAACCACCTCAAACTCAACGCTATGAAGACTGAGTTCCTTCTGATCTCACCTCCCACGAAAATATCTACCACACAAACATGGCTTAAGCACCTAACAGCACTCAATGTCCAACCGACCATAGTGGATTCAGCAAAATCCTTAGGCATAACACTTGACACCAACCTCAACATGCAGCAACATATCAGCAAGGCAACAAAGGGAGCGAACTTCCAGATCAATACTCTGAGGAAACTTAAACCCTACCTCCCAGCCAAAGACTTCCAAACAGCAGTACAAGCACTAGTCATGCCACGTATTGAATACGGCAGCACCGCCCTCTGCGGACTCCCCCTAACTACTACCGCACCACTAAGAGCTTCTCTGAATGCTGCAGCGAGACTCATCACTGGGTCAAAAAAGCACTCCCATATTACCCCTGACTTGAAATCCCTGAATTGGCTGCCTTTTGAAGCCAGAATACATCTGAAAATCGCCTGCATGACACACAAGGCGGTACACCTAAACTCACCCGGCTACCTCACTCAGAAACTGACAATCTCTGGGGGAATTAGAAACACGAGAGACACAAACAATCTTCTGCTGAAACCTCGAAGATTCAGGAAGGAAAAAACATACAAGCGCTCCTTCTCAGGATTGGCGCCTAGGATTTGGAACTCACTCCCTCCCGAAACCAGGCTTATCTCTTCCACTACACTCTTTAAAAAAAGAAGTAAAAGCTATCCTCATGGCTAAATACACTTGATCTATTATCTCGAACTCTGTTAACACCCTGCACCGATTTGTACTACATGCTTGACCCATTTACTTATTTGTATGAGTTGTCTTATTACTCACGTGATGGGCTTTGCAGCCACCTATCTGTACTGTATGATCTATTGATTTATTGTTTGACTATGTTCCCTCATGTACCCCTCTATGTAAAGCGCTCTGATATCTGTGAAGATCTTGTTCGCGCTATATAAAACTTTGAAATAAATAAATATTATTTGGAACTAGAATGCTTATACAGGATCTTGATTGTCGAACTTCAGTGGTGGAACAGAAACCCTTTGATATCAAAGACCGTTTGGCTGTTTTACAGGACTTAAACGAAACGAGAAGTCTGATTAACACAACACAAAACCCAATGACCACTGAGGAAAAACCACCTGTCCCTTTAAGACCTGTCTGGATTCCAAAGATTGTGGATCTAGTCAGTGAAAAGATCGCGGTAAAGAAGGAATTTGGGCCTTCTTATAGAAAAGCAGTACCTGTCTTAGCAATTCTTTGAACAAGATCAGTGTACGGAAGAGTATCAATTGACCTGGTAAAACCACATCATGTGGCCGGTAATTAGTAGGCCCAGTGGACTCCCAAGAAGTAGCAGATGACCAAATCTGGCTACTATTCAAGACGTTCAAACTGAAAGACTTATCACCTTTGATAAACCTGCAGTGAGAAAAGAAGGACTTTGCAACACAGCCATGGAACTCGTACCCAAATATCAGTTCGTCAAGAAACTCCTGTCTACAATAATGCATCTGACTATACAAACATGTCAAAGGAGGAAGCAACTCCAGTGATCTCAAAAAATCCGGATGCAATACTAACTATTGACAGAACTGCCTCTGGCTATTTTATCAACTTCGAAAACTTTTCTGAGGATCCCAGTGAACCAGAAATAACGCCTGCAAATAAAGATTTTAAAGAAAAAATAACAGAACTCTTTCATCAACTTGAGAAAACATCTGGTTTCGCCATGGGTTGAATTTTGGATAGGATTAGGTGTACTTTTTCTGCTACTATGGCTCATTATTGTTTTTAGTTTGGGACAAATGATAGATGGAAATTCAGTACAATGGACATAGCAAGTAAGAACATCAACTTGCTCCTGCAACCTTACAAGTCATCTCATCGTGAGCGAAGAGACCTGTCATCAGTGAACATCACAGCTGTTCCTATGCCTGGTGGTATAGCATGGGACACAACTGATTATGACATTTATGGCCCAGTGGAGCTGCTGAAAATTCCACACGAGTTCAAGGTTTCTTTAAGTGATTTGGTTTCATCAAGCACCTTTTCTGATGATTGGGACTTTGAAACTGTTAATAATATGATGTACGATTTAGAAATGTCAGCAACATTTCAAAAACATGAACACCTAGAAGGTTCAACAAGTTATGAAGAACTGTATTGTTATAATTTTGGTCACCATAATTTGCACGAATCTGTAAATCCTAGAAATGTTTTTGCTTACAATCAATGGGAACATTGTCCAACGCCGCCACAAGGCAGCTCTAAAACATTTTATGACAAATGTCCATACTTTACAGGTTTTAATGTCACAAACCCAGAAACGTTTCATTTAAAAAATGTGAATAAGACAGGAATGAAAAACATGTTGGCCAATACTAAACAAATTATTCTGCAAACTTTTATGCTCAGCTGTCTACATTAGGGTACAACTTTTGGAGAGACAATATTGAGACAAAAACTGTCTGGGGCACAAAAGAATGGCAGGTGCAGGGTTTAGAAGCCTGCATTATACCAGAACAAAAATCGCATTTTTGAATGACCCTGTTCAACAAACACCATGTCTTGGCTTAGCTAAGATAAAAGATTTAAACAAACTGTCAATACCTAAGGCCACACCTGACAGTAATGGCACTGCAGATGAGGAGGTAGACGTGAAAAAGATTTTAAAACACAACAGAACCAATCCTGATTGGAAACTATGGTTAATCTGGCCCATAGACACGAATAACTGTCAAGATAGATTCATGAACAAAACAGAAGGGTTCAAAATGAATAGGCCAGATCCAAGATACTCCCAGAGACAACATCCAGGGATAGTCACCACATACAGTGTAGGAAAACTATGCCTTGATTGGCTACAGAAATCCACACATCCAGAAATTAAACAACACTTGACTTTACTTAAAGAAGACGTTCACTTACGAGACTTCTTATTTGGGCCTCGTAAACAACGTCAAAAACATGTCACATACGCCGGTATATATTCTGCTTACAATGAAGCTTGGAAAATCACGCAAATGGAAACTGCAGAAAAAATACGAGAAATTGATTGTATTAATTTAGAGAAAGCACTCTCTGTAGTGGACAATGGGTTAACGACACTGTCCTCAAGAATTTATTCTTTGGACAGCATTGTATCATCTGCCATTGACATAATAGAACAGGATTTGCTGATGTTACAACATGGCCAGTCTCAATTGCGTTCTATATTGCTACTAGGCTGGACGTTACAAAATCCCCGTTCAGGCTATGTGCTGTGGCGTCTAATCAATACCATGTCATTGTTTACTGTCTTTAACCTTACAGATAAACAAATCTCTCTGGCACAAAGAGGAGCAGACTATACGATGCTGAGCATTGAAAAACTGGAAAGATTACCATTGACAGTTTCTGAGAAACCTGTCGTTGAATGGATAATACATGGCACCATCACAATACCAGTGATGATTTTCCAATTTCAGTATTGTCTACAGAATATACCAGCAGGCCTGTATGAATGGTTGGGTAAAGGATACATGAAGTCAACCTGGAATGTACCATACACACACAAATGTTGGAGTGGGGGAGAGGAGGTATTTCTTATTACAACAAATTATAAAAACTCACTAAGGGGTACACTTTTATGTGAAGGTATTAATTTACATGGCGCCTGCAAAGGTTCTTTAAATAACCTTTCTTGCCACTTGCACAGTACTCCAGCGGCCGTGATAGAACCGATTTTCAGGCAGCTTTCCAATGGGAGCTACGTTATGTTCAACGATCACAGCAGTTGTGGCATGTTGCCAGGAAAAGCCTATCTGGTTAGTGTGTCGGTCAGGGTCACTTGTTGTATGCAAGTAATGTATCCAAAAAGTAATACAGACCGGCCGGGAGACGGCGTTATGGCCTTCACTGAATATCTCTTCTATACGAATTGATACTTTAAGCAGAATGAAAGCCATTCTTTTACAAAAAACGGTGCCACTGACCTAGTCTAGAGAAACGTATGATCTGCAAGTTGAAAGGACTTCTGCAGAGATGCATGCCTTATCAACAAACTGCCCAGTACATTTCGCAGAAATGCTAGGTCAAATCTTAAACATGTCTGATACCAGTGGCATCGCACATGTATTTAAGACGATCTTTTCAGGACTGTTAACACCATTCGAAGCAGTCCTCGCCATTTTTCCAAATTTCGTGCACTCTGTGTTCAGTGGTCTGCCTCTACTTTTGAGACTTGTAGCAGGAATTCTATTTTTGTTTCTCCTGCTCCGATATGGCAAGTCCAGTCACCGACGATACCCAGGTTACAATGGAACGGGCTCTCCTGGCCATGCGGTATCATGAAAGAATTACACAGATTCTTGGCTTGGCTCGTTTAAGAGATCTGAATACCACTTGGTTCCTTTCATTCAGACCAATCTGGCAAGATTGCATCTTACCTGTTCTACGATGCCTGCTTTGCGGAGAAGAATGCGTGTTAGACATCTGTCTTACACTTCCATCAGCACTGCCAACGGATGTTGACGCCTTGCTAGGTCCGGTAACGATTCATGCATTGTGTTGCCCCCAACGGCTGCCAATCCTGATGACGGCACTCATTGAGATCTCACCAGCGAATCCTGCTATTGGTGAGGTACGTGGAACAGGCACACAGGTACCATCTACATTGAACATTGCTAATGAGAATGATGCTTTTGGCGATGCTTCACATCTATGCACATTTGATCTACTTGATGAAGTAGTTCCACTTTCACCAACTGTGGTAGACTGTTTCTTTGCCAGGTTAGATGGTTTGATGTTTTCTCCCGACACCGAGAATAACTTTTGAAAGTGCACACAGCGTTCCATGAACTCTGAAATTTGGCCTTCGGTTTTTCAAAAACAAACCCTCTAAACTTGGGAACTGTATGTTTCGGCAATCTACATTTGAATTTTTTTTTCTTCCCTTTTCAGAATAGAACTTTTCCATTGGCACAAACTAATCTGCTTAAAATAGAACTATTCTTCGAAAACAGGAAATTCATTTGACACTTACTATAGACAAATATTTGGCATTATCTCATGAAAACGTTACCAGTTTATATATTCTGCTATGAAATGGTCTCTACTTTTTTTTTCTTCTGTAAATTTAGAGCCATTTCATGACTGTCATTTCATGTTTCATTTAGATAACATATTTTAATGACAGCTATTGCTTGTAAAATGCGTGCGAGACAAATACTCATGTATGTGTATGTACCATATTTGATGCATCTCCTCTTTTGGGTGGGATTATGAACACATGCTTTAGTTATGTTTTTTATGCTTATATATTTAGTAATCCTAGACCTAATACGTGGAGTGGGTGTTGTATAGCGTTTTAGGACCCTAGTGTAATTTTCCCGATTCATGCCCTTATATAGGTATAAAATGTCATATCCTTATATAGGCATAGAAATCATAACCATATTAAGACATAGCTCAAGTAGTCCTAATACGGCTTGGCTACTTCCACTAGTTCCGAAAATCTACAACGATTTCTTGGAAAAACCCGCCTTCAGCAGTCAGGGACTTCCCCCTGCATGAATATTAATTTATCCAAGAACTCATGGAGTTTTCAGAGAATTAAGTCTCTAATGACGTTATGTCCAATTTTACGTCAAACTGCACCTTCAAGGTATAAATATGCCCACACTTGTCCAAACAAACACATGGTGGTTTGGAGCAGTTTGACTATCCACTTGCCCGACGCGCCCTGCTGCAGCAAGTGCCGAACGAGGCCGACCCTCCAGCTGACGCACTGAGAGATGCTGTACTTTCTCCAGCCGAGAAATCCAGCTCCAGTGCTTCCAGGCTACCCTTGTGGGTTGCTGGGAAATCGAGTCCTGAGAGAGAGATACAAGACCTCCTTCATTCTAAACCAAGGTACGGAGCTGATTAGACCCTAAGAGAATTCTTGGATTAGATTCTTGGCAAAGAATACTAAAACTAGGCTACACCTCACTTACTTCTTCCCTTGTACTAGACCTAGGTTAGGTACACCGGGGTAGGCATATTTTAGAAAACACCAGTCGAGTACTTTTAGTCATTATTTATCACTGTATGTATTTTATGCTTTTTAGGTATTTTATGGCTTAGAACCCATATCATGCTTTTACAATATTATTTTATAATACTCTTCGTACTGTACACTTTGTACTTTACGGCAAGTATTACGATTGCAGCAGTTCATTTCTTATGCTTGAGAAAGAAGACTGTTCAATAAATATATTTTATTGAAAACGCCCGTCTCTCTATTTCTCTGCACTTCTGGTGAAACGAAGCATGCACGATTGACTGCGGAAAATAACTATCTAATGTTTCCGTGACTCTAGAGCTATATTTCTTATTCTTGGGGAACAAAGTTGTCATGTTTTAAGCGGTTGTCAGAAACTAATCCCTTCTTGTTCATTCGAGAATGTTTCTAGTGACCTCTGAGCTAGCTGGCACACACACAATTAAGTCTAGTATATTCGGTAGAGACCTAGTAGACTTCAGTTCTACGTCTAAACTACAGGATACACTATTCCAATGCACAGAGCCTATTGGGAATATAGGAACTACACTACACCTGAAGCTGCTTAACTTCAAGTACTAAGCTCCCACATGTCCTTTAGTGCCCCTAGACGAGGTTTGTGTCTGTGGCCACTCCTTTGTTATCCTGTTAGGGTCTGGAAAAGGCAAAGGGACACAACATTTCGTTTTCATGCCTCAGGTAGGTTATCCTAGCTCAGGATCTCATGCAGCTCCTACACAATCCCCACTTAAGTCCTCCCATTTTATAACCCCCAAGCACCATCCTCCAATCCCTACTCTTCACAGCCTACTAATAAATCACACTCTACAAAATATGTTCATTAATGCACACTCCACAGTACTCTTTGATATAGCGCCAGGACGCCCTTGGGCAACAGTGGGCTCTACAAATATCCTGAACATTAACATTGCCGAACACTCGAGATATTGCTGACAAACCTCCCACAGACCTAAATGAATCCGTTTAATGTAAAAGTAAAGTGTGAAATACATCTTGGTATATTTTGGACAAGATCATTCGAAGCTAAATTTGTCCAGCATAAAAAAAGCAAATAATTGTTAGAGGAAATGCTGCCTCTGGCTTTATTAGTTTATTAACTGCTTTGGCCAGGGTAAGGTTGCTGCGTATGAATTTCCACTCCTTAGCATTTCCTCTAGAAAGATGTGTAACATATGTTAGACTTATTGCTGACCACCTTGCCATTTCATTGTCGAGCCCAGATTGGACCATAAGACCAGACTATTCCCACAAACGGTTTCTGTATTGCAGGCTCTGCCTACTAAACAATGAGATGTCACTGATTGAGGTTGTATTCTGGCAAAAGAGGAGAGTGGTGACATACTACCGGTGAAATTGAGCATCACAGCCACTTGTAGCATTAGTGATGGGTTGCATTCTTTAGCAGACATTTTTATCCTTTGTCAAACAAACCAGTCTACCCTAATAGTTGACTTTCTTAACATTCCTTTACTAATAGTTCGTAAAGTAGCAGCAAGGTGGTTGCTTTGCATTTTTACACTGCTGCTAGGCGCTGACTGCGCGGCAAATTTTCAGGCACAATTGTCAACCCTCAAGTCATTTTAGATGGATTAAATGAGTGTTCCAGTGACAGATGCTTGAATAGGATGCAAAACTGAGCAAGGCGTCCTCCAAGTAGGCGCTCTGTAACTCTGAACGTTGGTGAGGTTCTGTTGAGTAAAGGAAATAAGATTTTGTTTTTGGGCTTTTTCATTAAGTGTGACTGGTTCGGTGCAGGAAAGACTTTTGTTCATTATAATTTATTTTTGTGGTCTTTTTTTGTTTTAATACCTACCTCCTTTTAAATCTATAGTAAGGACCCTATTCCAAGCGTGTGAAAATTATGAAGATTCCACTAGAAAAAGCATGGTCCATTCTAACACTGTTTACTGTCAGCACTAAGGAACAGCGGCACGCATCTCAGAAAGAAAGTGAAGCTGGTGCCTGCTCGCTGGAGCTTTTGACCATCTCACAGTTGGCAAGCAGGGGGTAATCACTTTGTGCCACGTAATGAAAAGGAATTGGGAGCTAGATGCTTTGTGTATCACCGGTCTGACTCTGGGACCTGAAGGCCTAACAGTAGAGGAGTATCCATGGTCTGCTGAGAGCACCCCGACAGGAGAGCCTGTGTTCGGTGTAAGTAGCGCTTGTATTGTCTGCAGACTTGGGCAGAGTTCACCTGGCACTGGATCCATTTAAACCTGCTGCTCTTGACTAAGTGATCCTTTCAGAATAACCTCCATTTAGTTCTGTGGGATGGTATTGGATTGCTTGATTTTTAACCATTTCATATTGACATTACTGCTCTATAGCCCCCACAGAGAGGCTTAGTTTCCTGTTAACACACAGGATGGAACACTTGGAGCTATCTACCCAGCCAGACTGAAAGCTGTGCAGGCTGTAGTTGACCTTGCAGGTCTGTAAAGAGGCTTCTGTGATGGCAGCTCCGCGTCCTGTCAAGTTCGGTTACTTTCTATGGGCCACGCATCTCCTCCCAAGCCTAAGGGCACGCGCTGGCCAAAATAGGGAGTGCTGTTGTATGTACCAGGAGGTGCCTCGGCTTAAAGATTTGATGAAATCCAAGGCTTCATTCTCCAGCAGTATCTTCTGAAATATCCTGGTCAGACGCGGCTGTCCAGGCTTCTCGCTTTGATTTTGCTGACAGAGAAACTCCATCAGCCAGACAAAAGTTAAAACAATTAAATAAACTCAGCTAGTTTTTATTTTCTTCTTTTCTTTGGGTGATTGGGCTTTCTTCTCATCCAAAGCAAGAGGAGGATCTCGGGCATCCCAGCCATATCTTTTTCGGAAGAGGCACAGGGAGCATTTCTATTTACCCTCTTTCAGATGAGGCATCTCCTGCTCCCACAGTGCTCTATATTTTTGGGGTGCCTATAACCTTATTACTCTTACCTGCAGGGTAAAAATGGCTTCTGAAAACCAGTCGATCATTGCGCCCTCACCTGTGGCTTTGATCCATTATGGCGGGATAGTAGACACTCGCTATTGCCCGCAGAAGTGGGCACTAATGCTTAATTGGAAGTTACTTAAGCATCTTATTAAACCTTGTGCTTGTGGTGTGTAGTTGTAAAGTTGAAGGTCCAGTTTCCAACACTTAATCAGAAACATGATACATATATTGTTTTTTAATATATTGTTCACTCTTTGCTACTTGTGTACCCTTCCTCTGCAGTAATTTTTGTAGGGACCGTCTGATAGTGCTGGATTTCCGACACTTGCATCATATTTAGTAGAGGTTCAGCCAAGAGGAATGAAGCTGGATGGGGTTTTAAAAACTGCTGACCTCTTAATGAATGACTTTTCTCGTTGCATCTGTTCGCAGGGCCCAGTCATATACGCTCAACTAGACCACTCAGGAGGTACAAGCAACGAGATCATCAAATCTGAATCTGTTGTGTATGCTGACATTCTCAAAAAGTGAGGCGAGGATCTCCCGAACGCCACCAACCTACAAAGCTGGAACAGGGGGCAACCTTTGCAACTGGAATCACTTGAAGCAAATGTGCCCCGGAACTACACATGGCCTTGCAGCCCTGGACCAATGCATGTGAATACGGACAGATGTGTATTATATATAAATGTGCCTGTAAATATTCTATTTAAGTTTACCAAACTGAGACCAGTGGTGCCTGCTTGAGAGGTGGCCAGATTCCACTCCTCGCAAGCAGCTATTTTTAAACTTTTTTTTTTTTTAGTGTTGTGGCAGATGGGGTGATGAGAAATATTTTTTCACAGGTTGTCGCATGGTATTTTAATATATAAAATTGAAAAATGTATTTTTAGGAGAAACAATTTACATATAGCTTGTAAACCATAGTTGCAATAGAGCTAATGCTCCCTTGAGTTCAAAAGAGGGGGTTGTGACTGCCTTTCATGCCCAGTACCGAGAGCAAGTGATTTCAGGGGTTGGGTGGTTGAGAGGTACCTCTTCCAGATATTTATAAAGACGCTGAGCACTGCCACCATCTCAAATTAAAAGACGTAGCCTTGACCTAGTGTGCTTGGGGTACATTGGGAAGTGTTCTGTGTGCATTCCTGGCTGTGCTTCCAAAGCTGCTGTTTGGATTAATGGTGCCTCTTTAACAGTTTCCAATTCAATGTAGGAGTGTGTAGCAACCAGGTACATTGTCAAGTATGCCTAGTTTGTTTCTATACTAATAATTGTTTTAAGTACCATTGACTTCTTCATAGCGAAACTAAGAATGTGCGATTCCATTTCCACGCAAGCACCTGTTTTGCTTCTTCATGTAACTATTGCACTCCAGTCATCTAATCTCTTCCAAATCCATGATGTGCCTCCACTGAGGGGGTCCAGTTCTATACAGTGATGTGGCACCTCTCTGCCCTTAGATTGATGGGTATTGCATGGTACAGGCTACCTGGAATTCATAGACAAATAGGCAAAAGCAATAAGAAAACAGTATTCACAGCCTCGTAGATTTATTGTCTTTGTGCCAGCCTCTCGCTTCTGAATTTTAGTAGGTAGCCTAAACCACTGTGGAGGGGGCATAAGATGGGGGGGGGGGGGGTCTGCTGGTAGGTATTGAGTCCCCTGATGAGTGTCATCCAACCACTTATAAGTCTTGGCGAACCTTACTGCTGGTGGAAAATTGAGACACCAAGCCCACACCGCGGTGAAATGCCACATCCATCGCAGGTGTAAGAAACCCTGCTGTTGCAGTTGTTCATCTAAGAAGTAAATGAAGTACCTCTACCTCTTAACCTGACAGGCCTTTTATGGTGCAGACACCTGGGTCCGCCTAAGGACTTGAGTTGTAGCATGATGACATGCCCAGGGTACCGCAGCCTCTGTTGGGGCTACTCAAGATGTTTCAGGAGATGGCATAGAAGCATGACCTGGAAACCTTCGATGAATGCATTGTGCATCTTTAGGAGCCTTTGTGTAGTGTTTATTGTGCTTTGAATAACCATGTTAAACTGTAATGTTGTTGCCTATAACAATGTGCAGCCACTTTAGGTGGCAGACTATTGAAACTTTAAGTCTGTGTAGGCGTAGCCGAAGGTATTTCATTTATACAGTAGATTTTTATTTTTTATGCCTTTTCTATCTACCTGGCACGCTGTATAGCTTTGTTTGTAGCCTATTGCTAAATGTACAGCCCTTTCTCAGCAGGTTCTGATTTGGTTTATTTTGTCGCTCAGCCCCAGTGCATTGATACTTGTCCCACTGATACCACAGTATTTTTTGTTTCTTCCAAAAACACGTTCAAAATGGTTGTGATGAAGGGCATATTTGTTTGGTGCCCTTAGGGAATAATTTAAAGCATTATTTTCTAAAATGTCTGGCCCATGTCCATGTGGACTGGGCGTGTTGTCATTACACTGCGGGTGTGGTCCTATCTACATGCCTCCCCGCAGGCTGGAGTCCGCATCCTTTCGAGAGATCCGGAACATTACAAGATGCAGAATTGAATTCTAAAATTGAAACTACTTCATATTTTTATAATACAGGCATAAATGGATGTCCTAAAAACACTACAACGTGATATTTTCTCCATTTTTATCTCATTGCATCAGTGTCAAAAGGTAAATGTGCAAGGTCTCTAGACTAACCCTGTCTTGATATCCTGTGCACTGAACTGAGCAATGAAAATTATAGAGCGTTAAAATGAGTAGTGCTCTATGTTCTAAGGATAGAAACTGTCTCTTTCTGTGATTGATGAAGGGAGACTAAAGGGGGACAGTGCTGCACTGGAGGCAAATAGCAATTTCTGCTCCTCCATAAACAAATGTGGATTTTTCACATCTTTTATGTGTGCGTCGAAGAAGTAGATATGCGTGGTCCAGCAAGCAATGGGTCCCTCCACCTTATTGGGACTTCCTTGCCGTTTTCAGCCAGTCTATGTTGAAGAAAGTGGTGGGACGTTGGACACTGTGATGCCACAATCCCACTTAACACAAAAGGATCCTCTAGCTATACTGTAAATCAGATCTTAGATATCAACATTTCACCAGCTGGTCAGTTCTTTCAAGCACAGGAATTATCCGTCATTGAGTCTAGTCTTCTGCATCACTTGTGCTGCAAGGGGTGGTCTTGCAAAGTTGTAGATCCAGTGCATCCCACAAGGGCTATCATGGCACCTTGTAGTTCAGTGGGGCTTCCCTTGTGAATCCAGAATCAAGACTAAAGCGTTGAGTGCTCTTCCACCAGTCGACACTGTCCTGCAGGTCTATGTACCTTTACATACAGCGGTGGAAGGTAGTATTTAATTTAAAACATTTTATCCCCTGGAAAATTAACTGCGTTTATAGAGGTAAGTGGACACGAAATAAGCGGGAAAAGATGTTCATATAGTTGGTGGAACAAAATAAAAAAAAGTAAACTGGAATTTCAAACTATTGAGTTGAATCTTCTGTCTTGATTTTACTTGTGTCAAACACATTGGGCAGTAAATAAGGTATTTAGGCCAGCAAGTGCAGTGCAGCCAAGTAGGAAATAAATGGTCATGGGCTAAAGAAAATAAAGGTAGTGGGGATCAAAATGTTTAGGTCGTAGGATATTTTTTCCATCTCCAACTTTTTTTCTCTGCTGTTATTTTCTGCAGACCTTTTGATCAGATAAGCACTTGTCCCCAAGAAGGAGTTTTATAAATTGTCTATTAATTGATCAAACCTTATTAGCTGGTGTGATGGCCATCTTCTTCGTATGACTTTGTGTTACCTACTGAATAGAGACAGTAAAGTCTGCACTATTTATTAAAAAACAATCACAACTTTTAAATTTAATATGGGAAAAATATCGCTTTACTTCCTGTAGAGTTGAGCATCTTTTGTGGGTGTTAAATTATGTACTACTTTTTGAAGTGGTAGATTTTAGTTCTTTTAAGTCAAATAAAAGCGGGTGGGTGACTATGGAAAATAAAAACAATAAAGAATCCCTAAAATTCCCTGTTTTCTGTTTCCCTTGATTTTCTTCTGAAGAATAAGATTCGGAAGTTCACATCTGACGGTCTATTTGATATTGAGTTAATTTTACTCTTTGGGGAGATTTATATACATTGCCTTGCAGCTTAGGTTAGCATTACCTTGGAACCATGTATTCATTGATATGACATTGCACGTGCACAGCCACGCAGTTATAGTTCCACTGAAAATCCTTGCATCCTCTTCCCTGGATACCATTTTTTTTAGTCTGCTGGTTACACATGAGGTTTAAAGTAGGTTGTCCATATTGATTGATCTTCATGCTTGAAATTTCTGTATTCATAGAAGAGATCCCAACTCTTTTGACTTTATATTTTTTTTAAGGTGAATCGATAACACATCCCTTATGTGTATTGTTGCCATAGGTAGTGCACCGTTGGTCACATGGACATTATTTTCACTTTTCGCTCTGAGGTACAAAAGGTATTTGGCCTGCTGCAGTACCATAAACACTATTATAGACTTTTTCTTTGACATAAAGCCTGTAATGTCTTCCTGAGATCATGCAGTAATAATGACTGAATTGCACTGTTCTGTCACCGGTTTATCCTTTTCATTTAAACTATTTTTGTACCATGGTCTTGAACCTCATTTATTGAAGCTGCCATTTTTTTCTTATTTTGTCTCGGATGCCTTAATCTGTTTTGATTGTAGTTGTCATTGTTTTAATAAAATTTTCAACTGCTTTTTTGTTGTGATTTGTCGTCCTGTTTCATGAATTATCCTTGTGAAGTCAACGAGGAAACTGTGGTTACACGCACCCTTTTCCTGGGCGAGGCACATTTTATGCTGTGGTGGTACGTTGGAAATTGTTGATGACTTTAAACTGTAATAGAAATGCATGCAGTCTTTTCTACTTTGGTGTTGTTTTGTCCTGATCACATCAAATTTAATGTTTAATTCTGTAACGGAAGCAAACATGTATTCAAAGACTTAGACAATTTCTACAATTGCCAAACTCTCAAAGTGCAGTGTAGGACATTTCCAGTGTAGACTGTACACTCTTTGCAGAATAGATGCATTTCTCCACCCAAGAGCCTCCACCAACCATGATCCATGTTTAGAATAATTCTCTGCTCGGCTGGACCTATCAAACGTTCTATTACATTTATTTAATACATTGAAAAGGATGCATTCACACAGTATTGTTTTTTTCTAGAGAACATCCCCTTTTCATACATTTTCATTTGTAGGGCATCCCATCACTTTCTCAGCCTATATGCTTTTATCTGTGGTTCTGGTATTTTTAGTGGTTTGTTTAGTGAGCACTTTATTGTCCATTGTTGTATTTAATGATGGTTGGTACTGAAAAGTTAAATGTATCTGACCTCATAAGGGATCTTTGGAGTGTACTGTGCGTATGATTCTGTATTGCAATTTATTTTATTCCACTGGAATAAACGTTTTCTGTTGCTGACCTGAATGGACAGTTCTCTATAGTAGATTCATTAGCAAAGTATATAACTTTGATTCAGTGAATGAGAGTGTGTACTCTTTAGTGTAACTTAGTCTGAAAAGGTGGTAGCAACTCTACTATGTATGGATTTGGTGAGCGATTTTTAGCATGAGGCTGCAGGAAGTCTGTCGTCTGTTGGGAAGCCCAATGTCGTCTGTTGGGAAGCCCAATGTCGTCTGTTGGGAAGCCCAATGTCGTCTGTTGGGAAGCCCAATGTCGTCTGTTGGGAAGCCCAATGTCGTCTGTTGGGAAGCCCAATGTCGTCTGTTGGGAAGCCCAATGTCGTCTGTTGGGAAGCCCAATGTCGTCTGTTGGGAAGCCCAATGTCTTCTGTTGGGAAGCCCAATGTCTTCTGTTGGGAAGCCCAATGTCTTCTGTTGGGAAGCCCAATGTCTTCTGTTGGGAAGCCCAATGTCTTCTGTTGGGAAGCCCAATGTCTTCTGTTGGGAAGCCCAAGGGCTTCTGTTGGGAAGCCCAAGGGCTTCTGTTGGGGTAGAACACATTTACGTATGGACATGAGTGCATGATATACCACGTTGGCTTGTACATACTTTTCAGAGTTTGAGACTGATTCACATTTTAGAAGAGTGGTGGTTGCCCTACAAAGTCTGTCTAGTATGTGCGGAAGGCTGACCGTGTTGCTTGTGGTATTAAGTGCTTGGGTTTAGTTGTGACTTTTGTTCTCTTTTTTTAAGAGAAAGCTTTTCCTCTGGTAAGTGCTCTAGCTGACCATTATCATGAAGCCCTGACTCCTGTACAGTGCATTGCAAAGGTGTCTGATACATATGGAGTCCTCGGCTGGGTTTTCTGAGTGCGACACTTCAGCATGCAGGCATCATGACAGAATGAAAACTGAAGCCCATTCGAGATCGGCCATGCTGCACACGGAAGACCAGCTCTCCACATTCCATCTGCAGCTTTCAGACATACCGTAGGGGACTCTAGGGAAAGAATCCTATATTTTACAAGTCAATAGAGCGACTGCCATACTACCTGCATTGCATCGGTTTTGTAAAAGATTGTCTCTAACAGAATACATGCTATTGTTAGTGGCCAGCAGCATCTAGACATCATTCATTGATCGCCGCATCCGGCTTTGCAGCAAGGCGTTTTGGTGACCCTCACTTTCATTGCTAAGAACGCAGCCATCTTTAAAAAAAAAAAAGGTAATGTGCTCTATCCTCTGATACACAATTCAGTCAGTCACTAAGGTGTTTAAGATTTTCTTGCAGTTATAAATGTTAGAAATACGCCTTTTGTGTGGTCAACCCGCATTTTTCACCTTTTACTGGACCATGTATTTTTGCTGGCTTTAGAACTCTTCACTATAGCCCTGCTAAATAGTTGTAAATTACCTGTGCCCCCTTTTAAACATGGGTGAATTGGTATACTCCTACTTGGCATATTTAATTTGCCTATAAGTCCCCAGTGTATGGTACAAAGTGTACTCGGGCCCTGGAAGTTAAATGCCACTAGTTGACTGCAGCACCTATTGAGCCATCCACTACAGTGGCAGCGCAAACATGACATCAGGCCTACCGTTGAAGACTGACTGTTTCAGTGTAAATGATATACGACCTGTCAAACCTTTTTGACAGGTAAAAATCTCCCTTTAAATATTAAGTCACCCCTAGGTAGGCCTTGCAGCCCACAGGCCAGGTTGCTTTGTATTTAAAAGTAAGGCATGCAGAAATTTTATGTTGGTGTCCTTACAGTAGCTAGCACACAAAGGCTGTTTTAACTGTGGTAGGCCTATCTGTCCTATATAGAAAACAGTATAGATTACAATTCTAATACTACATTTCCGGAAGGGGGCCAGTTAGGAAAATAATTAAACATGCCTTATTATTAGCGGTTAAAAATCCAATTCAATAGTGAAGTCGGATTTTAAAGAAAAAGTAACTTTAAGAAAGTTACCTTTTCCCTGCCTGAGGTTCCTGGAGGATAATTTGCATTGGCTCGCCGGCTTCTCCCAGACGGAAATTAGCCTTGGAGTAAGTGTGAAATGTCTCCCAGGAGCAAACACTAGGCTGGGAGAGAAGGGGAGATGAGTTGATTGTGAGGGAGGATGTACAATTACACAGGTTGTAGAGTTGATGACTTTGTGATGGGATGAAAAAATGTACGTAGGGGTGAGCAAGTATTGGGTTGGTGGGTGCTTAGAGTAGGGGTCATGATCTAACTGATATAAGCTACCCTGCTCCTAACAATCATGTGACAAAAGGTAGGCATGGGCAAGGGTTTTCTTGTAGCATGGACAAAGGAATACAACTTCAATAGGGAGTCAAATAGCACTCCAAAGTTTGTGGGTGTGGGGACAGGTGTGGAATTGAGAGAGGGAGCTTTTAAAGCCAGCGACAGACTGTATAATAAGTGTTGAATGAAGGCATTTATAAAGCGCATCGTTCACTCCGAGGAGCATCTTGGCGCTGCCGGATACGGGGAAGTCTGAGGTGAGTAGATTAGTGAATCCAGTGGGGTGTAAGGATCAGATGAGTGATTGCACTGTGTGGTCCGGGGCAGCACAAATCCAGGTTTTCAGGAGTTTCTTGAACATATGTTCAGACTGCGCCAGTCTCAGCTGGGTGGGCAAGCTATTCCAGGCTTAAATTTCTAGGACTGCCATTGACTTTCCCCCTCTCGATGTCAGGTGTAAAGGGGGAGGTGCTACAAGTTTTTCCGAGGACTATCGCAGGGGCAGTTTAGTGATGGATGGTTTGATTCTGGACCTTAGGTATTTTGGTCCTGTTGGTATTAAAGATGATTACTAAGATTTTATAGAGAATCCTTTTGTGTATAGGCTGCCAGTGGAGTGCTTTGAGTGCTGCTGTGGCACAGGACCCCCTAGGCAGTTGTAGTATCAGTCGGGCTGCCAGTTTTAGACTATTTGTAGTATTTTTGCTCCTACGCAAAGGCTGTTGCAGTAATCCAAGTGTGACAGAATTAATCCTACAGCAACTGTTTTCCTAGCAGTGACAGGGAGTAAATAAAAAAAAAATGTAAGGGTTTTTATCATGTGGAAGCACCTGCCTGCCACAGAAAGGGCTTGCTGGTGGAAGAATAGTGCATAGTTTAATCTAATCCCTAGGTTCCTCACAGTATCTACTGTATTAGGAGGTGGGGCCGTATCACTCGGCCAGCACTGTTTGGGCATGAAGAGGTTAGATTTCCCAAGCAACATGATTTCCGGTTTCTAGCTATTACATTTGAGGCGGTTTGATTTCATCCAATCCATGACTGCTGATAGACAGTGCTGTAATTTTTATTCAGTTGCAGTGGAATTTTTTGTCCAGGGTGAGGATTAGCTGGGTGTCATCCGCTTACGAGAGAGACTCGATGTCAAAGGATGCAATCGGGTTCAGCAGTGGTATCATATAGAGATTAAAAAGTGTTGGACTCTGGGCCGAGCACCAAGGGACTCCAGATGGCAACAGTTTTTCTGTTGATTTGTGGTTGCCTAAGGTTACTATTTGTCACCTGTTTTCCAGAAAAGATGTTAACCAGGTTAATGCCATGTGAGGGATGCCACTATCCGCTAACCTGTCTCTCAAAATGTCATGGGAGACCGTATCGAATGCGGCCGATGGGTCCAACAGAATCAGTACTGCATCTTCTCCTTGATCTAGGGAAAATGTTAAGGTTTCCGTTGTATGAAGCAGCATTGATTCTTTTGAGTGACCAGGCCTAAAACCAGTTTGCTTGTGATGTAGGATATTGGCTTCCTGCAGAAAATCATTTAGTTGTGTGTTGACTAGTTTCTCTGCTAGTTTACTCAGTCATGGTAGCAGCGAGATGGGTCTGAGATTAAAGAGAGTGGTCGAGTCTGGTAACGTCTCTTTTTTTGGGGGGTTTAACAGAAGCAATTTTCCAATTATCAGGAACTATTGCTAGCTTGAAGGAGGAGTTGATTATTTGGTTGATAGTAGAGTTTATGATGTCAATGAGTGCATGTAAAATCTTCGGGGACAGGGATCAACAAGGGAACCTGATTTGTAGGAGACTGTTCAAGACTGATCTTCTTAAAACAGTTGACCTCTGTTCTCTAGGATAACTGCTTCTATAGGGAGATCTTTTTCTTAAAGTCTTTTTTTAAGTCCACAATTTTCTTGTCGCAAAACTCTGCAATCTGATCACATAAATCTTGTGATGGAGTAATTTCATGTTCTAGCATTTTTGGATCAGTGAAAGATTTTGAGTTTGAATATAGTTTTTTGATTGGACGCTGCCTGGTTGATGAGATTGGAGTAGTGTGCCTTCTTTTCTATTCTGATTTGCTGCTGATAATGTTTGAGAGCTGTTTTAAAGTGTGAAAGCCCTACTGATTTGTAATTTTTCCTCCATATGTGTTGCAATTTTTTTGCATTGGCCTTGTTCTTTTAGCCGAGAGGTAAACCAGGGCGCAGAGTTTTAATTGAGGGGACTTTTACTGGGAGGGGCGGGATGCTCCAAAATGTTTGCTAGTGAGGACATCCAATCATTGAAAATGTGGGTATCTGCAGAGGGGGTCCCCTGTTAGGGTAGGTTTACCTAGTTCTGCCGTAGCCTGCAGGTTAGGACTAGTTGGCATTTTATTCCACATTCGTCTGTGTGCTGCCAGATTGACTGGAGTTTTTCACAAATTGTGTGATGGAACAGCCATACCTGAAAGGTTTAAACTTCTGTTCCGACCAAGTTATGGTAACCGGCGGGTCTACTCTAAGAATGGTGGCGTGTTCAGTGCAAGAGAGGGCGGCAGGGGGCGGCCATACAGGGCCGGGGGCGTGTTCAGTGTGTAAGATGTGGGTTTGGGTTAAGAGAAGGGGCAGAGAGAACGTTTTTGAGTGTCTTTATATGGGCGATAGAACAATCCACAGAAATGAAATATATAAAATACCAGAATTTGTAACGCGCACAGCTACCTCCGGAGAGGTGTCCTGGCGCTGGGGGCCGTTGGGAAGATTAAGCGAGCTTTTGCCCAGAGTCACAAGGTGCTGGGTCAACCTGCCACCAGTGATCGAACCGTGTGCCCCTGTGTTCTAGAGTCACCCACCCTGGCCGCTGCACCACACATCTTACTGAAAAATAAGCTAACCAGGGAAGGAGGCATATAGCGAGAATGATGGGAGCAGAAGAAAAGGAGTATTGGCTTCATGCTCTCCAGATCAGGCGCCCAGCTACTTCCCAAATGGCAACACCCCTCCTAAAATCTAATATGGGGCATCCTCCACACTCAATGCCTCTCCCATTCGCACATGATGGTGTAAGCAGCGACATTGCTTAATCGCTGCTAGGATCTCCTGCGAGCTTGCAACAAGGCCAATGCTCTGTAGTTAGAGCAGAAAAGGTTTTTAGCATATCAAGTTCTGACACCAGCCTCATTAACTCTGTTGAAACATTGAGGATGTTTTTCTTGTGTTGCTCTTTGTGGGCTCTGGAAAGAAGAGGAGCCTTAGCTAGAATTGAGTTTTCCCTTCTTGGAGGGTTTCCTTTCTATCTTTGCTCTTTTTGTCCCTGTGGAATGTCATTTCTTTGGGGAGGCAGATGTCACCACCAGTTCTTGTTCTAATAAAAGCACTGCACCGATTGGCTAGGCAGGCTTTGTTTGCCCAATGTACTTTGCTGCCTGACCATCAGAGCACTTTATCTCCTTACTGCTTGGCCAGGAGCGTTGTACCCTTGCGGGCCAGCTATCCTCAAGTCAGCAAGTCTGCCTGTGTCCCTCCTGTTTTCTTAATTCGCTTTAATATTACAGTTTAGACGCAACTATAAAAGTGTACATTTTTGTGTACCTAAAGAAACAAGTGAAGGCCTGGTCCTTGACACTCTTGTGGCAAACTCAGAATCTTTGAACTTTGGCGTGGTCACGTCTCTTTTTAGGATCAACATCTGCTGAGGTCCTGAGCCAAAAACGACTTCGTAAACCGGTATTGCTCAATAGACCACAAATACTGGTTTGTGGCAGATTTCCTATTTCAGTAATGGGAATTTCCATGCATTGATCGGTTTTGCTCATGGTAGTTTCAAAATGTGAAATCTGTGCACCAAGCCACTGAAACCCACCAAGATCTGTTTTTGTTTTCCTCAAACTATCGCTGGAGGGTGAAATCACATTACTTTTGCATTTCCACTTTTTCTGGGGGGCAGTACCTTTTCACTTTTCATTCCAAACCCGACATTCGTTTTTTATATGGCTGTCCTGTGTTTTTTAAACATTGCACTTGTTGCTTCTGTCTGCCATAGGGTTCAAGTGTTGGGTTGTTTGTTGCCTTTTTTTTCCTGCTGATCCACTCTGAGGTTGCTTCTCAGTAATTTTCATCTCGTATATTCCTGTAATACATTTTTTGTAAGGGATTGGTACACCAAACTACCTCTTTGATTGACACTGCAGCGGGCTTCAACAAACGGTATTTGATTTGCCTCTCGAGGGAGGGTGACCTCTGGGTTGGAGGAGACGTACGAGCATTTGCGACCCTGCAAAAGGAATACTGGCTGCCATAATCTGAAGCCTTTCCATACCTACAAGTCCGCGCTGGGAGCAGTGCTACCAAAAGGAGAGGAACTTCTGAATCCTCTCTGTTAGAGGACAGACTACTAGACGACCACTTGGAAAAGAAGGCGTTCTCGCTAGTGTACCGTAAGATCATGAATAATTCCGCAGACCTAGTAGACCTCCGAGCTCGCTGGGAAAGAGATGTGGAACATGTAGATGATGACAAATGGCAGGAGGCATTGGCCTGCCCCAAAGAAAAAGCCATACGTTCACGCTTTAGGTTTGGTACAGCTAAAGATCCTGCACGTTTTTTACCTCACTGCATTAGTAAAAATGGAAAGATCGGGCTCCCTGATGTGCTTGAGGAGCTTTTGAAAGGAATGCACCTTCTTCCACATGACATGGTAGTGTCCAGTGCTGCAGGAATATTGGGAGGCAGTGCTGACCTGTATGCCTGAGGTTTATGATGTAGACACAACTAAGTCGCCAAAGTGGTGCCTGCTGAATATATGGGGTGAGACGACTCCCAAGTAAAGAATGTCTCTGAGTGACACTGGGGTTCATGGTGGCCAAACGCAATATTGCTGAGTTATGGAGCGCCAAAGCAGCCCCTTTACTGAGTGAATGGACGAAGGATATGGACTGGTGCATGCTGGCAGAGAGGACGGTATATGAGAGTAGGGGCTGTCCCAACAAATGGTCTAAAATCTGGGGGAAATTTAATGAATACCGGGGAATGCTCTGCACTCCAGTGCCCCAACGGAGTCAAAGGGGACTGTTTGACACCTGATGGGGGATATAGAAACCCAGGGTATTGAAGGGGGTGGGGTATGGAGGAAGAACTCAGATGTGTATAAAAACACAGTAGACACAACCGCCTTATTGTCGGACACTGTCGTAACATGTATAGTGAATGCGAGTGCCATCGTACTGTAATGTGTATTTTATGCAATAAAGAGATTTATTTTTTTTAAACTACTTCTGTTTCTTCTCTGTGGATCAACCTCCTCTATTTAAGCATGAAGAATGCTGTTGTGGGATAAACATTGGCTTCGCTTTTCAGTGCTAGTCTAAAGTTTGCTTCCCTCTCTTCTAGGTCCTTCACTTCCACTGAGGAGCTCACACATGTTCAAGTTCCTCTTTAGAGGCAGAGATGGCAGCATAGCTATTCGTGTAAGACTCATTCACTCTGTATAAGGTGATTTCAGTATTTCCACAAGTGCTTCTGCCCTGGTACTATTCTATAGATGTCAAGTGTTCCTGGGGTGGCTAGGCTATTCCTGAATCCACCACTCGAGTCAGTTTCCAGCTAAATCCTCTTCCTTGCCTGCAAACGTCTTCAGCACCAATCACTGGACCTGTTTGAGAGAAAATAGAAACCAAAAACAGCATTTATTTCCAAAACGTTAGCACTCCCTGCCACCTCTGTTAACTTCTCTCATTGACCAACAATGGCCATGTGATGATGTTTACAGGGCCTGTCCTTCCTACTTATCAACCAGTGGGGATCCGGTCTGGGGTGGTGGGTTAATCTTCTAAGTGCCCACTCTTTGTGGGCTCATCTTCTAAGTGGCCACTCTTATTTGTGCTGGCTTGAAAGGGTTAAAATATACACCACCTCAATAGGGCATAAAACTGGTGGCTCCCTCCCCAGCGTTCATAAGACAACTTGGGCCGCCATTGGACGGGACATAGCCCCTGTGAGCTGATTCTAAGCCCACGCGAAGCAGTTGTGTCTAGCATCGACTAGGGTGGGCAGGGGTATACAAAGAGTCTTCAAAGTATTTCAAGAGTCTTCAGCGTCTTGTAGAACTGAAGGAGAGGAGGCTCTGATGTGTAGTGGGAAATAATTCCACACTTTACGAGCGTGGTAGGAGAAGGCCCGGCCTTATTTCTGTGCATGTGTGGGATATGTGCAAATAGGAGTCCGGCTCCTTGGAGGGTTTATGGAAGGAGATGTCATTTTTTTGATAGGTGAGGCTTATGTTTGTTTCCTCGGAAGTGTGAGTCCGCAGTTCGAAGTGTGCAAATTTCTGTATTAGTAGCTAGTAAAGGCCCCTAAGATGTGACGTCAGAGGTTGAGGCAGAGTGGCTACCGAGTTCTGGATGGTTTGAAGTCTTTTGGTGAGCTGCTTGCCAATTCCCACGTGGAGAATGTTCCCATAGTCAAGCTTGCTGGTAACAGTGTGCTGTGACTGTGCTGACTTGTTTGGTCATGTCCAGTGTTTTGTTAATGAGGAGCCTGAGGTTCAAGGCTTCGGTGTGTTCCTTGTTTGGGGCCCTTGCCGGAATGGTGGAATCTTTTAACAAGGCCAAGATCTCCTTACTGCTGCCGGAGCTTGTCCTCATGCGCTTAGCAAGTGCAGCATGTTTGGTGTTCTGGATCTGTTGGTGGTATCGTGCGGGGGAAGAGGGGGGATTTGGAAGTGCTTTTTCTGCAGTGTCTTGGCTCATTCTCCATGTGGTGGTCCAGTTTTACTGTGACCTGTTTTTCCAGTTCTGGCTGACAAATGCAGTGGTAGTAGGTGGTACGGGACTGGGGTACCGGATCTGATGTGGGTATGGTCTGTCCAGGAGATTGATCAATGGCTTATCAGCTGAGGTGTTGCTGAAGGAAGTGAAAATCTACCATCAGTTTCGGGTGGGTGCATTGCCGGTGAATGTATCACTAAAGGTTGGAAAACGAGTACTATGGACTATTGTAGATGGTGCCCTGGCCACAAGGAAACAATAGGACACTTCTTGTTTGCTTGCCCTAGATATCTACTACCTAGAGCCAAATGGTTAAAGCCACTGTTCCAGCGCATGCCCATAAGAAAATCCGAAGATGCTATTCGTGTATTAACAACTAACACCTCTGAGTTCATTTCAGTGTGCCTGGCTAAATACCTGGGATGGGCTTGGACATTAAGGTCGAAACCATAGCACAATTACTGTACTGACCATGCAAATGCTCCTCCATGATGTACCGAGCTCTACCAAAACAGGCTGTTCATTCCTGCTCATGCTATCGAAAATTGTTTGGAATCTAACTGTAAACTCTTCCGTTTTCTTTATTTATGAGCTTAATTTAAGTAATTTTCTCCTCAGGTTTGTCTTTTTTGTTATTTAATACTAGTTTTATGAACTTAAAGTTATGTATTTTTAATCAAGCAATGTTTGTTAATGTCTGTCTTTTATGATTTTTTATGAATCGAAATAAAGACTTTAAAACCTGAACCTGAAAATCGGATTCCTGGTTGCTACCAGACACAGCCTTTGTGTAGTGATGCCCCTCACAGCAGGATAATGTTATGAGTGGAGCACCCACCAGGGGGTACACAAAGATGAGTAATCTGCTGCTATCTACAATCAGCCTGGATGAAAATATGATCAAGGAAGATAAAAGCGTGGGCCTCTCGGGGTCCCCTTCACCCTGCTCAACAAACTGCAGTCCCAACTCTTGACCCCATCATATACCAAAAAGTAGTGCTTTCAAGAAGTGTAATCAGCAGCTTCTTGCTAACATTCTCTTGATTGAATTTCTAAAGGCAGCCCTTTCTCGATCTCCGCCCTCCAGCCACATAAATACAGGCAATACATTTCCACTGTCTGGGCAAGCTGTCCTCACCCTCCATTTTGTGCTATGTCAAACCAGAGGCATACAAAATGGATCCCACTTTGCTTTGTAACTAATAGTGTGAATCAAACTTGAGGAGGAACATCAGAATACATCTGCCTCAGCATTTGCAAAACCACTCTCTTGATGATTGCATTAGTTAGCCATCTATTTTCTCACATCGCTATGATCTTAATGTTAAAGCTTCCGTTGAGCATAGCGTAATGTTCTCAAGATTTTCCTTTTAAAAGCATCCCATCATTACTTTACATTTCCAACCCCTGAAGGCTAGCGATGAGCGGACTGCTAGCCTTGAGACAGAACAGTGCATGGTTGAAACTATTTTGTGAAGCATTACAATACTAAAGCATTTATTAATAAATACAGCATTAAGTTAAATCTCCTGATACACATCATCAAACCTTACTGTACACAAGGGCCTGAATGCCTATACAGTACCAAATATATCTTCCCTTGCAAATATTTTTCCTACAGCCTTGTCCCTTCAAATTCCATGCTATCACAAAAAAGCATCTGCTGTATTTTAAAAATCCAGCTTGAAAATTGATTGTTGCTCCAAACTACTGATTGTCGAGTTTATTTTTTTCTTTTAACTCACCCTGTCCTCCCCTTCTATTCTTCCCAGGCCCCCCTGTCTCTGAGTCACGTTCATGTTTGCGCTAATCTTTGTTAATGTATTTCTGCAAATTGACCACTCATTTAAAACATGACAATCTCTCCTTCATCGAAGTCATGCTGCTGCAAACTAGCTATCTAACCTTCTCCTGCGCATCTATTAACCCCCACTGCATTGAACATACATAACCCTACCCCCTCGGCTGCAATAAAGTAAAGTAAAGTCCACATTTGTAAAGCGCACAATCACCCGTAATGGTCTCTAGGCGCTGGGGGGCCATCGGGAAGATTAAGCGAGCTATTGCCCAGAGTCACATGGTGCTGGGCTGACCTGCCGCCGGAGCCGGGGATCGAACCGTGGTCCCCAGATTCCAGCGTCAGTCGCCCTGGCCGCGGCGCCACACCTCTTCCACTATAATGATCCCTCCTAACTTAATTTAATCTTCAGCAGAGATACTGGAGTGACTGCATAGAATAATTGCTTAAATGCACAAGATTAATCCCTATAACCAACAAAATTTGGATGAACTAACTAATGAAACTGGTTTAACCAAAAATCCATGCATTCTGGATCTGTGCGCTTCCTGATGTAAAGCGCTTCAATGGGGTAGTAAGCGTTCTGCAAATGCAGTTAAAATCTAAGCACGACTGTTGGAAAACGAGGCAGCATCTGTGAGGCCTGCACAAATTACATGACACATTTGTCCTTCACTGGGAACCAAACACCCTAGGGCAGCGCCTGACTCTCAGAGGGTAGCGTTGCAAAGCAGTCTGAGGCTTACTCAAGGGAGGTGGTGTGGGCTAGTAATCGCCATTTGCAGGTGCGCAAAAATAACACTCAATAATTGATTGTCCAGTCTGTACTTTGCTTTATAAAAGTAAGAGTACATTTATTAAACACACACACCACTCAATACTATACACCAATTTACAAATATACATAAGCTGTTGGAATTACTTTGTGACATTGCATAACATCTCCACCCCTCCCGCAGGGGGGGTGGGGTCTAGTACCACCACTCCCATGTATGCACATCATCTTGCCCCCAATGCAATTAGTTGAACCTATCCTGCAGCGAGGGCCCTGTGCACTGGCACCATCCCAGTGCCGTCGCCCTCCCATTACCTCAACAAGCATTAAGCAGGGATACACCTGCCTTGGTGACACATGACCCTGACCAAGCATCTCCTACTGACCCTAAAGTATACACCTCTACATCTTAAGGGCTAACAGTCTGCGGTCTTCACCTAAGCGCAGCAGCAAGACTACATGTTTACGCACACTTTAGAATGACAGTACTCAGCACATTTGGATATCATTAAAAATGCATTGCAATTACAGCCCCTAAAGGCATCACAGATGATCAAAGGATTAAGTTGTAAATACCGTCAGACACCCTAGCAGGAGTGTCTAGCCACTTAAATCCACTTTGCTTGTGACATCACCTTACACCAGTACTTCACATTTAACATCAGTCCCTCTAAAAGAAATAACCACTTATAAATGCATTTCAGTGCAATTACGCCATTTCACCTCCAGGGGATGCCCTGCTTGAGACATCTCCAACTCAGCGCTTCAATCTTTGATGCACTTCTCAATGAACCCCCAGCTGTAGAACAAAAGTTCCAGCCTAGGAGGTGATGCAATCTTCGCTGAGAGTTGAGGGGTTATTCCTTTTAAATCCGCAAGAAACTTAGGGTGGGACTTAGCTTTGTGCTCGGGCTAGACTGCGCTACTCCAGCAGCTCCCCCCCCCGGCACCTTTTCACACTCAAGGGTGACCCCTCTCCTCTGGGGGCCACCAAAATGCCAAAAACAATCAATTCCTCATGCCTTGCAAGGCATCATGGGGCGCTTCAAGCTCCTGCCGCTTTCTGGGGCCTCGGTGGGGGGCCCGGTCCCACCTGGACCCCCGGGTAAGGATATGCGACGCAGGGAGCCCACACCCGGCCGCTCCGCACTTTGGTTGGGGGCCCGGTCCCACCCGGGCCCCTGGCTCCTCCTTCCTTGTCCGGGGCCCCGGTCCCACCCGGGACCCCACAGGCTCTCCACGTTGGAGGGCAGTCCCCGTGACCTGCCCCACCCCGGGGGCCTTTCCTGGACCAGCGCCGGAGCCTCATGCGCTTCGCTGTCAGGGGGCCACAGGTCCAAGGTCTCTCACCTTCTGGGGGCCATATCTCAGCCCCTGAATGTCCGATCTGCCCCACTTTTTGCATCTTCTTGCTCCTGGCGGCGCCCCGCAGCCACTGGGAGCACTCTCCTCCACTCTCCGGGTCTCCAAGAGGGTGCACTCTGCAGGGAGCAGTCTGCACTGGCTCCCTGCGCCAGCCTTTCGCCTGGCTCTCCTCCTGCGCCTTTCTTCTCCCTGCGCAGAGGCCCCTGCTTCTGTGCACCGGTCCTGGGCGCTTCTTCTGGTGCTGTTAGGGGCCTGGGTGACAGTCAGGGGGTCTCTCCTTCCAACTGCCCATTGCCAGGCTCCACCACCTTCCACCTCAGCAGACCACACCCCAGAGAGAGCTTCTCTTCCTGTGCAAGTACTTTTTAAAAGTTGAGTAGGGGGCTGGCAGAAAGTCTATGTGGGTCCTATCAAACAGCGACACATCACTTCCCTGCCCCTGCTCCCTCCTTCTTGTCTAGCCTCTTGGTTTGTTCAAAATGGAGTCGTCCAGTGTCTCTGGCCACATGGCCTCTGAAACCCAACTCTTTCCTTCTTGGTGCAGCCTGGTGCCTGGCACCCAGTGACAGCTGCTAATTGATGAGCCTGTAGCCCCACCCATCTTCTTCTTTGTGGAGAGGAGGCCTTAGCTTGTGGAAGAAAGGTTATCAATCCATCCAGCTGAGGTCAACCCTCAGCCTGGGTCGGGTCATGGCTGGCTCAGAGAAATATGACAGTTCTGTATGACCCAAAAGCAGTACAAATATGACTTTGGACTCTGCAGAATACTTATTTTCACCTACTCTACAATGGACTTTAGTGCATGTCTGGAATCTGTAGGCTTTGTGGAAGTCATTTTAGCCATGGGCCCCACATCCCCATAGGGGAATAATGAAGTGAAAACACAGTAAAACGCACTGACTTTCCCTGGCATGTTCCTTCCCAGGGTATAAAGCCTATTGCATGTCACCACTCAATTATGCATAAGTCCTGCCACACCATTCACTCTGTAGCTGCTCCTGGACTGCGAATGCTAGGAATCTCCCCTGCTCAGCTCCTACACGTGTGCACACACATGTACACCCATGTCTGCATGTAACCAGCACGGTGTCCCATACTACAGCTGCTGCGCAGCGGCCTAGTCAAGCCAGGCGGACACCAGTAAAATCTCCATGCAGTCTCCTTCATTATGAGATCACTGTGGGTAAGTCCCAGATTATGAGGCTCCCCCACAGTAAAAGCTCGACAATTAGGTGCTCAAAAAGCGAAAAATCCGGGCGGCCCTAGTGTCAGGACCACCTTCTAACAACGACTTTAAGACTAATTATATGAGACATAGATATTGACTGCCAAAAATCAATTGCAGATGTCCGTAATGAGCAGAACTCTATTCATAGCCATTAAGCAATGCATTCTCTCTCTATCATACCCCTACTTCCATATTTTAAAATTGTTTACTCTCATCATCAATGTATGTGTTGAAATTTGTAAAACTTCAGAATAAGCCGCACCATACTCCCCTCCCCCAAAAGATATATTCAGATGGGCAACCATCCACCCCCTTTATGTACAGCATCAGTTCACATGTTTTACTTTCAGCAAATACCCCTAAAAACTAGTCACTCCTGTTCTCCACTATGACGATTGGGTAAGAGACGTTAGTTCCTCTGCCATAGCTAATTCCTCGTCTGCCTTTAGGTTGTATGTTTTTTTAGGCTGTGTTCGCACTTCTGCTGATTTTTCCTATTACCAATTCAAATGATGGAGCCAGCAGTGGAAGGAGTGAACCTTTGTTCCATAGGGGGGGGTGGGGGTGGGTGTATGTGGGTGTGTGGAGGGGAGAAGGGGGAAGTGTCTTGCTTGCAGTATGCACTGTTTCCACTCGACTTTTCAAAATGGGTAGTGTCAGTTTGGGTAGTGTATACAGCACTGAAGGTAGTGCTGCCAGGTGGAACTCTGCCCAACTCTGTAACGGGTGCCACGATCCTTGTTAACCACATCAGGAGGCAATAATTTGTGACACAATCTTGAAAATTGCAAATGAGGTAGGACCTGGAAGCAAGATCTCCAGTTAACTCCTCTGGAATAGTATCCTCCGACAAATAGGGCTCTTGACTTCTTCCCTGTAGTTTACAAAGGCGTGAAAGGCTCCTTCTTTTAAAGAGAATATGCTTTAGTACATTTAACAAATATCACATGAGATTGTACAGAATCTCCTCTCACCGGTCTAGCATTTGGCAAAGGCCCCTTCGACCACTTGCCAGTATTACTGACATCAGAGGAAATTCAGCTCTGTAGTGGACCATCACTAAGGACACAGCACTCCTTGGGGCTTCCAGCTGTTGGAGCATATCATTTTCCTGCTTTATGGACTTGATTTAAATGAAAAATGTTGCCAAAAGCCTACAAAATGTTGGCTCAAATACTGTGGATAAATCTTCCACTCCCTGGGTCGACTCCCCAGTGCGTAGAATACGACTGCTTCGGTAGTGATAATGCCTGTTCTGACCGGTTGCTCCCCACTACATCAGGAGGGAGTTCTCAAAGCCTACCCCGTGGGTCTTCGTAGGACTCCCATTCTAATTTTCTGCTCTGTGTTCAGTCCTGAGTGGACACCTCAGACCATATAGTATTGCTGGTTAGAAGAAGTGGCTGCTTTGTGAACTTTTAAGAGCATTTACTATGGCTGGTTGCATAACGGCTACTCTGCTGCAGGTCCTGGATAGGACTCCTTTAAGTTGATAGTATAGATCGAAGTGTCACAGGAGGAGGGACATAGCACCAAATGGCTACAGACGACGCCCACATAAACAAGCATTGGCATAGCCAATAGGTCTTGCCTTTGTGTTTAGCCAGAACTTTTATCTATGTTGTAGAGCATTGTGGCTGCTGTGCATCATGTTGAAATGTTATAATAAAGTATTAAGCAAGCCTTTTTACAAACCAAGATGACATTATACACAACTCAAGAACCTGATTAAAAAAAAGATTTTGAGTGTATTTATATTGCATTGAGTAGAGTGTAGTTATGTGGCGTGTTATTATGTGGCACTGAGTGATATTATGTGGAGTGTATTTATATTGCATTGAGTAGAGTGTGGTTATTATGTGGCGCTGAGTGGTATTATGTGGACTGTATGTTGCATTCTGTAGAGTGTAGTTATGTGGCACTGAGTGGTATTATTTGGCGTGTTACATTGAGTGCAGTGTAATTATGTAGCACATAATTATGTGGCACAGAGTGGTATTTTGTGGTGTATTTATGTTACATTGAGTAGAGTGTAATTATGTGGCGTGTAATTACGTGGCACTTAGTGGTATTATGTGGAGTGAAAAGGCGCAGGGTCAAAGAGTCACACATGGGGAAAGTAAGGAAGAGACAAATGGAGAAACAGATGAGACCATCACATTGCATACTTAAATTGGATCCTGTGCTTACCTTTCGGGTGCTAGGATCAACCTGCGGATGGAGCTGGTGTTGCAGGCCGATGGAAATCAAGCTGGTCGTGAAGATGGAGGCAGGTGTGGTGATGGAGCTGCTGCTGACCAAATCCAAGCGGCGAAGAAGGGGCTGTGGGCCAAGTAGAAGTGCAAGCTGCGTCCTGAGAAGAGGCTGCTGCGGAGAGGATGTTCTCAGGCAGAGAAGAGGCTGTGGCGGAGAGGACGCCCTCTGGTAGTGAAGAGGCTCCCGAGCAAGAAGAGGCTGCGGTGGATGAGTAGAGGCTGCAGGGGAGGGTGTGCTCAGCTACTGAAGAGGCTCCAGGGAGAGAAAAGACTGCGGCGGAGAGGATACCCTCCAGCAGTGAAGATTCTCCGGGTCGATTACAGACTGCGGGCGGAGAGGACGAGAGGACGTCGTCGGCAGTACGGTCACAGGAAGCTTCCCAAAATGTTCTTTAAAAGTCAGTTGTAAAAGCGCTTACAGCTCACTTTTAAAGGGCCTGTGCTTCCCGCCGGGTGACGTGTGTGACATCACAGAGGCGGGCAATTCAGAGGCAAGTAGTAAACAGAAGATGGTTGCAGGAGCAAATGTAGTAAATACATATTGAATACGTATGCTCCTGCGGCCATCTTCTCTGTTTACTTCCAGGAAATGGCAGATGGCAAGACCAGGTCTGCGGGTTGCAAATGAAGGCCAACTGGGCCGCTAGCGGCCCGCTGGCTGTATTATGAGTACCCGTGATCTAGTGCATTCAGATACCAGCATTTCAAGGCCAATGACCACCATCAACGATATTTGGTCTCTACCACCAGTTACAGGCCACTTCAAGTGTGGCAGTTGTATAAACTGTCAGTATACATCTAATACTAAACATTTCACACATGGTGATGTTACCTTTACACTGCAGGATCACACTAATTGTGCCACCTCAAATGTCATCTACTGTATATGGTGCCCATGTAACCAAATATACATAGTGCAGACCACTCAACCGGTGAAGGCACGAATCAGCCAACACAGAAGCAGGATCCATTGTTTGGTTGAAAATGCACAGCTGGTTCAACATTATAAAGAGAAATCTCACAGTGCTGATGAAATATACTGGCAAGTGATCGAAAATGCTAAAATTCCTCCAAGAGGAGGTAACAGCTCAATGATTCTTCAATCATTAGAATGCAGATGGATTGACCAATGTGATTCTATAAGGAAAGGGTTAAATAGTCTTGAGGAATGGCGGAAATTGATTATCTGAACTGATATTGGTACATTATGATAAGGGCACCCGTTCCTGATCTCCAGCACAGATATCCCCAATAACATCCTTCACAGGTATACAGTGGACCTCTCACGGAAAGTTGGGTAGAACTGTATAATTTACCATATAGTTGTATAAATGTAGCCCTAATCTTATTATATGTTTGTTGCAATTCTAAAAAGTTATACCATGAATATGCTTGTATACTACTGGTTCATAGTCCCTTGGAGTTGAATGCAATATTGTGAAGAAGTCTTATATTGAAGTATTTGAGTCTCATACGATTACAGTGATGTACTAGTTATAATACTGGTTGTTGACTCTTACACACTCGTGTAGAACAAAAATTTGTTTTTTTAAATCACGCCAGATATCTATTGGTGCAGTAGTCTGTAAATGCACAGAACCTCATGGGTCCCCCTTTAATTCACCTTTTATCCCAACTCTGATATTTTGCTCCTTGCCGTGGTACTGTGAAACCTCATCTACTAAACAATTAGTAGGATGCAAGTTTTGTCTACTAATCCATTGTTTTTAAATTGGGAATCCATGCATAGTGTAGTTGACGTTTATACCAGTCCCCTACATTATACAGCTGGTTATCCTTAATTTGCCTTGTTCATTCTTGCTCACTGTGAGCTGAACGCACTACGCCATCACTAATGGCTGCCACTGTATGCGCCTTGTTCCCTTCTTTTTAACCACTTAGAAATGGCTGCCACAGAAAGCGTCCTGCACTCATCCGCGCATGCGTGCTTTTGCCGCCGGAACTCCCAATACCGGCAATATCTATCTCCATTTTAGACGCGACTTACGGACATCGGATCATCTGATCGATAGTCTACGGTTATTAGGTAACAACAGACCCCCTTTTCCTAATCCAGCCCTTACTAAGGTAATCCATCTATCGAGATCATTTAGGATGTATTCCTTGTTTTTCAGACCCCGCATTGATCGGTAACCATCATATGGTTAAATTGAGTTTCCTTCCCCATTCTTGGAATTCATATCTTGGTTTCGATATTGGCTGGCAACGTCCAGTACAATATTAACGGAATTCAGCAAGGAGGCCACCCGGACCTCCTGTTACCATCTGCATTGGATTATTGCCATACCAGTAATTGATTATTCTAATCCTTACTCCCCTGCTATCCTGATGCCCAGGGTAAGCAATTATCACTGTCGAAAAACTGATTAAACACAGTTACACCAATATAACTAATTGGTGTTCCTAATGCACTCACCTGTCTTATTAGGAATTCCGTTATTACCACAGCTGCCGTGGATATCCCGTGTGTCCACCCATTTGGATTTGTCACCGCTTGGCAATCAATTGCTGCTAAATTCTGACAGTTATGGACAACCTCAGAGGGGGCGCAGATAGAGGACTCACCCAGGCCCTGGTTCTCCTGGATTTGTCAGCAGCTTTTGACACAGTCGAACATAACATTCTGATTGACCGTGTCAGCAATGCTGGGATCCAGGGCCTGGCCCTAAACTGGCTCTCCTCTTTTCTTAGTAACCGGTTTCAATCGGTAAGTCTTGCTAACTTCTCCTCAAAAAAGATGGAACTATCTTGTGGAGTGCCCCAGGGCTCCTCTCTTTCCCTGCTTTTTTTTTTATATTTGTACTTCCTTCCTTTAATTTCCTCTCTTCGGGAAAGGAAAGTAGTGACATATAATTATGCGAATGACCTCCAATTAATTTTTGACATTAACCTTCATCCTTCTTCTGTGTCTCATTTTCAAGACACCATGATTTTTATAAGCAAGTGGATGAATGAAAATCAACTGAAGCTTAACCCCGAGAAAACTGAGCTGATCCTTACTGGTGGACTTCCTAACCCTTGGAACTCCAGCTTTTGGCCGTCTACCATAGGCAACCGTCCACTTCCGACTAGTTCAGCCAAGAGTCTGGGTATAGTGGTGAGCAATGATCTATCAATGAAAGCTCAGATCAGCTCGGTGGTTTCTGCTGGGTTGTTTCAACTATGCAGAATTAAGATTATCAGATTTTTGTCTCCGGAAGCTATGACCTTAGTGATCCTGGCCTTGGTCATCTCCCGACTGGACTATTCTAACTCTCTCTATGTAGGCATCCCGGCCTACCAACTTGGACGCCTTCAGCTAGTCCAGAATCAGGCTGCCAGATTGATCTTCCATCAACCCAAATGGCACCGCATTCGGCCCCTGATGAAAAGCCTTCATTGGTTCCCTGTGGCCATGCGTGGCCTGTTTAAGATGGGATGCACCATTTTTAAAGCTCTCCAGGGCACGAGTCCAGCTTTTATTTCTTCCAAAATGTTACGGTATGTTCCCACTCGAAATTTACGATCTTCCCACTTGAATCTGCTAGTTACCCCAATCTTTAAACGTAAGAAACATGGAGGCTCTTGTTTTGCAGTTCTAGCCCCTCAGTTCTGGAACTCGCTTCCGATGGAGCTAAGGTCGGTCTCCTCCTATGCACCATTCAGAAAGCAGCTAAAGATATGGCTGTTCCATCAGGCATATGATAACTAGGTCTCCCCCCTGTACTGCTGCCTCACGCCTCCCTCAGCGCCAAGAAGCCGCTGGTGAACGAGCGCTTGATAAGTTCTTTTTAACATAACATAACATCTAACTTCACCTTCGGCAAATTCTCAGTGCGTAGGGTAAACGTTACTTTATCCTTTTTCACAGCCCACACTTTTTGGCCAGTACCTATACTCACCCTATTTCCCCTTGCAGTCCCCAGAATCCCGGTCCTGAAGAGACCCTGTAGCAAGAGAGAGTCGAAACGTCGTCAACTATTGAGAAAAGGATAGTCCCAGAATACTAGAAAAATATTCTAGAATGAACGATTTAATCTGATATTGGAAGGACATCCTATTCATTCCAATAACCAATCCCTTGTTTTAAATATTGTCACTACAGCTATTTCACTGTTGGGTATAGTCACTCACTGGGTTCACATAAGTTACATTCCTCTAAAATGTGTAAATATTGTGAATACACAAGAACAGTCGAATTTTCTGTTTTTCCATTGTTACTGCAAATAAAACACGCTCACTTCGGCTGAAGTGGAGGTCGTTTAAAAAATCTGGTTCTGTGGTGCTGTATTCTCTTGAGTCTTACATGTCCTCTATACTTGAGGAAATAATATTGTTTTGTGGTATTAATTGTAAGGCTGGCAGACTCTAATATATGCTTGTTTTTCTTTTAAATCGTGCATGAGATTAATTAATTGCGAATACTGAGGGTTTTTGTCTTAACGAGTTCCTTGTGAACAACTGTTTTTGGCTGCGCAGATGGTATCTAAGCATGCATCTATGGCACAAACTGGTCTTGAGTTTGACCATGATGATATCTAATTCAGTTGGTTGTTCAGCCGTAGGGTCCCCCGTTGTACCACCCTCCATGTCTCTGCCTCTAGCTTTTAATTTCTCTAAAGGCAGCTTACTTTGTCTTGAGTTGCCCAGTACCATTGCATTAGTTGGCGATGTTGCGTTGCAGTCTGCTCCGCTGACGGTGGTAACCACTGGTAGGGTCTAGGGCCGATATTTATGGGTGGACCATCAGGATATTACCAAGTGGGAAACATGTGCACAGATAGCAGTCGGTGCACAGGTCCCTGAGTCCCCGTGCCAGGAGAATAAGAAGCGATAAAGTAGGGAATAATGTACGATGGCAAATACAGCACAGGCAACATTGTTTCTCCCCAGGGACATATGATGGAGCAGGGTGCATGCTGTTGGGAGGTGCCAGAGGGGGTTTTCTGGGCGGTTCAGTCAACCAGGCAGCGAGTATCAGGGGCATGGTCTCATCAGATGTATGGTGCAGTCATTAGGTGCCAGAATATAACGCTCCGCCTCAGTAGCGTGGTCCCACAAGATGTTCCCCCCCCCCCCGTGGCCTACCACAGCATCAGTACTGTTGGGGTTGCGGTTCCTGGGCGGTACCGGTCTCAGCACTTTGCGGCCTCCCGCACCAATCCCAATAGTCAAGGCCACAGTTGCGACACAGGCAAGTCAGTGTGAGATTACCATGGCATCCTGCTGCCTTCGATGCAACAGGGATAGTCTGGATCGCACTCAAGGCACTGTCTTCCCCATGGGCCCAATCACCCCATGGCCTCCGAGACGCGAAGTGGTTGCTAAGCGTAGATTCCGTCACCAAAGCACTGCGGCCACAGGGAGTAGCCGGGTTCGGTCACAGCATCTGCCAAGAAGCACAGGACAAACCACAACGCCTCAGGGCTAGTTTCAGGGGCATAATGGTCCCATCTGACACAGGATTGGAGCCCTGTCTGGCAGAGCTCCAGGGCTGTAAGGCCATCTTTGTTACCGGGGTGGCCATGCCCCCGAAAAGCTACTTCCTTAAATGATAAGACACTGATGTTGTTAGTTGTTGCTCAATCTGTCTGCCCACCTGCACTCCGACCCCAGAATGTTATTAAAAGGTTCTATAAAGTGCAACTGCAACCAATGAAATCCTGGCGCTAGCCTCCTAGAAGGGGAGCAACCTGAAGGACATTCTGAGTATTCAAAACACGTTTTAAGTGCTTTCCTAAACTGAAGCAGGTCTTGGAAACCTCTTAGAGAAGAAGGACGACTGTTCCAGAGTTATGCGGCTCTGACTGAGAACTCTTCACCACCCTGCCTACCCTTCTGAAATTTAGGAACGCATAGAAGGTTTGAGGTTGAAGAGCGAAGATCTATCGAGGTATGTAACTTTTACATTTCTGTTGCAAGAAAACAGGGCAATTTAGTGAATTGCTCTAAAAACAATACATAATGATTTGAGTTCAATCTTGTCCTTCACTGGAAGACAATGGAACTCTTCCAGAGCTCACGAAGATTTACAGTGCCTAGTTATATACAGGGAGTTTAGTGGCCCTGGCTTGTACTCAATGGAGTCTTTTAACTAGGAATTCTGGGGCGCCTAACAAAAGAGCATTACACTAGATAAGTCTGCTTAGGATCGTACACGGTACTGCCAATGCCCTTGCAGATGGGGGTAAAACAGGTAAGCTTTTACTAAGAGTGCAGAGCAGGGCAAAAAAAGTCACAGCAGTCTTTATTAACCCCTTGGCTGCGGCGGTAATTCCGCCGCAGCGCATGGGGAGGAGGGGGGGCACGTGGCGCCGCCATGCTCGTGACAGAGCCACTCCGTCACGAGCCTCGGGCGCGTTGTGCTTGTGACGGAGTGGTTCCGTCACGGCCCCGCCCGCTCAGTAGAACGTGGCCGCCGGGCCGTGACAAAACCACTCTGTCACCAGCACAGCGCGTCCGTGGCTGGTGACGGAGTGGTTCAGTCACCAGCATCGATGAGTTTTACATGGTGGTCTAAAGATGAATTGTTGTCAAAGTAGACCCCTAAATTATGGACCGTGTTGGACACTATCAGGCTGACACTGTTTGGCCAAGGACAGAAATGAGAAAGAAGTCTGGCTTATCAGTTCAGCAGCAGAGAATGTCAGTTTTGCTACATTAAACTTTAAGGAGTTGCTGCTCAGCTGATTCACAACATTTCTTTGGCAGTTGTGAAAGAAGCCCAGTAGCTCTGACTGAGCGTTATCCAAAGAGAGAATCAGCTGTTTGTAATCCACGTAGTTGACAAAGTTGAGACCCTAAGATCAAATAAGAGCTGCAAGAGGGCGCAGACATATATTGAAAGAAACTGGGCTTAGTGCTGAGACCTGGGGCACTTCATGTTCTAGTGACTTAAACATGGAGGGAAAAGTGGTGAGCGATGTAGCTTGTATTCTGTTAGGCCAGATTGGATCCAGTCAAGTACTCGCCCACCTACCCAATTTCCCATGATCCGGAAATTAGAATCTTGTGGTTAATTGTGTCAAAGGCAGCTGAGAGATCAAGTAGCACCAGTACTGCCATTTGACCAGTTGTGGCCGGCATGGCTCGTGGGTGGCAGGGTGTGTGGGCGGGGGGAGAGCAGGGTGTGTGGCAGGGGGGCCGGGTGTCTTGCGGGGTGGGGACGGAGGGGGCTTCAGAAATAAAAAAATGTTAAACTTACCATGAGGCTGGGCTGGGCCCCCAGCTTTGTTATTGGTCTGAGCGCTGTGAGACGGCGCTCACCCAGGGGCTGGAGGGGTGGGCATGTCGGCTGTAATGCCTATAAATTCTTTCTGACCAATCGTTCAGTGCTTTTAACTGGGACAGGCAGCTGAGATATAGGCCCGGAGTTGCTAAGAACTGACAGGTCCACTGAGGTTTTTTTTTTTTTTACAGGATCTATTAGTACTCTTTTCCAGGCGCATGGAACTTGACCCATTTCCAAAGACTGATTACAAATGTTTAGGAGTGGCGGAAACACACGATCTGCTAACAGTTATCAGGTTTTTGGCGGTAATGGGTGCAGTAAAGAGCCCGAAGAGATGGACATCGCTGCTGCCCTAAACTTCCTTGGTCAACATTTCGAAGGATCAGTACAGGTTGCAATGATTTTGTCCAAAGTGGCATCCTTCACCTGTGAAAAGCGCAAAGGGGATCTAGGAGGATTTACATGTAAAATAATGTTCCAGATCTAATTGTAGAAAAGAAATCGATAAAGTGTCTAATAAAGTCTGAGAAGTCCTAATGGCCTGCTTAGTGCATTCTGGGTCCAGCGGCCGTTTCTTCACTTGGGCGGGGCAGTGGCGTCACTAGGGTTGGTGTCACCCAGTGCGGTAACTCATGGTGTCACCCCCTGCTATTTACTATGCTAAGAAAAATGAGGTGTACAAATGTGGGTTTGTCTTGTGCAAACTTCTGGTAATTTCACAGAATACTACAATTCCTTTACTTGGCCCGGTCAGCTCTATGCACAGGTGATGTTAAAATAAGGAGTTTTACACCCCTTTCAGGTTGTTGAAATGAAACGAACAAAAAAAAAAAGAAAAAAACGACAACATTCCTCCAAAGCCAAAGTCAAGTGGTACATCTATTTTCAGCACCAATTACCAGTCATAGTGAAATATTGCGCATCTACAAAGTAAACACTGCGTCAGGGCCGAAAAGCAGGAAGTGCCGTGAGATACAGATCAGGCAATGAAAGGGTTCTGCATAAGACTTCACTCACATAATAAAAAATGAGCACACTTCTGAAAATAATGACAACATAAAGCATTAAATAAAAAATTGCACTGTTTTACTGCAACACTTCTGAACTCCTCCTCAAGAAAGTTCCACATATCTGTTGGACTTGGGCCTTGTGGCAGGTTCACCCCTGAACTTTTTGCCTTGAAGGATAGTGATTTCTGGTCTTTGCGCACTTTGACACTGTGGCGCAGTGTAAAGTGCGTGCGCTCCTTGAGTGCGTGTGTGAGATAGGCCTGCCCTCCCATAGGAATGCATGGGGAATGTATGTGTCCCTGGTAGTTCCTGATGCGTGGGGAGTGCAGGCTCGAGTTTGGTATGAGTGAACTCGTGAGAGTGAATGCTGCGAGATGGTGTATGCGGCATGTATGTGTCTAGTAGGGAAGTGCTACTTCTAGACCTTGATGTATGTGTGCAGTGAGGGTGCTGGAGCGTGATTGGCTGGAGCTGGCTGGCATGCCAGGCTCCAGGAAGTCTGGCTGGGTCTGCCCGGTGGTGAGTGGGAGATTAGCATGCTGATGGCTGGGGAGGAGTGTACCTGTGTCCTGAATGAGGCTGGGTTTCCCCTGACAATGCTGGCTCCGCCCCCCTGTGGTTCGTCTAATGACCCAAGCCCTGCCAGTGAATAGAGAGGGTGGTTGAGCCATCAACAGTACTCCCAGACCAGCTGCGACTGGTTCTTCCCCCACCCTGCACCTTTAGACAAAGGATTTGTCTGCATAAAAAGAGGCTGTGACCTCTTGAAAAATGTTCTTGTTTGCTGCTTGAATCTGCCAGGGGCCTGCTGCTGCTTGGGCCCGGGGGGAAGGTTTGCCTCCCCTGGGCCCTGCCCAGCCCCTGGACTCCTGAAGGACTCTTTCTGGACTATGGACTTCCCTAAAGCGTCTGGGAGCGCTTGTTCTTTGCCCTAGCGCTGTGGAGCGCTGTGTCTTGCCCTTCTAGCGCCTGGGAGCGCTGGATTGTCTACTAAGCGCTTGGGAGCGCTCCCTTTCTGCCACAGCGCGCTGAGAGCGCTTTGTTTGCCAAACCGGTGCCCACCCGGCATTTGTGGAGTTCTGCTGCGCTCTGTATTTATTTTACGTGTGCCCACCTCGCTTTATTGTTATTTCAGAGCCGGTGCCCACCTGGCATTTGCTGCTGTCTACTGCCGGGCCGCCGCTCTGCCTGCGACGACCCAGAAGCGGTTGGGCAGCCGGCCAATCCCGGCGCGGCCCCAACCGGAAGTCCCGCCTGCCGCCACCGGCAGGAGAAAGAAGCCGAGTGATGGCCTTCCGGGGCTCCCGTGAGCTGGGGAGAGCCCCGGGCCCGCCAGGAAGCAGCCGCCGGATGTCGCGGGGCTCCCAGGACCAGGAGGGAGCCCCGGTGGAGGAGGAGAGCCGCCGCCAAGCACCAGAGACCCGGTGAGTGTGTGCGGAAGGGAGGGGGGCGTCGGGGCACATTGCCGGTGCCCGCCCCTCCCCTCCAGAGCGAGACCCTTGTCCAGAGAGGCCCGTGAGGCCTCGAGTGATGCCGAGCCCCCCGAGAGGGACTCCGCCTAATCCCCCACCTTGAGCCACGAGCCCGAGAGGCTCTGAGGTGCCATTCTGCTTTTTGAGCCCAGGAGAGGCTCATGGGGGCATATTGGATCAGAGCCTGAGAGGCTCCTTAAGGCGCCTCCATTGTTTTAAGAGCCCACGAGGCTCAAGGGGGCATTCCTTTGTTCTCGAGTCCCCAGGAGGGGGACTCCATCGATGCCCGCAATTGTGCCTACAGCCTAGAGAGGCTCAGGGCACCCCCAGTGTTCCCGGGTCCCCCGTGAGGGACCCCACCGCCCAGTGAGGCTACATCTTTTTATTGAGAGCCCCGAGAGGCTCAGGGGGACATTTCATTTCTGCAGAGCCTGTGAGGTTCTCAGAGGCCACATTTGTTTAAAGAGTCCAGCGAGGCTCCCACATTGGCCCCATTGATGTTCTTGAGCCCTGGAAGGCTCCAACGTATCCCCACCAGCGTTCCTTCAACTGCCCAGCACTTCGTGGGCAGTTGCACCGTTTAGGACCCTGACATTGGGACTGCCACAGGTTGTGGTTTACGTGACTGTGTTGCATAGTTGCTTGTCCTTACACCTCTGAATGGGTAGATTATTCATCATGTGTTTCCTGCACCTCTGAATGTGTTGTTGATGCATCATGTGCCTTGTTCCTTACACCGCTGAACGTGTGTTGATGCGTCATGTGTTTCTCTTACACCTCTGAATGGGTAGATTATTCATCATGTGTTTCCTGCACCTCTGAATGTGTTGTTAATGCATCATGTGCCTTGTTCCTTACACCGCTGAACGTGTGTTGATGCGTCATGTGTTTCTCTTACACCTCTGAATGGGTAGATTATTCATCATGTGTTCTCCTTCCTTACACCTCTGAATGAATGTTATGCATTGCATCATGTGTTATGTGCTTGCTAGTACAGGTGGTGCTAGTGAGGTCCTAGTTCCCTGCGTGACCTGTTCCTAAGGTGGTTAGGATTGCGTAGGTGGTACTTACCTGATTACCAGTAGTTACTGATTGTGTGCTATTTTGTGCTACAGTGATTTTCTGTTCTAGGTAATATTCCAAGGGCGTGGTACTGAGCTCGCCCCCCTGACCAGAGTCCCAGGACCAGTGGACTCTATTGTGCCTTCCCTGACAAATTGCTGGGACATGTCTGATCTCCCTTGGGCCCCTGGGGCCTCGCTGAAGTGTGCCTCGCTCACTCCCCTCGGCAGCTCGTGCACGGCAGCCCGTCCAAGCCTCGAGCAGCGCCGCTCGCCCCTGAGCCGCGCCGCTTCGCCGCCTGCATCCTGCCTCCCCTCCCCTTCTGAGCCGCACACATTGGTCACCCCAGAGAAACGCTTGTACCTTGCCGGCCGCCCGCTCAAGCCTCGAGCCGCGCTGCTCTCCCCTGAGTCGCGCCGCTTCGCTGGGCCGCCCGCTCAAGTTTACTAAGGAGGTCACTCGCATTATCCCACTTAACCAGTCCGGAAGGTACTGTCCGTATCTGATAGGCTATGTTCTAAGTTCTAGGCCTACAAGTATTGTAACTTCTAAAAGTGCTGATTCCTGACAGTGGTCCAGGTGGCCCTGTCTTGTAAATATCCCCTGTAAATTCTGCCTGTGCCTCTGGCACATTGTAAAGTGTGTGTTTTATCTAATGTGTTTTGGTGTAATACAAAGGCTATTTTTTATATAACCTTCTGTGGAGTTTCCTTTGTGGTGGGTCCTGGGTGTTGTTGCTGGGGTGCATGCGCAAATACTTAACTTACATCGCCTCCAAGATTAGCCTTGCTGCTCGCGCCACGTTACCTAGAGGGTGAGCAGGGGTTATCTTGGCGTGTAACTCCCTTGCCCTGACTTGGGAGTGGTGGTCTCTGACTGACTTTGGCGAAAGCCCTGGCCAGCCAGGGATCCCATTTCCAACATTGGCGGCAAGCGGTGAGGATAAGGATTTGTGTTTGCGTTGTACCACAGTAGCAGCTGGCTGCACCACAAAACTCTGCATTTTAGATAATCACATTTTGGGGATTATTGTTTAAGTTTGCTGAAAATGTCATTTCTGTGGAAATGTGTTTCTTGTGCACTTTGAGTTAGGTGTCCCTAGCTCGGGAGGGTAGATCATCCCCCTAAGTGCAGTGTGTTTTCTGGATTCACCAGAAGGGTGGGATCCAGTGGTGGCAGCATAAGTGTGTCCAGTGCATGTGTCCCCCATCCCTGTCCTGGAGTAATGGTACCTGTGTCAAGTGTGGTCAGGTTGAGAAGTCAGGGGTGGTAGAAACTGCCTTACCAGTCTGGGGAGGGGTGTGTGTGGATGAATGGTGTGTGGCACTGGACGTGTTTGTGAGTTCTCTGGATGGGGAGCTTGCTGAATGCTTGTGTACTCTTGTTTTGTTCAGATACCTAAGTCCTGTATGTTGAACTTTTCCCAAGAACGTCTGCAGACAGTGGAGCCTGCTTTTTGATTTCTGTGGTCTGTTGAGAGACAGAATTTTGGAGTTGGTAATGTTCTGGGAGGAGAGAGGCATAGGGGATGAGTGATTCCAAAAGGAGTGTCTGAGGTGTCTTCCAGCCCAGCATGGTGGAAGAGGTTCAGTGTAGCCCAGCTAGGTCTCGGTGTAGGGGCTCACGACCTGTCTCAAGAGGAGAAGGAGTGGGTGGGACTGCATGTCTCCAGGTGCCCCAAACCCAGTGTCAGGGCCTGGAATGTTTCTGAAGGGAACATCAGGTCGGGGGCCTAGGCTGTACCAAGAGGGCATTTGAGGAGGATCTTCCAGAGTGTCTGGAGAACGTGGAACCTCTGTAACCAGGGTTCCAGTGGTTCTGGTGTCTGGCAGTACCGCTCCAGTTGGGAGGGTGCAGAAGTCCAGATGGAGGGGTGCGAGGGGGATAGGTTCCCCAGTGGAAGAGCCAGTGGGTCAGGGGCCAGCCAGAAGGGTTGTGTCGCCAGGGAGTGACCATGGTGATGCCACTTCTGTCCTGTGTGTCAGGCAGACTTGTACACGACACATTAGTTGTGTCACCCTCAAAGAAGTCCTGGTGCGCCAGGCATCTGACCAAAGGGGTACGTCCCTAGGTTGGGGAGCCAGTAGCCGGTGTTTCCGTATCTGGACGTAAGGGCAACTGTATGTAGTGTCCTGAAGTTACAAGAAGGAACTCCTGCCTGAAGAGAAGGAACCGGGTAAGCTGTATGGGGGATTGACCTGCAGTGGTTGCCTTGCTGCTGAAGGAGGAGAGAAAGTCTTAGATTTTTGTTTTCAACTTGTAGAAGTCCTGGTGCGCCAGGCATCTAACCAAAGGGTAGCGTCCCTAGGTTAGGGAGCCAGGTTCAGGTGGTTGCCTATCCTGGACGGCAGGTCGACTGTAGCCAGTGTCCTGGCCGGTTTGTCTTCTAGGGGTACCCCTGTGAACCCAGGTGGGGCTCATCTTAAGTGAAGAGACCCTGTGTTTCCCAGAAGGGGTGGTACAGGCCTAGCAGGGATCTTTAGGGTTCTTGGCTGAGTGTTGTGGTACTACCCTGAGAGCAGGTGGGGCCTACCTTAAGTGGAGGGACCCTGTTCTACAGTGGGAGGGTGCAGAACTCTGGAAGGGGGTCAGAGGAAGTCTGACCCCTGTGCATCCGGTGAATTTGAATCCCAGGTGGTAAACCAGTTAAGGGAGCTGTGACTCTGTCATGACCACCCTGGTGTCCTGTAGGCACCGCACTGAGCAACGTCCGCCTCGAGCAACGCCGCCTTTGCGCTCACCGACGCCGTCTCGACGCCGTCAACAAGCCATAGGCTGCACCGCAACTGGAGGGCACCGCAGCGTGCAACGCTTCGCTACACCGTTCTTGTGGTGGTCTGACCGTGGTCACTGCTGCTGAGGAAGTCAGGTCCTAAACTGGTGGGAGAGTTGTGTTCTGGAGGGTGCTTCAGAAGTAGAGGTAGGGTGGGGCAATCTTGCCCGTGACCTCTGGTCAGCCTGAGGGTGCGGACCCTAGGTTGAAGGATCAGTGGTAGTGTGGAACTACACTGAGAAAGGGAGTGGAGAATGGCTATTGTAGGCCAGGGGTTACTACCCCCCACTCTGTGGATTGGCAAGGACCAGTGGTATCTGGGTGGCCTAGGGCCTGGTCCTAGCCGTGGACAACTAAGGAGTACCAGTGGGGTAGCCTAGTTGGGCCTGTTTTTTTTAAGTATGTGCTTGTCTTATGGATCAACGTGGCGTAGAACCGGAGGGTGTCCCTGCAGTGCGGGCCCGCGTTCTATCGCCCCAAGCAGGGAAGTCCATCACAGTGGTGATTGGCCTACCCTGCGTTTTGGCTGGAAGGGGGTTGTGTTGGACTTGGGCCTTGTGGCAGGTTCCCCCCTGAACTTTTTGCCTTGAAGGATAGTGATTTCTGGTCTTTGCGCACTTTGACACTGTGGCGCAGTGTAAAGTGCGTGCGCTCCTTGAGTGCGTGTGTGAGATAGGCCTGCCCTCCCATAGGAATGCATGGGGAATGTATGTGTCCCTGGTAGTTCCTGATGCGTGGGGAGTGCAGGCTCGAGTTTGGTATGAGTGAACTCGTGAGAGTGAATGCTGCGAGATGGTGTATGCGGCATGTATGTGTCTAGTAGGGAAGTGCTACTTCTAGACCTTGATGTATGTGTGCAGTGAGGGTGCTGGAGCGTGATTGGCTGGAGCTGGCTGGCATGCCAGGCTCCAGGAAGTCTGGCTGGGTCTGCCCGGTGGTGAGTGGGAGATTAGCATGCTGATGGCTGGGGAGGAGTGTACCTGTGTCCTGAATGAGGCTGGGTTTTCCCCTGACAATGCTGGCTCCGCCCCCCTGTGGTTCGTCTAATGACCCAAGCCCTGCCAGTGAATAGAGAGGGTGGTTGAGCCATCAACAGTACTCCCAGACCAGCTGCGACTGGTTCTTCCCCCACCCTGCACCTTTAGACAAAGGATTTGTCTGTATAAAAAGAGGCTGTGACCTCTTGAAAAATGTTCTTGTTTGCTGCTTGAATCTGCCAGGGGCCTGCTGCTGTTTGGGCCCGGGGGAAGGTTTGCCTCCCCTGGGCCCTGCCCAGCCCCTGGACTCCTGAAGGACTCTTTCTGGACTATGGACTTCCCTAAAGCGCCTGGGAGCGCTTGTTCTTTGCCCTAGCGCTGTGGAGCGCTGTGTCTTGCCCTTCTAGCACTTGGGAGCGCTGGATTGTCTACTAAGCGCTTGGGAGCGCTCCCTTTCTGCCACAGCGCGCTGAGCAGGGACATCTTAAGGATTTTGGGGGCCCTGGGCCAAACATAGTTTGGGGGCCCCTGTTCAGAACAGCTTTGAATTTATGAATCAATTTGCGCCCCTGTTTCACACGCCGTTTCCGCTTCCTCAGCTGTGTTAGCGATCCAGTTTGCATTATAGGCATTAGCCTATGCATTCCTGATGCAAACGGACGGGCACAGCTGACAGCAGCAGGATTTAATGTTTCCTGCCCTGCTACTAGGTTTTTAATACTTTTTAAATTGTATATGTGTGGGTGAATTACTCTGTGCTTTTTAACAATTTCTCCTACCTACGTGCACTTGCACTTTACTTGAGTTTGCTTGCCTACTCCTCCATAGCTGCCCCCTGATTCGCATCTTACTTTTCCTCTAGTCCTGGTTACTATCGGGCTCCTCACTTCTGCCCACGCAGTTTCCGCTTCCTCAGCTGCGTTAGCGATCCAGTTTGCATCATAGGCATTAGCCTATATATTCACAATGCAAACGGACGCGCCCCATTGGCGCGCCAAAGGCACAGCAAAGGCAAGCCCATTTGCGTCCGGCACCGACCATGCTGCCCAGATCCCCTCTGGTGAGTTTCTTCCACTATATTTCAATAGGGAAAAACTGCTTAGCCTTAGGCAGCTAGCATTATGCCAGTGTACAGCGGCTGATCCGAGCTTGGAGGTAGCCCTTCGATGCAATAAGGACAACTGGTCTCTCCTCCAGCCCAGGAAACTTGCACCCAAGATCCTCCCACGCAACCATAGGTGTAAAAACAATAAGAACACAGAGGAATTAAAGGCCACCCTTTTAAATTGTCAATCTATGCAAAAGCATGAACCACACATTTATGACCTACTTTTAGACGAACAGCCTGATCTTTTATTTCTCACTGAGACCTGGCTGTCTGAAGCCTCCAGCGCTACTATCACCTCGGCCATCCATACGGGTTATAAAATCCTTAGGCTGGACCGACCGAGTGGGAAGGGGGGCGGTGTCGCCATAATTTACAATAAAAAACTAGACTGCTCTCCGAGATGGGAAACATCGAGGGTGCAGAGTCCTTAGGCTTCCACTGTACTTTATCTCCATTCATAGCACAGCTGTTTTTCTGATTTACAGACCTCCCGGTGCAATTGGAAATTTTATTAATACACTTAATACAGCCACCACCTCCCTGGCATTAAAATACAACAACTGCCTTATTCTGGGAGATTTCAATATACATATGGACAATGGAAAAGACCCTCAAACTATTTCCTTGTTGGAGACGCTGCAGGCCTGCAACATGCTTCCATCTATTTCTATTTCTTTGGCCACCCATTAGAAGGGCCATACCCTAGACCAAGTCTTTCACAACTTTGACATATCAGTAAGCCTACCTCTTCCCATTACCTGGTCTGACCACCTCCTATTAAAATGTGTCATTCCCAACTCTGCCACAGTCCCTCGGGCTAACACAGGGCAGAGGGTCCCTGATTACAGGACGTTCCATAAAATATCCACCTGTTGTTAGCAGATGCCCTAGGTCATTCCTCACCGGACTCTGACGCCCTCTCAATAGATTCATGGCTCCGACCAACATTGATGTAGCGGTACCGGTTGTCTCCCGCTTCTCAAAGAGGTCGGCCCCACCAGCTCCATGGTTTAACGATTCCCTCAGATCTAGCAAAAGAAATTGTAGAAAAATGGAACGGAAATGACGTAAATCCTATCTACCTGAGGACAGGAAGGTGTATAAAGACACCTTAAAAGCTCATTACATTGTCGTGAAGGCAGCCAAGAAAAACCTCTTTCAAACCAAGAGAGAAAGTGCTCAAAATAAGATAAGGAAATCTTTAGCATAGTTAAATCCTTTACTGCCCTGAAAGCCAGCACAAGGGAAGGGCCATGCACGGAAGAATGGTCTAAGCAAATAGCTCAATTCTTCCACAAAAAGATCGCTGTGATCCAACAAACCTTCACTAACATCTCAGAGAAAGACCTGACCTTTTACCTTAGTTCTAATAGCAAATTTCACCTCTTGTATCCTCCATATTTACTCGCTTTCCCTGAGTTTCAGCTTGAAGAGCCACGGACCCTTCTCCAAAGCATTAACAGCCTGATTCATGTAGCCATTAGCGCTCGCAAAAGGGCCAGATTCTGAGAATCTGGCCCTTTGCGAGTGCGATTTTTGCATTTGGTATTCATGATACCAAATGCAAAAATCGCTATTTAAGAAGTCGCAAATATGCGAGGAATAGCATTTAAGGAATCTCTGTTAGAGATTCCTCAAATGCTATTCATGACACATCCAGAAATTGCGATTTAGCACTTTTGGGGCCGCTATTTACCGAGAGGTCAGACCTCTCGGTAAATAGCAAAAACTCAGAGAAATGCTTTTAAAAGCATTTTTCTAAGTTGCATGTTGCACACACACATGTCCTTTGGACATGTGTGTGCGCAACACCTGTTCAAATGTGCTTTTTAGGGGTGCAACAGGGTGTCCTTTGGACACCCCTGGCACCGTTAAAATCGCTATCTTATTTGCGAGTAGCAAATTGCTACTCGCAAATAAGGGATACTCCCCATTCATTCCTATGGGCCTCTTGGCCCATAGGAATGAATGGGGAGTTTTTGCGAGTAGCAAATTGCTACTCGCAAATAAAGAACATGTAGGAATCGCTATTTCATTAGCAATTCCTACATGAATGCCGTTTTGCGTGTCCTCAATAGCGAGTCGCTATGATTCGCTATTAGGGCCACGCAAAACGGATTGTACATGAATCAGGCTGTGAGTCTGGCTCTCCTACTGTCTGATACTACTCGATCTGTCGGCGGCCTTCGATACGTTCCCTCATTAGAGGCTCCTGAAGAGACTTGCTAGCATCGGCCTGGGGGGGACCACCTTAACATGGATGTCATCCTTCTTGGTAAATAGATATCAGGACATCTGGCTCCCCGCTTTCTCATGCATGGTTCCAGCCATGAATGTAGGTGTCCCTCAGGGCTCCATTATCAGTCCTACCTTTCTTAATATATATCTATCATCCCTTGCATTTCTGGTGGAGGAAAATGGTTTCCTATGCTTATGACACTCAGCTGATTTTTACATGTAAAAAAGGAACAGACTTTGACTGGGCAATTATTAGGTCTTGCCTCACAAAGGTTTTTAACTGGCTTAAGATCAATCAGCTGAAGTACAATCCTGACAAAACTGAAGTTGTTTTCTTTGGTAATGCAGAACTGCCTGACTGAAGTTCTTGGTGGATAAAAGATCTGCCGCCCCCAGCCGCGGAAAAGGAAAAAGTCAGAAACTTAGGAATTGTCATAGACAAGACACTCTCCATTCGCTTTCAAATCCAAAATCTAACTGGTGCTTGCTTTGGCATACTCCTGATGCAAAAACAAATCCTGCCACTGTTATCGCTTGAGAACAGAAAGATCGAGGTGCAGGCTCTGGTGACATCAAAGCTTGAGAATGTCAACAGCTTGTACCACGGTCTTCCCAAAACCCTTATCCAGTGCCTACAAGGGGTACCATACACGACGACCAGAGCCATCCTGAGACTTAAACCAAGATTTAGTATGACCCCTATTCTTAAGTCTCTACACTGGCTCCACATACAAGAACGGATCTTCTTTAATGCATTCCACGGCTTAGGAGCCGACCACCTAAATAAGCACGTTAATCGCTACACAACATCTAGACCCCTAAGACCTTCCAATGCCAATCTGGCCATCATGCCTAAAATATGCTGTGCCTGCACTGGACGATACCAAAGTAGAGGATGGACGGATCGTTTGAGCAAATCAAACACTCACCCCCAGTCAACCGATCTGGGTTTAATCCATCATCATTCTTTAGCTCACTCCACCACCCCATTTCAGACATGGTCATATGCAAATCAGTCTGATCCTGTGCCTCATGGGAACAATCCAGCCTGAACTGTCAAGCCATGTCTTCCCTGGACCAGAAACAAGAATCCTGGGACTGGTTTTGGGTTCATAACCCTCATCAGCCTGGCTATCTTGAATCCAGTGGCAGAGAAAGCAAGGGAACTACGTCTGGGCATACCCTGCCAACTTAGGGTGAACAAAGCAATACCAAAGGGGATGATGGACGGAGCGTTTGAGCAAATCAAACATTCACCCCAGTCAACTGATCTGGGTTTAATCCATCATCATTCTTTAGCTTACTCCACCACCCCAATTCAAGCCTGGCCATATGCAAATCAGTCTGACACTGTGCCTCATGGGAACAGTCCAGCCCGAACTGCCAAGCCATGTCTTCCCTGAACTGGAAACAAGCATCCTGGGACCGGTTTCGGGTTCATAACCCTCATCAGCCAGGCTATCGTGAATCCAGTTGAAGAGTGAGCAAGGGACCCAAGTCCGGGCATACCCTGCCAATTTAGGGCGAACAAACCGATACCAAAGGGGATGATGGACGGAGCATTTGAGCAAATCTAACACTCACCCCCAGTCAACTGATCTGGGTTTAATCCATCATCATTCTTTAGCTCACTCCACCACCCCAGTACAGACATAGCCATATGCAAATCAGTCTGACCCTGTGCCTCCTGGGAACAGTCTAGCTCGAACTGCCAAGCCATGTCTTCCCTGGACTGGAAACAAGCATCCTGGGACTGGGTTCGGGTTCAAAACCCTCATCAGCCAGGCTATCTTGAATCTTGTGGCAGAGTGAGCAAGGGACCAACGTCTGGGCATACCCTGCCAACTTAGGGCAAACAAAGCGATACCAAAAGGGATGGTGGACGGGGCATTTGAGCAAATCAAACACTCACCCCCACTCAACTGATCTGGGTTTAATCCATCATCATTCTTTAGCTCACTCCACCCACCCAGTTGAGACATGGCCATATGCAAATCAGTCTGACCCTGTGTCTCATGGGAACAGTCCAGCCCGAACTGTCAAGCCATGTCTTCCCTGGACCGGAAACAAGCATCCTGGGACCGGTTTCGGGTTCATAACCCTCATCAGGCAGGCTAATATGAATCCAGTGGCAGAGTGAGCAAGGGACTCCCGTCTGGACATACCCTACCAACTTAGGGCAAACAAAGCGATACCAAAGGGGATGATGGACAGAGTGTTTGAGCAAATCAAACACTCACCCCCAATCAACTGATCTGGGTTTAATCCATCATCATTCTTTAGCTCACTCCACCACCCCGGTTCAGACATGGCCATATGCAAATCAGTCTGACCCTGTGCCTCATGGGAACAGTCCAGCCCGAACTGCCCGCACTGAAGGCAGATCCCTCAGCTTTCTATGCCCAACATTGTGGAATAGACTCCCTGAGTCTCTGAACCTAACCACAGTGCTACTCTCTTTCAGGAAGAACCTAAAAACCTGGCTTTTTAATAACTGATGGGTCTTTTACGCACGTTTTCCTCCCGCTGTCACGTGCCAGGACACTCTAGTCTGAGTAGCGGCATGCTCTATTAAATACACTATTCCATTTCTTTAGGTCCCTGACAGTGCAAAGGAACACTCGTCCAAATTCTACAGGCCTTATTTATAAGGCCTTGCTTCACTTTAATGCCGCTAGTGCGTCACTGTTTGTGATGCACCAGCAGCGTAAAAAATGTGCCATGTTGCACCCTAGTTACAAAGTGACGCATCTAGGCAGATGCGTCTCTTTGTAAACCCCTGCACCACATTATACCTGCACCAGGTATAATGTATGCAGGGTTGGTGTTCCCCTGCAAAAAGCCTTGTAGAAGTGGTGCATTGAAATCTATGAGGACTCAGTGTGCTACTTTTAGGATGCCATTGCGTCAATATCTTACACTTGCCTCACAGCAGGGGTAAGACTGATGCAGGCCCTTCTAAATGGGGCTTGCCTCATGTGAAAGGACACATTGCTGGAGGTGCATCTATTTTTAGACACAACCCAGCAATGCATCACTTTTGCGCCCACAGATATGTCAGAAATACGGACGTATCTGTAACTCCTTGCGACATGATGCGTCATGTCGCGAGGGCGCACTAAGAAGTGACGCATCCCTGTTTTCACACAGCGATGCATCACTTCTCATTAATAAGGCCCTAAATGTGTTTACATCTAATATTCATGGACAGTTATGTGTGGTTTCAATATTTTAACACAGCAGCAGCTCACCAATATTACTGCAGATAAACTCTGTGATGCCCTCCCATTTCTTATATGTTAGTCCTTGTTTTGATCTAAAAGAAACTCTTGTTTATGTATATTGCATGAAACATAAACAGAATATTTCTCTGCAAAATGGCTTTACTAGTCTCTCACACATCAGGCTCATAAGACATAAATTAAAGGAAAACAGTATTTAAAACAATCTGTTTAAGAAATAGGCATGGTCATTAAGGCAAAACTCTGGAGAACAGAGCTGACAGTCAGGGGGCCCCCTGAAAACTGGGGCCCTGGGCCAGAGCCCACTTTGCCCATGCATTAAAACGTCTCTGGCGCTGAGAGCGCTTTGTTTGCCAAACCGGTGCCCACCCGGCATTTGTGGAGTTCTGCTGCGCTCGGTATTTATTTTACGAGTGCCCACCTCGCTTTATTGTTATTTCAGAGCCGGTGCCCACCCGGCATTTGCTGCTGTCTACTGCCGGGCCGCCGCTCCGCCTGCGACGACCCGGAAGCGGTTGGGCAGCCGGCCAATCCCGGCGCGGCCCCAACTGGAAGTCCCGCCTGCCGCCACCGGCAGGAGAAAGAAGCCGAGTGATGGCAGGAAGCAGCCGCCGGATGTCACGGGGCTCCCAGGACCAGGAGGGAGCACCGGTGGAGGAGGAGAGCCGCCGCCAAGCACCAAAGACCCGGTGAGTGTGTGCGGAAGGGAGGGGGGCGTCGGGGCACATTGCCGGTGCCCGCCCCTCCAGAGCGAGACCCTTGTCCAGAGAGGCCCGTGAGGCCTCGAGTGATGCCGAGTCCCCCGAGAGGGACTCCGCCTAACCCCCCACCTTGAGCCATGAGCCCGAGAGGCTCTGAGGTGCCATTCTGCTTTTTGAGCCCAGGAGAGGCTCATGGGGGCATATTGGATCAGAGCCTCAGAGGCTCCTTAAGGCGCCTCCATTGTTTTAAGAGCCCACGAGGCTCAAGGGGGCATTCCTTTGTTCTCGAGTCCCCAGGTGGGGGACTCCATCGATGCCCGCAATTGTGCCTACAGCCTAGAGAGGCTCAGGGCACCCCCAGTGTTCCCGGGTCCCCCGTGAGGGACCCCACCGCCCAGTGAGGCTACATCTTTTTGTTGAGAGCCCCGAGAGGCTCAGGGGGACATTTCATTTCTGCAGAGCCTGTGAGGTTCTCAGAGGCCACATTTGTTTAAAGAGTCCAGCGAGGTCCCACATTGGCCCCATTGATGTTCTTGAGCCCTGGAAGGCTCCAACTTATCCCCACCAGCGTTCCTTCAACTGCCCAGCACTTCGTGGGCAGTTGCACCGTTTAGGACCCTGACATTGGGACTGCCACAGGTTGTGGTTTACGTGACTGTGTTGCATAGTTGCTTGTCCTTACACCTCTGAATGGGTAGATTATTCATCATGTGTTTCCTGCACCTCTGAATGTGTTGTTGATGCATCATGTGCCTTGTTCCTTACACCGCTGAACGTGTGTTGATGCGTCATGTGTTTCTCTTACACCTCTGAATGGGTAGATTATTCATCATGTGTTCTCCTTCCTTACACCTCTGAATGAATGTTATGCATTGCATCATGTGTTATGTGCTTGCTAGTACAGGTGGTGCTAGTGAGGTCCTGGTTCCCTGCGTGACCTGTTCCTAAGGTGGTTAGGATTGCGTAGGTGGTACTTACCTGATTACCAGTAGTTACAGATTGTGTGCTATTTTGTGCTACAGTGATTTTCTGTTCTAGGTAATATTCCAAGGGCGTGGTACTGAGCTCGCCCCCCTGACCAGAGTCCCAGGACCAGTGGACTCTATTGTGCCTTCCCTGACAAATTGCTGGGACATGTCTGATCTCCCTTGGGCCCCTGGGGCCTCGCTGAAGTGTGCCTCGCTCACTCCCCTCGGCAGCTCGTGCACGGCAGCCCGTCCAAGCCTCGAGCAGCGCCGCTCTCCCCTGAGCCGCGCCGCTTCGCTGGGCCGCCCGCATCCTGCCTCCCCCTCCCCTTCTGAGCCGCACACATTGGTCGCCCCAGAGAAACGCTTGTACCTTGCCGGCCGACCGCTCAAGCCTCGAGCCGCGCCGCTCTCCCCTGAGTCGCGCCGCTTCGCTGGGCCGCCCGCTCAAGTTTACTAAGGAGGTCACTCGCATTATCCCACTCAACCAGTCCGGAAGGTACTGTCCGTATCTGATAGGCTATGTTCTAAGTTCTTGGCCTACAAGTATTGTAACTTCTAAAAGTGCTGATTCCTGACAGTGGTCCAGGTGGCCCTGTCTTGTAAATATCCCCTGTAAATTCTGCCTGTGCCTCTGGCACATTGTAAAGTGTGTGTTTTATCTAATGTGTTTTGGTGTAATACAAAGGCTATTTTTTATATAACCTTCTGTGGAGTTTCCTTTGTGGTGGGTCCTGGGTGTTGTTGCTGGGGTGCATGCGCAAATACTTAACTTACATCGCCTCCAAGATTAGCCTTGCTGCTCGCGCCACGTTACCTAGAGGGTGAGCAGGGGTTATCTTGGCGTGTAACTCCCTTGCCCTGACTTTGGAGTGGTGGTCTCTGACTGACTTTGGCGAGCCATAAAAAGTTGTTTGGGCTTCTGGCCCTAAACAGCACTGCTTGCAACTCATCATATTATGTACTGATGAACACTTGAATCTTAGGGTCGGCAATCAACCCCAAAGCATTGTCTGCGGAAGACACCACAATGACAATGTGCTGTGGGGAGGATGCTGAGATTGACACATGCGTGTAAAATGAGACAACTGCGGAAATACAATAGTTTTCACCAACTGACATGACTCAGAACTACAACTCCCAGAATGCACTAGATTGATTAATCAAAAACCCAGGACCCGAACACCGTGTCCCCCCTCTGGTGGCCATCATCTATGGGCCAACCCCCGGACCCAGCAAAAAAAGTGAGGAATTTAGGAGTCCTTTTCGACGATCAGCTAAATTTTATGCCACACGCCAACCAAATTTCTTCCTCAGCCTTCCACAAATTGCGGCTTATAAAAAAAATCCTGCCTTTCCTGCCGGAAAGTGCCGGCAAAACACTGGTTAGTTCCCTTGTATTGTCGACCCTGGATTACTGCAATGCACTGTTTCTAGGTGCCCAGGAGAGAGTGCTTTGGAAAATGCAGGCCATTCAGAATTCCGCTGCCAGGCTTCTAGGGCGCATCCCCAAACATCACTCGGCCGCATCCACTATAAGACAGCTGCACTGGCTGCCAGTAAGAAGGAGAGTCATGTTTAAGTCCCTCTGCCTGGTTTACAAGGCTTTGAACAACGTGGGACCGGCGTTCTTTGTCCAAAACCTTATTCCTTACCGTCCTTCAAGAACGCTACGTTCATCCTCCCAGCATGACCTAGTGGTACCCCGAACCAAACTTGTTTCTTGGGGGGACAGAAGATTCATGGTAGCCGCACCCAAATTGTGGAATACTCTACCAGAGTCGATCAGAACCAGCCCGTCCCTCTGGATCTTCCGCAAGCAATTAAAAACATGGCTCTTCAACCAATGATCTCCTGTCTGATGAGGCTCAACACATTGCAGTAACTCCAGCGCCGAGATGCCCAAGGGCCTTCGTTCGCGCTCTATAAATGTTTTTATAAATAAATAAATAAATAAATAAATAAATGCGCACTTTGAACGTCTCCACCTACCTGTCCTAGACAGCTGGGTGGATACCAAGCACAGGCCTAACGTGTCTGAAGGAGCGTCCAGCCAGGACGCTCAATCCAATCCTGGTGCTGCAGAGCAGTGCCATGATTGGTTAAGTAAGTTGGCTGGTCACGTGCTGCAGGAAAGAGGAAGGTCCGGATTGAGGAGCGATGTCAGGTAAGCGCTTTGTTTAATTTTATTTTTATGTTTATTTATACATTGTAATATATGTTTTGTGTGTAGTATGTGGTGTATGTTCCAGCAGCGTTTTACCCGCCTCACCACTTGCAAATGCTGGCAGCTGTCACTGTCTGGGTCAGATAACTCACAAGCAATATCAAATATCTTTTTCGTGCTATTTGAAGCTCCTGGAATGCCTTTGGCATAGTGTTCCTTTTTAGCCTTGCACTCATATTTATATAGCTGTTTAAGGTAGACACTAATTGTTGTTTATACTCCACTAAATAAGACATGCCATTTCCTCTCCAACTTTTTACAAGCTAATTTAGCCTGTTTTAAAGGGGAAACGGCCACTACAACGCGGCCGTTTCCACGAATACCTTAACCACGCATGCAGTACAACACATGCGTGGTTACCACGAAAGCCTTTACCACGCATACCTTTACTACGAGGTATGTAGTAAAGGCATATGTGGTAAAACATGAAATGTGGAATCAGCACCCATCAAAAAGTCTCTTCCATAGTCTTTTAGTATCTTTTAGTAAATTCGACAGATTTCACTCCAAATGAACAAGTCCGAACTTGCGAGTAGTTGCTTTTCAATTCTTTATTGTGATATTCAAACAGTAGAAAAATGATCCAGTATCATAGCAGATTTTTCTTTTTTTAGCCAACGCGTTTCGTCTCAAAAATGAGACTTCTTCAGGGCTTTAGAAAACTGTCTTTGTGGACCTAATACAGACAGGAAATTTCCATAATTTGAACACAATTTAGGAGATCTGTCAATTCAGATGTGTATCCTGAAGAGACAGAGAAACGGCATGGTAGCCAGAGAACCTCGATCGACAAACGCGGTGCAGCAACTGAAAAAGAATTGAAAATCAACTACTCGCAAGTTCGGACCTGTTCATTTGGAGTGAAATCTGTCGAATTTACTAAAAGATACTAAAAGACTATGGAAGAGACTTTTTGATGGGTGCTGATTCCACATTTCATGTTTTGCATTGTAGGGTTTTCCCTTAAAGGAATAGACGGGGTTGTATTCCTTGGTTTCTCGGGCACCATCGCCACACTAGAAAGTCACGGACTGTAACAGGTGCAGGTCTCATTGCCTCAACCCTTGTGTATATGTTTATAGCATATGTGGTAAAGGTTAAAAGTAAAAAAAGGGGGCTTGGGGGGGGGGGGTCTCCCCCCCCCCCCCCAAAAGAAAACTCACCAGAAGTCACGTCGGGATATGCAGGCAATCAACGTCGTTTAAGAGAAAACGGAAAAAAACTTCTGCTTCCTCTTAACGACGTATGACGTCACAACGGAAGAATTCGAGGAACAGCAAATGCTTAGAAATACCATTCCGTTGTAACGCATGCGTGGTAAAGGCATGCGTTGCAACGGAATGCGAAGTAAGAACATACAACCGTTTTAAAGTCTAGGTATGCCAAGGTGCAGAAGGTTTTAGGCAGGCTTTGACCTCTTTGAGATATTGCTTTATGCAGAGCCTCTGGAATCCTCCATTGCAAAGCATTGTAGTTGTCTTCGACCTCAGACTTTACTATCAAATCATGCTCCCAGATCAGAGGTATTCGTTTCCACTATGTGGGCCAGTTTGGCCCATGCTCTTCGAGACCCCCCAGTTTGGAGTTAAAAACTATGGACACTTAATATAGAAGGCCACACTTCTGGTCTAACTAACTCAGAGGAGTAACATCCCCCACAAAGATAAGGTCTCCGTATGCAAAACTAAGGTCCAGAGTATGTCTCTCATGCTGGGTGGGCGCAGGCACAAGTTGCTGTTCATTTCACAGTAACCCTGTCGGTCCTTCGAGTATTGCACTCATCCGCCCAAGTTTTAAAATCACCCAGAATAAAAAAGTTGGGAGTGAGAGGACCGAATCTGAGATATAAACAGAGAAGTTTTGCACAGAAGAATCCGCAGAGCCCGGAGGACTGGAGCACAGTATTCCGCATAGAGAGCTGCCCTTCCGTTCCCTAGGATCGCAACTCCCTCAAAGTTACCTATGTGCCTGGTAACGAAGTCCCAGCAGTCCTTTGAGATTATGGCTCCTCCCCCTCTAAAGACGATGCAAGACCTCGCAGCTCAAAGGGGTGGATAGGCCGACATGAGTTTTCGAGTTACCCTGGAATGACACCCCCGTGTGTCTGCGCACGTGTTAGTATGGATGTGTGCCTGCAAGCAGGTTGTGACAATTAGATCCGCGCCTTCCCAGCAGCAGCAGAATCCTGTGAGTGGAACCCTATGACCGGCCAGGCCGTCCACTGTGATGTCACGAGGTGCGCGCGAGAACCAGCAGCAGAATCCTGTGAATGGAACCCCTATGACGTCACGTGCAAGGCCGTCCACTGTGATGTCACGAGGTGCGCGCGAGAATCGGCAGCAGAATCCTGTGAGTGGAACCCTAAGACAGGCCAGGCTGTCCACTGTGATGTCACGAGGTGCGCGCGAGAACCATCATCAGCATTCTGTGAATGGAACCCCTATGACGTCACGTGCAAGGCCCTCCACTGTGATGTCACGAGGTGCGCGCGAGAATCGGCAGCAGAATCCTGTGAGTGGAACCCTATGTCAGGCCAGCCCGTCCACTGTGATGTCACGAGGTGCGCGCGAGAACCATCATCAGAATCCTGTGAATGGAACCCCTATGACGTCACGTGCAAGGCCTCCCACTGTGATGTCACGAGGTGCGCGCGAGAATCGGCCGCAGAATCCTATGAGTGGAACCCTTTGATAGGCCACGCTGGGCCCTTCACTGTGATGTCACGATGTCCGCGCTAAGTGCAGAGGGGAGGCCTCGCCGCAGCAGAGACAAGCAGAGGCCACTGATGGGGAAGAATGTCGAGTAGGATGGGATCGTCTTTGAGGTTCATCCAGGATCATTTTTGTGACGAAATAGTTTTTTTTCTCCTTCGGGAAATTGAATTAAAACCGTGTCTCGCCCGCTCCTCCCCCTTACACTGAAACACCTGTCATCGCCCATAAACCACTGATGTATGATGATGACACGGTGACTAGTCTCTATTGTGACGTATCCTTGGTGCAAAAGGCTGGTCACTAGGCAGCCGCAGCATTGCACCCATGGGCACCAGACGGAGAGGACCACTGCTGGCGGCCGGAGCTGAGGCCAGCGAGAGGCGGAAGCAGCGGGGGCCTGCCAGGCTCCAAAGAAGAAGTGGGTGGGGATGGGTCTAAAGGAACACCACGGTGAGTATATAAACCAAACGAAAACTGAACTGAAACCGAACTTGAAACCAAACTTGAAACTGACTTGAAACTGACTTGAAACTGGCTTGATACTCAATTTCTCTCCCCTTGTCTTCCTTCCCTTCCTAACAAATTTCGTTCCATTCCCTTCGCTTTCATTCCCTTCCCTCACCGATCTTCTTCTCCCCTGCCCTTCTTCCCCTCACACCTTCACCCTTCTGTTCCCCTCTCCCTTTTTCTTCTCACCCTTCCCTTACCTCCACCCTTCCCCTTCCATCTCCACCCCCACCATGTACCCCCACCCTTCTCGTTCCCTCTCCCTCCACCTTCCAATCTCCCATCTCCCTCCACCTCTCCCTTCCCCTTCCCCTCCCTCGCCCTTTCCCTCTTACTCTCCCTTCTCTTCACCCTCAACCTCTCCCTATCCCTTACCTTCCCCTCACCATTCCCCTCTTCCTCTCTGCCTCTCCCTCAACCCATCCTCTCTCATTCCCTTCCCTTCCACCTCTCCCTCTCCCTCTAACCCTCCCTCTCCCTTTCCCTCTCCCTCCCCTCTCCCATTCACTCATCCACTCCCTTCCCCCTCACCCTCTAACACTAACTTTCCCTCACCCTCTTCCTTCCCCTCTCCCTCCACCCCTCCCCACCCCTCCCTTCCCCTCTCCGTTTCCCCTCTCCCTTCGCCTCACCCTCTAACCTCACCCTCCACCTTCACCTCTCCCTCCATCCTCCCTTCTCCCTCCAACTTCCCCTCTCCCTTTCCCTCCTCCCTCCCCCTCCCCCTCATTCTTCCCCTCACCCTTCCCCATTCCCTTCCCCTCACCCCTCCCTCTCCCTTCCCCTTTCCCACCCCCTCCCCTTCTCTCTTCCTCTCCACCCGCCCCCTCACCCACACCCTCTCCCTTCCCCTCACCCTCTCCCCTACCCTCACCCTCACCCTTTTCTTTCCCTCCGTGTCCCCTCTCCCTTCGCCTCAACCTCTCCCTTCACCCTCTCCGTTCCTCTCTCCCTCTCCCTTCACCCTCTCCCTTACCTTCCCCTCTTCCTCTCTGCCTCTACCTCACCCTCTCCCATTCCCTTTCCCTTCCCTTTCACCTCTCCCTCTCCCTCTCCTTTTCCCTCTCCCCCCCCCATTCCGTCACCCACTCCCTTCCCCCTCACCTTCTAACACTACCTTTCCCTCACCCTCTCCCTTCCCCTCTCCCTCCCCCTCTCCACCGCTCCCTTCCCCTCTTGCTTCCCCTCTCCCTTTCCCCTCCCCCTGCCTTCTCCTCTCCCCTTCCCCTCTCCCTTCACCCCCACCCTCTACCCTCACCCTCCATCTCCCTTCATCCTCCCTTCTCCCTCCACCTTCCCCTCTCCCTTCCCCCTCACGCTTCCCCACTCCCTTCCCTTCCCTCCCCACCCCTTCCCTTTTCTCTTCCTCTCCACCTGCCCCCTCACCCACACCCTCTCCCTCACCCACACCCTCTCCCACACCCTCCCCTTCCCTCACCCTCTCCCCTACCCTCACCCTTTTCTTTCCCTCTCCCACTCCCTTTCCCCTCCCCCTTTCTCCACATCCTCCTCACCCATTCCCTTTCCCTTCCCTTTCACCTCTAACTCCCCTCTCCCTTTCCCTCTCCCCTCTCCCATTCCGTCACCCCACCCTCCCCACACCCTCTAACACTACCTTTCCCTCACCCTCACCTTCCACCTCTCCCCCTCCCCACCCCTCCCTTCCCCTCTTGCTTCCCCTCTCCCTTTCCCCTCCCCCTGCCTTCCCCTCTCCCCTTCCCTCACCATTCACCCCACCCTCTACCTTCACCCTCCACCTTCACCTCTCCCTCCATCCTCCCTCCCCCCTTCCCCTCTCCCTTTCCCACTCCCTTCCCCACCCCTTCCCTTTTCTCTTCCTCTCCACCTGCCCCTCACCCACACCCTCTCCCTTCCCCTCACCCTCACCCTTTTCTTTCCCTCTCCCTTTCCCCCTCTTGCTTTCTCTCCCTTTTCTCCACATCCTTCCTCTCTTCCTCTCCCTCCCCCTCCCCATTCCTTTTCCCTTCCCTTTCACCTCTACCTCACCCTCTAACCCTCTCCCTCCCGCTCTCCCATTCCCTCACCCACTCCCTTCCCCCTCACCCTCTAACACTACCTTCCTCACCCTCACCCTCTCCCTTCCCCTCTCCCTCCACCTCTCCCCCTCCCCACCCCATCCCCTTTCCGCTTCCCCTCTCCCCTTCCCCTCTCCCCTTCCCCTCTCCCCTTCCCCTCTCCCTTTCCCCTCTCCCTCTCCCTTCGCCTCACCCTCCACCTTCACCTCTCCCCCATCCTTCCTTCTCCCTCCACCTTCCCCTCTCCCTTTCCCTTCCTTCCCTTCCCCTCACCCTTTCCCTTCCCCTCACCCTTACTTTCCCTCTCCCTTTCCCTCACCCTCTGCCTTTCCCTCACCCACTCCCCCTCTCCCTCTCCCGCACCTTCTAACCCTCCCTTTCCCTCACCCTTCCAATCTCCCTCCACCTCTCCCCTCCCCACACCCTCTCCCTTCCTCTCTCCCTCTTCTCCCCTCACCCTTCCCCTCTTCCTCTCTGCCTCTCCCTCACCCTCTCCCATTCCCTTTCCCTTCTTCTCCTCTTCACCCTCTAACCCTTCCTCTCCCTCACCCACTCCCTTCCCCCTCACCCTCCAACACTACCTTTCCCTCACCCTCTTCCTTCCCCTATCTCTCCACCTCTCCCCCTCCCCCCCTCCCCACCCCTCCCTTCCCCTCTCCACTTTCCCTTTCCCCTCCCTCCCCCCTCTCCCCTTCCCCTCACCCTCCACCTTCACCTCTCCCTCATCCTCCCTTCTCCCTCCACCTTCCCCTCTCCCTCCCCTCCCTCTCCCTTCCCCACTCCCTTTCCCACCCCCTCCCACTTCCCTTCTCTCTTCCTCCCCTCTCGCCCCCTCACCCATACCCTCTCCCTTCCCCTCACCCTCTCCCCTACCCTCACCCTTTTCTTCCCCCTCTCCCTTTCTCCTCTCCCTTTCTCCACATCCTTCCCCTCTACCTCTCCCTTCCTCTCTCCCTTTCCCTTCCCCTCACCCTTACTACCCCTCTCCCTTTCCCTCACCCTCTGCCTTTCCCTCACCCACTCCCTTCCCCTCTCCCTCACCTTCTGACCCTCCCTTTCCCTCACCCTTCCAATCTCCCTCCAACTCTCCGCCTTCCCCTCTCCCTTCCCCTCACCCCCTACCGTCATCATTTTCTTTCCCTCTCCCTTCCCCTCTTGCTTTCTCTCCCTTTCTAAACATCCTTCCTCTCTCCCTCTCCCTTCACCCTTTCCCCTCCACTCTCCCTTACCTTCCCCTCACCCTTCCCCTCTTCCTCTCTGCCTCTCCCTCCCCCTCCCCCATTCCTTTTCCCCTTCCCTTTCACCTCTACCTCACCCTCTAACCCTCTCCCTCCCCCTCTCCCATTCCCTCACCCACTCCCTTCCCCCTCACCCTCTAACACTACCTGCCCTCACCCTCTCCCTTCCCCTCTCCCTCTACCTCTCCCCCTCTCCCTCTACCTCTCCCCCTCCCCACCCCATCCCTTCCCCTTTCCCCTTCCCCTCCCCTCTCCCCTTCCCCTCTCTCCTTCCCCTCTCCCTTCGCCTCACCCTCTACCTTTACCTCTCCCCCATCCTCCCTTCTCCCTCCCCTCTACATTCCCCACTCCCTTCCCCTCACCTCTCCCTTCCCCTTTCCCACCCCCTTCCCTTCTCTCTTCCTCTCCACCTCCCCCCTCACCCACACCCACACCCTCTCACTTCCCCTCACCCTCTCCCCTACCCGCACCCTCTTCTTCCCCTCTCCCTTTTTCCGCCACCTTTGCCCTCTACCTCCCCCTTCCCCTCTCCCTTTCCCTTCCCCTCTCCCTTTCCCTTCCCCTCACCCTTTCCCTTCCCCTCACCCTTACTTTTGCCCTCTACCTCCCCCTTCCCCTCTCCCTTTCCCTTCCCCTCTCCCTTTCCCCTTCCCCTCACCCTTTCCCTTCCCCTCACCCTTACTTTCCCTCTCCATTTCCCTCACCCTCTGCCTTTCCCTCACCCACTCCCTTCCCCTCTCCC